>NC_137333.1:46192263-46823374 GCF_965287045.1 Carcharhinus amblyrhynchos | reverse complement strand
AGATACAAGGACCTCGCCGGAGGGAATCATAGACCACTGAAGCCCCTGGGTGGTTGGGGGCATTGTCGGGCAGTGCCCACCTGATACTGGCCACTGAGCACCCTGGCAGTGCCAAAGGGGTGGGGCCTGAGAGGGTGTGGAACCTGATGGGGTGTGGGACTATGACAGGGGAAGAGGCAAGGGAGGGGAAGCTCTCTCTTGATTGCCAATCAACTTCTCTGCCCCAGAAAATGAGCATTTGAATTGCTGGAAATGTAAGCATCACTGCTTGGGATTTGCATTCAGTTTTGCATCGTAGTTTGCCCGAAATTGGTGTAACTGGGACAAACAATCACACAATTTTAACTGTAAATTATGTTCTGTCCAACTCGGGTTTCTATGACCTGTAACACTAGCACATCATCCTAGAGTGAGATTATCGAGCCCTGCCTGCCACTGGATTGTCCGGTTCCACTGAAAGCCAGTGGGCCTTTGGTTGGCCTACCGCGTTCCCTATAGTGAATCTATTACAGCAGGGCCAGAAAATCCCAGCCTTAGAAGCACAACTCAACCACATGCAACTTAACAATAAATGTAACATTTATACGCTTCAGTTCATTCTTACACACTTTCGTGCTCCCTCACACCCACATCTCACAGCCTGCACATTCTACCAGCTATCCAAACACGAGAAGCATATCACATTGTCAGACTGTGTCACACTCAGTAACACACTTGCACCACTGCTGCAGGACAAAGTAATGCATAACTGGAGCCAGTAGCTGCTAACCAATAAGGGGCAGGTGTGGCTACACTTCCTTACGCCCATGGAAGAAAGGTGCTTGCCGTCACTGGAATAACAATAACAGCTTGTTGTCAGCAGCATCAGTGAAATTATTAATGGTGACTGTATATTCACACCTAATACTCCTTTCCACATCCAGTTCCCCTCATCCCACACTCTCATTTATTGCAGATGGTGCAAGTATGTAGTGCTTGTTTCTTCCTCCTTCCTCTCATCACAACACTACATTGTGCCCTTCTTCTTTCAGACACAAGAGAACTGCAAGTTAGCCAGACAGTGGTGGGAGAGAAGAAAGTGGAAGACAGCCTTGTGGAAGAAACAATATCACTCATACTCACAGCCACCAGCTAAGACACTGCAATTGCACACACTTTGGAAGATAGCTTCAACACAGTGAAATTTGGGCACAAGTACACTACAGCCAGGAAATAATGGAACATAACTGTCAACTTCTAGAGGGCACGGTCAAACATTCAGAAGAGGATTTTGAAAGGGTAGCCTATAGAAAAAGGCTGATGGTTATCACACTAAATGCTTGATGCAAAAACAGGCCTTCTAGAAAGTCTGTGGTCACTATCTAGGATCCTAGAGGAGTTTGGCATAGGCCTTTGCAGAGAGGTTGGAGCCCATTCTTTCTAATGCTGAATTGGTGGTGAACTCAGTTAGCACAATTGTGCACCCAACAATGGTGCAGTCTTGGTGGTTGATGTATCAGCTTTCATTGCAGCACAAACAGAAGATACCCAACACCTGATGGCTGCAGTGGAAACTCAGACTGAAGCTGTGCTAGTTCAATTACTGTCATGCAGACTTCAGGACATAATTTGCTGTGAACAATGGTCTGTTTGAGGTTGTGCAGTGTTTGAAGGCAAGAAGTGGGGGTCTGGGGATGGCCCTGGCAAGATGTTCGTCTTCATCAATTATATGTTGAAGACTCCGGAGAAGATGTTGTAGCTTCTCCACTTCGGGGAAGTACTAGACAACGAAGGGTACTCCGTCCACCGTGTCCCGTGTTCTGAGGAGGTCGGTGTGGCTTTTCGCTGTGGCGAATCGGAACTGTCGATCGATGAGTCGAGCGCCATATCCTGCTCTTATGAGGGCATCCTTCAGAGTCTGGAGGTGTCTGTCACGATCCTCCTCATCTGAGCAGATCCTGTGTATACGCAGGCCTTGTCCGTAGGGGATGGCTTCTTTAACGTGTTTAGGGTGGAAGCTGGAGAAGTGGAGCATTGTGAGGTTGTCTGTGGGCTTGCGGTACAGTGAGGTGACCGTCCTTGATGGAGATGCAAACTTCCCAGCCTTCAGGAGAACAGTGACCACTACACCACACAACCCTGCCACAGCAACCTCTGCAAGACATGCTGGATCATCGACATGGATGACATCATCACACGTCAGAACACCATCCACCAGGTACATGGCACATACTCTTGCAACTCAGCCAACGTTGTCTACCTAATACACTGCAGGAAAGGATGTCCCAAAGCATGGTACATTGGGGAGACCATGCAGACACTATGACAACGGATGAATGAACATTGCTCGACAATCACCAGGCAGGACTGTTCCCTTCCTGTTGGCGAACACTTCAGCGGTCACGGGCATTCGGCCTCTGACCCTCGGATAAGCGTTTTCCAAGGCAGCCTTCACGACACACGACAGTGCAGAGTCGCGGAGCAGAGACTGATAGCCAAGTTCCACACACATGAGGACAGCCTCAAGCGGGATCTTGGGTTCATGCCGCACTATCTGTAACCCCCATGACTTGCCTGGGTTTGCAAAACCTCGCTTACTGTACTGTCTGGAGACAAAACACATCTCTTTAACCTATGCATAATGCTCTTTCCACTCACATTGTCGGCATCTTTAAGACTTGAATAGCAGGTTAGTTGTAAAGACTCACATTCTAATCAGTAATCTGTAAACTGTCTGTGCTGTTATATGCTCTGTCTGAGGCCAGAACTCTCCATTCACCTGACGAAGGGGCAAACCCCGAAAGCTTGTGAGTTTACTATCAGATAAATTGGCTGGACTTAAACCTGATGTTGTCAAACTTCTTACAGTCTTCTTGTGTCACAGCACTGGACGGGGTTATGGCACCTGGCACTCTCTCTCTCGCTGTAATTGTACCTTCTTTTCTGATGCTTCTTTTACATTCCTGAGCTTAAGGAACTGTATGGTCATTGGGCGTTTCCTGAGCCAAGGCTTTTCTTCACCTCTCAGGATTCCCCTGTTCGGTTTCCCTCACCAGTTGCTGAATAAACAGAAACCCCCCTGAAATATCCAGTTCCAGCTTCAACAGAGGGCGTCAATGGGTGGGTGACTAAATCACTCCAAAGGGTGGGATGGCAATTTAAATAATGACCCAGATCTTCTGGTCTCGCATCCCAAGAATCAAGTCAGAATCCTGTGCAGGTCCCAAACTTTAACCTCTGTGAGATTGGCCCAGGAAGTTTGAAGTTCTTTTGGGTGATTTCCTGCTCTCCTAGAACTCTTCTTGAATGTCTCCCACTCTAAGCCAGAGTTAGAGATTTCTGACAGTTCCAATTTACCCAAATAGCCGCCCAGAAAATGTTAGAGAGAAAAATCCTAGTCTAGTCTTGAGTAACTATACAACTCAGCCCTTAAACATTCACACTGACCTCCCCCAATGTCCCCCATGACCCTGGCCCCCTGACTCCTTCCACTAACCTCATGACCCAACCTGACTAGCTGCCACAACTGAAATATCCCCTCGACCAACTCTGACTACACCCCACCTGACAGCTTGACTACTCCTGACCACTTACTTAGCCATCTATGTATCTCATCCAACACTCCATTCACTTGCAACCCTACCCACTTACCTCACAAACTACCCACCCTTCCCAACTATTCATTCAATCACTCAGCCTTTCAACTATTCATGCTGCTCATTTAAACTTACCCAATGGCAGCTAGTGCTATGAAAAGGGAGTGTTGTTTGTCTTTCTCCCCAAAGCTCCAATGTTATGATAAAGCTCTTCATGGAGCTGCACACTGAAGAAGGTGGCCTGAGAAGAGTCAGATATAGAAAAGCAGGAGGGGAGCAACAATCCAATTGTGATTGCCATATTGCTGAAGATGTAGAGTATTATAATCAGGTTGTGAGCTTCATTATTATTCAGCTTTCTAATTTAACTTTGGATGGGAAGACTTTCCAGGCTATATAGTATGGTTTTTCCTGGTGAGGGGTTTTAGATCCAGATGGGGAGATGATCCACTGGCTCCGGGGTAGGCCCTGTGATTTGGCACCCTACTTAACCTAAATAGGAGGCCCCAGATCCCCCAACTCCTAGACCTCTGACCTCCTCCTCAAGCCCTCCAAACCGCCTTACAATTTCTCCCAGACCTCTGGTGTCTCTCCCAGACCGTTCCCCACCCCCTCAGGTTAAGTCCCTTTATTCCTCATCTCCTATCGAACACCTTGTTTAGCCTACTCGCCTCCTCACCCCTGGCCATGGACCCTCACCATCCTTTGACCTCCAGCCACTGGCTCCCAACATGACTGGAAGCCAAACCTGTCATTCAGGAGATAAGGCCAAAATTTAATATTTGGATCAACAAAGCTTGTATTCTCCATAATTGTCATAAACATAAAACCAGATGATTGCATATCATCAGCTTACAAATGACTGCAGAAGTCAACATATAAGGCTATATTTTTATGATGGCAGTTGGAAGGCATATTTTATTTAAAGCCATATTATGCAAGTGAAATTGGACTCATCATTAACACAGTCTTTTTATTTATCCATTAGGAATGTAATAAATCAAATTGACATCTTGTGGCCAACTTCATCTCCAGAATGAAATTGTTCATTACTGCCACGTTTGAAGAGTTGTTAATGAGGATTCAACCTTTGATTTCTTAGATTCTAAAGAGCAACTCTATTTCTTTCTTTGAGAGAATAAGTAGGGTGTACCTGGGGCTAGGGTGGAACTACCATGCCTATTGATTGACATTGAGTCAGATTCTGGACTCTAGTCCTTGGCCAAGTTGGTTGACGACATTGTGGACACTGTTGATAATGAACAAACAAACCTGAATGGAATTTGCATGAGTCTTGCTCATTTGATTGAGCTGCTGGATTTTCAGCAACCAGCCACACCCACCACGCCTCACACGCCATCTCCCCCCAAACCCCCAACCCCATTCCCGCCAATACACTCACATAAGACTTAAATTTAAAAGTTATTCATATGGGGCAGAGGATACAGTGACTTTAGGCATATGTTTAACAGCAGCCTGAAACATATGTCATTTTGTGGTCTCATATTCAGAACTGCAATGTTTATTTATGCCTAAAAATTGCAATGCCCAGAATGAGAGCCCATTTCCTCAGAAACACACTGTGCTCTTGGAGATTTACTTGCATAATGAGCTTCGTCTTTACCAGCAGAAGTGGCATAAACTGTGCAGACAAACTCCTGAAGGTACTTGAAATATTTGTCGTGCCTTTCACTCAGCTACATGCATATTCAATGTTCTTACTGACGTGACTGTCCTAGCCTGATGCTGGCTGGATAGGAAAACAATACTGCTATGTAATGTGAGAGGTATTGTCCTCTAGTGCACTATGCAATTGCACTATTCTCTTCCAACATCACATTACTTATTCCATGCACTTTGTTCAAGGTGGAACAATTTATGCAACCATCCATATAATGTCAGTGCAAAGGCGGTAATGGATACTACTATATATGTACATTTCAGTGATTCATTCTTAACTTTCTCTGTAATAAAATTCAGCAAGATCCATAAATTTCTGGGCTCAAGGAAAATCTTGTTGTATTAGCTGCCAACAAGCTGGCAGAGTTGGACACTGTTACATAGGAACATAGAACATTACAGCACAGTACAGGCCTTCAGCCCTCGATGATGTGCCGAGCTATGTCCAATCCCAAGATCAAGCTATCCCCTCCCTATAATTCTGGAGTGCTCCATATGCCTATCCAATAACCGCATGAAAGTTCCTAAAGCGTCTGACTCCACTATCACAGCAGGCAGTCTATTCCACACCCCAACCACTCTCTGAATCTACCTCGGACATTCCTCCTATAATCTCCCACCATGAACCTTATAGTTATGCCCCGTAGTAACAGCTACATCCATCTGAGGAAATAGTCTCTGCATGTCCACTCTATCAATCCCTCTCATCATCGTATAAACCTCTATTAAGTCGCCTCTCATCCTCCTCCGCTCCAGAGAGAAAAGCCCCAGCTCCCTCAACCTTTCCTCATAAGACCTATCCTCCAAATCAGGCAGCATCCTGGTAAATCTCCTCTGCACTCTCTCCAATACTTCCACATCCTTCTTATAATGAGGTGACCAGAACTGAACACAATATTCCAAATGTGGTCTCACCAACGTCCAGTATAGTGGCAGCATAACCCCACAGCTCTTAAACGCAAACGTCCGTTAATAAAGGGTAACATACTATAAGCCTTCTTCATGGCTCTATCCACTTGAGTGGCAACCTTCAGAGATCTGTGGATATGAACCCCAAGATCTCTCTGTTCCTCCAGATTCCTTAGAACCCTGCCATTGACCCTGTAGTCCGCATTCAAAAGTTGCAGATTACAAATGTTTCACCTTGACAGCTCCATCATAAATCCAGTACTGGTGTGGAGTGGTGATCACTACCCCCTTAATCCAACCTGACACAGATCCAGCAATGATGAAGGATTGGCAAAATATTTCCAAGTTAGGATGGTGTGTAGATTGGAGGGGAAATTGCAGGTGATGTTTGCATTCGTCTGCTGCCCTTCTCTTCCCGAGTGACGGAAATCACAGGTTTGAAGGTGCTTTGATGAGTTGCTGCAATGCATCTTGTAGATAGTGCACATCATGCATCAGTGTTGGAGGCAGTGAATGTTGAAGCTAGTCGTTAGGGTGCCAATCAAGTGTGCTGCCTTGTCTTGGATGCTGTCAAACATCTCGAAAGTTGTTGGAGCTATACTTATCAGGGCAAGTGGAACCAATTGTCCTGACCTGTGCCTTCTGGACAGTGGCTGGGTTTCAGAGGGTCAGATGAATTACTCTCTGCAGAACTTGCTCTTTGTAACCACAGTATTTACATGACTAGTCCTGTTCAGTTCCTAATGATAACGCCCTGGTTGTTGAGGGTTACAGAATTCAATTATGATAATGCAGTTGAATACCAAGAGGGGGAGGTAAGATTCTCTCTCAGTGGCAATGATCATTGCTGCATGAGTGCTAGGCAATGTTACATGCCACTTGTCAGCCCAAGCCTGGATGCTATCCAATTTTTCCTATGGGGTGAGCATGAATTGCTCAAGCACCCTACGAGTCACGGATGGTGCTGAAAACTGTGCAATCTTCAGCAAACATCCCCACTTCTGACTTTATGAGGAAGGTCATTGACGATGAAGGAGCTGAATATGTTTTGGCCTAGGACACTGAGTAATTCCTGCGGCAATATCTTGGCATTGGGATAGTTGGCCTCCAACAACCACAATTACCTTTTGTTCTAGGTGCCACTCCAACTAGAGGAGAATTTTCCACTTGATTCCTATGGATTCAATTTTGCTCAGGCTCCTTGATGTTACTCTCAGTCAACAGCTGCCCTAATGTCAAGGGCAATCATCTTCATCTCACCTTTGGAATTCCGTTCTTTTGTCCATGTTCAGGCCAAAGCAGTAATGTTGTCTGGAGTTGAGTGGTTGGGAACACAAACTGAGCATTGGTGAGTAGATTATTAAAGAGTAATTTCTATTTGATAGCACTGTCGATGATACCTTCCAGTAATTTGCTGATAATCGAGAGTAGGCTAACGAAGCAACAGATGGCTGAATTGGATTTGTCCTGCTTTTTGTGCACAGGACAAACCTGGACAATTTTCTACATTGTCAAATAAATGTGAGCATTGTAACTGAGCAGCTTAGTTAGGGGACTGCTAATATTGCAGCAAGGGAGTCGAGTTGGCCTATAAACTGAAATTGGTTTTGTGTGATTTTATTTCTTTCAGAGGACTCACTCATTTGTATCTAGCTGAAGCAACCCATGTCACTGAATAGTTTCTTGTGTTTTCTGTGATGAAACAATCATTTACTGCAACATTAAAATATGCATCGTAGAAAAATTAGGCACGGAACCAGAATTTGATTATATTTCTAATTTTCCATTATTATAAACTAAAACTAAGTACTTAGCCAAAGTACAATCTAATGTTTTCCAAACCTTACATATCTTAAAATTATAATTACAACAGACATATGGCAGAAGTTTGTTTCTTCATCTTGTCTCACATATGATTGTGATTCATTACTTAGAACCACAGAAATATCATGGGGTTCATTACCCTGGAGTTCTGCAAGCCTCCTACTGGATATATGGAGTACGAGTTCCCTACTAAGGGCATTATTGGTAAACCTCCACCACCAGGGATGCATTTGCATCACTTGCTGTATAAATGAAGATGAGAATGCAGTGAAGTGTTCCATTTCAAGATGCACTGAGTCCCCCAATGAACATATCTATTTTAAAATTCTATTGCATTGCCTTCAAGAATCCAGGTCTCAATTCGTCCTTCCTGACAGGCCATGCAGGAATTCAGTACAAGAATGGAATAAATTTCTTCCCAGCACTGGTGTCCAGTCGTTCCAACACCCCCTTGACAGGATTGCAATGGCTCGAATGGCTGCAGATTTCTGAAGCAAAGTTTCAAAACATTTTTAACACAGATGAATTATTTGAAGGGGTTCATCAACATACTTGGTAGCACTCAATCAAAATGTAATTGTTTAAGTATATAAAGAGTATAATTTTTTAAGTATATAAGTATACACAGACTTGGTAGATGAGAAAGTCCTGAAGTTCTAGGAAAAAATGTAGAGCAGACTTTCTGCTCTTAAATCTGTTCTGCTCCTGCAAGCAAAGGATAAATGAAAGGAGAATATCAAAGTGGAATATGGGGGATAAAAAAGTAAATAAATGGAAAGAACGGGAGGAAGGTGAAAGATACAAAAAAGTTACAAACGGTTGGCTAAATTGAGATGTAATTGCCAGATAGGGAAACAGTGTAAAGGAGTAACAATCAGCCATTGGTCCAACATGAAAACTAATCGAGTGCAATAGAAAAGCATTTAGAAGCGAATTAAGATATAATTATGCAAATGTTATGCATGAAACTAACAAGAAACAGTGAACAACACTTCAATTAAACAATTCCTACTCCCCTGCATTGATTATAAGAGCCACAGCTCTTGCACCCGCAAATAAACTGCCTCAGCCGAAAGAACAAAGATTTACAAGGGTGATACCAGAACAGAGAGATTACAAGTACAAAACCAATAACTTGCATTTATTAGAACTTTTAACATAGAGGAATGTCCCAAGGCATTTCACAGTAACACTCTCTCCATTCTCGCTAGAAGTGGTGACAGGGCAGACCACACCAGAAAATTCTTGCCTAGGATGTCCTCCAAACCCTGTGAAGGCATTATGAGCAGATAACAGTGCTGCAAAAAGTTCAGTGCTTATTGTAATCCTGTCAAGAAGATGTTGGAACGACTGGACACCACAAGTAGTCACATTCAGTAAATGCACTTTCATATGTCATATCCTTATTACTGAACCATTAGCCTCACATTGTACAATTTACCACACCACCTGCAATTCCCTTCAGCATTTAGAATCGTAGCATCCCGACAGTGCAGAAGGAGGCCATTTGCCCCATCAAGTCTGCACCAATCACAATCCCACCCAGGCCCTGTATCCATAACCCCATGCATTTTTCCTGGCTAGTCACCCGGACACTAACGGGCAATTTAGCACAGCCAATCCATCTAAACTTTGGACTGTGGGAGGACACCCGAGCACACGGAGGAAACCTACACAGACATAGGAAGAATGTGCAAATTCCGCTCAGACAGTGACCCGAGGCCGGAATTGAACCCAGATCCCTGGCACTTTGAGGCAGTGGTGCCATTCACTATGCCACCATGCTGCCCACAGTATATCATATCATGGTTTATACTTCATAATCATAATTTCCCCTCACCTTCATACTAAGCTCTGTTCCAATCCTCCCACCCATAACTCACAGCTTGTACACACACTGCCAGCTATTTAAGCAGAACAACCACATTGCACTGCATTAGCTGACATATCTACCTCTCATATTATACAAGACAAGATGGTGTTTAAGCACAGGCAGCAGCACCTAATGAGCTAGATGCAATCATGGCTGCCTATCCTCACCCTGTTGGAGAAGATAATGTTCACTATCACCGGAGTGGCCATGACTGAAGCCACGGTCAGTAGGGTATAGGATGGTAGGGTGTGGTGAGGAGAGGGGCTGAAACCATTGAAGATGACAGGGTGTTCATACCTAATTGTCCTTTTCACATCCTCCTCATCACAATATCTACTTCTTGCTTCTCCACACTCCCCTCAACTCAACTTCGCTTAATGCCTTTCAGATCCTAATCAGAAAGTTGGCCAAGCACTGGTGCAGGAACAAGCCACAGATGACAGAGGAACATCATCAGCTGTCATTCATCTCAAATTCTGACACTGCACACACCATTAAGCGAGCATTAGAATCATAGAAATCAGAATCATAGAAACCCAACAATGCGGAAAGAGGCCATTTGGCCCATCGAGTCTGCAACGACTACAATCCCATCCGTTCCCTATCTCCATATATTTATCCGCTAATCCCTCTAACCTACACCTCTCAGAACACTAAAGGGCAATTTTAGCATGGCCAATCAACCTAACATGCACATCTTTGGACTGTGGGAGGAAACCAGAGCACCCGGAGGAAACCCACGCAGACACGGGGAGAATGTGCAAACTCCACACAGTGACCCAAGCTGGGAATCGAACCTAGTCCCTGGAGCTGTGAAGCAGTAGTGCTAACCACTGTGCTACCATGCCACCCTTAACTGAGGATCTGTGACTTCTCTGTCCTCCCATCAACACCACCCCCGCCCCCCCCTCCCCCAACCACCCAGGAGCCCGCACAAAGCCTTCAAGAGCCCTGCCAAATCATAAGATTGTTTCTGAAATGATTTCACTTTGAATTTCTGTTTCTTTATGTTCAATGATCACTGCCAATAATGTGGTTCCCTAGAACCTTTTTTTTATATGTGGGTGTATGAGGGTTTATAAGAATTGATGACCATCTTGTCAAAGATTTGTGTTTATATAGAAGAGAAGAATGGGGTTTGTGCAGAAGCAGTCTTCTGCCTGGGTTAGTGAAGGAAGCTGGTCCAGTCGTGCCTCTGCCATTCAGCCTCCTGTGTATGCAGTGGCACAAATTTTCAGACACATTGCCAGAGCAACATTTGCTGTATCAGAACGATGCAAAGGAAATCAGCAAGCATCTTACTCTGTCACAGGCAGTAAGAATTATTCTAAATATGTCCCTGCAATGCATTTCATTTTAATTCTAACGCTAGCTTAATACCCATGAAATGATTTGCCAGTCAGCTCATGTACTGCAGTAGCAGGTTGTCTGGCTTTAAATAGAATTGCAGTGTCAGGGGTATTGATTTCCTAGAGACACTTTTAACAGACAGTGTAGTGCAATCTATTTGATCTTTCTCTAGAGATGCAGCCATTTAAAAATATGTTTCAATATACTGCATCTGAGATACCATTTTTTATGTCATGAACATCACTTCCTAGCTCAATAAGCAAGAGGCTCAAAATATAAAAATATAATTGTTTGCTTTACGGCCGAAAACCACCTCCTCAAATAGTCAATCCCACTTTTCCATTGTCCCATTTAGTCCATAAATATTACCATTGGATATGAAGGTATTCAGTTTGACTGATTTAGTGTTTTAGCAGATTTCAAATACAAGAAGCAGAACCCCAATTTATCATTTTGAGATGGCTGCAAAGTGTGGAGATTTAAATATTTATCACAGGAAAGATTTGATAGTAGCACAGTTGTTACCTGCCATTTCAAAGTTGCAGCTTACTAATATATAGAATGTGCTCAGTTCATCATAATAACAGTAGTGGAGAGTAGTGGACTTAATGAAAACATTAGAAGTTTGCTTGCCATTATTCAGTAAATAAGTATAACCATTAAGTCCACTTGTGTTAGCACAGGCTTTGTAACACATATTTGTAACTAAGATTTGTGTATTTTAGGAATTTCAAACTATACAGATGGTACTCATGGTTAAAGGTTGTGTTACAGATAAAGTAATCATTCCCAATTTTTGCTTCTTGATCTTACACTAGAAATGATAAAATGTTTGTGTAAACTATATATTACGATAATGCCTGGTTTAGTATGTCTGAAGTGATCCTCAAAAAGTGTGCTAAATGGGCCAAATGGAAATAATTTTGTCACAAGAGAACATGCAAAAAAGTTAGTTTATGAGTCAGAGTGCTGCCATTGTGTTCCTCCCTGCTCATAGCAACTACAGTAAGAAGTCTCCCAACACCAGGTTAAAGTCCAACCAGTTTATTTGATAGTAAACCCACAAGCTTTGGGAAACGCTGTTCCTTCATCAGGTGTGTGGGACACACCTGACAAAGGAACAGCATTTCCGAAAACTTGTGGGTTTACTATCAAGTAAACTGGTTGGACTTTAACCTGGTGTTGTGAGACTTCTTACTGTGATTACCTCAGTCCAACGCCGGCATCTCCAAATCATAGCAACTACACCACCTGAGCATAGCCTTAAACAATACAGCACAAAAGGAAAGCTGCTGGAATTCTTCCTTATCTGACCTGGGAGTTTTTTTAAAAGTTGCAATAACAAGCAAACACCTGACTGCTGCAGAGTTCACACCAGAACCTGGTGATGGACACTTGCCTGGTCTTGAGCAACTTCCCTGAAGATCTGCACCAAGCTAACACTGAGGTGTCTTGGAGGTTAACTTGGCTGGCAAACTAAATGGGAGGTCAGCAGAAGGCCAGAGCTTAGCTGGAAGGCCAGTGCATACAGGGTGGAGGATCACATTTGTGGGCCTGTTTGAGATGGTGGGGCTGCAAGCGCCACCTCTCATAGCTTAGTTCTGATAGTATAGGCATGCCTTTAAATGCATTATGCAGGGCTTATTTGTCAACGTAGTTCCTGAAACATGCACAGTGAAGGCTCAGCAACAAGTTTAAAATGGAGGAGATGACCAGCAATGCTTGATGGATAAGTTCCTTACTTCTCAAGAAGCAATTAGGAAGACAAATGGCCTGTTGGCTTTTATTGTAAGTGATTGGAGTCCAAACATAAGGAAATCTTTCTATAATGATATAGGGTTTTGGTGATGCTACATCTGGGATTTGAACTTCATACCAAACCCCAAAGGAAGAAAATTGTCAGGGAATAACCTTATTGACAAAAGAACAATCACTAATTTAGAATGCAAAATAACAATGTTTATTGGACAAAGGTTAATACTTAACATTCCACTAGTTGAGGCATGGCACAATACTAAAAATGTGCAGGTTAGGTTGATTGGCCATGCTAAAATTTGCCCTTAGTGTCCTGAGATGCATAGGTTAGAGGGATTAGTGGGTAAATATGTAGGGATGTGGGTGTAGGGCCTGGGTGGGATTGTGGTTGGTGCAGACATGATGGGCCAAATGGCCTCTTTCTGTACTGTAGGATTTCTATGATTCTGTGAATTCACTTGATCACAAGACTTCTACGGTTCTATCCTATTGGTTCCTGGGTCTTCTAGAGTCTTCTCTTCTTGGTCCCTGGTCTCTAACTCTTGAAGATTCAACCTTAGTCAACTTAATTTTAATGTACATGCTCCTCTATAGTTTTAAGGCTTCCATTTTCCCAATCTATTTCACAGCCACTTGCTGAATGCTTTCTCTCTCTCTCCTAGTCTACAATTGCTACTGAGTGCTGAAGGCAGCTTTCACTTTCTTCTTAAAACAACTACCTCTAGTCCTAATACTGACAGCTAATATGGATCTAACATTGATACCTTGGACTTTGTACAGCAAATCGCTTTCCTTACTTCTCGATTCTTATGGCAATCCAAAACCTAATGATCAACCCAAACCTTGCCTGTTAACTGGCACTGTAGTGTAAAGGGTTAACATCAGGACCATCTGATACTGATATAACTATGATGCAAGGTCACATGACTAAGTGATTGCAATCTAAAATACAACCTCATGTAGAGTACTGAGACTTATATAAATCTGCAAATAAACAAGAAAAGTTTTAACAAAAACAGTCTCTGGCAGCATTCTTAGGTTACTAAGCAAATCATAAAGAAACCCAATTTAGAATCGGAACTCAAGATGAAACAACTGCAACTACTAACCTCTAACTCTCTGGTGACAACAGCCTCTTTTAGCAAGCCACCTGAGACATTCAACAAAAGTTGCAGCATCTGAGGAAAAACAATTGATAACTTTTCCCAAATATTTGTAACTTCTGGCAAATGAGGAGTGAGCTTATGACTTCCCTATAAAAATGTAATCTCAATTCACACGCTGTGGGCTGAATTCTCCCCTTTCGAGGCTAAGTGCCTATGCCTGAGGGAAAATTGACGTCTCCACTCTGTCAGAGGACTTCAAACAGGTCTGATCACACCCGCAGGTTCTGACAAGGAAAAAGAAAAATCTCTGCTGCAGAATGGAGTGCTGCAATGAATGGAATCATAATCCCTACATTGCAGAAGGAGGCCATTTGACCCATCGAGACTGCACCAACAACAATCTCACCCAGGCCCTATCCCTGTATCCCACGTATTTTTACCTGCTAATCCCCCTGACACTGAGGAACAATTTAGCATGGGACATCTTTGGACTGTAGGAGAAAACTGGAGCACCCAGAAAAAATCCTTGCAGACACGGGGAGAATGAGAATGAGAACTCCACACAAAGAGTCACCCAAGGCCAGAATTGAACTGGGGTCCCTGGTGCTGTAAGGTTAAAAGCCTGTCAGGTGACCCAGGAACATGGAAGTTAAAGTTACCTGGCCATTTCAGGACTTTCACAGTTCATAGATAGGAACGCAGATATTGCTGACAAAGCTGCCTGAAATCACCATGCCAGGGCTGATCTTTCAGTCTGCCCTGGTTAGAAGGGACAGTTCAGTCATGAGACCCCCATCCCAGCACAGAGTGGTGATATCAACTCCTTACCTCCTCTGCTGGGGCAGCGGAGGAACAAATGACTATTAGATCAACCTACTCAAGCCCCCTCGCGGCTCAAGGCACCAGATCAGGGTGTCAGTGCCAAGATGGCAATGGGCAATGCACTGTTGGCACTGCCAAGACAGGTGGCCTGAAGGGAAGCAGAGTAGGGGATCCGATGGGGAAGGAGGAAGGAGGGCTGAAGGAGGTCGAGTCAGGTCACCCTCATCCCTGCTTGGTGTGTGTGTGTGTGTGTGTGTGTGTGTTGGTGAGTGTGGCTTGTGATTTGAGTGATGGTGGGGGTGGAGGGTCCCTCTCTTTCCTGAGGGGTTAGTGCTGCTCCCCTGGAGCCTCGAGATCCAGTACACCATATCTCACTTGTGGCTAACAACTGTAAAGCCCGGCTGGTGCTGTTCCCGTTGATGGGCTGGGTGAATGGCGGAAGGCTGATGAATGGCCTATCAAATCCGCTAATGACATTCAAATTAGCAGGTTTGCAAAATTATCGCATTGCCACCTGTTCTGGGCGGGTCAGGTGAATCTTGAGAGCCCTTAGCCCATTGAGAATCCCTATTCACAGAGCATTAGGATTTCCACCAGCTGTCTGAAGAGGGCAGATAATCACTCTCTTGACTAATGGGAGAAGTATTACTGGTTCTTTACAACAAACTAATCTGGACTTGTAGCCTTTTCTTACAATTCTATCCCTTAGGTCTTCACTTTTGCTGGGGCTCCTTGATGCCATAATCAGTCAAATTTTCGGTCTACTTTAATGTCAAGGGCAGTCACTCTTAACTTCAGCTTTTTTGACCATATTTGACCAAGGTTGAAATGAGATTAGGAGCAGAGTGGCCCTGGCAGAACCCAAACTGAGCGTCAGTGAGCAGGTTGTTGCTGAGTAAGTGCTGCTTGCTAGCACTACCAATAACATTTTCCACCACTTCATTTATGATGCCTGGATCCCCTGCAGCATGCAGCACTCAGGAAAGTAGAGTACTGTGGGAGCCAATTAGGCCAATGTTACAATCATTCTGATGATTCAAATTTGCACATTTCCCACCTCAAATTGAACAACACAGGCAGCTCATGAATGTGAACCCAGTATCCAAAACTGGGGGTGATCAATTTCTAGCCCATTAGCCCTTGTGCCCTTAGTGTACCTTTAAGAAATGTTTTTGTAATCATGTTCTCTGCATCTCTCACAGCCTCAGCTTATGCCATTGTTGCTGAGTTGGCTGGAGAAGTCCTTTCAATGCTCCTTAAGTTTATTGCTTAAGTAGGGTTTGTTTATTTTTACTTTGGGATCATCTATGACTCTGCATTGTTAGGAGGACGGTTGAGTGGCAGATCATGTGTTCTGGATGTTTTTTTCCCTTCCTGGGGAATTTAAGGTTTCATTTTCTGTTTTGGCTTGCAGCAGTTTAGTTTTAGAAGGGACATCAAGCTGAAAAGAATGTTTCTCTCCCTGTGTTTTGGAAATTTTGCTGGTTAGCTGAAAGCAAGGTTTCTTGCCTTCCTGGCCTAGAAAATCTGCTATTGTCAGCTTGCCGAGAGTGTCTCTTTCCCTGGTGTTCTGTAAGCTGTCCTGACTTCAATAAATATAAATACAAATATATTCAGAGGTCTGCTGCCAGTTACAAGGCTGAGAGGTTGGGGTTTCAATTCTCCAACCAAAGGACTCAGTTCCAGTATAACATGAACATTTGTCTTTGCTGTGTTAAACCTGTGGAAAGGGATTTTTTTGTCCAATGGAAGTTTTGTTTGATTTGAACATCTTAGACATTTGTTAAGGGTCATACATTATCATGATTGTTTTGTTTGTAATTGATAAAAACTACTGCTAATTTTCTTTCCATACAATTAACTATATTCTTAAATAAACTCTGTTTGATAAAAGCTCCCTAGTGAGTCAAGTAAATAATACCTGTAGTGAAACATCTCATGCTTACGCTAGCCAAATTCAAAGTGCTAAAACCTATGATCCAGGTGGGCTTCATAAAACACTTTGGAGTATCCAACCTGAATTGTAACATCTTTCTGAAGACAATCACTTGGCACTGCCTTGTCACTATATTTTATGGTTGTCAAGCCAGAGAAGCTCCAGTCCCTATACCAAGTGAGATAGCAATATCTGTGATGGTGCTTGAAAGAGTGAGTGGTGTCTACGTGGTTTCAGTTTGGCCTTGGTTCTCTGACCTAGTGGAAGGGCAGAGGGACAAGAATGAACATGGATTGACAAGGGAGAGCAGTCACCTCTGGCAAGCAGGAGTCAAAAATAGGTGGTGGGTGGCAAATGAGGCCATCGCCACCAGAGACCCAGGGTACAACAAAGGCACAAATGGACTGGTGGTTTAGCAAGTTAGGGAAGAAAAGGAGGAGATCCATGGGAAAGGTGACCCATCGCAGCAGTTAGAGGTCAGTAGGAGCACTCCTGCTCCTCATCTCCATTAGTGTGCTTTAACAATGGACTTACCTAGGTCTATATTCTTGCTGCCATCATAGTGGGATCAGTGCTTGCAATGACATGTATATCCTGATTATGAGATACTACCATATAAATTAGGCCTAACTTCTCTAATGTGTGTGGACTCTCCGAGATCAAGTCAGGGAAGTACAAATGGTGGGAGAGGGAAAGAGCTGAGATGTTCTTATATGTCAAATTCCTCTGTCTTTAAGATGAATGGTATCCCAATAAAACAGAGCCCATTTTAGTCCCTCAGTCCACACACCTGTACATTTTTTGTAGCAGACTTAGTGATGAATCAGAAGCAGGAATGGCAATGGCCCTGAATGATCACAGGATGTGAGGACTACTTCCATCAAAAATCTGTCGTGATGTTTCAACCACTGTGCAGTTTCTGTTTCTTTTATACATTACATTTAAATTGCCTTCACTATTTAACATTTACTTGTAGAATCATGTCAACACTGAAATCAGTTTCCCTGTATATTTAAAGGAGTGTTTAATCTTCTGGAGATTTATTTAGAATGGAGTATTAAAGCAAGTTTGTCCAAATTAATATTGAAAACACATTTAAAGGTTTACAGATACCACACAGCCTGAGAGGGAGAGTGAAGGGTTGTACATTTAAACCGTTGGAACATTGTGAATAAGAAATAAAAATACCTGCTTAAAAACAACGGATAAGAATGAAATTTTGCTTAAGCAATCGCTCCATTCAAGGCTGCTAAGGTCATTAGAAATGATTGGCAGAAGATATGCCTGGATGAAATAAGACTTCAGGAAAGTTTACATGTTGATAAGTGGAACTTAAGTAATGCATAAACAGGAACAAGTAAGGTAGAAGAATAGGTAATGGGTGAATGATTGCTCCTGGTTTCACCTCAATGGGAGTTGAGTGACACACACCAAACAATCAGTCATCCAACCTGAATGCTTCACAATGGTGGACACTTTTTATATTTATTCAGTCACAGGATGGGAGCATTGCTGATTAGGCCAACATTTATTGTGCATCCCATTGCTCTTGTCCCTTCATGTCAGGAGGATTAGCAGGGTAAATATGTGAGGTTACAGGAATAGGGCCTCAGTGGGATTGTTATCAGTGCAGGCTTGATGGGCCAAATGGCCTCCTTCTGCTCTTTAGCGTTTCTATTCTATGATTCTTGATCCTCAAAAGACTCCAGTAAGTTAATCACACATGATTTCCCTTTCATAACTTCTCAAGGGCAATGGGATGCATAATAAAATTGACAAAGGAGAGTCGATGGATATAGTACGTTTGGGTTTTGGTGAAGGCCCACACAGGACGTTGTTTAGCAAAATTATGTGGGATAGGAAGCAGTGTAGCGGCATGGATTGAGGATTGGCTAACAGGCAGAAAACAGAGAGTAGGAATAAATGGGTCATGCTCAAGTTGGCAGACTGTGGCTAGTGGTGTACCACAAAGATCAGTACGTGGTTCACAATATATATCAATGATTTGGATGAAAGGATCAAATGTAATATTTCCAGGTTTGTGGATAATACAAAGCTAGGTAGGAATGTGTGTTCTGTGGAAGATGTAAATTGGCTACAGGAGAAATTGGAAAAACTTGGTGAGTGGACAAGAACATGGCAGATGGAATATAAAGTGGAAAAATGTGAGATAATCCATTTCGGTAGAAGGAACAGATGTGGAGAGTATTTTCTAAATGGTAAGATATTAAAATGTGTAGATATACAGAGACCGGCATGTCCTTGACCATAAGTCACTGAAGACTAACATGCAAGCACGGCAAGCTATTAGGAAGGCTAATGGAATGTTAGCCTTTATCACAAGAGGATCTGCGTGCAGAAGTAGTGAGGTCTTGCTTCAATTATATAGGAGTTTGGTTAGATACACTTGGAATGCTGTGTGCAGTTTTGGTCTTTCTGGGCAGGATCTTAAACCCATGTTCTCCATGTGCAAGATCACCAGCGGGGGTGTAAACTCCAGAGAAAACCTATTTTCCCCCCTCATTGGTGATGTGATCAGGATTTAATAGATTTGAATAAATTTAAATATAATTATCGAGTCCCCTCAATAAATATTTATACCTCGCCGATGTGGCGTCACATCGTCAAGACTCTCAACAGGTTTGGCTGGACATAAACCTGTCGTGAGGATCCATCCAGAGGCACTAAGGTCAATATAGCCCCGGGGGAGAAGGACATGGCTAGGCAGTGCTCTGACAATGCCCCCTGCCACTGTCCCCTGGCACAGGTTGGGCATGGGAATGCCAGCAATGATCACGATGGGGGCTTTGTGTTCCAATTGGACACCCTTTAAAGATGGCACCCTAATCTCAGGGAACCGGTTTTGCCAGCTCTAAGTAAGAGTCCGTCTCACCAGAGTGACCATGTTAACCATATCCACTTTCTTTTTCAAACTAACAATCTGGAGAGAAAACTAATCAGTGGAGCTGGAAAGGTTCATACAGATTTCTTGCTTGAGCTGACACGTTGCCAAATTGTGGTGAGACTACTGCCCTTCCCTCAGAAAGGATATTATTGCCAAAGAGGGAGTGAAATGAATGTTCGTCACACTTATTCCTAAGATGCCAGGACTGTCTTATGAACTGGGCCTGTATTCTCTAGTGTTTTAAACAATGAAAGGTGAACTCATTGAAAACTACAAAAGAACAGGGTAAATGTTCTCTATGGATGGGAAGTCTAGAATCAGGGAGCACAATTTCAAAGTAAGGGGGATGCCACTCAGAGCCAAGATAAGGAGAAATTTCTTTTCACAGAGGGCTGTGGATCTTTGGAATTCTGTACTCCAGAGGGCTGTGAAACCTCAGTCATTGAGTGTATTTAAAGCAGAGATTGATAGATTTCTGATTAATAATAACATAAAGGGTTATGAGGATAGTCTATGTAAAAGACGTTCAAATGCCCAACTGGCCACGATTGTACTGAATGGTGGAGCAGGTTCAACGGACTGAGTGGCCTTCTTCTGTTCCTATGTTCCTTGCTGAACCACTATCTTGTACCACTGCAGTCCATAGAATGTAGGTACACCAACAGTGCTGTTAGAGAGAGTTCCAGGATTTTGACTCATTGACAGTGAAGAAACAGCGATATATTTCCATGTCAGGATGGTGAATGGTTTGGTGGGAACTTGCAGGTGGTAGTCTTCCTATGCATCTGCTGCCTTTGCACATCTAGGCAGTAAAAATTGTTGGTTTTCAAGGTACTGTTGAAGGAACTTCGATGAGTTCATGCAATGCATCTTAGATGATACACACTACTGCCACTATGCATTGGTTTCAGAGGCACTGAATGTTTAAGGTACATGTTGGATGCTAATCAAGCAGACTGCCTTGTCCTGGATGGTGTCAATCTTCTTGAATGTGTTGGAGCTGCACTTATCTGGGCTAGTGTAGACTATTCCATCACATTCCTGACTTGTGCCTTGTAGACAATGGACAGGCTTTGGAGAGTCAGAAGGTGAGTTACTCTTCACAAAATTCAGTCTCTGACATGCTCGTGTAGCCACAATATTTAAATTGCTAATTCAGTTCAGTTTTTGGTGAATGATGACCCCTAAGATGTTGACGGGCGGGTTCAATGATGGTAATGTATCTGAGTGTCAAAGGGAAATGGTTAGATTCCCTTTTGCTGGAGATGATCATTGCCTGGCTTGTGTGGCACAAATGTTACTTGCCAGTTATCATCCCAATCCTGAATATCATCCAGATCTTGTTGTATTTGAACATGGACTGCTTCAGCATCTGAGTCATTGTGAATGATGCTGAGTATTTGTGTGATCACTACCAAACATCCCCACTTCTGCCATTACGATAGAGGAAAGGTCATTGATGATACAACTGAAAATAATTTGGCCTAGGACAGTATTGTGAGCAACTCCTGCAGTGATATCCTAGGACTGAGATAGTTGACCTCCAACAATTACAACCATCTACCCTCATGCAAGGTATGATTTCAATCAGTGGAAATTTATACCTCCATTCCCATTGACTTCCATTTTGCAAGAATTCCTCAATACCACACCTGGTCAAATGCTGCCTTAGCATCTCGGGCAATGTTTTTTGAAAAACACTTTTGTTGATGCCTCAGAAATAACATAAAAATAGGACATTGTGGAAGCTTTGGCACTGCTGTCAGAGCAACCATAATATTTTACCTTGAGCAAAAACTTCCAAAAACTTGTGGAAGAAACTTCAGGGCCTAAAATGAATTGTTTGGTACCGTTTTTATGCTGATGTAAACTTTATTAATGCTGTATGCAATGTTAAATCATTAAAGATAATTTTTATCAACATACAGGCTATTATCCATGTTCATGAGTTATTGGAACTTCTGTATCCTTGTAATTGTCCTAAAGGAGAACATATGTGGTGTGTGTGAGAGTGAGGGCTTCTTGAGGAAAGCATTTCTGTGCCTTTACCTGATCCTTTCTCGCCTTCCGTACCTGCTGGGCACCGTAGGGGCTGGGGTGTGTTATAGACCCTTACAATCACATTTTGATTTAATGTTTTAAGTTTCCTTTGGACTTTGGTTTCTGTTTGGGCCATCCCCACTTCCTTTTCAGAGGGGCTGCCCCTCTTAATTTGTCCCTAAGTTAATTTTGAGTTTGTTTACTCGTTGGGCCGTTAAAAGAACTACCTGATCCTTTCTTTAGGATGCGACTTCCTGAGAAGACAGACAATTGGTACAATGAGAAAATCCAATAGCAAATGCATGAAAGCACTTCACACAGGCCTCAGCTTCTATTCCTGAGATTGCTTCAGTAATTAAATCAATCAATTAGAATTACCAGAACTCTGCAGAGCAAGCATAAAGGTGTAATAGCTAATTTGCTGTTTCCGGCCACACTAAAAAGCCACAACAATGACTCTGACTTTTGATGGACCCTGTTGTCTTTTGAATGAGTTTCATTGCATTATTATGTTATTATTAATCAATTTCTCAGAACATTGTACTGCAATGCAATCAATTAGAGTTTGCTTTGATTGAAGATTTTGTGCAATATAGACTGCTTGGGGCAATTTTAACTTAAACTATTTGTCAGAAAAGCTGAAAAAGGTACAACACTATACTTATACCACACCTAATCTGAGCTCATTGCCTTGTTCCTCTTGTGGATCCAAATTTCACTGCTGTCAAATGGTGTGCATATTGTGGAAAATACAACCATTCTGAGAATCCTGCTGCACACAGAAGGGCAGCTTCATATCAGACTAGGCACCTGAAGTGAATTTTCAGCATGCTGATGGCTTGTTCAGTTATACATCTGGTAGAGACGTATTACAGCTCACTCAGGGAGTCCAAATTGCTGTGACAACATGCACTTTTACATGCATGCCATAGTCTGGAGCTATGGATAGTTGTGGTAGAAGTTTCAATTTTCTTTCCATCACGTGGCTGACCAGGAGTTTCTTCTGTTTTTGCTGCCTGTCATTAGCACGTGTTGGAAGGATTTTCCAGTTGATATTCAACCTGTCTGTATGGTGTGCTATGAACACACCTTACTTGGACATTAAATCCTGGATCGAGTCTGGATCTTACAGTTCAGAGGCACTACCCACTGCTACACAAGCTCTTGTGGTCACACATTTTGTAGTCATTTCACATTTATTGTATGTGCTGTGCTTTGTTGGTTGGGTTTCTGATAAATTAGTCTGCCAAGTTTGAAGTGAAGAGCCTTTGTCACCTAGCAGCCATACCCTTAATTCTGTTTGCTGGTCCAAAATCATCAGGAAGCTTGGAATGCTTTAGGAAGAAAGTCTGACACACAACTACAATATTTTAATTGTTACACATCAGCTGCATGTTGATAGCATGGAACCTCTTGCTGTTGATGTCCTGATTGCTCTGCATGCAATTGATGAAATCCTGCAACTGTGGGAAACCACTCATTCTCACTGGTGCCATTGCAGGTGAAGTTGGCGTAACTGATAATCATCAGCCCTGGCAAACAAGTTATGAGACAAAAGCAAATTACTGTGGATGCTGAAATCTGAAGCAAAAACAGAAAACGCTAGAAAACCTCAGCAGGTCTTACAGCATTTGTGGAGTGAGAATAGAACAAATGTTTTGAGTCTGGATGACTCTCGTCAGAGCTAGTCATCTTTCTTATACATGAGCAGGCTGGAAGCTGCGAGATCTTCAAAATGTCTGCAGTGAAGGCTTGCAAGGATCCAGAGACAAAAATGTTCACAGCTTTGCTGCTTTTGACAGCCATTGGAAATTTATGGCTACCAGGTTCAACAGGGAACAAGTGTTCTAGGAGGTGGCAGATGTGTTTCACTACTTGACATAACATCCTGAGTCCCTGATATTCTGGTATTCAGATATGTCAAGGAAATCAGCCTCAGTTTGTAAACCGTGCTTCATGAATAGTATTTCCTGTGGGCTGCTCTCCTCTGCTTCTGATCCTTCAGCTGCTGGTCCCTTCTCTGCGGCTGCCCTCTCTCCTGTGCAGTTTTGGGTCTGTGAGCAGCAGGCTGCTGGTGCTGGTCATGTTGCTCCTCATGTGAGGTCCAGCCAAAGCAGCACCCATCCTAATATTTGTGGACCTGTGATGGATTATAATCATAGCCCCTTCCCCAAATCAGGTGTATTTCTCAGATGTTCCCTCTCAATTTGAAATTATGGTAGCCAAATTTTAAAGACCCTGAAGTTTGATTTAACAATCCCCAGCGAAAAGAAGCAAAGAACATTACCATCCTCCAGGTAGCTTTGTTTCAGATTGTAAGATTCTAGATATTTTAAGGGTCCAAGGGTCTTTCCTAGGTAATATACCTCTTCACCGAAGAGTTTATGGAAATGTGTTTTATGAGTTAGTTAAACAGAAGAATACGAGAGCAACTATAAATGCTTAACCAAACATAAGTTTATTAAAGAACTGAACATGCAATTTACAGTCGTTGGGAATGCCAATGGCAACATTTACAGTTCTTTGGAAAAAATAAAAAATGTAATCTTATTTCTAGTAGAGAATTTAACTTTTGTTATATTTTGTTACAGTAGAATAATCTTAAAACATAATTAAGCAGAACTTCCATCAGTTATTGTAGCACTTAGCTTTTATTGGTAGAGGGATTGAATTTCGGAGCCGTGAGGTCATGTTACAACTGTACAAAACTCTGGTGCAGCCACACTTGGAGTATTGCGTACAGTTCTGGTCGCTGCATTATAAGAAGGATGTGGAGGCATTGGAAAGGGTGCAGAGGAAGTTTACCAGGATGTTGCCTGGTATGGTGGGAAGGTCTCATGAGGAAAGGCTGAGGGACTTGAGGTTATTTTCGACTTGAGGTTATTTTCGTTAGAAAGAAGAAGGTTAAGAGGTGACCTAATTGAGGCATACAAGATGATCAGAGGGTTAGATAGGGTGGACAGTGAGAGCCTTTTTCCTTGGATGGTGATGGCTAACACGAGGGGACATAGCTTTAAATTGAGGGGTGGTAATTATAGGACGGATGTTAGAGGTAGGTTCTTTACTCAGAGGGTAGTAAGAGCATGGAATGCCCTGCCTGCAGAAGTTGTGGACTCGCCAAATTTAAGGGCGTTCAAATGGTCAGCGGATAGGCATATGGATAATATTGGAATAGTTTGGGTTAGAGGGTCATTAGACTGGTTCCACTGGTCAGCGCAACATTGAGGGCTGAAGGGTCTGTACTGCGCTGCAATGTTCTATGTTCTACGTTAAATCCCCGAGTAACAAAAAACTAGAGAGTTAGCAAGATGCATGTCACAATTAAGAAAGGAGTTATACCCACCATGTTCTGATAATCAGATCTTTATGTAGATGATCAAGTGAATCTAAAAATCTAATCTGAGCATGCAGTGTTTGTACTATTTCTCCCTCTTTGCTCACAGATTGATCTATCTTAATTCCAAGCATGCTGCATGCAGTTGCTAGCATTCTTGCTGGTCAATTAATCTTGATTCAGCTGATTGTAGTTCCAAGATATGTCAAGAAAAGAGTAGAAATTTTGGGCTTTGATCAGAAAACCACCTTTTCAATGCTTATCCAGCAATCACTCATTACTTAGGGAGTATAGTTACCATCCAATAGGTAACCTTTGGAAGATAAGATAAGCAATAGGTACCCTTTATTTCAAAAGGTGAGCCCCTTTAAGCTCTCTGGGTCAAGAATCCTTGAGAGAACAAATATCTATAGAAAGTAAACTCTCAAGCGAAAGTATTGTGAACAAACATTTTCCCACCATTAAGAAAGCAGGTATAAATACTGAGTATGTATTGATGTTTTTCCCTGAAATGGATTGACCCTTGTGGTATTGTCCACTGAAGACAACACAGCAGAGTAAGGGTCACATGGCCTGTACAACCAAACATGATTCAAGAATCTGGAATCATCCCATGATGAGAAAGGTTTCTGAGAAAAAAAGACCTTTTGAAGCTAACTATAGAACATAAGAACATAAGAACATAAGAAATAGGAGCAGGAGTAGGCCATCTAGCCCTTCGAGCCTGCCCCGCCATTCAATAAGATCATGGCTGATCTGTTGTGGCTCAGTTCCACTTTCCCGCCCTCTCCCCATAACCCTTAATCCCCTCTCTTATCAAGAACCCATCAACCCGCTTCTTAAAAATATTTAGCGAGGCAGCCTCCAACACTTCAACGGGCAGAGAATTCCAGAGATTCACCACCCTTTGAGTGAAGAAGTTCCTCCTCAACTCCGTTCTAAACCGCCTCCCCTTTATCTTGAGGCTGTGCCCCCTAGTCCTACTGTCTTTTTTGAGCGGGAAGAGTCTCTCCACCTCTATCCTATCCATCCCATTCATCATCTTATACGTCTCAATGAGATCTCCTCTCATTCTTCTAAACTCTAACGAGTACAAGCCTAGTTTATTCAGCCTCTCCTCATAGCTCAATCCCCTCAACTCTGGTATCAGCCTAGTAAACCTCCTCTGCACTCCCTCCAGGGCCAAAATATCCTTGCGCAGGTGCGGCGCCCAAAACTGCACACAGTACTCCAGCTGCGGCCTCACCAATGCCCTATACAGCTGCAGCAAGACCTCCCTACTTTTATATTCAATCCCCCTCGCTATGAAGGCCAGCATCCCATTCGCCATATAGCCCCATATAGCCATGAGACTACTGTTTTCTTATTAATAAATACCTTTCTTGTTTCTAATGGAGTCAGTTAAAGTACATCTTTACATCTGGCGATGAGAATAAATCATTCTGACACCTGTGAGTATCTTGTTTTAATCAAAGTCTTAAAAACTCCCCAGAATGCCTCTCTTTGGACAAATGGACCCATTTAACTCCTTCACGGAGGGACTGGATACATTGAGTGGGATTTTATGGCCTCGCTCATCCTGAAACTGTAAAATCCCATCCGAAGTCAACGGACCTTTCCATGGTCTGCCCCTCGCCCATCCAATTCCCATGGCGGGCAGGACAGTAAAATTCTGGCCAATATGTGGCATGCCTTAGGCATTATTTCCAAGCCAAAAAAAATTGGGGAGGAGGTGAAACACAAAGCAATTCTCCTAAGTGTTTGTGGAACTCAGGCCTATAACTTTATTCACAGTCTTACAGCCCAAGCATGCCTACCTCCAAATTGTGAGCTTGTGGATTCACTTTAGTGATGGCTCAATTGCAATCTCAACAATTTAATTCAAACTGAGAGCCCCAAATGAATCAATCGCAAATTACACTGCTAAACTGAAATAATTATTGATTGTGATTTTGGAGGTACTGTAAATGATATATTATGGGACAGATTAGTCTGTGGTGTGAACAAAAATATTATTCAATGCAGATTGCTTGCAGAGGTTGACATAAATTTTAAATGAACAATGGAGATAGCGCCGGCCTGGAAAGCATGGATAAAGGTGCACATGAGCTGCAGAGCACACAAAAAGGTAGCATTCACCAGTTAGGGCAGGAACCTACTGTGAACCCTGGTGCCAAAACCAATGAAGCTGCTGCAAAGTGGAAAACACTTTCAGTCACCAGCAAAACAAAAAGGTACTGAATAGGTAATTAGTCAGTAATGCTTAAAGTGGAATGTTATCTATGTGTCTGTTTAAGGAGGCTGAGTGATTTTATCACAGAAGAGGACATTTGATAAAGCAGTGCAGAGCTAAGTCAAGGTCACCAGGTGATTGATCAACTAAGATGCTACAAGTGTACAATATGGAAGAGCCTAGCATGTGTGGTTGACATTCATTCTGTTTAATCTAAAAACAGCCCTATTACTGTAACATAAATCGTAAATGGGAAGCCTCTTAAGATGGAAGTGGATGTGCTGGCATCAGCCACTGTGATAGGCAAGCATACATTTCAGTACCTCAGTGAAGTCAAATCATTGAATGTAAAGAGCACTTCTGACAAATTAACTGGAGAAAGAACAAAAATAAAAAGCACCATGGTGGTACCAATAAGCTATCATTGAATCCCCACATTGTGGAAGGAGGCCGTTCAGCCCATCAAGCCTACACCAACAACAATCCCACCCAGGCCTCATCCCTTAACGCCACATATTTACCCTGCTAATCTCCTGACACTAAGGGACAATGTAGCATAGCCAATCAACCCAACAGGCACATCTTAGGACTGTGGGAGGAAACAAGGGCACTCGGAGGAAACCCACGCAGACACGGGGAGAATGTGCAAACTCCATACAGACAGTGGCCTGAGGAATTGAACCTGGGTCCCTGAAGCTATGAGGCAACAATGCTAACCATTGTGCCACCATGCTGCCCTTCTGGACAACAGCTCCCAGTGACAATAAAGATGGGTAAAGAACTAAGAGTTCTTGGTCACAACTGGCTTAAAGAAATCGTAGAATTGGGCAGAGGTTTTTCAGATGTGGGAAGGGAGGACTGCTCAAACTGATAGGAAAATACAATTGCATCTTCTGTGATGAATTAGGCAAAGTCAAAGAGCTGTAAGCTAATATTTATGTGGATGCAGAGGCGACTCCTGAATTCTTTACAGCAAGACTGGTACATATGGCTTAAGAGAGAAAGTGGATACTAAGTTGAATAGGTTGGAGGAATAAGGCATTATCCAGCTAGATCACTTCTTGGAATGAGCAGCATCTATAGTTCCAGACAAGGGCATCTGCATTTGCAGCAATTATAAGCTAACAGTTAATCAGGCCACCAAGCTGGATAAATATCCAATCCCAAGAATTGAAGATTGAATAAAGGACTTAAATGGGGAGGGATGTGGTGATTGTCCACAGAGTGGGGGGGTGGGGGTCACATGGCCTGTGCAACCAATTAGGACTCAGTTTGGAATCATCCCATGATTCTTGGACAAAGAGACATTTTGGGAGGTGGCTACAGCCATGAGGCTACTGTTTTATTAATAAACACATTTTGTGTTTCTAATGAAGTCTGTGCAAGTGCATCTTTACAACCCCCTTCATTCCTATAGCATTCACACCTAGTTTTCGCTGACATATATCAGGAACTTGGGGAACCTGTGAACCCAATGTGAAACTCCAAAGTCCGTGTGTCATTCTAATTCCCCTACACACTATCCTCCCTGACGCACACTCAAACCCTCCTTTAAGTTGAAATATTTCATGAGACATTATAAGATACAAAGGTTTTTCAGCTTAACCAAAACTACCATATTACCCTGTTAATAGTGTTGGTTTTACTGGTTAAAATATACTCATTATTCCAAGAAATACCTTATAGAAATACTAAAACATATTGGTCAACATAACAGATCTGCAGTAATTTTTCTTCACAGTTAATTTTAACTTAACCTGCCTTGTAAGAAAGTGACAGAATGGGAATTTCTGCTCATTTTAAACCACAGCTGAATCAACTTTCCATTGACTTCAGTCATCACTCGCTGGCAGCAAATCAGCTGGCTCTTTCCATCCATTTTGTGTGACCAACTTATCAGGGGAATATAATTGAGGCACAGGACCTAAAATAGTTCGGGGTCAAATTGATGATATTAGGCGAGGGGATTGTCGGGAAGGGGGAGCGGGGGGTATAAAAAAGGAGGTAGCGGCATACAGCGGGCAGCGTCGGGAGCGGGCAGCAGAGTGAGTGGGAACTGAGTGAGAAGGGCTTTGGCTCACTGGGCTTAGGCGAGAGCAGGCTTAGAGAAGGTGAGTTGAAGTTTTCTAACTTTTGACACATACAGGAGGTTGGGACATGGCAGGGGCTATGGGGAGGAACATAAGCTGTGTTAGGTGCCGCATGTGGGAGTTCTTGGTGGCGTCACGTCTCCCGAAGGTCCATATCTGTGTTAAATGTTTAGAGTTGCAGCGCTTGAGGGCCCGGGTCAGGTAACTCGAGGGGCGTTTGGAGGATGCGTTTCTGGTCAGGGAAAACGAAGAGATAATGTCTAGGAACCATGAGCAGGAAGAGGTCCCAAGGGCTGAAGAGCAGGATGGGTGGACGACTGTTAGGTGGAAAAAGAGGAAGAAGAAGAATAGTCATGGTCCCCCAGCCTCCCCAGTGGCCCCCCAAGATTCATCGACAGGGGCACAAAAGGATAGGCAGGAGGGCCAGAATGACTTAGAGGGACAGAAGGGGGTTGGCAAGGTGATAGTGGTAGGGGATGGGAGGGTCCAAGGCATTGACAGGAGGTTCTGTGGGCAGAGGCATGACTCCAGGATGGTGGTCTGCCTCCCTGGAGCAGGGGTACAGGACGTAACGGAAAGGGTAGGGGGAATTTTGAAAGGGAAGGGGACCCAGGCAGAGGTAATAATACACGTAGGGGAGAGGGACGTAGGAAGGAGGAGTAGGGTAGATGTCCATAGGCAATTTAGGGAGTTGGGGTCCGAACTGAGGAGCAGGACCTCCAGGGTGGCATTCTCTGGGTTGCTGCCTAGTACCAGCAGGGGTAGGAATGACGAGATCATGCAGCTGAATGCATGGTTGAGGGATTGGTGTAGGGTAGAGGGCTTTCCTTTTGTAGACCACTGGGAGGTATTTATGAGAGAAGGGCAACTGTACAGGAGGGGTGGGGAGAATTTGAATGGGAGGGGAACTAGTGTCTTAGCAGGGAGGTTAGCTGGTGTGTTTAGGAATGGTTTAAACTAATAGGGAGGGGGGGTGGGGATGTGGCTGATAGCTCATTAGACACTGGGGCTGGGAGAGAGTTGGGTGAAAGGAAAATTATCAGGGAGAAGGAGGTTCCAAGGGACACTGGTGGGTTGAACTGTGTCTGTTTCAATGCGAGGAGTGTGACAGGAAAAACGGATGAGCTTAGGGCCTTGATGTTTGTGAGGAAGTTAGATGTGGTGGTAGTAACGGAGACGTGGTTATGTGAAGGGCAGGACTGGCAGCTGAATGTTCCTGGGTATATGTGTTTTAGGTGTGGCAGAGGAGGGTTGAAGAGAGGTGGAGGGATGGCACTGTTAGTAAAGGAGAACATCACAGTAGTACAGAGGGAGGACAATATGGAGGAGTTAGGGATTGAGTCGCTGTGGGTGGAGTTGAGGAATAAGAAGGGAGAGATTACGATGCTAGGGGTATACTATAGGCCTCCCAACAGCCCGAGGTCAGTGGAGGAAGGCATTTGCAGGGGCATTTTGTATAGGTGCAGAAAGAATAGGGTGGTTGTAGTGGGTGACTTTAATCTTCCTGGACTGGATTGGAGGGGGCCTAGAACTGGGGGTACGGAGGGAGAGGAGTTTGTAAAATGTGTTTTGGAAGGGTCCCTAGAGCAGTACGTAACTAGCCCAACTAGGGAAGGGGCTATACTGGATTTAGCGTTGGGTAATGAGCCGGGGCAGGTGGTTGAGGTTGAGGTTGAGGTAGGCAAACATGTGGCTAACAGTGACCACAAGTCCGTCTACTTTAGGATAAAAATGGAAAGGGATGAGTGCCGTCCAAACGGGAGGGTGCTGAACTGGGGGAAGGCACGCTATAGCCAGATTAGGAGGGAGCTGAAGCACACTGATTGGGAGGGACTGTTAGCTGGCAAGTCCACGGTTGGCAAGTGGGAGGCTTTGAAGGGCAAACTGAAAATGTTGCAGGAAAGGCATGTTCCGGTTAAGCGGAAGGATGGGAAAGGTGGGATTAGAGAGCCGTGGATTACAGGGGGTATCGAAGACTTGGTTAGGAAGAAGAGGAAGGCGTATGTTAGGTCGAAACAACTGGGTACGGAGAGTGCGCTGGAGGAATATAGAGAGAGTAGGAGGGAGCTAAAAAGGGGAGTTAGAAGGGCGAAGAGAGGGCATGAAATGGCTTTGGCTGATAGGATTAAGGAAAATCCGAAGGCATTTTATTCCTATATTAGGAGCAAGAGAGTAGTTAGAGGGAAAATTGGTCCTCTTAGGGACAAAGGTGGGAAGTTATGTATTGAGTCGGAGGGAATGGGGGAGATCCTGAATGAATACTTTGCGTTGGAGTTCACGAAGGAGAGGGGTTCAGTGTCGTGCAGTGTCTTGGAGGGAGCTGTAGATCAGTGGCAGGAAATATCCATTACGAGGGAGGAAGTGCTAAGGCTTTTAGGTAGCGTAAGGACAGGTAAAGCTCCGGGGCCTGATGGTATTTATCCCAGGCTGCTTAGGGAGGTGAAAGATGAAATTGCTGGGCCTCTGGCGCAAATCTCTGTCTCTTCTTTGGACACAGGTGAGGTCCCAGAAGACTGGAGGATAGCTAATGTTGTATCGCTGTTTAAAAAAGGTAGTAGGGATAATGCTGGAAATTATAGACCGGTGAGTTTGACATCGGTGGTAGGGAAATTAATGGAAAAAATACTTAGGGGTAGGATGTATGAGCATTTGGAGCGTTGCGATCTGATTAGGGATACGCAACATGGCTTTGTTTGGGGGAGGTCTTGCCTTACGAATCTGGTAGAATTCTTTGAGGAGGTGACAAAAACGGTTGACGATGGGAGAGCCGTTGGTGTCATCTATATGGATTTCAGTAAGGCGTTTGACAAAGTCCCTCATGGTAGGCTGGTAGAAAAGGTTAAGGCACATGGGATACAAGGACAGGTAGCTAGGTGGATTGAGAACTGGCTGGGCAATAGGAGACAGAGGGTAGTTGTTGAGGGGACCTTTGCGGGCTGGAGGCCAGTGACCAGTGGTGTGCCGCAGGGCTCAGTACTGGGACCTCTCCTCTTTGTAGTATACATAAACGACTTGTAAGAGACCGTACGTGGTGTGATCAGCAAGTTTGCGGATGACACCAAGACGGCAGGATTGGCGGATACTGAGTTGGAATGTCAGGTGATACAGCAGGATATAGATAGGTTGGTACATTGGGCAGATAGGTGGCAGATGGAATTTAATCCTGACAAATGCGAGGTGATGCATTTTGGAAGGAATAATGCAGAGAGGAACTACGTGATAAAAGGTAGACCAATTAGGAGTATAGAAATACAGAGGGACCTGGGAGTGCAGGTTCACAAGTCTATGAAGGTTGCAACACAAGTGGAGAAGGTTGTGAGGAAAGCTTATGGAATGCTAGCCTTTATAGGAAGGGGTATAGAGTATAGGAGCTGCCGTCTAATGCTTCAGTTGTACAGAATGTTGGTTAGACCGCATTTGGAGTACTGTGTCCAGTTCTGGTCACCTTACTACCGGAAGGACGTGGAGACTCTGGAGGGGGTGCAGAGGAGGTTTTCCAGGATGTTGCCTGGCACGGAAGGACTGAGTTATGAGGGAAGGTTGGAGAAACTGGGACTCTTCTCCTTGGAAAGACAGAGATTAAGGGGAGACATGATAGAGGTATATAAGATACTGAAGGGAATAGATAGAGTCAACAGTGATAAGCTGCTCCCTAGATTGGGTACAATTACGAGAGGTCATGATCTAAGGGTGAGGGGGGAGAAGTATAATTTGGATGTGAGAGGAAGGTTCTTCACGCAGAGAGTCGTGGGGGTATGGAACGCGCTACCGAGTAGGGTGGTGGAGGCAGGCACATTGGACTTGTTTAAGGTTTACTTAGATAGACACATGAGCGAAACAAGGATGGAGGGTTATAGTAGGGGGTATTAAATAGGGTCAGAGCCTCGGGAGATACTGGAAATGCAGACTTATATGTTAACGTTTTTGTCTTTTTATTCCGCAGGTGGCGGTCCACCTTGTTGTCAAACAAGGGGCATGCACACGGTGGGTCGTGCGTGGGCTGCTCTTGGAGGTTCCAGGAGTGGCCTAGTACTTCGTGTCGGTGTGTGTGCTTGATCCTGGACCGGTAGACGGGCGCCGCAACAGCTCAGTGACTAGCACTGCTAGCTGTGCAGATACATGGATTTGGGCCTGTGTCTATGGGAGTTTGCGCATTCTCCCTGTGGTTGCGTGGGTTTCCTCCGGGCACTCCGGTTTCCTCCCACACCCCAAAATGTGCTCTTAGGCTGATTGGTATACCAAATTGACACTATTCTCCCCTGAATCTGGCTAAGTTAGGGGTTCCACTCGCATACACGCAGGGCAGGGTAGGTGTAGGAGGATGCGGCGGCGCGGGCTCGTTGGGCCGAAGGGCCTGTTTCCTGTGCTGGGTTGTTCTTTGTTCTTTGTTCTATATTTGGAGGGTTGGCTGCCATCCCTCTGTCCATTCACCAGAAACTTGCTCTCATTTAGTATTGTCACCCATTTGTTTATAATATTTCCACTAGTTCCAATAATTATCAACCTTGTAATACCAAGACACCAAAGTATCTTCACAACATTTGAAAAAAAATTCCTATTATCTGGAGAAAATGGTGAAGAAATTAATATTCTGTGTCAATTGAAGCGTGAAACATACAAAGTGCAGATTGATTCTTACCAGCACTCATATAAAAATGTGCAGAATATATTTAAGGTACTACTTTTTTCCTCTTCCCTTTGATGTATAATGAGGTATAATATACAAAACTTACCATTAAACTCAGAGAGATGAATTTCCAACACTTCAGACTGTAAAGGCAGAAATTTTTGAAGGGACAGTGGCCCAAGCCACCTTGATCTCTAACATTACAAACATTGGCAACCATTCAATAAATAAGGCCAGATATTCTGATCCAGGGACTGTGCTGCTAGAAATGCAGTGGAGCATGGTTTCCAACTATCTGTGTACCCGAGAAATTACACAGTCCCAAATGTTATTTGCATAGAAGTCATGGATTCCCCGTAACACTCTAAATAATAACTTGTACTTGTGAGGATATTATACAATGCATTGTTACAAAATTAGAATTTTGCTACAGTTAAGTTTGATATCAAAGGTTAGAAATTCCGGTTTGGGGACAATTGTTTTAATTTGGGAGACAGGGAGAGAAGAATTTGGAACCAAATCCAAGTTTATGAACCTTTCTGGTCCAATTCTGGAATTTTGACAACGGTAGTTCTGATGCTCCTGATAGTTGGCACGCAATTAGGCATTTACTCCCATCCCATTTATGCAAAGAGATTTAAGTTACTGCCAGGATAGATAGACAGGTGAATACACCAGTTTTGCACAGTTCTGGCAGCACAGATTCTGGCTGCAATTCCTGATCACTCATCACCACTGCACTGAGACATTTTCAGATTCTCATCAGTTCATAAAAGATCATTTGTAATGGCTTTCAATTTCTGCTGAAGAACTCAATTAGCTTGTGGTAAATGTTATTAAAAAAAGCAGAACATTAAATGAATAAAGTATTTATGTACTGCAAATGAGAAGAAACTTTCCCCAGTTGAATTTGTTTTCCTCGTAGTTGCCTCGGGGTCACATCATTTTAGGACTGAAAATGGGGAAGTGGTGACTGTTAGCCTCACATCTACAGTATAGTATCTGATCGACACTGGCATTATGAACAGTATAATCATCTTTCATATTACATTGGTATTGACAATTACCTGATTCTCTCTGCTCAGTGAGTCAGAAAGAAATTATTATGTACAATAAACAATGTTGATACAAACAATAGTTATATATATTTTAATAATGAGTTGGCATCATATTTACTACTGATCTTTAAATAAATAGGGTCAGCAGCAGAGCTTCAAAGATAAAACATAGGCTATGGAACTGTGAGTGAGCCCGTGTATAATTTGTTATCAATTGTACTTTTTGATATTCCTTTGTCTTTGATCCTCTGAGTATAGCATCCTGTTATGATTTTTCGAACAGAAGGCAGAAGTACATGATTTCACTTAAAGAAAAATTTAAACAATGGATTGATGAGGTTTGTAATATTAGAAGGGGTGTATGGGGTGTCAGGGAGAGGTAATACCTTTGGTGGGGGAACATGTCGCGTCCTTTCAGGGCGGTTTGTCCATCCTTTGTTCCCACCTGGCACTCAGCTCTCACCTGTGGCTCCCCGCAGCTGTTTGCATGCGACAGCGGCCACACCCAGGCAACGGCCTCAACAAGCCAGCTAAACTAGGTCAGGGTAGCCGACGGGTGAGATAGGGAGATGTCTATCCCAGCATGTGAAGACAGTGTCCAGCGGATTGAGCGGAAGACACCAATGGAAGGTCCAACAGTCAAGAAGGCGGTTTCTGCAAGCATTGTGGAACACGAAGAGCAGGACAAGACACAGAAGATGTCCTGGTCATCCACAGCGCCTAGTCCCACCTCGAGCCGTGAGAGACTGAGGCTGACGCTGCGCAACTCTCCCTTACTTTAATCCAAATCAAGTGCTAGTTTCGACACCATCATCATCATCAGTGTCCTGTTCAACCCTTGAAGTCCTGCGGTGATGGGCGAGCGACGAAGCAGCAGGTGTGGATACACCGAGAGCTGTAGTCATGGACCTGCACGCAGGCAGCTCAGGTCTAATGGTCGTTTTCCGCTGACTGAAGCAGCAGTGGAACTCGGCATCTACCTGGGTGGCTGAGCAGTCCTCTTCAGGAACGTACTGCTCACCTCCGTAGAATGAGGAAGGGGCTAGAAGAGGTACCCTAAACATTGCCTGCTTCACTACACCCTGGCCAGTTTACCGCGGCTGGCAGGGATCCCATCTTGCGATCGAACACACAACATAAAACACAAGGTGACACCGCTCACCACTGGCACTTGGAATGTGCGCACACTATCGGACAACCCTACAGCAGACAGACCAGAGAGAAGAACAGCCTTAGTTGCCAGAGAGCTTGCAAGATCCAACACTGACATTGCAGCGCTGAGTGCAACTCGTCTTGCCAACGTAGGTCAGTTGACTGAAACTGGAGGTCGATACACTTTTTTCTGGAGCGGTCGTGGCAGCGATGAGCGTCGTGATGCTGGAGTTGGATTTGCCATCAGGAGTCACCTTGTTCGGATAGTCTACCCAAGGGTGTGAACGACCGGCTTATGACTTTACAGCTTCCACTACAGAACAGAAGTCAAGCCACCCTGATCAGCAATTATGCCCCACAATGAACAACCCGGACAAGATGAAAGACAAGTTCTACGAAGAGCTAGACGCCCTACTTTTAGCAGTGAGCAGTCCCAACAAGCTGATCTTGCTTGGCGATTTCAATGCAAGAGTAGGGTGCGACTCTGCAATCTGGCAGGGAGTCATTGGGAGGCATGGAGTGGGCAAGTGTAACAGTACTGGCCTACTCAAAGGCCTGAAGACCTGTGCAGCACACAACCTCCTCATCACAAACTCAACCTTCCGTCTGCCTAACCGTAACAAGATCTCCTGGATGCACCCCCGCTCTAAGCATTGGCATCTTATCGATTATGTCATTGTTAGGAGAAGACAGGCAGGATGTCAGAGTAAACTAGGCCATGTGTGGTGCTGACTGCTGGACAGATCACCGGCTCATTGTCTCCAAAATGAGGCTCTGCATCAGACTCAAGAGGCGACCACAAGGAAGCGAGGTTATGAAAAGAATCAATGCGGCCAAGCTAAAGAACACCAGCATAGCTTCAGCACCGGCTGAAGACTTAGAAATCAAGCTCGCTGACCTACACCTAGTAGGCAGCGCTGAGGACGACTGGGGACGCTCCAGGGATGCTATCCTTACATCTGCGCTGAAGACGCTCAGGCCCTCCACCCGCAAGCAGCATGATTGGTTTGATAAGAATGATGAGGAGATACAGGCTCTACTAGTTGAAAAGCACCGTCTTCATCGGGCCTGTCAGAACGACCCATCTTCAGCTGCCAAGAAAAATGCTTTTACCAGTGCTCGCAGGACAGTCCAGAATAAACTGCGTAAAATGCAGGATGCCTGGCTAAGCGCCAAGGCAGATGAAATACAGGGATATGCTGACAGAAACGACTTGAAACGGTTCTATGAAGCCCTCAACACTCTCTACGGACCTCAATCTCTCAGGAGTTCCCCCTTCCTGAGTACAGATGGTACAACTCTCATTACAGCGAAGGCTCAGATCCTGCAGAGATGGGCTGAACACTTTGAAGCCACCCTCAACCATCATCTATTAACAATGAGGCAACAGACAGGATTCTCCAGGTTGATATCAACAGCGCCATGGATGATCCATCAGTAGTAGCCAAAGTCACGAAAGCTGTCAGCCAGCTATCCGGTGGCAAAGCCCCAGGGGCAGATGCCATATCCACAGAGATATATAAAGCTGCTGGTTCTGCACTTAATGAGTTGTTCCAGTCCTTTTGGAAGCAAGGATCCATTCCTCAGGAACTTAAAGATGCTTCCATCATACACCTCTACAAGAGGAAGGGCAATCGGCAAGTATGCGACAACCACCGAGAAATCTCGCTGCTCTCCATCACAGGAAAAACCTTTGCAAGAGTACTGCTAAATCACCTGGTCACTCATCTGAAGCTGGGCCTGTGTCCAGAGTCACAGTGTGGTTTCCGCAAACGCTGTGGGACTACTGACATGATTTTTGCTGCATGCCAACTTCAGGAGAAGTGTCAGGAGCAGAATCGCGAACTCTACACAACCTCTGTTGACCTCGCGAAAGCCTTCGATACTGTAAGCCGACAAGGCCTGTGGAGGATCATGTCAAAGTTCGGCTGCCCCCCAATTCATTCAGATGGTATGCCAGTTCCATGATGACATGATGGCCAGAGTACTGGATGGTGGAGAATCCTCTGAGGCATTCCCAGTCACCAGTGGCATCAAACAGGGCTGTGTGCTCGCACGTACACTGTTCAGCATGATGTTTACTGCCATGCTGAAAGATGCCTTCCAGGACAGTATTGCTGGAATCAGCCTCAAGTACAGAGTGGATGGGAAGCTTTTCAACTTCAGGAGACTTCAAGCTATTACCAAAGTGAAGGTGACTGTTCTGAGGAATTTCCTCTTTGCCGATGTCTGTGCCCTGTATGCTGGCTCAGAGCCAGAGATGCAAGTTAGTATGGACAAATTTTCCACGGCTTGTGACAACTTTGGACTCACCATCAACATTAAAAAGACTGAAGTCATGCACCAGCCTGCTCCTCATGCACCGTACACAGAACCCACAATCACAATCAAAGGGCAGAAACTACAGGCAGCGGACCAGTTCACTTATCTTGGCAGCAGCCTCTCCCAAGCAGTGACTATTTTTGCAGAAGTTAACTGCAGAATAGTAAAGGCAAGTTCTGCTTTTGGTAGACTGCGCTCCACTGTATGGGAACGTCAAGGAATCAGCCCAGCAACAAAACTGAAGCGCCATGGTACTCACTACCCTCCTGTATGCCTGAGAAACGTGGACTGTGTATCGAAGGCATGCGAGACAACTCAATCATTTCCACATGACTTGTCTTCACAGAATATTACGCATCCGATGGCAAGACAAAGTACCAGACACTGAAGTTCTCTCTAGAGCAAGTCTACCATCAGTTCACACACTGCTGATCAGAGCGCAGACTCGGTGGGCAGGTCATGTCATCCATATGTCAGACAAGAGCATAACCAAGCAGTTCCTTTTTGGGGAACTCCCTGCTGGAAAACGCTCACATGGAGGGCAGAAGAAACATTTCAAAGACACACTCAAAGACTCCCTGAAGTCGCTTGACATTGACACGACCACCTGGGAAACGCTGGCACAAAACCGCCCTATCTGGTGCTGCCTCATCCACAAAGGCTGCCAAGCTCACGAAGCAAGGTGTATTGCTGAAGCACAACTTAAGCGCGAGCTGTGCAAGTCCAGAGCCACCAGCGCAACAACTACAGTGTCTACACAAGTCTGTCCAATATGTGCCAGGACATTCCATGCCCGAATTGGCCTGATCAGTCATCTTCAGGCACACCACAACCAGCCTCAAAATGGCTAATGGTGTCGAGGTCCTCATCGATGACAATGGACGAACACCAACAATTTTAGAAGACCTGACCACTTTTTTGGCATCATTAACAAGTAAGAAATTATATGCCATAAAGTCTGCTGTATGAATGAATCTTCAAAATGACTCCATTTAAATTATTTCATTTCATACAATTTAAAAATAGTGATTGGAGGAGGGGCATACCTAAATATATTCAATAACATTTATTCAAAGAGTGACAACATATTATGAATTATGTTCCAGTGTAGATTATGGCCAAAAATATTTAACTACTTATTGAGGAACATGATATTAGGGAATCTGTATGGCAAGTAAAAATTAACGTTCATTTCCATAGCACTGTTAATGTTCCAGTTTTTGCTGGACATGGAAGCCATGACCAAATTTAATGGAGTTAGTAGCCTGCAGTCATACTCTGCTTCTGGAAGAATATCCTGCTCCCAATAGTTGATACCAATCTGATGTCTAGCAACTCTTCAGTTTGAGCAGCACCACCAGGAGTGGTGGATACTTCAGGGATTGCAACAGACCCCTTACCAATGACTATCAAAGAGGTCTGAAGTACAGGAAGCTGGAGTCAGAACTCACTGAGGTTAATCAGGCAGGGCCAGGAAAGCGGGGAGGAGTTGATCATGGGGCCTCCAAGTAAAGGCAGCCCTTGTCATTGATAGGGACCTCCATGGGTCACATACCACCAAGTCAGAAGGGATACTTCTCCCAAGTCTGCAGATGGGCTCCAGAATTTATTGGGTGCCCCCCCACTCCCCCTCCTTCACAAAAGCAAGGCACCCATTTTCCACTGGGAAAAAAGAAGCGGCAGCAGAAAGCGTCCCTTAATTGGTCTGTTAAGGATCTCAATTGGCCTAAGAGTGGGAAAGTCATCCAGCACCTTCCCCACCACTGGTAAAATACCAGCAGAGGCAAAAAAGCAACATACATGACTACCACCATCCCACCTGATTTTACACTACTCTGTCACCCCTTCTCTCTGGTCTGCCAGCATGTTTTTATGGGTGGGGAGGAATAGAAAATCCTAGCCAAGTTGTCTGACAATAAGATTCTGGTACAAAGCTTTCAAAATGAAAATATTAATACTTCATTTTTGTCATAATTTTAGTTAATGAAGGAAGAGTTCAAGTTGACATTAATGGACTTCAGCAAGGCGTTCAATAAGATCCCCCATGCAAGACCTCTTGAGAAATTGAGAGGGCATGGGATGCAAGGGGCTGTTGCCTTGTGGATCCAGAACTGGCTTGCCTGCAGAAGGCAGAGAGTGGTAGTGAATGGGTCTTTTTCTGCATGGAGGTCAGTCGCCAGTGGAGTACCCCCGGGATCTGTTCTGGGACCCTTGCTGTTTGTAATTTTCATAAATGACCTGGATGAGGAAGTGGAAGGATGGGTTGGTAAGTTTGCCGACGACATGAAGGTTGGTGGTGTTGTGGATAGTCTGGAGGGATGTCAGAAGTTGCAGCGTGACATAGATAGGTTGCAAGAATGGGCGGAGAAGTGGCAGATGGACTTCAACCCGGATAAATGTATAGTGGTCCATTTTGGCAGTTCAAATGGGATGAAGGAGTGTAATATCAAGGGTAAGACTCTTAGCAGTGTAGAGGAGCAGAAGGACCTTGGGGCCCAGGTCCATAGGAGTCTTAAATCAGCCTCATAGTTGGAGGATGTAGTCAAGAAGGCATATGGTGTACTAGCCTTCATCAATCGAGGGACTGAGTTTAGGAGTCGGGGGATAATGCTGCAGCTTTATAAGACCCTCGTCAGACCCCACTTGTACTGTGCGCAGTTCTGGTCACCTCATTACAAGAAGGACGTGGAAGCTATTGGAAGGGTGCAGAGGAGATTTACAAGGATGTTGCCTGGATTGGGTGGCATGCCTTATGGGGATAGATTGAGGAAGCTCGGTCTTTTCTCCCTGGAGAGACGAAGGATGAGAGGTGACCTGATAGAGGTTTATAAGATGTTGAGCGGTATCGATCGCGTGGATTCTCAGAGGCTATTTCCCAGGGCTGAAATGGTTGCTACAAGAGGACACAGGTTTAAGGTGCTGGGGAGTAGGTACAGAGGAGATGTCAGGGATAAGTTTTTCACTGGGTGGGTGCCATCAGTGGTGGTGGAGGCGAACGCGTTGGGGTCGGTGGCGGTGGAAGCGAACACGTTGGGGTCTTTTAAGAGACTTCTGGATGAGTACATGGGATTTAATGGGATTGACGGTTATAGGTAGGCCTAGTAGGTAGGGATATGATCAGTGCAACTTGTGGGCCGAAGGGCCTGTTTATGCTGTAGTTTTCTACGTTCTACGTTTAATAGTGTTGGTGAGTTGAATTTTAAATTCAGCGTGAAGGGCTGTTGAAGTTGCCCTTGTTTCTGGACACCCCACCATTGAGAACATCCTTCCTGAATCTATCCTATCTAGCCCTATTAGAATTTTATAGGGTTCTATGAGATCCCCCCCATTCCTCTCAACTTCAGCAAATATCATCCAAACCAACTCAATCCCTCCTCATATCTCAGTCCCACCATCCCAGGAATCAGTCTGGTAAACATTTTCAGCACTCTCTCTGTAGCAAGAACAAGGTTGGTACTCAACACTCCATAATACAGTTGAGGCACTCTCACTAAGTGGAGTCCAAAATAATTCTGGCAATAATAAGTATGAAAAAGGGACACGAGGGTTACTGCGGGCAAGTGGTGATCTGGAATCAGCAACAAGAACTTCCCTAATCAATTTGGACAGTACAGTATTCTCAAGGAGCCAAATGGTCTACTCTTGCTTTTTTGCCTGTGCACCCAAAAATGTGGTTCCACCTGACCGCTTCAAGGACATAGAACATAGAACATTACAGCGCAGTATAGGCCCTTCAGCCCTCGATGTTGCGCCGACCTGTGAAACCAATCTAAACCCCATCTAACTTACATTATTCCAATATCATTCAGATGTTTATCCAATGACCATGTAGATGCCCTTAATGTTGGAGAATCCACTATTGTTGCAGGCAGGGCATTCCATGCCCTTACTACTCTGAGTAAAGAACCTACCTCTGACATCTGTCCTATAGCTATCACCCCTCAATTTAAAGCTATGTGCCCTCGTGCTAGCCATCTCCATCCAAGGAAAAAGGCTCTTACTGTCCACCCTATCTAATCCTCTGACCATCTTATATACCTCTATTAAGTCACCTCTTAACCTTCTTCTAATGAAAACAGCCTCAAGTCCCTCAGCCTTTTCTCATAAGACTTTACCACCATACCAGGCAACATCCTAGTAAATCTCCTCTGCACCCTTTCCAATGCTTCCACATCCTTCCTGTAATGCAGTGACCAGAATTGTACGCAATACTCCAAGTGCAGTCGCACCAGAGTTTTGTACAGCTGCAACATGACCTCATGGCCCTGAAACTCAAACCCTCTACCAATAAAAACTAACACACCATACAACTTCTTAACAACCTTATCAACCTGGGTGCCAACTTTCAGGGACCTATGCACATGGACACAGAGATCTCTCTGCTCATCCACACTACCAAGTATCTTACCATTAGCCTAGTACTTAGTATTCCTGTTACTCCTTCCAAAGTGAATCACTTCACACTTTTCTGCATTAAACTCCATTTGCCACCTCTCAGACCAGCCCTGCAGCTTATCCATGTCCCTCTGTAACCTACAACATCCTTCCACACTGCCCACAATTTCACCGACTTTAGTGTCATCTGCAAATTTCCTAACCCATTCTTCTACGCCCTCATCCAGGTCATTTATAAAAATGACAAACAGCAGTGGCCTCAAAACAGATCCTTGTGGTACACCACTAGTAACTGAACTCCAGGATGAACATTTCCCATCAACCACCTCCCTCTGTCTTACAGCTAGCCAATTTCTGATCCAAACTGTTAAATCACTCTCAATCCCATGCCTCCATATCTTCTGCAATAGTTTACCATGGGAAACCTTATCAAATGCTTTCCTGAAATCCACATACACCACATCAACTGCTTTACCCTCCTCTTTGGTCGCCTTCTCAAAGAACGCAATAAAGTTTGTAAGACACGACCTACCCTTCACAAAACTGTGTTGACTATCCTTAGTCAAATTATTTCTTTCTAGATGATAATAAATCCTATCTCTTATAATCCTTTCCAAAACATTGCCCACCTCAGAAGTAAGGCTCACTGGTTTAAATACCAGGGTTCTCTCTATTCCCCTTCTTGAACTAGGGGGCAACATTTGCTATCCTCCAGTCTTCTGGCACTATTCCTGTACACAATGACGACCTAAAGATCAAAGCCAAAGACTCTGCAATCTCTCCCTAGCCTCCCAGAGAATCCTAGGATAAATCCCATCCGGCCCAGGGGACTTATCTATTTTCATACTTTCCAGAATTGCTAACACCTCCTCCTTATAAACCTCAATCCCATCTAGTCTAATAGCCTGTGTCTCAGTATTCTCCTTAACAACATTGTCTTTTTCCTGTGTGAATACTGATGGAAAATACTCATTTAATGCCTCTCCTATCTCTTCGGATTCCATGTACAACTTCCCACTACTCTCCTTGACTGGCACTAATCTTACCCTAGTCATTCTTTTATTCCTGATATACCTATAGAAAGCTTTAGGGTTTTCCTTGATCCTACCTGCCAAAGACTTCTCATGTCCCTTCCTGGCTCTTCTTAGCTTTCTCTTTAGGTCCTTCATGGTTGGTCTGCTCCCCATTGTGAGCAGGTATGAGGGTGACATGAGTGCATCCTGCCCAGATAAGATTTCATTTGCTTTCAATGTGCCATGCATATAGATTTTGAGGGCATGGGAAAAATTTCACTTCTATTTTAAGATGCCTAAGGTTGCAACAGAATGGAATATTGTACAGGTTCTAATGCATGCATTTGGTGTAATGGCTCTGTATATCAGCACAATTTGGCACATGCAAAGGGTCATTAGGAAGCACAATTTAATTCAGCTATCATAAATCAAGAAACATGAGAGCAATGTATAATGTGTGTGACAATGAAGAAACTGCAGCCAGCAGAGGATAGAAAACCATCATTTTAATGTCAATTTATTCTTCAAAGCAACATTTCTTTCTGCGCCCTTTCTCTTGGAAATAAATTAAACAAAACCAAGGGGACCTTCCTTAGTCTGACGTTTACAAAGTCTTGTCATCATATTGTACTGACAAATTCCCAACCGTAGTTAATCCTATTATTATTCATCAAAGCCCTGCCCAAAAGATGGGAAGAGTCTGGCATGCCAGAGCAAGTAAGCCTCGATAGGGATTGCAGAAGAGTTCAGCAGCTGTGGCAGCACAATCAATCTAGGTGCAGTGTTGCAAGTATGTCAATTACCTCCTTTGCTCCACCAAAGTGAGTACTCTATACCACTCTCCCCATTGAGGCTTAAATGTGGTAATATGAGAGGGTGTGCTAGATGGGTAAATGGTGGCATTCAGTCTGTGGCAAGCAGATTAAAAAACAGCATATCGTGTCAATACATTGCATTATCTTGATCTCCACAGGTTTGAATTTCTGATGAATAATCTAGCTGGTTAGCAGTTCCATTGTCTTGCGAGAATGACAGTTTATGAAAGTCCAGGACTTCACATTTTAAATACCTTCTGAAGTGAAGGCAAACTGTAAAGAATACAGTCACGTGATTTAATACTTCAATTCACTGACAGATTTACTGACACATGGAGGATGCACGCAACAGGCAACCCTGCTTTTCTGCTGGCTCTCAACCAGATGAGGACGGTCCATTGCAGGCTAGCAAAGGACCAGGAACAGCAATGGCCTGACCAAGGAGTGGCAGAACATCAAAAGGTTCAGAATACTGGTGAACAGAACCCACAGGTGTATCAGAGGAAGTAAAGTTGTCTACATGAGCGTAAGGCAATGATGGAGACATTGGATATCTCAGAATGGCTCACATTAGCCAGTTTCTCCATGATAACCTGCAGTTTCAAGGACTTAGAGGGAATCCCATACTGGTAGAAATAAGGTCATTGCTGTCTTCAAATTCTTTGCTAATGGTTCCTTCAGGCTCCACTGGTACAGCATTTCCCAATCAGTAACACATGATTGCATCTAGGAAATACAGATCCCCTGTTCAGGAGAGTGCACCAATTTGTCCATCGAACCATAGAATGCTTACAGTGCAAAAAGAGACCATGAGGCCCATCAATTCTGCCATCAACTCTCCAAAAGAACATCCCACCCAGGCCCTTCTCTCCACTATATCCCTGTAACCCTGCACATTTACTGTGGGGAACCCAACATCTTTGGACTATGAAGGGAAACCAGAGCACCCAGAGGAAACCCACAGAAATGCAGAGAACATGTAAACTGCAGTTAGTCCAACTCTACCTGGATCTCGAAAGCTAGGCTACAAGAGCATTGGGATTTACAGTAATCTCAGGCTCCTCCTCAATGAAGGGCACATCATTGTCTTATGCTGCACACTAGTGGCCTTGAGGGTTCCCCAGCAACAACAGCCAGTCACATTCAGAAAGGATTCCACTCTTATAATGTGCCACTCGGATGTGATCATGGAAGGTAAACCCTTCATGTTTGTGCTCGGTTCTCAGCAGGCTCTCATTCTGACCTACTCTCAGACGTCAGAGGATTTTGAAGGACCTCAGCATTTGCAGGGCTGGCTTCCTGGAAACAAGATATGCTTCAAAAAGACCTGACTTACAATTCACCATGTACAGAATGAGGTTGATGAGAACTAAAGTGATGAGGTCCATGATTGAGCAGATAATAAGACTCCTAAAGATGATATCCAGATATTTGAATCAGTTCGGGGGGGGTTCTTCAATACCCACAACAGTGAGTGTCTTAGATCATCATTGAGTGTTGTGTCCCGCATAACAGTGCTTCAGAGGGAGGAGGGAATGTCTTGGCTAAGGGAGGCACGGAGTACCAAGATGTCTCCTCCAAAGAGGACAATGATGGGGATGGACCTAACTAAGGCCAGGATGTCACCAAGCTACACGTAGAGGGCATTAGCAGGGCTAAAAATGGCAGATAGGTCTACAATAAACTGATGGCTACCAGATTCCAGGCAGAGTAAAATGTTGACATATTTAGCTTTTTGGTTCTCTATATTCTGATAATAGAACAACTCAGTTTCTTTTTGGTTGTAGACATTATACTTTGCTCTAATGTATGTTGATTTATGAGAGCTGAATTAAATTGCATCTGTTACCATTTTCCCTGCTGGTGGTTTGATCCTGTGCATTTGCCAAACTATGCAATATGCAGAGTCCTGGCACAGTTGTGCACAATTAAAGCTGAACAGCACTGTTCTCTTGCAATCTCTGGAACCTGTAAGTGGAATTGTGATTTTATCTGTGCCTCAAAGTGAGCGTGCATGGCAAGAAATTATAAATTTAACCTCAACATGGTTGCCAACCTCACAACTGCTCCCAAAGGAGGGAGATGTGGGGAGGCTGTCCTGCAAAAAGTTATTTCAGGCAATACCAGATAAATGGGTTCACAGGGAGTAACAGCATGAGAACACCATTTTGTCCCATGAGATCGCTCCTCGATGCAGCTTAATCATATTCCTGCCCCCAATCATGGCTCAAGTCATAGTAAACCCATATCTTTGACATCATTATCATGCTGAGGAGTTTCCATGTAACTCTGGAGTCCAGTCACTGAGTATCACAAATCTATTATGTGGTGCTGAAGTTCAACCACTCTCAACCCCTACAAGTCTCAGTCCCAAATGGCCTTAGCATTAGTCACTGTGGAGACTCCTGACCCTACTGTCTCTCTCTCCCTCCTCAAGAGCTAAAACCATTGACCTTCAATGATATCTGATGAACTTTGAAAATCTTTTATGCAGGTCTACTGCCACCCTTGATAAGGACACTGGCAGGCCAATCAAATCTCCGTATGAGGTCTTAGAAAGCCTCCAATTAACTTAATTTATACCTCATTAATCCTGTATTCAAAACACTCTTGCAGTCAAAACAAATTTACCCATTGTCTCTTACTTGCTGCCTTCACCTGCCGATTTACTTGAAAGTGACAAAGCACCTAGGAAGGCCATTAATGATTGAACGTGTCCACCACAGCTTTCTCCAGTCATATAGGGCAGTCTCCTGTTTTCTACTGTAAAAGTATAAAGTTTCACTTTCTCAGCCTAAAACTGTATCTAGTGTTCCCTGCCACTCAGACAGCAAATTTAACTTACCTCAAGTATTTATCACGTCCAACCACAACTGACATCATTGCAAATGCAGGAGATGCAACGACCTTAATGAACAAATTTTCAGAGGTCACACCATGGTAGGCTGCAAATAGTAGCTTTCATGATGTGTGGCCAGGCAGCAGATTCACAACTAATGGCCAGTGCACTGGATTATTGAATACTCACCATATTGATAATGTGGGAAAACTGAACCTATGAGAGTTCATGATCTGATTTTGATGGGAGCCACATTCCAGGCTTTAAATGTTCTTGACTATTAACTAACAACATGATGGAATCCAGGAGACTTGCAAACAGTCCAAGTGAATAAATTTACAAGTGTCAAAACTACACACAATGGTTGTGTGCTCATGCCACATAAATGCCTTCAATAATTCCTACTTTTTTGTTGTATATAATGGCAGAGATCAACTATGTGGCTTAATAAACTTTATTATTACAACATACTCACAAAATGGCTATTGGCTTTCCTGCATGCAACAGTCATGTCCCAGGGTGATCACTCCACTCAACGAGCCATCTTCATGTCTTCAGTGCTAACCAGGTCACACCTTCTTCATCATCATATTCATCCTTTCTGGCTCCTGATGTTTATAGTGTGAAATATTTCACTCATGCAGATGTTCATGTCCCTTTTGGGATGTCAGATGATGGTAGCACATATATTTGTCCAATCCCCTCTCATCTGGGGTTGCTGCTAGGCACTTATATTGAGAGAGGATCCCATTTTCTTCTTTCATGCAACTTTGTCCCATTCACATCGCTATGTCGACCTTATGGGTTACTCCTGCCTTAAGTCAGTTTCAACCAATTGATTTGACAGCTCACAAAAATTCAACCTAGAGCCAGAAAAACAACTTACACATTTACACTCCTTTATCTTCAGGACTTTTTGAGGGTAAGCAGTCTGTGTTCTTATCTTATCTGGCCCAGAGTTTTTACAGGTGGTTTATTTTGTCCGTTAAATAGAAAGCAGAAAAACTGGACCTTTGTCCAGTTAAGCAACAACGTATTATTTTTTCCATTCCTTCGGCCACAGTCTTCCTGTTTCATCACCCTTTGTCTGCCTTTGCATGCAAAATTGTCAAGAACTGTTTACAAGTCTGTGTATCACATCTAAAGCCGATTAATCTACAAGCAATACTAAAAATTAGAATACATCTTAGAAAACTCATGAGTTAAAAATGGAATTACAAAAAATTTAGAAGAAAATGAGTTGACCTAGTCTTACAACATTCATCCTTTAAATGTACAATATCAATTATTACTGCACTTACTCTAATGGAATCATTTTACCTTGTTCTTCTATCACCCTATTTTCTTCTCACCCTATTTCTCTTCTGACACAGAACAGTTAAATACAACATTGAGTTGAATTACAACAATTGCATGCAAAATAATACACATCCATGGGTGAATTTGGCTATTTATTCCAAAAAGAATGATAAATATTTGGGAATTCAGAAACCAAACTAGCACTTTCCTTGACTTGCGATTTATTGTTCTAATTTATTTTCTTCAGCCGTTTTCAAATCCCCAGTATTCTGACCCAAAGTTGTCAAGTCCAGTGTGTTAACCCAGGAAGTCCCTTGTATTGATTTTTCTTTGTCATTAACAAGGCTTCTTTGCTGCCTTCTCTCTTTCCCTAATTGTGAGGCATAATATTCGCTCCAGTTTTTCTGTAAGCTAGCATCCACTACTGTACTTATACCCTTTTGAGTATACAAAGTATTAACTTTTGTTTACATCATTCAGGCAAACCCAAATTTAGTCAGTTTCGATATAACTGATATCACCTCATGGTGTACATCATGAAACAGACCTTTCCAGTCATTACCAACATTAGATCATTCTTTTGGGTCTCGTGTAAGCTTAGGATACATTGTTATCAGTCCATTTAGGGGTGAGATCTTCTTAGCATCAGCCACATCCCACTCATCCTGGTACTTGAACAGTTCAGTTCCTGATCTCTGTACTCATATATTTCAGGAATCAATATTAGCAATACATTGTCTCCTCGGATATTGTTAATAATACCCACTCTTCCATAATCTAATGGTTTCCAAACTCTTGACTCGTTCTTATTCTTGATTTAGCCCATGAGTATGTTGTTTTCCCAAATTCCTGATTCATAGATTTCCTCACTTAATAACATCAAAATAACAATATACACGGAGTTAAATACAAATTTATTTGTATTCATCTCAAGAATAATTCTTATTAAACATTTTTATTCCCAAGCCCTTACTTGTTTTAATCTAAATTTTTCTCCCCTTTTGTTTTTTCTCATCTCAATGTGTATTAGTGTGTTTAATTCTGTCCTGAATATTTTTAAATTCAGTTTCTGTGGAAAATGTCTCAGTGCCTTAATGATTTAAAAATGTTGTCTTACTCTACTGGCTACAGTAAGCATTCCAATTCGTGCTATTTGTCAAGTAGGTGCACATGACTGAGACTCATTCTTCGGTACATTTTTCCCAACCTTTGAACCAGCTGATTTGAACTGATTTCAACCATTTTTCTGCACACTTTCACAGTGTCACAATATCATGCCACTCATTCTTGACTCTCATCTAATCTTATCAAAAGATTTCAACCTCTATTGTTTTTCTCTCCATATATGGTCCTGTGCCTCAGGTCCCATCATCAACGTCAGTTCACTCATTAAAGTAACATATACATGAATACAAACACATTGACAGAAAGTTATCACGGTGAGTTATTCATACTCCCATTTGGTGAAGTATCTTTATTCTTAAATCTATCTTCTGCAGAAAATGCAGATGTATGGGATTGTGGGTAATCTAGGAAGTTGGATCAGGAATTGGCTAGCAGATAGGAGACAGAGGGTGGTGGTGGATGGTAAATATTCATCATGGAGTGCAGTTACGAGTGGTGTGCCTCAGGGATCTGTTTTGGGGCCACTGTTGTTTGTAATTTTTATTAATGATCTGGATGAGGGTATAGTTGGGTGGATTAGTAAATTTGCTGATGACACCAAAATTGGAGGTGTGGTAGATTGTGAGGAAGGGTGTCATAGTCTGCAGGGAGACTTAGATAGGTTGCAGAGCTGGGCCGAGAGGTGGCGGATGGAATTTAATGCGGATAAGTGTGAGGTAATTCACTTTGGTAGGAGCAACAGATGTGTCGAGTATAGGGCTAACGGGAGGACTTTGAATAGTGTGGATGAACAGAGGGATCTAGGTGTGTGTGTACATAGATCCCTGAAAGTTGGGAATCAAGTAGATAAGGTTGTCAAGAAGGCGTACGGTGTCTTGGCGTTTATTGGTAGGGGGATTGAATTTAGGAGTCGCAGTGTAATGTTGCAACTGTACACTACTCTAGTGTGGCCGCACTTGGAGTACTGTGTGCAGTTCTGGTCCCCGCATTACAAGAAGGATGTGGAGGCGTTGGAGAGGGTGCAGAGGAGGTTTACTAGGATGTTGCCTGGTATGGAGGGGAGGTCCTATGAGGAGAGACTGAGGGATCTAGGGTTGTTTTCGTTGGAAAGAAGGCGGCTAAGAGGGGATCTTATTGAAACATATAAGATGATTAGAGGTTTAGATAGGGTGGATAGTGATAGCCTTTTTCCTCGGATGGAGAAAGCTAGCACGAGGGGGCATGGCTTTAAATTAAGGGGGGATAGCTACAGGACGGATGTCAGGGGTAGGTTCTTTACCCAGCGGGTGGTGAGGGATTGGAATGCCCTGCCTGCTGCTGTTGTAAATGCGTCTAGTTTGGGGACGTTTAAGAGATCTCTGGATAGGTTTATGGACGAAAAGGGATTGGTATAGGCTAGTGGGTCATTGTTTTTGTAACTGGTCGGCGCAACATCGTGGGCCGAAGGGCCTGTTCTGCGCTGTAATGTTCTATGTTCTATGTTCTATGCTCAATCACTTCCTCATATTGTTTTACACATGCACTTGTTATGGAGAAACTTTCCAGTCCAATAACATGTTTTCAAAATAAGTTTATCTGCCACTTGATTCCAGACTTTAACATTTTTTGCTTCTTGGTTTTTCTTTTAAACAACATATTATTTTCTCAAAAGTAACCTACTAGATTATGCCTTACTTTTTTTTATTCTAAAGTTATCCCAAATGCAAATAGCATTGCTATTGGGCTGTCAGACTTTGTTAGTGTTCAATTTATTTATTCCAAAAACAAGAAAAGCCCAAGACTATTTTTATATTATATTTTGAAAGTTAGAATTTGTCAATCCACTTAAATTTAAGGTAAATTCTGCTTGAAACAGCAAATTATATCAGGTTATTTTATCAATTCTAATTTCAGAAACAATTACGCTCAGATTCAGTGGTTTTGAACAGTGGATTTGCATCAGAGAGAAAACCATTTGCAATCAGTTTAGAGGTCATTTTAATATTCCCCATACTCAAACATTTGTCACAAATGATAATAAATGGTAACAAATGGACTGCATGGTTACGGCTGAGGGGCAATTTTCAGCCCCCACTTGCTGTCAGAGAATGGTGACATGGCCGGAAAATATGGAGAGAATTGGGAAACACGATTCTCTATGGAGAAATTCCATTTCCTAATTTTCAATGCCCCTCACCAAGGACGTGATGAGGTTCAAGACCACAAACAGCAAGAACCTCACTATAATGGATTTAAATAATTTTGAATATGATTAGCCAGCCTCCTTGCCACATGATTCCCCCTCACTGAATATTCAATCATTGCCAACATGACATCAGCGAGGTTTACAAAAGCTTTTTAAAAATGAAACTCAAGGAAATCCCTACGGGATGCAAGGGCAAGTAGAGTCCCAGGGTGGGGTGGATGGAACACACGGCAGGGCAGTGCCTTGGCAAAGGTTTGCACTGGGCTCTCTGCGGATCCACGTGTGTGTGTGTGTGTGTGTGTGTGTGTGTGTGTGTGTGTGTGTGTGTGTGTGTGTGTGTGTGTGTGTGTGTGTGTGTGTGTGTGTGTGTGTGAGAGAGAGAGAGGGGAGGTGCCCAAGAGGGAGAGTTGATGTTCAGTTCTGATTAGGGTTCCCCAATCTCTGTGGAGCCGGACTCACTGGATGGAATTTTCCGAGGTTTTTTCTAAGCATTGGGTGGGCGTGAAACTGTTGAGTTCCAGATTCATTTTTTTGGGTATGTTTTCAGGTCCAATCCTGTGCACTCTAGTCTGCAAAATTTTGGGTGAGTCCATTTCTCACTACAGAAGCCAATGGACAGGGCTTAATGCGCCCAAAAGCTTGCAGCTCCGATCGGAGCCTCAAACTGCGCATGTACAGGGAAAAAAATAATTAACAAGGGGCAGCCTCCATAAAAACTCCAAGGGTGGACAGATGGGCAGGCAGTGCAGGAAGAAATGGCATTGAGATAGGGAGCTCCCAGATTTTCCGAATCTGACCTGGCCAGGTTGCTGGAGGCAATGGAGGCAAGACGGGGCATCCTGTTTCCCCCAGCAGGACACTGTCCCAGGGGAAGCAATGGAAAAAAAGAGGCAGTGGCTGCATCTGAGTACCCTGGCACTGCCCAGGAGAACCGGCAAGCAGTGCCACAAGAAGATAAATGACCTCATCAATAAGTAAGACTCTCTTACTCAACCAAACTGCCAGCAATCAGTGCTAAATCATAAACAGATAATGCTTCGAGGCTCAGCAGGTCTGGCAACATCCATAGGGAGAGAAAACATTTAAAGTTTCGAGTCTGTTTGACTCTTCATCAGAATTTATATTAGTGCTACGTCATATTTTGGTGTGATTTGGTGGCCAAGTCTCTCAAAACCATTAAATGAGATATCAAACTTTATTACCAAGCTATTCATTTTCACAGTACAAGAGACATATTGATATCATATTACTTTCCGTCAAGACCATGGGAATGTCTTGGGAGATAAGAAATTCTTGATCATAGGTGGAAAATCAAGCAACTGTAGGGTCACATTTGTGAAGCTGTGATTACGTTGCTGAAGCATTGAAGGAGACTTTTGACATACACGGGGTGGGGGGGTGGATTTACCACTTCACCCTGCCAACCAATGGATGGGACAAGCTGATAAAATCACACGACAGCCGAAAAATCAGGTTCGCACCCCATTTCTCGCCTCTCGCAATCTTACCGGCATCGGGTATCTGGTGCACTGAGCCTCCCACCCATTTCCAGCGAAAGGCTAATTATTTAAATATATTTAAATCCTCACTTATTTTAATTGACGAGCCTGAGACACAATTACCTGGGCTCACTAGCCTTTGTGGCCTCACCAGGAGAGGTTCTTTCCAGCGAGAATCACTTTTCATGAACAGGGCCAGTCGGAATAGCAGGGACGGGGCAGGTTGGATCGAGGCCGGCTGCAGCAACAGAGGCCTGACAAGTTTCTCTCTCAGACCAGTCAGGCCTCTGCTGTTTGTCATTGCGCATGTGCAGTCACAGAGGTCTGCACATGCCCAATAGTGCCCTCTGCTGCTACAACAGGCTGGCTGGCAATTTAAGACCCACATCCTTCCCCTCCAAGTGAGGAATGGTTTAGTCCATTTTTGCATGCATTAAGTGCATAAAATTCTGGATTTGAACTCGCCCAAAAAACAGATGAGAAACCCTCCCGTTTTCCCATCTGTCCTGGACTTAGAATCGCCCCCCTAGAATCCCAGGCCTTGCAATCTCAAATAATGGACCACAGTTTGTAAATGAATACTTTAAAGAATTCACAACATCATGTAGATTCGTCCATACTACCAGCTCACCCTCAAGCCAATAATGAAGCTGAAACAGGAATGTGTACAGTGAAAACATTGCTAAAGAACTACAATAACATCCAATTTGCACTTCTGAGCTATTGCTTAACTCCACTTAAAATGGCTTAATACTTTGTGAACTCCTCTTGGGAAGATGACTGAAAAACAACTTCCTACCCTTCCACACACACTCATGTTGTGTGTCCAAGCTGATGATTTGGCCAAGGGGAGGGAGAAAGGATGAATATCTTCCAGCCAGAGATGGAACAATGACAAATGTTACAAAAACACTAACAGCCGACCTCTGCTTAGAAGAGCTATTTTGGATGTGAGACCACGCTTGCCACGGACAAGTGGTTGAACACACACCATATCCACAGTCCTAGATCATCCAAACAGATAATCGTATGGTGAGACAAAACAGATGTGCACTAGTTGCCACACACACGGTTACTTTCTACATAGTTGAAGTAGTCAACTACCATTCAAACAGACCAGAGATGCAGTATTCCTCTATGAATACAGATGATTACCAGATGAGTGAACTGGAGCCAGCTGCCAATTTTGTTCCTGCCCAGCAGAGTCTGAGATCAACCACTGGAATCAAATTCACAATCCTCTCGAAAGGAGCAGAGGACCTGGCTGGCTAGACTAGTGAGACCATCACAGAGATTGTACCAATTATTAAAAAAAAATTGCAGTCAAGAGATTTGTGGGAGATGTAAGAAGTTAATTCCAACTGTGTTTATGCTAATGAGACACAGCAGACATCATCAATGTCATACAAAATTACGCAATGTCTCATGATCTTGCTCCATTTTATAGACCTCTTGGCAAGGTAGCCACATTAAGTCATTTCTTAAAGTTAATGTTTTCCTTACCTCAGCAGACTGTAAATTTTCTGCATTAACACAATGAGACCTAGAATATTATATTTTGGTTGATATAGGCTATCCATTGTCTATTTGAGAAAATTACTTCTCACGCCTATATGAATATCAAATGTATTCCAATGAATGCCATCTGCTCACCAGAGCCGTCAATGAGTGGCCCATAGGGCTGTTAAAGATGCATTTTTACTGTGAAATACACACCTTCCAGGATCTTGCAATTTGTCATGGCCTGTCACATTCTTCATAATTTGGCCCATAGCTTGGCCCAGCTTCAAGGAGTGACGATTGAAGATATGGATCCAGTAGATATCAGAACTCATTGCAGGAAGAAGGGGTAAAGAAGAGGATCAGGAGGCAATGCAGAGGGGAAACCCTCCTGCTGCACAAGATGGTCCACTTAAATATGGAGGTGCCCAGTGCCTCCCGGTTCTGTAATAACAAAGACGTGATTGCAAAAGATCATTTGTTCCAACAGAAATTCAGCTGTGGCCTGAGGAACTTATCCAACGGATGTGAATACTCCAAACTTTTGCTGGTGCAAGGATCAATATTCATGCATGAAGATTATATAATATTAACAAAACAAAGAGTTGGACTACTGCCAGAAGTCTTCAGCTCAATGATTACTTAAGAGCGCTTTTACATAGGAGTTCTGCAGCCAAATACAAGTTAACACCATTCTGCACTAAATGCTGTCAAATTTATCAGGTAGGGCATGAGTTACTGTCTGCAAACCCAAAAACTATTTATTACTATTCCATTTATTCCCATTCCTGTCTCCATAAACCAGTCCTCAATCCATGGTAATATTTTGATTTCAATCACATGAGCCCTAACTTTGTGTAATAACTACTTGGTGGTGCCTTTTTGAAAATCCAAAAACACTACAACCACTGGTTCCCTCACCCATGCTTACAAGATATAATCGCAAAAACTCTACAAACAAGATTGCTTAGCAGTATTGCTCTTTCATAAATCTGTACTGAATATGACCAAGCATATTATGATTATTCAAGTGCTCTGTTACCAAATCCCTACTAGATTCTAGCACATTTACGCACGATCTGAGACCTGAACATCCTAATTTGGTGATATTTCTGCTAAAAATGTCTGTCCTATACTCGTATTTCAACATTTTTTGTCATAAGCAATTTGTGTGACTTATGGTAGGGTGGATGTTTTATTAGGAATAAAGAGTTATTTAACCCAAATATGACTACCAAGCTTTGAAAATTTTGCCTATGGCTATAATTCAAGCCTGGTCCTGCAACCTCAACACCATCTTAAATGATCACCAGCAGTTGTTAGGTCTTATTTAGATGCCAAACTCAGGCTACACTTCAGCTGAGGGGCCATGAAATCTGCCATCACAATGAGAATCACGACAACACAGATACTACAGGATTGGATAAAATACAGCAAGGTGGTACAATCTGTGCACTTGCATTTGAGACCACAACTGGAGAAGAAATAAACCCAAGTGCATTGACAAAACTCAAAACAGTACTCCCTCACAGTAGTCAAGAAGACTTACCATGCATTTATTTTCTGTTGCTTCAGAGAGTATAGTTGCTAATATGGAAGAAAAGTCACAAATCCTCTATAAAATAGAAAAAGGGGTCATTTCAATTGAAGGCCATTAGTGACAGACAGCTGTATATATCATCTTCAAAGCTGCTGAAAACTTACCCCACAAAGTTCAATGAGCAGAAGAATGGCTGAGAAGATCATGCTTGAAGGACTGATGCCATGCTGTGCAGACTATTCTCTCACGGTTGGACAGATCGCCCTGACTACTATCAACACAATCCTTTCCATGCAGTTGTCTTATGACAGTGATAGTCTGGAACAGCAAGAAGAACAGATAGGGCTTCCGAAGACTCTCAGTCATGAACTAATGAATTCCGATATCCAAGTCCAATTCCAAAAGTGTCAGCAGCAGATCGTGGAACTAATTTCCAAGTGTGTTCCCAATGATCAACTGGACAACCTATTGCTCATGGCCTTCACAAACTTACTGATCAGTATCTTAGTTCTGCCTTTGTGGATACACAGTTGGTGGAAACCATCTTCACAAGATGAGGATGAGAGTTTGAGCACCACACCTCAGAGATCATTTTTTTGGATAAACCAAATAAACAAAACTAACCAAACTAAAAGACAAACTGAAGGGGTGTTGCATCAAGCAAAAAACAAATCACAAAGGAACCTTAAAACATCAAATCAAAATGTGATTAACAGGGTCAATAAAAAACTCCATCCTCACAGTGCCCACCTACTGGGCACAGAAGGCTTCAATGGTGCTGGCAGACACAACGTGCTCCCCTCCAAAGACACCCAGCTATAAATATAGCCATGCTAGGGGAGCAGGACACCGATATACTGGGGGTTTATTTGCAATTAATTCCTATCAGGAAGTTAAACAGTAAGATTAACCAGGTATAACAATGTTGGCCTTGCACAATTCAACAACAGCTGTTTCCTATCTGCATCTCCTATCTGTTTGGAGAGCAGCATATGAGGATATAGACTGCGCAGTGAGTATCATAGAACATCTAGCCTACACACCAAATCTTTTTTAGAGTCCAAGACAGTCAGGTAGTTCTGCAGGTAATCTTTTTTTGGGGAACTAAAAACTGAATGGATTTCAGCGTTAGGTTTCAGAAACATTGCAGTTAATAGCTTGGTGAGATACTTCGCCAATAAGCTACCTCACCTGTTACTCAGTTGCTCTGCATCAAAGCACCAGAAAACCTTAATTTTGGAGTGAAACAACATTCTTGGACTGTGAAAGATGCATTATTGGATTTGTTGGGGAATAAAAAAAACACAGATGTATTAACACTGGCATTGCTGTAATGCCTGCAAAAAAACATTTAAGCACCAACATACTCAATCCAGCTTTTTGAGCTGAATTATCATTGGGATTCAGCCACTCTTTGGGGCAGGGAGTGAGCAGGACTAGGCATAAGCTTTCAAAATGTTGGGGATCTTGACCAAGTTTGGGAGATCCAGTAACTTGAAGCAGCAGATCCATGTCAACCTTGTGTGTCTGTAAGTGCATTTGAGTGGTGACAGAGGAGAAATCATCCAATCCTGTGGATTTAACACTCTGGATGATTTTCCCATTCACTGGATCTGCAAGGCATGCTCCTGAGTTGAAAGTTACTTCGAGGAGACTGGCTAGTTACTTTGACTTTCCTAGGCGCATATTACGCCAACCTTTTCAGGATTTTCCCAAATTGGTGAAAACTTATGCCCCGGATTGTCTATCCTTCAATGACCATGACCATTTACACAATCATGCAGTGGCATTGTCAACCTTTCTCATGAAGCTCATTGACAACTTCAGATAGATCTTGTGGCAGAAAATTGTAATTGTCAACTGCTGTAGTCCAGCACCCGAATGATTCCTCAGCACAACATGGTCTGAATTTCATCCTGAATCTCATCTTAATTTACAGCAACTGATTTGGTCCACATTCCCCTCTTTGTTAACAGCAACATATATTATCCCAGATTCTGGTCTCATAACACCAAATGATCCTTCTCCAAAAATCATTTGCATATTGTAAATATTGATTGTTCCAGAAATACTGTTTTATAATTAAAAAATCTCAAATAATGATAGACATACACAAAGATAGACACACAAGAGATGGACACCCAAAAGAAACACACAAATACACAAGGTAGACAGACACACAATAGAGACACTTATAGGACAGATTGATGGGACAGACAGATGGATACACACACAAGAGGCAGAAAAGTGAATTAGTTCTAAAGAATTCATATTTGTATGGATAAACATTAAAAAAAAGTTTTAAATAGGTTTAATTTAATATTTCTGTGCTTGCTTGCAACCTGCAAGTAGTTTTCAGACTGAGCAAACAATATTTGTCTGATGGGGGAATGAATCTCAATATCCATCTGAGACACAATTATGTTTTAGAGCTTCGGAATGCAGATTACCAAATTGCCTAGTGACTAGAGTTTGGAATAGGAGGTGCAAGCCATTACCTTTGCTTTATCAACTGTTACCCGGTAGTTAAGTTGAAGGCTGAGGGAGAAATGGACGCATTTCTCAGAGATTGCTCAAAGCTACAACATTATAATGGAGTAAGAATTTCAGACAGCCAGGGCTAGAGATCAAAGAGACTAGTAAGGAACTAGAGGAAAGACCCAGAGAGCTGTAACATAGAAAATTTCAGGGAAAGTCTGAAACTCCATGAATTGAGGTAAAAATCAGAACATAAGTCTATCCAGAGAATTAGGAAAGTTGGGACAGAATTACCAGACAAAGGCTTGTTAAAAATAACTCCAGAGGTTGTTTTATCACTGTCTACGAACAAATTGTAACGTAGTGGTTGAGACCTGAAAGGTGGTTAAGCTGTGAAATCTTGTTTGGGGTGTGGAAGGGACAAAGAACTGGCTTGAATCCTGGCACAGATGCACTGCTAAAGGTAGAGTGGAAACTCTGGTCAACTGGGTCTTTGGAAAACGTGAGTGGGATTCTGGAATGTGGATCACGAAATCAGTGTATTGCTCTGAGAGAAGATTTAAAAACAGGAGAGGAGGAAGGGGGAGTGGGCGAGAGGGGTGCAGAATAGGGAAGATCCTAAGGAGATATCTACAAACATTGTGTGCCAACAAGGTGATTACAGCTTTAAATGAATTTTGCCATCCATATTAATCTTAAATCTGTGTGTAAGTGTTAGGAAAAAGGAGTAGAGTTGTCTTGTCTAATAATCTATTTTTCATGTTTAATAAATGTGTTGTTCGTTATTAAAGCTAATTAGCAGTCTTGTGACTCTGTTTTCCTCCACATTTGGTAAACTAAAATAACCGTTATGATCTTTTCAGCCAGAATTCCATTCTGAGGTCCTACTGTCCAGTTGTAACACCAACTGGGATCATAATAATGACATGCCAACTTTCTCCAATTTATCATGAGACACCCTTCATTCACAGTCTAATGGGAGGCCTCTGAAATATAGGAAATTTTGGCAGGCACTGATTTACTTTGTGTCCCCGATGGATCATGCTGTAATGGTTTCCACAAGGCCCATGAGGTTGGCCTCTTGGAGTATAAACTCCCAGACTGAGGTCAACAAAAGATGTCCCTGAAAAAAAAAGACGCCCCAAACTGAGGTCATAATTGCCTGACCAATCAAGGAGCCTCACCTGTATATAAAAATAGGAGTGTCATGTCTTCTGGCATTGTGGATTCTGATTGTGTACCTGAAGTACTCCAGGAGTGGAACAGAGTTTGTAAATAAAAGGGAATTTGGTGAAGGGACACTGGCCTCTGAGGAGTTATTTCAGTGGTGGCGACCCTAAGGAACTTACTTGCCAACAGCCGGCTTTGTTTCAGGGCAAGCCATTTTCAGGCACAGTGCCTCTGTTTGGGAAACTGGACTCTTTTGATCCTAGTGTGGGGGACTGGGCTCAATATGCAGAATGCATGCATTATTTTCTTAGGCTTAATGACATTGTGGCAGGTGAAAAGAAACAGTTCATTCTTCTGATCATTTGTGGTCAGTTGGAATTTGCTGTTACTCGCAGCTTAACTGTCCCAGAGGCACCAGATACCAAAACCTTCCTGGAATTGACGGACCTAGTGAGGGAATGTTAGGCTATATATGATCCTGAGAAGATACCAGTTTCACTCAGCAATCTGGGAGATGGGGAGTCTGTCATGGGTTTCTTCACAAGGTTGAGACAACTGGCAGAAGCTTGTGAATTTAATGAGATGCTAAGAGATCATTTGGTGTGCGAGATAAATAATGTAACTAAACAAAAGTGCCTATTGGCGGAAGCCTAATTGGACTTCAAACAGGCACTACAGCCGATCTCATCATTAGAAAATGTGACAAGTAGGGCATATGAATCACAAAGTATCCCAATAGAAGTGGACAATGATGCAGCTTGAGTAAGTTTGGGGACCACCATTTGAGGTAAAGGGCATTCTACCTATATGCTTGCAGCATTCAAAACATGGTAAATGAGTTGCCAGCACAAATCATAGCGAATGAGTATGATTTTGTGGCTATTACAGAGACATGGTTGCAGAGTGGTCACAACTGGGAGTTACATATCCAGGAGTATCAGACTAGACACAGACAGGAAGGTGAGGAAGGTGGTGTATGCAGCTCTAATATTTAAGGATGACATCAGGGCAGTAATGAGAGGTGATATAGGTTCTGTAGAGAAAAAGTTGAATAACTTGGGTGGAAATTAGAAATAGTAAGGAGAAAAAGTCACTGATAGCCAGAGTCTCTAAGCCACCAAATAATAACATCACGGTGTGGCAAGCAATAAACAAAGAAATAACTGATGCATATAAAAATGGTATGGCAATTATCATAAGGAATTTTAATCTACATGGCAATTGGTCAAACCAGGTAGGTCAAGGCAGCCATGAGGAGGAATTCATAGACTGTATCTGCGATAGTTTCTTTGAACAGTATGCAATGGAACCTTTGAGGGAGCAAATGTTGCAGAGTTGGGTAGAGTAACTGTAGTTTGAGAGGTAAGAAGTTAGAACTTGATGTTTGCAAAATTGTAAAATGCTATGGGGAAAAGCATTGTGTGGTCCTGTTAAAAGGTGGTACTTTCTTTGAGCTTAGCGATTTAAAATGTAAGTACATAGAGAGCCCAAACTGAAACATTAGTATTGAAAGGCCAAACAACAATTTTACCAAGGCAACAGGCTTTTGAATTTAGCCAATCAATTTTGAATCAGGCACTTAAGATACCAAAAAACCTATTAAATTTAAATCTGATGGTTTTGACAAACCTAGAACCGATCCTATTGTAGGAAATATTGATATGTCATCACGGGTATAAAAGAAGGGGGCAGTGGAATAAAGAGGGAGAGAAACTGCCAACTGCCAGAGCTAGCAACTCAGCTCTCAATAGCGACAGAATCACTGTCTCTCATAGCTACATCTATGTCTTAGCGAAAGCACCATCCAGATAGCAAAGGTACAAAAGAAGAAAGTAGTTCCAGACAGAACTTTTAACATGGCTTTTCACATTGTTAATGAGGTTCTTGGAGTCGAAGATGCTTCCCAAATTTGCTGAGAAAGTTTAGAAAGACAGAAAAAGATGACACTTATAGAGTTAGCAAACAGGCTAAAATTTGGTTCAACCAGCGATAATAAAAAAGCTGAAATTGTAACGGCGTTCGCCAAGCATTTAGGTCTATCAGAAAAACAGTCAAGTGCAGTGGAGTTAGAAAAAAATTAAATTGCAAATGAGACAAATGGAGTTAGAAAGTGAACTCAAAAAGCAGGAGTCAGAAGAAAGAGAAAAGGAGAGGAAGGCCCTGGCAGAAGAAAGAGAAAGAATATTTGTGTTGAAAAAATTGAAGTTGGAACTTGAAGCAAAAAGACTTCAAATGACAGAAGTAAAAATACAAGATAGGAGTGATGATGAGCAAACCTTTCGCAGCCAACCACCTGGTAGGGATATGTACAAATATGTCCAACGATTACTAAAATTTGATGAAAAATAAAAAGAAGCCTTTTTCATTTCCTTTGAGAAATTGGCTACACAGATGAAATGGCCAAAGGAGGTGTGGGTAATGTTAATTCAGACCAGGTTGTTAGGCAGGAGTACTGACGTGTTGCAGCACTGTCAGAGGAGATGTCAAGAGAATATGAAGTAAAAAAGGCTATTTTGAGCGCCTACGAATTGGTACCAGAAGCATATAGACAATGGTTCAGAAATGCACGAAAGGAACCAGGTCAGACTTAGAGGGAGTTTGAAATAATTAAATAGAGCAATTTCGATAGATAAGTGACAGCATTAAAGATAAAAAAGGCAAAAGATAAAAAAAAGCTGTTGGGAATATTATTCTGCTGAAGGAGTTTAAAAATTCACTTCCAGAAGTGATAAGAACTCATGTTGAGGCTGTGGGATCCTGCCCACAGTTAAAGTAATGAGAAGAGCTACAGAGACACACATTAGTGCATAAATAGAAATTCAGCTTCCGATGGGAATTTCATTCCATGAGGTATGTAAAGTGGTAAAGAGGGAGTTCCTTCAATGAAAACCAAAAAGTATATCACACTGGGAACAGTTTATCACATGTGAAAAAAAAATCCAAAAGGGTGGAAAAAAGGTGAAAGACCTCAAGTGTTTTCACTGTAATAAGGCAGGACACAAAGTCACAGTGCTGGTGGCTTAAAAAAGGCACTGGAGAAAAAGGATGTGGTAAATGAGGCTCAACCAGTGGGATTAGTTAAGGCAGTGAAGGAAATCACGAGAGAATTCAAGAAGCTGAAGGAAAGTGCACAGCCTAGGCACAGGTTGGACAGTAAGATAGCGCCCGAACTTTTCAAGGACTTCACCTGCGTAGATAAGATTTACTCAGGGAGAACAGTGGGGGTAGATGAAGCAGTTAAAATATTGAGAGATACGGGAGCTTGTCTGTCTCTAATAGTAACAGATGAAAATATTTGCATTCCTTCTGAAATATTGCCTGAGGCAGTGGTACTATGTGGAATAAATGGAGAGAGGAGTAGTGTTCCCCTGTGTTATGTTACTCACTTGGAGTGGAATCACTTGGAGTCTAGTCCACTCCACTCCACTTGAGTCCACTCAAGGAAAAGTCTTGAGTGGTCTTTTCCTTTACAGGGAAAAGTCCACTCAAGACTGGGGGAGCGACAGTGGGAGTGATGGAAAACTTGGCTATTCCAGGAATAGTGTGTCCATGGAAACAATATAGCTGGATCACAGGTGGGAGTGATGCCCATTGTAGTGGAAAAGCCAAAATAAAACCAGGGAACTGAGGAGTTAAAAAAAAACCACGAGATTTTTCCAGACTGTGTGATGACAAGATCCCACAGCCATAAGTTAGAACAGAAAGTACTGCGAATATCACACAAATTACCTGTAGGAGGTCATCTAGGAAAGAGGGAGACTCAGGCTAAGATACAGAAGCAATTTTATTGGCCTGGATTACATAAAGATGTGGTTGAATTTTGCCGTACCTGTCATACATGTCAGATGGTAGGAAAGGCACAGGCAGTGGTAAAACCAGTGATGTCAATTCCCGCATTTGAAGAACCATTTACATGGGTTGTAACTGATTGTGTAAGTCCCCTCCCTAAAACCAAAAGTGGGCACCAGTATTTACTAACGTAATGGATGTGTCTACCAGGTTTCCAGAATCAATTCCATTATGGAATGTCAAGGCAAAAAAAATTGTGGAGGAGTTGCTCAGGAAGATTCATTCAGATCAAATGTCCAATCATACTAACAAATTATTTAAGGAGGTCATGGATAGTTTAGGCATCAGATACTTTACACTAATTGCCTACGATCTTGAATCCCAGGAAGCATGGGAAAGGTGGCATCAGACCCTAAAGACCATGTTGAGGGCTTATTGCCAGGATTACCCAACTGATTGGGATAAAGATGTCCCATGTACATTATTTGCTATTACAGATGTTCCAAATGAACCGAACCAGTTTACTCCATTTGAATTGACATTTGGACACGAACTAAGAGGGCCTTTAAAATTAATTAAGGAAAAGTTGATAGGTCTGAAGTCAGAGATCTCACAGTTGGATTATGTATCTGAGGTGAGAGAAAGATTAAACAGAATAGGTGAATTAACTAGACAACATTTGAAGGTGGCACAACATCTAATGAAGCAAGAAACAGATAAGAAATTTAAAATTTGAACATTTGCCTGTGGGGATAAAGTATTGGTACTATTACCAGTGAAATCCCTTAAAAATTTAGTGATCCTTATCAGACTGAGAAGTTAAGTTGGGTGAATTATCTGGTAAAGATGCCAGATAGGAAGAAAATTTATAGGTGTGTCATGTGAACATGCTGAAACAACATTATGACAGGGAAAGGGAACCGGAGAAACAGGTATTAGTTACTGCCACTCAGAGTGAGGAATCAAATCCAGATGATTTAGACTTTGATGTGTTTCAGAATACATTGAATAATAAAGAAGTCCTTAAGGAATAGAATAGGGTACTGAGCTACCTGTCCCAGGAACAGAGAACTGAATTGAAAGATAGTGCTATGAGGACCTATGTAGAAATAGAATGCGGAGGATTAATGCAATAATACATGAGGTTGACAAAGAAAACATCCAATAAAACAACACCCCCACTGGCTTAATTCTCTCAAAGCAATGCAGGTTCAGATGGAATTGAAAACAACGCCACAAGAAGACATCATAAAGCCGAGTCAAAGTGAGTGGAGTTCGCCAATCATGTTGATTGCCAAACACGATGATACTCAACAAGTCTGTGTAGATTATCAGAAGGCAATGCTGTGACTAAATCTAGCTCATACCCAATTCCAAGGCTTGAGAATTGTGTGGAAAAAATAGGAAAAGCCACTTACATCACAAAGTTGGACTTACTTCACAGTCATTGGCAAGTACCTTTGTTTGAGAAAGCAAAAGAAGTTTCTGCTTTTGCAACCCCAAATGGGCTATATCAAGTTAAAGAAATGCCCTGTGGGATGAAAAACGCACCAGTCACTTTTCAAAGTCTTATGAACAGAGTTGTTGCAGGATTGACTAATTGTGCTGTCTACATAAATGACTTAGTGCTCTTTAACCATTCGTGGAAAGATTACATGGAGTATTTGGCACAGCTCTTCAAGAGACTACACAAGGCAAAGTTGGTCGTAAGTTTAGCAAAAAGAGAATTCGCGAAGACAGAAGTGACAATCTTAGGGCACAACATTGGATACAGATGGATGACTCCGAGAAATGTAAAGATGAAGGCCATTGAGAAATTTCCAAGACTATCCTCGAAGAAGGAACTGCATTGATTTTTGGGATTGAACAGGTTGTACAGGAAATTTGTACCAAACTTTAATAGTGTTGACAGACTCAATAAAAAGGAACAAGAAACGGGTGAACAGAACAATACCAGGAGGCATTTCAGAATTTAAAAGTAGTGTTAATCACCACACCCATTTTAGCCATGCCAAATTTTTTGAAATGCTTCAAAGTCACCATCGACGTAGGCGTTGGAGCTGTGGTGTTACAGGAGGATGATTGTGGAATTGAAAGGCCAATTGGTTATTTTTCAAAAAAACTCAGTATCCACCAGAAAAAACATTCAACCACTGAAAAAGAGTTATTGAGTTTGCTTGTGGCCTTACAACATTTTAATGCTTATGTTGCAAATAATGCATCAGACACAATTGTGTATAGCGATCACAATCGTTTAACATTTCTGGCAAGATTTGGGGACAAGAGCACCAGATTATTTTGATGGGAGTCTTGTGTTACAAGCATCTAATTTACAGACTGTACATGTTGTGAGTCGTGAAAATATCGCGGATGCTTCATCATGAGTGTAGACGAAAAATGTTCACGTAAGATAAAAATGCTAGTGTTCAATGTTTTATAAATGTATATACAGAATTAGTATTAAAGGTGAAACTTGAGATTAGTGAGCTGTGGATCTAGTAATGAAATGAAGTTAAGGTTTACAAGAAAAAAAAATGAAGCTGTCTTTTCATAATGATGGTCCATTTTTTTCTTAAGGGGGCAAGTGTTGCAAAGTTGGGTAGATGTTTGTAAAATTGTAAAATGTTAGGGGGGAAAGCATTGCGTGGACCCATTAAAAGGTGGTACATTTTCTGTGCTTAGAGATTTAAAATGCAAATACATAGAGAGCCCAAACTGAAACATTAGTATCAAAAGACCTAGTAGCAGTTTTACCAAGACAACTGGCTTTTGAATTTAGCCAATCAATTTGAAACAGCCACTTAGATACCAAAAACCTATTAAATTTAAATCTAGAACAAATCCTATTGTGGAAAATATTGATACATCATCATGGGTATAAAAGGGGGCAGGGGACAAAAAGGGAGAGAAACTGCCAAAGCTAACAGCTCTCAACTCTCAAGAGAGAATCGCTGGCGCTCCTAGCTTCAGCTATGACTTAGTGAAAGCATCATCTAAATAGCAAAGGTACAAAAGAAGAAAGAAGTACCAGACAGAAGAATTAACAGAGAAGGCCCAAAATACACAAAACTTGGTTGTAATTTAGACAATGACTAAATTCTATTTTGTTAATGAATGGGAATTGTATTTATTTGAATGGCATACCATTAAAATCTTGTTTTATTCAGGAATGGTTAACAGTTAGAAGAGATTTATTTGGTTTGTAATAGGTTAGTTAAATTGCTTACTGTTAGTTAGATAAATTGTTACGTGTTGATTTTAGAGTGTCAGGGATTTATTTTTATTTAACCACTACAGGTTGCTGAAGAGCAGGTCGCACCATTTCATACATACATTTACAGATTATAGGGCAATTATTTGGGTGTTTCAGTCTTAGTTCTCAGAGGGGGGAATCAATCTCTATAACACAAGGTATCCTAGATCTGGTCCTGTGTAATGAGACAGGAATAATTAACAATCTCACAGTTAGGGATCTTCTCGGAAGAGGCAATCAGGCTATGGTTGAATTAAAAATTCAGATGGAGAGTGAGGAGATAAAATCCAATACTTGTGCTTAAACAAAGGAAACAGAGGAAATGGGATGAGCGAGAGTTGGCTAAGGTAGACTGGGAGCAAGCACTTTATGGTGGGACAATTGAGGAACAGTAGGAAAAGGGATAAGCAGCCATGGATATCAACGGAAATAAAGAAGGGTATCAAATTGAAAGAAAATGCATACAAAATGGCAAAGATTAGTGGGAAACTAGAGGACTGGGAAATCTTTAAAGGTCAACAGAAAGCCATGAAAAAAACTATAAAGTAAGATAGACTATGAGAGTAAATTAGCTCAGAATATAAAAAGCAGACAACAAAAGTTTCTACAAATATATAAAACGAAAAAGAATGGTTGCGGCAAACATTGATCCTTTAGAACAGGGGTCTCCAAACTACGGACTGTGGGCCACATCCAGCCCACAGTGGGCCACATCTGGCATGCAGCAACTAAATTTTATTCATTCATTTATAAGACTAATTTTTTTCTTTGACCCACGAAAATGTGTAAAATATATGATGTGGCCCTCATACTGAAAAGTTTGGAGACTGCTGCTTTAAAGGATGAGACCAGGGATTTAATAATGGGAAATGAGGAAATGGCCATGGCATTGAACAGGTATTTTGTGTCAGTCATCACAGTGAAAGACACAAATAACATGCCAAAAATTGATGAGATGCTATGGCAGGTGAGGACCTAGAAACCATCACTTTTACTGAAGAAACAGTGCTGGGCAAGCTAATGGGGCTAAAGATAAACAAGTATCCTGGCCCTGATGGAATGCATCCCAGGGTAGTAAAAGAAATGTTGGGGGAAATAGCAAATGTGCTTGTGGTAATTTACCAAAATTCGCTGGACTCTGGGGCAGTTCCAACAAATTGGAAAACAACAAATGTGACACCACTGTTTCAAAAAGAAGATAGACAAAAAGTAGATAACTATAGGCCAGTTAGTTTAACTTCTGTAGTGGCAAAAATGCTTGAATCTATCATCAAGGAAGAAATAGCGAGACACCTGGATAGAAATTGTCCCATTGGGCAGACACAGCATGGGTTTATGAAAAGCAGGTCATGTTTAACTAATTTACTGGAATTCTTTGAGGACATTATGAGCGTGGTGGACAACAGGGAACCGGTGGATATGGTGCATCTGGATTTCCAGAAGGCATTCAACAAAGTGCTGGATGAAAGGTTGCTGCGTAAAATAAAGGTGCACGATATTACAGGTAATGTATTAGTATGGTATGGTTAGAGTAACAGAAAGCAAAGAGTGGGGATAAGCAGGTGTTTTTCTGGTTGGCTATCAGTGATTAGTGGTGTGCCTCAGGGATCAATGTTGGGACCTCAACTGAAGTCATCCATTTTGGTAGGAATAAGAGCAAATTGGACTATTATTTAAATGGTAAAAGAAATTGCAGAATGCTGCTGTCAGAGGGAGTTGAGTGTCCTTGTGCATGAATCCCAAAAAGTTGGTTTGCAGGTGCAGCAGGTAATTAAAAAGGCAAATGGAATTTTGTCCTTCATTGCGAGAAGGATGGAGTTTAAATACAGAGAGGTTATGTTGCAGCTGTATACAGTGCTGGTGAGGCCACGCCTTGAGTACAGTTTTCGTCTCCTTACTTGAGAAAGGATATACTGGCACTAGATTCACTCGGTTGATTCAGGAGTTGAGGGTTGGTTTATGAGGAAAGACTGAGTAGACTGGGGTTATACTCATTGGAATCTAGAAGAATGGTGGGGGATCTTATAGAAACATATAAAATTATGAAGGTAATAGATAAGATAGAAGCAGGGAGGTTATTTCCACTGTAGGTAAAACTAGACCTAGGGAGGCACAGCCTCAAAATAAGAGGGAGCAAATTTAGGTCTGAGTTGAGGAGGCCCTCCTTCACCAAAGGGTTGTGAATCTGTGGAATTCCCTGCCTAGTGAAGTAGTTGAGGTTACCTTGTTGAATGTTTTTAAGGCAAAGATAGATTTTTAAACAGAAAAGGAATTAAGGGTTATGGTGAGTGGGCAAGTAAGTGGAGCTGAGTCCACGAAAAGAACAGCCACAATCTTACTGAATGGCAGGTAAGGCTCAAGGGACCACATGGTCTACTCCTGCTCCTAGCTTTTATGTTCTTATATTCTCTGCTGCCAAGGAAGGGGGCGAACTAGAACTCCACCACTCGCACTGTAAGAGACAGGCGCCTGTTAGATATGCTCCTCCTGTCAAATGCCGAGCTGAAGGATCCGGACCCAGCCCTGAAACATCGCTAAAGATCCATGAGGCACATGAACCCGAAATTCTTGACTTGGGGGGAGGGGGTGTAATAACTTCAATGAGACATATGAGGTTGGTCATAATTGCCTGCCCGATCAGGGAGCCTCACCTATATATAAAACTGGGCGTGTCAGATCTTCTGGCACTCCGGATTCTGACTGCGTATCTGAAGCACTCTAGGAGCAGAACAATCACAGAGAATCTGGTGAAGCGACACAGGCCTCTGAGGAGTTATTTCACATGCAACCTGATCAAAGAGGAAATAAGGAAAATAGAAAGTAGCTGTAGTGGCATTAGAAGAAAGGGATGCAACTATCAGTAAGACAAAAATAGAATTCTTATAAGAACATAAGAGCATAAGAAGTAGGAGCAGGAGTAGGCTATCTAGCCCTTCGAGCCTGCCCCGCCATTCAATAAGATCATGGCTGATCTGTCGCTGCTCAGTTCCACTTTCCCGCTTTCTCCCCATAACCCTTAATCCCCTCTCTTATCAAAAACCCATCAACCCGCATCTTAAAAATATTTAGCGAGGCAGCCTCCACCACTTCAACGGGCAGACAATTCCAGAGATTCACCACCCTTTGAGTGAAGAAGTTCTTCCTCAACTCCGTTCTAAACCACCCCCCTTTTATCTTGAGGCTGTGCCCCCTAGTCCTACTGTCTTTTTTGAGCGGGAAGAGTCTCTCCACCTCTATCCTATCCATCCCATTCATCATCTTATACGTCTCAATGAGATCTCCCCTCATTCTTCTAAACTCTAACGAGTACAAGCCCAGTTTATTCAGCCTCTCCTCATAGCTCAACCCCCTCAACTCCGGTATCAGCCTAGTAAACCTCCTCTGCACTCCCTCAAAGGCCAAAATATCTTTGCGCAGGTGCGGCGCCCAAAACTGCACACAGTACTCCAGCTGCGGCCTCACCAATGCCCTATACAGCTGCAGCAAGACATCCCTACTTTTATATTCAATCCCCCTCGCTATGAAGGCCAGCATCCCATTTGCCTTCCTGACCACCTGCTGCACCTGCAAGCTGGGTTTTTGTGACTCATGCACAAGGACCCCGAGGTCCCTCTGCACCGTCGCCTGCTGCAGTTTTTGCCCCGTAAGTAATAGTCCTTCCTACCATTCTTCCTACCAAAGTGGACCACCTCACACTTGCCAACATTAAATTCCATTTGCCATTTCCTGGCCCATTCGCCCAGCCTATCTAGATCCTTCTGCAGACTCTCCACACCCTCCGCACAATTTGCCGTTCCCCCAATCTTGGTGTCATCAGCAAATTTCGACACCCTACACTCGGTTCCCTCCTCCAGATCATCTATATAAATGGTAAAAAGCTGAGGCCCCAGCACCGACCCCTGGGGCACTCCACTAGTCACCATCCGCCAATCCGAATAGCACCCGTTGACCCCCACTCTCTGCCTCCTATTTGACATGATGTGGGTATGCCGGCGTTGGACTGGCGTAAACACAGTAAAAAGTCTGACAACACCAGGTTTTAGTCCAACCTATTTATTTGATAATATACTCACTAGCTTTCGAGGGACACCCTCTTCGTCAGGTGAATGGAGAGTTCTGGCCTCAGACAGAGCATATAAAGCACAGACAGTTTAGAGATTACTGATTAGAATGCGAATCTTTACACCTAACCTGCTGTTCAAGACCTGAAGTGGCTGATAATGTGAGTGGAAGGAGCACTGATCACAGTTTAAAGAGATGTGTATTGTCTCCAGACAGTACAGTAAGTGAGGTTTTGCAAACCCAGGCAAGTCACGGGGGTTACAGATAGTGCGACATGAACCCAAGATCCCTGTTGAGACCGTCCTCATGTGTGCGGAACTTGGCTATCAGTCTCTGTTCAGCGACTCTGCGCTGTCGTGTGTCATGAAGGCCGCCTTGGAGAATGCTTACCCGAAGGTCAGAGGCTGAATGCCCGTGACCACTGAAGTGTTCGCCAACAGGAAGGGAACAGTCTTGCCTGGTGACTGTCGAGCGATGTTCATTCATCCGTTGTCGTAGCGTCTGCATGGTCTCCCCAATGTACCATGCTTCGGGACATCCTTTCTTGCAACGTATCAGGTAGACAATGTTGGCCGAGTTGCAAGAGTATTTACCATGTACCTGGTGGACGGTATTCTCACGTGTGATGATGGTATCCATGTCGATGATCCGGCATGTCTTGCAGAGGTTGCTGTGGCAGGGTTGTGTGGTATTGTGGTCACTGTTCTCCTGAAGGCTGGGTAGTTTGCTGCGAACAATGGTCTGTTTGAGGTTGTGTGGTTGTCTGAAAGCAAGAAGTGGGGGTGTGGGGATAGCCCTGGCGAGATGTTCCCCGGAGCGGAGAAGCTACGACATCTTCTCCGGAGTCTTCAACATATCATTGATGAAGACGAACATCTCGCCAGGGCTATCCCCACACCCCCACTTCTTGCTTTCAGACAACCACACAACCTCAAACAGACCACTGTTCGCAGCAAACTACCCAGCCTTCAGGAGAACAGTGACCACAATACCACACAACCCTGCCACAGCAACCTCTGCAAGACATGCCGGATCATCGACATGGATACCATCATCACACGTGAGAATACCGTCCACCAGGTACATGGTAAATACTCTTGCAACTCGGCCAACATTGTCTACCTGATACGTTGCAAGAAAGGATGTCCCGAAGCATGGTACATTGGGGAGACCATGCAGACGCTACGACAACGGATGAATGAACATCGCTCGACAGTCACCAGGCAAGACTGTTCCCTTCCTGTTGGCGAACACTTCAGTGGTCACGGGCATTCAGCCTCTGACCTTCGGGTAAGCATTCTCCAAGGCGGCCTTCATGACACACGACAGCGCAGAGTCGCTGAACAGAGACTGATAGCCAAGTTCCGCACACATGAGGACGGTCTCAACAGGGATCTTGGGTTCATGTCGCACTATCTGTAACCCCCGTGACTTGCCTGGGTTTGCAAAACCTCACTTACTGTACTGTCTGGAGACAATACACATCTCTTTAAACTGTGATCAGTGCTCCTTCCACTCACATTATCAGCCACTTCAGGTCTTGAACAGCAGGTTAGGTGTAAAGATTCGCATTCTAATCAGTAATCTCTAAACTGTCTGTGCTTTATATGCTCTGTCTGAGGCCAGAACTCTCCATTCACCTGACGAAGAGGGTGTCCCTCGAAAGCTTGTGAGTATATTATCAAATAAATAGGTTGGACTAAAACCTGGTGTTGTCAAACTTTATCCTATTTGACAACCATATGGATAGATGTAACTTGAAGAATCAAAGAGTCAATCACTAATGGGTTGTTCTACAGCTCATCTAATAATGGAAAGGAGATTTGGGCTACATACGTCAGATAGTATCACTAAAATCAACCTTAGCCAAAGAAAACCACTTCTACTTTATATATACTAATAGGTATTCATGATACTCCATTAAGCGGACTTCACTCGCATCCCTTACCACAGCACTTCCCAAATTCCTAGATAAACAATAGTTAAGATGTTGCAGTCAAAGATAATCCTTCCCTCGTCTTCCTTGGTATCTTTGATGATGTATCATTCAGCTTCTTTACAGTCACTAAGTACCAGATCTTCTTAGAACCTTACAACGCAAAGGAAGCAATTAATCCCATTGTGCCAGCTCAATCACTGAAAAAGCTGTCCAATTCATCCAATTCAGCCTGCTCCCTCTTGAAATGTATTATTGAATCTGCTTCCAGCACCTTTGAAACAGTGCTTTCCAGGTCACAATAACTTGCATATCCCTTGACAACATTCTAGGCTGTACCTACACCACATGGACTGCCACAGTTCAAGAAGGCAGCTCACTATCATCTGCTGAAAAGTAATTAGGATTGGACAATAAATGCTGGCCTAGTCAGCAATGCCCACATCCCTTGAATGAATAAAGAAAATTATCTCACCTCTGGCTCCTTTACCAATCTCCTTAAATCTGTGTCCTCAGATTACAAACTTCCTTTAGAGCAGTGTGTAATTCAAGGGCTTCGATAGGCTTGCCGATCCAGGTGAATATGACCTGCATATCAAGGAAACCAGCGTTGACGTTCAACATTTCAGCCTGATTTTGTAACAGGGGAGTGAGTATTAATAGTGAACTGTCAACATCAGAAATTCTGAAACTACTCGGTTTCAGAGTCATTCACTCAGAGCTCCAATACAGGCTGAGTTGTGAACCCCACCCCAGAGTCAGCAATTATTAAAATCAGTGAGAACCTCAACTTTCCCACTCCATCAGCGCTTGAACCACATTTAAAAAGTTCCATTTTATTCAATCAGATGCAACTGATTTTAACAACAATGTGAGGAGTTAATTTTGAAGATTTAATTGAGCTGGCTTTGAGAAGTTGGTTTTATCTTCATGGAGCTTTGTTAAATGATTAGTTGTTGAGTTTTAAAATATTTTTAAAAATTAATTTTTGGCTACTACTGTGATATGTATGTACTGTATGTTGGGGATGCACTATTGGGATGCAGACTGCCCCTTCAAGAGAACGGATCAGGTGACCCCCTGAGCAATTAGCTCCTCCCAATGTGGGAACCAGTTGGGCATTCTGAGATCTGACTGTGGAACAGTGCACAACTCTAATAAAGAACTCCCAGTGTTCAACTTACCAAGCCTACTTCATGATTCTTTATGCAGGCTTAATCCTTAGGGGCATACATAATATCTATCTCCACCCAATGTATATGTCCTAATCTTTAATCTGACCCACATAATTTACTTTTTAAGGATTTCTTTTATTGTGTTTTATTTTCTATTTGAAAGTCTGTTAATGTGATTGGTTGCTTGGACAGCTTTATGACATTATTGTATCTATGATAGGATGGACAACAGGACAGATTAAAAAAAAATTTTGTGAGAGCAAGCAGGCACTAAATGGGTGACCAGTCAGCAGACAAGAATACTTTTATCATAGTTAGCAGTATATTATCTAATATATGAAACGGTTCACTCTTTACAGTGAAGTTCATCAAGGAATGGGGAAGCGGCAAAAGTCCAAAGAGACTGTTCCCATCCACGAAACCTTAGTCCACTTCTCCATTACCCTTAACAATTTATCACCTTCCCATGCAATCATAGGAGTTGCAACACCTGCCCTTTTCCACCTCCCTCCCTCACTGTCCAAGATTGCAAACAGGTGAAGGAGCAATTTACTTGTACATCTTTCAATTTAGTCTACTGTATTCACTACTCACAATGTGGTCTCCTCTACGCTGGGAGATCAAATGCAGACTGGGTGACAGCTTTGTGAAAATTTTCATTTAATCTGTAAGCATGTAATCTGTGACCCTAACCTTCCAATCACTTGCTATTTCAATTCATCATCTTACTTTCATGCTCACACTTGAGCTTGGCCTGCTACCAGTGAAGTCCAACCTGTTAGAATGCAACCGATGACAACTTTGTATTGGATGTAATGTTACTAATGGTAACAAGGTGTAAGGGTCAGCTAACCAAGCAAACCATGGAATCAATTATCGAGTGATTTAATAGTCAGCTGACCAGCTGACTTGCTATAAATAAGAACCTGTTTGGAATTGTGGGGTGCTTGGAGTGACCCAGGGTGGAGTAATGATGTTTCTTTATTAAACCCATTCTTTGATTTATACGTTGGAGTAGGTTTTGTTCTATTTTTATTGTCTGCGTTTAAAGAATTACTTCTGATGAGACATTGGTAGCAGAGGAAAACCCATTGTAACAGGTAGCAGGTAGAAGTAAACAAGTGGGATTGGATTGTCCCCTTTTCTTTTCAGATGCCGAACCATATCAGCAATGTAAGGCAGAAGTGAAAATGTGGACCCTTGTCACCATGACACTGAAAAAAAGGCAAGGTATGGAATTAGCTTTGTCACTTCTAAATAAGAGCAAGACAAGGAGTAAATTATTTTCTGATTGGATGGCAAATGCCCTAAATAAAGAAAAAGGGCTACAGTTCCTGCTATGATACTTTGATAAGTTTTATAAAAAAAACTTGGAGAATTATGAAGGATAGGTGATGTTTGACAGGTTTAGGAAACAAGATATCAATCCATGGAAGAGTAAATCATAGATTCTGATAGGGGCCATTACAGGCTAATGGAGATTCCCGATGCAGTATTAGCCTTTAAGTTGTTGGACTGTGCATGTCTGTCGCAAATGAATACTCTTTCGGTAATGACTGGGATACAATTAAGGGAATCAGAACCCTTCTTTGATCAAATGGCAACATCACTTAAAGGAAGTTTTTCAGGAAACAATCCTTACCCACCACCTTGTTCAAATCAGACTGGAATGCCAAAGCACCCAGAACAGAGGAGTCAATGGTGACTCAACAATGTACCAGACCAAATGGTACACAAAAGCTTTTAAACAGGGGCAGTTACGTTACTAAAAGGCCTAGTGATGAAAACAGTTACAACTGATTTGAAAATGGGGAATGACCTCATAGGAAACTGATAAAAGACGTTTAAATCGATGGAATGCCAGAGGGATTGTGAATCGCTGTTTCCATTGCGATTTTCCCATGCCACTACATTATAAACTGCATGAAAAGAAATCCTGTCTTTGAATCCACATGTGACACAGAATATGCGGAAACCAACAGTGATAAGGATAAGCACCAGAAAGGTATTGTTTTGGTGGCAGAAAAGTTGAGTCCCATAATATAGACTTTCAACCGTGCTGTTTTAGATAGTGGTTGTACATCCACTGTCTGTGACCAAGATTGTTATTTAGGATCGCTCAGTCATGAAGACTGAAAGAAAGTGAAACAACATGATAGTTCCACCTGCTTTTGGTTTGGAGATGACAACACTTTCATGTCCCCCAAAAGGGTAATACTTTTCTGTTGGACTGCGGGAATCGGTTTAATTATAATGTGGTTTCCAGTGACATACCTTTGCTGGTAAGCAGGTCTGCAATGAAGAATTCTCAGATAGCCATCAATTTGAAACAAGATAAAGCAGTGGTATTTGGGAAAACTGTGGACATACATTTACAAGATCTGGCCATTATTGTCTTCTTGTAAGCGGACTGAAGTTGTCAGACCAAGGGATTCATGACACATTAGTGTCGCTAACAGACAACGGCATGATGAACAAAAAGATTACTCTGAAACTCCATAAGCAGTTTTGTCATCCAGCACCACAGAGACTGAGGGCACTGCTGCAGGATGCTGGACAAAGGATATTATGATCTCATAGAACAAATATCAGCCCAATGTGAAATCTGCATAAAATATAGAAAACACTCCCACATCTAGTTGTGAGTCTACCATTAGCACAAGATTACAATGATGTGGTGGCGATGGATCTAAAGATATGGGACAAGGACAAAGGCATGTATCCAACGTACTTTGCGGACATGGCCACCCACTTTCGCATATCCACGTGATTTACAGCAAAGATAAAAAGACCATTATAGGTAAAATTATGAGCCACTGGATTGGAATAGGATTGGGGGCACTCTCTAAATTTTTGTCAATGGGGCAAATTTGCAAATGATGAGTTTCAAGATATGTGTGAAAATTTAAATATTGCAATAATGCACACTGCAGCAGAGAGTCCATTCAGCAATGGCATCTGTGAAAAGAATCATGCTGTTATAGATGACATTTTGCATAGAAGAGCTGTAAATTGCAGGTTGCATTAACATGAGGCGTGCACGTGAAAAATTCGCTACAAATGGTGGGGGGCTATAGTTCATACCAGTTGATATACGGGAGGAATCCAAAGTTGCCATCAGTATTAATAGATGCTCCCCTGGTGCTAGAAGGGACAAGCATTAGCTCCATGTTTTCTGCATATTTAAACGCTATGCATGTAGGGAGAAAGGCCTTCAATAAGGCTGAGGGTTCAGAACAGGTAAGAAGGGCCCTAAGACATCGCATAAGACCATTGAGGGTATACTTTCAGAAAGGGAATAGGATCTACTATAAAAGGGAGGGCAAAAGAGAGTGAAAAGGGCCTGGGAAAGTGATAGGAACAGACGGCAAGGTTGTTATAATACAACATGGTAATCAGACAGTGCAAGCCCACTCTTCAAAAGCAGTGGGACTTTGGTGTGAATTTGGAGCATCAGACCAAGATGCAGGACAGCAGGGACCTTGTACCTCACACGCACATACCCTGAGTTATTATGGGGATCAGTCAACAATAGATGAGAGGGAATCTGATGATCAACAAAGTGCCAGTGAAGCAGGGGATGAAGCTGCTACCTCAAAAGTCCAGCTAACCAAAGTAGGCACAGTTGTATCATACATACCCGAAGGGTCAAGCGAGTGGAGAGATATCACTATAATCGGGAAAGCAGAAAGGCCTCAGGAAAGTACAAACACTGGCTCAATGTTCAAGAGCTAAGGCAAGAAGTCAAAGCTATGGATTGGGAAAATGGGGTGCAAAGATGGAAACAAAAAAAGCGAGACCTGAGTCCTGAGGATGAGACAGTAAGCATTCATGAACCCCAGAAAAAGTCACGACTCTGTGACCGAAGTGTGTCAACAGAGAACAGCAGTCTGAGTAGCAGCCCTGCCAGAAATAGACAAGCAGACACCGTAGTAGAGGCAGGAGTTTAACGAGGAAGGCTAGGAATCAAACCAATGATGGGAATCGGAGTAGAAGCCCACATGCTAAGGAAGTATTGATAGCTGCAAACAAAATGGAGCTTGCGGAAGTAAGAGATGCCAAACAAAGAGAGCTGGATAGTGGGAAAGAGTTTGAGGTGTATGAGGAGGGACCAGATGAAGGGCAGCCTGCACTGTCCCATAGGTGATGTGCACAGAGAAAGTTTTGCAAGGTGGGATGTATAATGCTAAAACCAGATTAATAACCCGAGGGTATGAGGGACATTTAGATGGGAGAAACATTAGGGAAAACAGCAGAGAAAGTGACACTGAATTTGTTTTTGCTGTTCTAGCATCTAATAATTGGCTGTGTAAATCAATTGATATCAAAGCAGCATTTCTGCAGGGTGAAACATTTCAAAGAAAAGTTTTTTGAGGCCGCTCAAAGAAGCAGGTAATACACAGGGACGTTTGTGGAAATTGAACAAATATGAATATGGGTTAAGTGATGCATCACGGGTTTGGTATTTCCCTGTACGATCTGTAATACTGCAGACTGGCTGTGTCCAGTTAAAAGCAGATCCAGCAAAGTTTTACTGGAAGGCTAAAGGAAAATTAGCTGTAATTTTTATGATGTATGTGGATGATTTCCTATGGGGGGCACAGAAGAATTTGAAAAAATAACTGAGAAGATGAAAACAGAATTCAAAGTAGGGAGACAAGCAGCTGGTGCTTTTTAACATCCCGATCTTGGTATCTGACAAAGTACATCTGGTGTAACAATGAGTCAATAGTGATATCTAAATAGTATTGATCCCATTCCCATCACCGGAGAAAGGTCAATGGAAAAAGAGAAACGGGCCAACGAAAAAGAAAAGGAGTTGTTGAGGAGTATGATATGACAGCTAAATTGGCTATGCATACAGACAAGGCTGGATGGGAGCTACAATGTCCTAGAGCTCAGTAATATGTTGAAGCGCGACAGTCAGAGAGATCTTGCAAGTTAATAAAACATTAAAAAAGTTAAAATTAGAGGAGTGTGTAATTAAATTCCCAGCACTAGGAGAACTGGAAGATATGAAATTGGTTGTGTTTAGTGATGCTTCACATGCCGATGCACCTGATGGACATTCCAGCAGTGATGGATTCAAAATATGCCTGGTAGGTAAGGAAGGAAAATGTTGCCCATTGGCTTGGGAAGCAAAGAAAATAAAAAGTGCAGTCAAAGTACATTGGTGGCTAAAACCCTAGTGTTAAGGGAGGCATTGGATATGAAAATATATTGTCTGACACATCAACAGAATTATTGTTTATGGGCACATCAAGTAAAAAAGTACCAATTGAGAATTACATGGACACTCGGTCTTTATGGGACAATGTTCACTCAACAAAAAGTGTAACAGAAAAACAAGAATTGATTTGGCCAGCATTAAATAAATGCTGGAAACAAGGAAGTTTCTGGGTTGGTGCAAATCTATAGGTATCTGACTGTTTTACAAAAAAGGGATGCAGGTACTGGAAAGTCATTAAGAATACAGGAGGATGGTTGTCTTAAGTTATTTTGAAAAAAAATTAAAAGAAAGGGAATCTGTTAGAATGCAAGAGGTAACAACTTTGTATTGGATGTAATATGACCAATGGTAACAAGCTGTAAGGGTCAGCTGACCTAGTAAACCATGGAACCAATTATAGAATGAAGTAATAGTAACTGACCAGCTGACTCATTATAAATAAGAACCTGTTTGGAATTGTGGGGGAGTTGGACTGACCCAGAGCATGGCCCCAAGTTTAGAATAATGAGGTTTCCTTATTAAATCCTTTCTTTGATTTATAAGTTGGAGTAAGTTTTGTTCTATTTTTATTGTCTGCATTTGAAGACCTATTTCTGATGAGACACAACCATGCTGATGAGCAACACCACATCTTCCAATTTGGCACTTTACCTCCTTCTGGACTCAACATTGACTTCAACAACTTCAGGTCATAAACTCATCCTCAATTTTGAATGTTTTCCCCTGGAGCCGATTTGTATCTTGTTTTTCTTTCTTTCAGACAGCACTGACCTTTATTCTGCTAATTACATCTATTCTGGACCAATCCTTTGTTTCTTTAATACTATCGTTACCACTCCCTTTGCATTTAATTCCAAGCTATCATTGTCATTTAATCTCCCTAGCCTCTAATTTATTTCTGACCTCCTCTTTTGCTTTACTTGCCTCTACCCCCAGATCCGGAGAAGTCATATTGAACTGAAAATGTTAATCTATTTCTTACTTCACAGATGCTGCCAGACCTGCTGAGATTTTCTAACACTTCCATCATAGAATTATCATAACGCATCGTTTCCGCTACTTTTTTCTCTTATTCTCTAATTCAATGAATCAACGAATTACGATTCATTGCCATTATGATTGGGCAATCCTTTTCATTTGCTGTAGGCATTAATTCCATCTTCAAGCTCATTGTCTAAACTCAAAAGTGGTAGATTCTTATTTCAAAACATAAGCTGAAAATGATTAAAAGCAAATTACTGCACATGGTGGAATCTGAAATCAAAAGAGAAAATGGTGGAAAATCTCTTTGACAAAGGGTCATCAGGACTCAAAACGTCAGCTCTTTTCTCTCCTTACAGATGCTGCCAGGTGAAGATGATTTCTTTGTGCATGAACAACCATTTCTCCTCAGATCAAAATCTCTTTTAGCTGTTCCATGGCTGTTATTTAACTTCACATTCACACAAAAGGGCTTTCATACTCCTGCTTGGTTTGATCTATGAACATTTTAAGATCTTGCAATTTCTCCAGATCCCATTATTGCAAATGGGTCTGTCTTAATTCTCTTTGAGCAATACTACCACTTAATCACTCTGGGTTTTTATTGTTTGTTCCATATTTCAATTCTTTCATGCAATTGATGAACCATATAATTCCACTGCTCTTTAGGTTTTAAATGTCTTTTGTGGACTATCCATATGCCTGGATTCCTGCTGCTGTAATTAGTATCAACACTGGCAAACACTTGAAATTCAGTGCCCACAATCACTGACCCTTCCAGACCATTTTGTGATTTCAGCGTTTTCTGTTGGCAACTCCTAATTTTCAACTCTGCAGGCACTTCTATTCCATCTGTATGGGCCATTACTAAGGTTGATGCATCGTAGTTTAACTGGATCACAATTGGACAAGGAGATTTTATCCATAGGAACAACTCTGGAACAGTGACACTCTGTTTAAGGTTGTGAAAAAACAACTCTAATCACACAAGGCCCCTTAATCAAAGCACAATTTAGTTACAGCCATTTAAACACTCATAAACTGAAAGTTATTTCTCAAAGACTAGAATACACATCAATAGCATTCTTGACCAAAACACTTTGCAAAATGAGTCCATGATCTTAGTCACTTAAGCTTCTTAACTACCTTTTCTAACGTGATAAAATATCTAAGATAAGAGTAAAGTACTGTGGATGGTGAAATCTGAAACAAAAACAGAAAAGGCTGAAAAATCTCAACATGTTTGACATCATCGGTAGCAAAAGAACAGAGGTAATATTTCAAGTGTGGATACATCTCAACTCCATCTTCAGTTCAGACAAAAGACGAAGACTCTTGGTATCAATGGGTGCTATTCTGATTGGCGGTTGGTAACTAGTGGAGTGCCCCAGGGATCGGTGCTGGGGCCTCAGCTATTTACCATTTATATAGATGATCTGGAGGAGGGGGCTGAGTGTAGGGTGACGAAATTTGCTGATGACACAAAGATAAGTGGAAAAGCAAATTGTGCGGAGGGTGTGGAAAGTCTGCAGAGGGATCTAGATAGGCTGAGCGAGTGGGCGAGGACCTGGCCGATGGAGTACAATGTTAGCTAGTGTGAGGTTATCCACTTTGGCAGAAATAATAGTAGGACGGATTACTATTTAAAGGGTGAAAAGCTGCAGCATGCTATGGTGTAGAGGGATCTGGGGGTCCTTGTGCATGAGTCACAAAAACCCAGTCTGCAGGTGTAGCAGGTGATCAAGAAGGTGAATGGGATGCTGGCATTTATAGCAAGGGGGATAGAATATAAAAGCAGGGAGGTCTTGCTGCAACTGTACAGGGCATTGGTGAGGCCGCAGCTCGAGTACTGTGTGCAGTTTTGGTCGCCGCTCTTGTGCAAGGATATTTTGGCCTTGGAGGGAGTACAGAGGAGGTTCACTAGGCTGATACCGGAGATGAGGGGGTTGGACTATGAAGAGAGACTAAATAGACTGGGTCTGTACTCATTGGAGTTTAGAAGGATGAGGGGGGATCTTACAGAGACGTATAAGATAATGAAAGAGATGGATAGGGTAGAGGTAGAGAGATTCTTCCTGCTCAGAAAGGACAGCAGGACTAGAGGGCACACCCTCAAGATAAGGGGGGGGGGGGGGGGGGGGGGCGCAGTTTAGAACGGAGTTGAGGAGGAACTTCTTCACTCAAAGGGTGGTGAATCTCTGGAATTCTCTGCCCGTTGAAGTGGTGGAGGCTACCTCGCTAAATATATTTAAGACACGGGTAGATAGGTTTTTGGCAGACAAGGGAATTAAGGGTTATGGGGAGAAAGCGGGAAAGTGGAACTGAGCCACTTCAGATCAGCCATGATCTTATTGAATGGCGGGGCAGGCTCGAAGGGCTAGATGGCCTACTCCTGCTCCTACTTCTTATGTTATGTTCTCCAAATGGGACTCGATTCCTCATCTGCATGCTAGGTTACTTTGCTCTTTAATTTAAGATTTTCTCATGCCAGTTCACACTGTCTGATTTCTTTCTCCCTTGAAATTCTCTTTCCCTATCCTTTTCCTCTCTCACTAAATTCTCTTTCTGAAGGTCAATTTTTTTCTATCTCACATTAATTCTTTTGCAACTAAATTTGAGCTAACTCAACCAAATTGCTACCTGAATTAATTTTCTCCTTCCAATCCCGGGAGCTTATGCTATTACCTCAAGTATTTCAGCTTTTTTAGCTCCTGCTTTTAACTCAATGGGTGGATTTTTCCCAAAAAACGATTGGAGTTTCATTTCAGAGAAAACCGGCATAAGTCAGATCGCAATTTTCCCACACTTAGAGGGCGATTTTACTATCTCTCCCAGAAGTGGGAGAGAGGCAGTTAATGCAGCCAAATTTATTGCATTTATTGCATTGTTGTTTTACATCTGCTTAGCGAGCTCGGCGCTCGTCTGGTGCCCCCCTTTATGATCTCACCAGGAAAGGTTCTTGCTGGCAAGGAACAGACGTGCTCCCCATGAACGGGGAGCAGTTGACTTGGCCTCGCCGGTGGAAGCGGAGGCCACTGAAGCCTCCCTGGGTAAGCCAAGGGCAAGAGGGGATGATCCTTGGGCAGTGCCACCCTGGTACTTAGTCAACGCCCACCAGGCAATGCAAGGGGCGGGGCTAATGGGGTAGAGGCAAATGGGGGAGGGGCAAATGCCACTCAACAGTGATTGCTGGGAGGAAGGCGAGAGGAGGCCCGCTGCCATTCTACAGCGATCGGGGGGGAGGGGGGTGCGTGAGGGTGGCAGGTCCATGGTTGGTAGCCCCACTCTTTCATGACCCCTTCATCGCAACCCTTTCACACCCCACCCCTTCATAGCCCCCTTCCTTCCCCACTTCATGACTCCCTTCATAACTAACTCAGGCCCCAACCCCCCAGGCCCATCCCCCTTGGCATTGACCTGGCTCACTGGCAGTGCCCAATTGACACTGTCAGTGTGTCAGGCTGGCACTGTCCAGCCATATCCCTGACCACTTGGGGGCTTGAAAGGTTTCCGAGCTCCCCTGCCATCCCAGCATGGCCATCACACCTGGTCTCTAGTAGTGATACTCACCAGGTCCTTGTTGCATTTGAGGATCGCATGATCCCGGGAATTAGGAGAATCCGGCCTTGAAAGGACTAAACATATTTAAATGTTACTTTAAATATACTATTCTGCCTCAGTGGGTGGGAAGATTGCAACTGGGTTTCGCACCAGCACAGGACATGCTGGAGCACTTGTCAGTGATTGTTTGGCCCTGATCTAACCTGATTGGCATGATGCAGCCAAAAAATTGTGGCTTAAATTTTCTGCCAATGTAATTAACCTAACCTTGGTTAATTATTGCAAATCACTTAGAGATAAGTATTCTATTTCCAGAAAGGTCATAGCAACTGACAGAATTCCGCTTTTCAATCAGCATAGTAATATTTGTGGAAATCAGATAAAACTGGACTTCAGCAAGTATTAGCACTCATATTTGTCTGTGGATTTGAAATCCCACAAGAGCCCCAATTTATGTTACGATCCTTGGGCAGACCCCTGATTGTGGGGGAGATCTGGGTAGGGACCAATGTTTTGCCTAAAGCAGATAATGTTTGAGATTCAAGACACTTACTAAATGATTAATGCCACAATATTCCATCATAAGAGTCATGGAGGTCATAGAGGTTTACAGTATGGAAACAAGCCTTTTCGCCCAACTTGTCCATGCTGCCCTTTTTTTTAAACCCTGAAGCTAGTCCCAGTTGCCCGCATTTGGCCCATATCCCTCTGCAAAGACACAAAAAGTGCGCAAAAGCCTGGGAGAAGTAGAGAGGCAGGGAGAGATTGAAAACAAACAGGGACAAGTAAAACAAAATTCCTAGTAAAAGAAGTAATTAGAAACAGGAATCAATAAAGTTAAGAAATAGAAAAATAGGCTTCAATATTGTATGTGACATGCAAATGGTGATAAGGCTTTCATTGTAATCTTCTTAAACTAATGAAAATTGTATGAAATGGTGAAAAGGGTGTACAGCCACAATTTTGTAAGGACATGTTTTGTTTCAGGGGAATTTAGAAATAAATGGTTTTTTGCAAGAGGGCAGTTCATTTGGAGAAAATAGGTGTGCTGCAACACAAAGATGGTTGGGACCATTGCTCTAGAGTACACATCTTGTGCTACTTAAGGACAACTAGACATTTCCCACATCCTGGCTAACCAATTGGGCAGAAAGTGTTGTCAGTTGCAGCAGCTGGAGCTTCCGGCTTTGGATCTTGAGCACAAAGTCACTGTGAGAATGAAAGCTTTGTACAGGAGTCCCATGCATGCATCCCACTCTCCAATCAGTATTCAGGATTGAATACTAATGAAAGTAATGGTTCACCTGGAGAGTGCAGCCAGAGCCAGCCTAGACAGATGGTGGAGGGAGAGATTTTGATTCTTGGGAAATTGGTACTGGTTCTGCAAAGATGTGACACATACAGGCCGGACAGGTTGTACCGGAATAGATTTGCAACTGAGTTTCTTGCTGGATGATTTACTAATGCCATTGGGATGGGTTTCAATTAACTTGGCAGAGGTATGGAAATGAGGAGGAATTATCAGAAAAGAAAACTAAAATGCACAGAACACTAGGAAAGATAAATATCACAAAAGTAAGGGACAGCAAGTTATTAAGTGGGGCAAGGGTAAGGGAGAAAGTAATAATGTCTAAATCAGGATTAATATGGACATATGTAAATCAGGGGTCAAGGACAGAACTACTTGGCTAGAGCTAAGTTAAAGAAACAGTGCAATCACATTGCTTGGTGTAGTCCATAGGCCACCAACTTGTGGAAAGGATGTAGAGCCACAACTTTGTAAGGAAATGACACAGGTGCAAGAATTATAGTTGTAATGGGGGATTTCAATCATCTGAATATAGATTGGAGAAATAGCAATGTAAAGGGCAGAGAGGACCAAGAGTACATAGCGTGTGTCCACAAGAATTTTCTAGAGCAGTGCATTTCCAGACTAACAAAAAGATGCATGGTTCTTAAAAATGAGGTGAGCCAAATGAATCGACTATCAGTAGAACATTGAGGGTAGGGTGATCATTGTGTCATAAATTCGAAGTTGGCAATGGAAAAGGGCAAAACACAAATTTCGAGTAAGAATAATTAACTGAGAAGTAAACTTCAATGGGATAAGAATGGATCTGGGCCAAATAAATTGGAATCAAGATTAGCAGCAAATATGGCAGCTGAACAGTCAACTACCTTAAAGAAGAAACAGTTCGAGCAGCTAAGGAATTTTCCCTCGAAAAGGAAAGATAAGGTCAAGAAATCCAGAGCTCCCTTGATGGCAAAATAAATAAAGATTAATACAAAGAAAAGTCTGCTTATGACAGATGTCAAGTAGAGAATAAATGGAGAACCAGGTCGATCATTGAAGTTTCAGAGGGGAAGTAAAAAAGGAAATAACAGAGGGAAAAAAGAGAGAATGCAAAGATACTGGCAGTGATTTATTTGTACTTCTGACAATTTACTGTATTCACTGCTCACAATAAGGTCTCTACATTGGGGAGACCAAATGCAAACTGGCTAACAATTTACAGTGCACCTTCCATCAGTCCATAAGCATGACCTCAACCTTCCATTTGCTGGCCATTGCAATTCACCATCTTGCTCTTATGGTATGTTTCTGTCCTCAGCTTGCTGTTTTTTGCTAGTGAAGTTCAATGCATGCGTGAGGAGCAGAATTTAATCTTCTGATTAGGAATTGTACAGCCTTCTGGATTTAACATTCAGTTCAACAACTTCTGACCATGAGCTGTCCTCCATTTTGATCCCTCCCAATCAAATGTCAATCTGTATTCTGTTTTCATGTTTTTGCTTTCAGATAGCACTGACCTTTATATTACTATTAACAAATTGTTACTTTGCTTTCAGGTGGCACTGAGCTTTATTATGCTACCCACACTTATTCTGGACCAATGCTTTGTTTCTTTAATTCTGTCATTACCACTCCTAGTCTTTTGTTCCATGACATCTTTGTCATTTAATCTCCCCTGTCCTCTAACCTATCCCTGACATTTTCTTTTGCTCCACTTGCCCTTTCCCCCTTTCTCAAAAGTATAAAACCTCTCACTCCTACCTCTCTTCAGTTCCAAAGGAGTCATATTCGACTCGAAACAAGATCCACAGATGCTGCCATATTGGCTGATTTTTTGAGCACTATTTTATTTCATATCCCCAGCATCTGCAACATTTTGATTTCACTTTATAAATGGTTCTGATTTTAATGAAAGTAATGCTGCATCTTGATAATCCCATGCTTCAGGCTGTTTCTGAAAAGCAACTGAAATTCTTCATGAATTGGAGTAAGGGTTTGTTATCTATTATTTATAGTCAAACATTCTTTTTAAAGTTAACACGTTGATTTACTTTGAACATTCCTGAAACTTATCATTTCTACGACTATCTTTTCTGCATTGATGTGCTGTTTCCTTATGTTTAATGTGCATCAGCAAACGCAATTTATTTCTCCCTGGTTGCTGGACACATCATGGTCAATAATTAGGAGCAGCAGCAACGCTCAGAGCTTGAGAACGTACTTGTGGCAGTGGCCATTCATAGCACCACAAATTTATTTTGACTGGCTGGGCAGCACACACATGATCCATCACCATCTTCAGTTGAAAAAGGTGCAACCTCTGCTGAGACAGGCAGGGGTCTGCTCATTCATTTCACAGAAAAGAACAGAGAAAGATTTTATACTAAATGCGGATTCTTCCATGGCGAGGGTTGTCCCTGCGTGAGCCCCCCCCTCCCCAAACTTACTACCCTTCCCTCACTAGGACCTCCCTGAATACCCTGGAAAGCTCAGCCCACTCAACTGCAACCCTCCATTGATGACCCTGGCCCATCCCAGTCCCAGCACTAGCTATTGCTTTCTGTGGCATTACTGGGACTGAAAAGCTATCAGCCCTCTGATTGGTTGGCAGCTTTTGGAGCTGGGCTCTTTGCTTTTAAAGACATGGCAACACATACTCCACTCAATAGTCTCACTGGGATTTAATTTGCAGTGACTGGTTAGTAGATCAATGTGTTAACTTTAAAAAGAATTTCTGACTACAAATAACAGACAACAAATCCTTACTCCAATTCATGAAGAATTTCAGTTGCTTTTTGGAATCAGCCTGAAGCATGGGGTTATCAAGTTGCAGCATTACTTTCATTAAAATCAGAACCCATGTTAGATTCCCGGCTTGGATCACTGTCTGTGCGGAGTCTGCATGTTCTCCTCGTGTCTGTGAGGGTGTCCTCCGGGTGCTCTGGTTTCCTCCCACAGTCTGAAAGACATGCTGATTAGGTGCATTGGCCATGCTAAGTTCTCCCTCAGTGTACCCGAACAGGCGCCCGAGGGTGGCGACTAGGGGATTTCCACAGTAACTTCATTGCAGTATTCATACAAGCTTGCTTGTAATACTAATAAATAAATGGCTGTGCTGGGACTGCTGCTGGCCAGTGCTGCAACCATTAAATTCAGTTCCATACCTTTTGACAATAAACACTTTCATGTGATCTGACACTTGCAGCTACTAGCTCAGATTGTGACACACCACATGCCTTAGGCTCTCAGACTTAAAGGATAGTATAGCATTAGGATTAGCATCTGGATGAGCTAGTGAACAAAAGCAGGCTGCAAAAAGACTACAGGGATAAAACATTTCATTTGTTGAGCTCCCAGAGGGCAGATGAGTTCTGGTATAGGGGATTCAGATTTTAATAGGGAAACCAACAGGAAACACGAGTGAGTGTGCAAACAATATTGCTTGGTGCACTGATTAGGCCAGCCAGAAGGTATTGTCACTGTTCAGAAGCATGGAGGAGTTTGGTTCCAATTTGACACAGGGCTTCACACAGAGCAAGAACCAATCCTCTTTTGCATGAAAGTGATGGTCAACTTCAAGACAGCACTTTCAACACAGCCATGATAACGTCTGATGGCCAAGGCTTTAATTTCCATTTCAGCACAAAGGGAAGTCACCCAACATCTCAGTGCTGCACTGGAAACTCAAACTGAGGTCATGAAATTGATGCTTGTTGCCACACAGGATCAGACTACTGTTGTCATGGTTTTGAAGGCTGAGAAGGGTACTGATTGAGTTTTATAAGATTTTGAGGGGTGTGGACAGGGTGTATAGGAACCAGTTGCTCACCTTAGTTGAAGGGTCAGTAACGATAGGGCATCATTTTAAGGTACACTAACAAGAAGGGAGACAGAGGACATTCCTAATGTGGAATTGAGCCCCTAATTAGCATATTCAATGGCCTGCATCTGTCAGGATACTTAAAGTTGACAATTGCCATCAAGAGTCAACTTCTCCCCATCTGTTTGTTTTATTTTAGATCAGAAGAAGATGCTTTATTTTTCTTTTAAATTCTTAGCAAAAGAATGTTAATACTTCATTTTATTTGATAATTTATGCTGCTGCAATGTGGTAAATATCCAGGTTAATCTTTCACAATGCATTGCATTTTATTTGTAATTTTCTACCTGAATATTCTGCTTTGCTTTTCTTCCAATGAGGGTCAGTTTGAAAGTGACATATAACCAGTGATGGCAATTATTCCTGAGGGTTCTTGGAACATGATGAGAGTGCACATGTATCCATTACAAAAAACCATCAGCAATAGTGACAGAATGTGCTTAATCATTATCTAAAGTAATTATTGGTAATAACATTCTTATGGTCACAGATCTTGTCCCTTTGGACCATTTGTAGTGGTCATGATTCCTAACACTGGTGGTTCAAGTCTTTGTGTATCATTTTTAAAAAATTAAATAGAGATATGAAATCTCTAGGCAATATTATAAGATTACACTCCCAGCTGGAAGTCTCCCTTACTAGAGCGCATGACAGAAATTCAGGTACAGTACGCATTGACTTTATTAGCTGGAAAATCATGACAGAAATGAAAAGACATTGAAAATTATCTTCTCAGATTTGAATGATTGGTCAAGACCTGGGGATAGCTATACAGTGAGAGCCTGCCGCCTGATTCCATTCCAAGGCATTGGAGGTCTACACTGTGATGGATGAGGATCAGTCCAACAGTTATCCTGTTCTTAGGGAGACACTGTTGGCCACATTTGACATTTCGGCTGAGACATCAGTAACAATTCAAGGCATCTACTTGGATCCAAATGGCGTCCTTCTAATAAAAATCAAGACTGATGCATCACTTTTTCAACATTATTGGTTCGGCACATTATTCGATTAAATTAGAAACAATCATCCCTACACTGTTTTACTAACTGGATATGCGATCTTATGCAGAATCTTAAATTTGAGAAAATAAAGTACACTAAAAGAGGCTTGACTGATTTATTTTATGTGATTTGGCAATCTTTCCTAGATTATTTTGAAGAACTATGGGGGCGATTCTCCCAAGTGTTGAATTGGCGGGAAGATCACAACTGTTTTCTCAGTGCAACTTCAGACCCGAATCTCCCCACTCTTGTGCAATGCAAAAATCACAATTGTGAATACCGTTAAAACTCAGGGCCTATTCGCGCCACACAGCCAGAAATTGGCAGGATGAGCAGGAACCCGCGCATGTGCACATTGTTGGGAGATCGCTGAAAAGACCTCCCAGCATCCAGATCACTGCCATCCAACCCCCACAGACATGGCTGGCCTCATTGCTGGCCCCCACAACCCCTCACAGACATCCCTGACCTTCTACACGCCCATACAGACATCACTGGCCCCCATCTCTTTAACCTGTGATCAGTGCTCCTTCCACTCACATTGTCAGCCACTTCAAGACTTGAACAGCAAGTTAGGTGTAAAGATTTGCATTCTAATCAGTAATCTGTAAACTGTCTGTGCTTTATATGCTCTGTCTGAGGCCAGAACTCTCCTTTCACCTGACGAAGGGACTAACCCGAAAGCTTGTGCGTTTACTATCAAATAAATCGGTTGGACTAAAACCTGGTGTTGTCAGACTTTTTACTGTGTTTACCCCAGTCCAACGCCGGCACATCCACGTCATGACCCCCTCCCTCATACAGACATCGCTGTACTGGCCCCCGTCTCCCCTCTATGCACATACATGGCTGCCCATTCACCCCATGCCCCCATGGTTCCGGACAATGCGGGTACCCAATCCCTCCATCCCTTGAAGATATTTTTCCCACCGCTGCCCTGCAGGGAATGTGCATTGTGCTGACATGCACAACTCCAGCGTGCAATCATTCCCTCTCGAGTGGGAGCCTTGAGTATTGCACCCCCCTTAGACACAGCAGCTTATCAATTAGGAGCCCTGAGTATTGCACCTCCCCGGACACAGCAGCCTATTGAATGGCAGCCAATCAGCATCCCGCGGGGTGCATGACACTCTACTAAATGCAGCCTTCAAAATCTCTCACAAGTATTTGTTGCCATTGGGCTATTGACTGGCCATACTCACTGTATATGCACTCCCCTAATAAGCCAGAGCTGTATACAAGCTGCAGAAATGGACACACAGCCAGTCACACCATAAAGACGGAAACCTGCACCCAGATTTACAGAGGCCAACCAGGAGCACCTGCTAGATGCCATGGAGGAGAGACATGATCATCTCTTCCCTGGCCAAGGCCCTCACCAACGGCTGTATCTGCCACGGTGTTGTGGGGGGAGGTGGCAGAAGTGGTGAATGCCAGGAGCCTGACACTGCACTCTGGCTGGCAGTGTTGGAAAAACCTTCTTTGAGCAGCAAGAGTGAGTGAGCATCCTATTTGGAACCCCGCACGTGCTTGGCACAATCTCAAATCCTGCTTAGACAAGTTACCCTTACCCCAGGAGCAGATCTTATCCCTTCCCCTCACCCCTCAACGAGCATCCTTCAGAAATTGCCAGCACAACACCCGAGACACAGGCATGCATTGCACACCATGCATTGCAATATATTAATGCTTACTATCCATCTTATGTTCCCACAGGAAAAGAACATTTGCAATGTTGCGATACAACACAAGACAACACAGACAAGTGATGGTGTGCCTGACCTGCGGCAGCTGACCAGCATTGAGGAGCATGCCATGGAGCTGATGGGCCTTCCCAATTGGTCACCGACAGCCAAATCAGTGTCCAGCACACAAGCGAGCAGAAGGGCACACCTAGGTCTGCTTCAAAGTGCATGTGATGCTGCATAGAATGTTTTGCCTCCCTTTCCCTAATGTGTGCTCTTTATTGCAGCTCTGGACTCCGAGGAACCCAGCCTTTCGGGTGTTGCCACCACCCCTGCTGCTCTGGAGCAAACTGCGCACAACCCCCTGATGACACCTCAGAAGGAAGCACTGAGGAATCCTTCAAGGGCAGCACCACTCAAGCAGCACCGGCATGTACCATACAACCCACCAACAGAGACTATCACATAGTGGGTACCTTTAAATTTGAGGCTTCTTGGTCACGAACTGGTGAGCACATCACAGACACTAATGCACATCAGGTGGAGGCGGGCACATGCAAGGGCTCGGGCACACAGAGACCTGTCGGAGGCCAGGATTCAGCTGTCCCCAAGCCAGCTGCTAGGCCTCTGGGTTTGTTCCTCCCAAAGCTGGTGGAGATGCATCAGGAAATCCAGGGAGTTGTAGAAGGGTTGTCAGCAACTATGCTGTGACTGCGAGGCTGTTTAGGAGAGTCAGAGTGCTGTTGCAGGAGGTGGTGCCGACACAGTGTGTAAAACCAGGCTAACTCTGCAAGGGTGATGACTGCAGTGGAACGTCTGGCTCAGAGGTCTGTCCTCATGGGTGGCAGGGTTCAAGCCATCCTGGAGATACAACAGGCCACGGGCACGTGTGTTTCCGGATTCGATGGCCATGGGTGTCGGGGGTATGTGGGACACTCTGCTGGCCATGGCTGGGACTCTCGCCAGCATTCTGGACAGACTGCAGGCCGTGGCTGGGAGCCTTGCCAACTTAGCCCAGGCTCAGAGGGCTACTACTGAGGGGCTCCAGAGCCTGGCTCGCTCACAGAATGCTGTAGCAGAGGGGCTCCAGAGCTTGGCCCAGTCTCAGAGGACCAGGGCTGAGGGATCACAGATCAAGGGGCAGACACATCTAGGCCTCCAGGACTCGCAGAGTTTAGTCAGAGTTTATTAATTAATAATGTTAAGAACACTATAAACTGTTAAATGCACCTCACAGCTGTGACTAATGTGTCTCTAATTCCACCATCCCGCCCCCACAAAAACAAGACTGAGTGGTCCCCATTCCCATGCACAGAGGTGCTATATGTTGTGCATTGCAAGACTCAGCCACATGTTACAGAGTGCCTGCCCTACCTTCCCAACATCCACCAGACCCTTGGTGCGTGCATCCCACCCCCCCACCATTGGCCAAAATCGTGTCCCCAACCCTTACAGCCACATGAGCCAGGGCAGCAGTGTGCATTCGGAGTACAGGTAGGAGTCACACTTGAGCAGCACCAGGGGCAGGATCCCAATGTGCACTGCAGCGAGTCATCATCATCCTTCAGCCTTGAACCAAGACTCACAACCATTGCTAGCATAGGCACATTAACAGGTTCGGATGTTGCTGGGGATAGGGTGGTGGGATGACAGAGGCTGGTGATGTGGTGTTTTGACAGCTCCAGGTTGGAGTAGGAATAATGGCTGCTCTTCCTCCTGGGGTGTGGTGGTTGCAGCCCCCTCATTGCACAGTGCCAGCTAGGTGAAGCAGGCTGCAAACAAGACGTCCCTCACTGCCCTTCCCTGCTGGATACCTGCCAAAGCTACCCGCCCTCTTTCCTTCAACTCTTCATACGGTTGTATGTCCACCTTGCTCCTTCGCTGTTCCTCCTGTTCCTGCTCCAGCTGGTCTCCCTGCTGCTGGGCAATGTAGTGCAGAGCACAGCAAACGATGATGATGCGTGAAGCACATACAGGGTCATTTACCCCCCCTCCCCCAAACCCCAAGAGCAGTACCACATCTTAAGGAGGCCAATGCACCACTCTACGATGGACCGGATGGCTGCATGGGCCTCGTTGTAGTGGGTCTCCGCCTCGGTCTCAAGCCATGATCTTAATCGGTAACCCTTGTCACCCAGGAGCCATCCCAGGAGCCTAGGCTAGTCCTCAAAGGCCTCAAGGATGTCCGACTGCCTGAGCACAAAGTTTTCATGGCCACTCCCTGGATAGTATGCAACGACTTGCATGATCCTCATTTGATGGTCACAGACAATTTGGACATTCAGAGAGTGGAATCCCTTCCTGTTCACAAATTGCTGCGATCATGTATATGGGGCCCGCAAGGCGATGTGTGTCCCATCCACTGGTCCCTGGACATTGGGAATCCCAGCAACGGAAGCGAAGCCGAGTGCCAAGGCCTCCTGCTGTGCACCGGCCCACATCGAAATTTATATACTGCCTTGCCTGGGCATGCAGGGTATCTGTGATCTGCCGCACACATCTGCGCACGGAGGCCCAGGAGCCACTGGGAGCCTGAAATGAGCTGGACGCATAAAAATTGAGGGCAGCCGTAACCTTCACATCAACAGAAAACAGGTTGCCGCCCCTCCCCTGAAGTGTCAGGTGTGCGAGCACCTCAAATAGGTGTTGTACCGTGGTCTTGTAGAGCCACAGCTGGCGATGGCACATCTCCTCCAAGAGGGCCTCAAATGAATTGTAGGACCTGTACCTCCTTGGCCTCGGCACCCTCCACCTTCTGTGCACCCTCTTGGGATCCTGTTCGCCCATTTCCTGGCCCTCAGCGGCAGCCCCCTGCCCTTCTTTCTGAGGGACTGTAGTGGTTGCTCCTGCAGTGATCTCTCCACACCTGTCACATCCTGAGCTGCCTCCCCCTCCTCCGCCGCACCTGCTGCCACCATGATGGCCAGCTCCATCTGCACAGTGAGGTTTGGACAGAGTATAAAATGACGGATTATCATTGGCTGCATAGATGCAGCACCACCCCAATCCCTCACTTGGGCCAGTAACCCCATTTGCGAGTGCTGGCAATACCATACTATCCATGTGTCATGCGTGACCCAATTAGGATTGTGTGAGATTCCCACCATGACAAATGCTGGCACAGATTATGCAGGTCAGTGTGCAGCTGTGAGCATTGCGCACCCTCGAGCTTTGCTGTGTGCGCAACTGCAGCATCTGTTACAGGCATATGTTGCTGGTCTGCGTCACAGGGCAGGGGCAGATTGCAAATCAGCACCAGTTGTGTGCCCAGTGACAGCAGATTCCATGCAGTCCATGTCTGAACCTCAAGCAGCAGCTGCTTCATCTGATCAGGCCTCAGTCAGCACATGGTGCATTCCTCCCCCACCCAGAACACCAGCATTCAGTCGAGTCCATGAACACACCCTGTGGCAAGACAATGCCACTGCAAAGTGCCCTGGAGGGAAAAGGTGAGCAAGGCTCCTTGAGGGTGCCTCCCACAGAGCTACCACAACACTCTGGAGGGGGAAGGGTGAGCAGGACTCCAAGGGTTCCTCCCACACTGAGCTACAGAGCTACCCTGGAGGGAAAGAGTGAGCAGGACTCCTTGAGGGTGCCTTCCACACTGAGTTATAGCGATGCCCTGGAGGGGAAGGGTGAACAGGACTCCTTGAGGATGCCTCCCACACTGAGCTACAGCACTGCCCTGGAGGGCAAGGGTGAGCAGGACTCTTTGAGGGTGCCTCCCACACTGAGTGTTGTGAAAATAGAAGCTCCCCCATCCCCCCCAAATATCACTGGTCCAGGGGCCAGCACCTGAAGACAGCAGGAAGAAGCCCACCAGGCATCTCCAGGGCCTGCATTATCTGCCACACTCCGCTAGCAGCACTTACTTCCTCCCATCAGTTCAAGGCTGCCACGCCAGGTTGAGACTTTTATATATCTACTCTGATTCACACCAAAGAGGTGAGAAATGCAAATGTGGGCGGAGATTGCCTTGTCGATCCCGATAATGGCATGCTAAGGAAGGAAAATAATGAAAATCAGCAGCACACTGGTTTTCTGCACAGTCCCGGCAGCGCCATTTTTCTCTGGTTGGTCGATGCGCATGGGTCATAAATGCTCGCGGGGGACCTGCAAAATGGCCGACACGCACATCTTCCAACCGAACCCGCCAGAAAATCTGTGGGTTGCAATGGGAGAATTGCCCCCTACTGTGCTCTACTTTTGTACAACTGACATTAATTTAGATATATGTATATCATGGTAAACTATATCTATCTTATGATTGTTATTCATTTGATTATTAATTTTGGCGGGCTAGGGAAAGGTTTTACAATTTTTTCCTTTTTCTTCTTTCCTTTTTTTCTTTTTCCTCCTACTTTGTTTTTCCTTTCCCTTTTCTTTCTCTTCCAAAAGCAAGTTTACTAAATTATTGCTGTACTGTAGCTAGTAATTATGTTAAAATTTAATAATACTTCTAAAAACTGATTGGTCAGATTTTGTCACTTTGATTGATCATACTGGTATAGGACGTGAGTAATGCAAATACATACCTAGCATTATATAGAAGGTACGGATCAGGCATTCCTGATGTCAAATCAACTTCAAGAGACTGACCACTGTGTCCCAATGGCCAAAAATCTCTCTCCATCAGGTCCTGTTCTCTCAACTCAAATGTCCAACGTTCCAGGGAGGACAAAGAAAATGCTTCAAAGACTGTGATGCTCTCCTTGAAGCATGGCAGCACTGATCTTAATGACTGAAAAGAGCTTGTTACCAATCAACCAGATTAGCAACAATTTGTCCATCAAGCTGTATCACAATTTGAGTTCCAACATCTTAATTGTAAGGCAGAACAGCAACAGAGAAAAGAGAAAGAAAATCCTTCACTCTGAATCCCATTGCCTCACAGGACTGCTGTCCCACATGCCAAAGACATGCAGATCAAGAGTTTGCCCGTTCATCACATGAAGGCACATGGCTGAAATCACAAGCCTGACTTGGTGTTATCCTCATATCAAGAGACAGCCTCTGGCAACGATGACAGAAGTACAGAGCTACATGTTTGTCCGTGCATAGTAATGCTCTGAATCTCCACAAAGGTGGAGGCATCAGTTTGAATTAATTATAACCTGAACAGTGTGAACAAGATGGCATTAATAGATTTAATTTGCAGAGGTGTCATAAATATTCCTAGCTGGTAAAAGATCTGCTGCCTCCCATTATAGGCTTCCTGCCAACCACACAGCAAAATAATCCTCCCAACCTTAAATCTAATACAAAACAAACACGTTCTGAAACAGTAATAATATCGGTATTAAACATTTCTATTCAAGGGTGGATTTATATCACAATACTAGCAAGTTAGTACAAAAAAGTATCATAACACCACAGAAGGAATTTACATTTTTTTTGGCAGAAATAGATAATTGGATCCTATGGTGGAGTATAAATGAACTAGTGGTTGTTCTGTCTGTCATAAGCCTCTTCATTCCTTCCCGGTTGCTCCATTATCTGAGTTTTATACTCCCATAGCACAACTTCAATAATTAGTGATAATGTCATGTTGCTGACATCAGAGCTTTCATTATGCCAACTATGAAATCATTAACATAATTTTGTTCACTGTATACAAAAGCAAATTTATTGGTAATGTCATGCAGAAAGCTAGTTTTCCTTTGTGCATTGGCAAACCATAGGTGTGTTTTACCACATCAATCAAAATTAAAATGCACGTTGTAGAAAATTGATTCAATGAGGTAAGAATGAACAGAGGCGCATGTTACAAATGTATGTTAATACTGTTATTTTAATATGTCCCTGATGAGTGCACACTTAGAATCACATGAATTATAGGTTTAAAACTAAAATTTCTATGCTCCTTAATTGTGCTAATAAGAAAGGCTGTATTGTGGGACATAATAGAACGAAGCAGAATAGTTATGATATTACAAAGGTCAAGGGTATAACTAGCTCGATGTTATCAACCATCATTATACAGATTGAGGATCAAATCTCTCATTTATTTACTCTTCCTAAAAAAGTGATACTTTTTACACTTATTCCTCGAAACAATTTTCATCTCACCTTCATTAAGCGTCTCAGTCATTTTTCATTTCCTTTTATTTTTCAGTCTCGTGCCAGGTCTCAAATTAAAAGGATTTTTTCTCTCAGCAGCTGCTTTATCAATGACCTTCCTTCCATCATAGATCAGAAGAGGAGATGTTTGCTGATGATTGCACAATGTTCAGCAGCATTCGCAACTGAAGCAGTCCATTTCCAAATCCTGCAAGATTTGGACAATATCCAGGACTTGGGCTGACCAGTGGCAAATAACATCCTGCAACACAGGAGTGTGCAATGACCATCTCCAACTTGAGAGAATCTAACTATCACCTGCTGATATTAAGTGGCACCACCATAACTGAGTCCTCCACTATCATCATTCAGGGCATTACCATTGATCAGAAACTTAACTGGACTAGTCACATTAATGCTAAATGGCTACGATAGCAGATCAAAAGCTAAGAATTCTGCGACAAGTAACTTACATCCTGACTCCAAAAGCCTGTCCATAATCAACAAGACACAAGTCAGGAGTGTAACAACACTAAAGAACCTTGACACCATCTATGACAAAGCAGCCCACTTCACCAGCATCCTATCCACCACCTTAAACATTAACTCCCTTCATCACCGATGCACCATGGCAGCAATGTGTACCATCTACAAGATGCACCACAGGAATTCACCAGTCCTCCTGAGGCATCGCCTTGAAAACCAAATCCACGATCACTACCACCCACAAAGACAAAGGCTATAGGTACATGGAAACACCATCACTTGGAGTTTCCCTCCAAGCCTCTCACTATCCTGACTTGGAACTATATCAGTTTCTTCACTGTGGCTGGGACAAAATCCTGGAACTCCCTCCCCAACAGCACTGTGGGTTTCCCTACACCACATGGGCTGCACCGATTCAAGGCTGCAGTTTACCACCATCTTTGCAAGGACAGTTAGGGATGGGCAATAAATGGTAGCCCAGCCAGCGAAACCCACATCCCTTGTGAGCTAATAAATTTTTAATAATGAAATAAAAATTAATGTTAGTTCGAAAACACTGTTAAGAGTTGGATCAACATTTATATCATAAGGGAATTCAAGTTTATAAGGATATGTGACAATGTGTAAACCAAAAAACTACACTTCCTCAAACATGACCATTCATTTTACAAACGCAATAAAAGGAAATGGGGCAAAATACAAGTTGAGTTTACATCTCTTTTACAATCTCCTGGGATTTCTAAGCCTCCCAGTGTGCAAAGTAGGGTCTGGACCTGCAAAAGGACAGCTTAAAAGGCAGCACAGAACCTGAGAAAATTAATGGGGCCAGAGGGAATGTTAATAAGACCAAATTGAATGCTGTAACTTTTTATAGCTACAATAAAGCATCAACTTGCAATGGTGCTCCAAGAAGCTGGTACTGGCTCTTGCAACAGGTCCAACTTAGCCCAGTAGCAAGGTGTAGAAAGCACGGAAACTAACCTTTTCTTTCGAGTACCCAAGGATTTCAGGACTTTGGGCCTTCTAATTTGTAACCACCAGCAATGGCCAAAAAATCCTAGCAGCCTGACGATCAGTTTCAGGCTTCTGATGCCATACCATTTGCTAGCACAAGGCTTTTCCAGAAGTTAAGTGGTGTGGGATATGATGAGTGGAGTGGGGAGGAAGGGTCAATATCAGGGTTAATTAAACATTAATGTTAATTATATTTTTCATGCTGTGTATAATTAAAGTAGTTGATATAGATTTAAGAAAATGCTAATTGTGTAGTCGTAACTATGAAACTTATAGACCTGTATGTAGAAGAACAGTTGATTTGGCACACAAGTATAGCCATGATAACAACCTTATATATTATTTCCATGGATACAAGCTCCAATCCCAGTTGGGGCATGATTCATCCTACAGAATTCTAATCTGTCAGATGAATTATTAAAATCCTTGGTTAACTGTTTGATGCACGGAATTATTGATTTTACACTTCTAGCCCTGAATTAGAAGCAAAACTAATTACACTACCCAAATCATGACATACCCTCATCTACTCTCTGCACTGTCAAAGTGATGGTCTGACATTCATTTACGAAGTTACAATATGATGAAAACAAAGCTACCTTTGGTAGGTGTTTATTTTTGTCAGCAAATTAAATTTTGTCTAACCCCTTTTCCTTCTATTCAGCAAGTTGCCTTAGTGTTTCTTCACTTTCTAAATTTAGATTATTTATGTACAAAATAAGGAACAGGAACCCCAATACAGTCTCTAATGGAACACTAGAATCCTGAAATTCCAGAGCGTTTGGTTTGAAGTTGGCTGTGGTATTTCAAAAGGGAACATACAATGGAAGATTCTAAACAATGAGGAAAGATAACATAAGCTTACTTTAAACTACGGTAGCCATAAAATAAAAAAAATTAATCAATTCTGGAGGAAAAAATAGCTTCTGAAGGATCGTAGGAGACAATGGAGGGCAAGATCAAAGGAGAAAAATAGAATTAAGAAAATACGAAGGACTGTGTGAATGGTGGTGGCTGGTAAGATCTCAATGAAAACAGAGTGTAGACAAGGCCATAACTGGACAGCCAGTTTGCTGCCATCCTCAGAGAACACCCTAAGAGCCAGAGGATGTTGTGTGGTAAAGCTACGGGAATTTCATAGATTGGAAAATTTAGAATGGAGATGTGGCTCCGAATTATTTAAGCCAATATATGTTCAAAAAAGTTTCAAAGTACTGTTAACTGTGTCAGGGTGATCTTTTGTTTTAAGTGTACTTTTTATTTCTTTCGTTTAATAAATGTTTCACTTCATAAGTCATCACAGTTGATCTGAGAAATTACTTCTGATTTCAGAAAATCTTCACATAATGCACAAATTGCAAAAACATTCTGGCAACTGTTTCAAGTTTCCCTTTGAGATTTGAGCAGCTCAGCACTTACCTGCCGTGCCATTACAATGCCCTCTCCCAGATCCCAGGAATTAGGTAATTTACATTGCAGGGGTCAGGGGCATCAGTAATGCATCCTGTTAAACCTCTCACAGAATGCCATTCTAATGATGAAGAGGTTGTGAAGGATTGTTTTTCCTTAGTAAACATGTAGGAAATTTTAGTAGATCCCATGCTTAATAGGCAGCGTGTTTTAGCGGGTATCATGTTTCCTCTGAAATGAATGGATATGAAAATCGGGAACAATGCAAGCACGCTGCTGTAATATAGGCATAAGTTAATATTGCTTCCATTTATGCAAGATGTGTTTCTTTTGGTAACACCATCCTATGATTGCTGACATAAATTTTCTCGAAGAATACTTTTGCAAGCAATCTATTAAGTTCCTCCCTCCAATATGACTCATTATTTAATACCACTGCGAAAGGTATGTAGCCACTACAAAAGCTTGTCATTCTACTTCCTCGTTAATATTTTGCTTCTAAAACTAAAAAGCTTTATGGGTTCAAGTCCCCTGCCAAAAAATAGGCATGATTTGTAGCTGGCAGCCTCTTGCTTTACTGAAGATATGTACCATTATCACTGGCATTTCTTTCAGCTAAGGCATTAAACTGAGACTCCAGCTGATTGAAGGACAGAATCTTTGGCAATGCAACTTTCCCTCAGTACTGCACAGCGCTGATCCAGAAGGATGCACATAGAGTCCCTACAGTAGAGGAGGCCATTCAGTCCATGTTAATAATCTGAAGATATTACATGAATAAGACTCGAGAGTTCTGTTGTCAAGGCAAATATTCCTCTCAACCATTCATTAATCACTTCTCATTACTATCTATGCTTACCATATTTGCCTCTGCAAGTCCTTACAGTGTACAAAGAAAATCAGCCGGGCTTCATCAGATGAATGTAATCTTCTCCCTGGATTCTCCTCTGTGTCCCACCCAGGAACATCTGCTCATGTACGTCAATTTTTTTTAAAAAATTCATTCATGGGATGGGGCATTGCTGGCTGGGCCTGAAGAACATTTAAGAGTCAACAACATTGCTGTAGATCTGGACTACATGTAAGCCAGGCCAGTAAGGATAACAGATTTCCTTCCTAAAGGACATTAGTGAACTCGATGGATTTTTACGACGGTTGACAATGACTTCATGGTCAACATTAGACTTCTAAATCCAGACTTTTATTGAATTCAAATTTCACCATCTGCCGTGGGTGGGATTTGAACCTGGATCCCCAGAGCATTACCCTGCGTCTCTGGATTACTAGTCCAGCACTTTGAGATGTTCTGAGAAATAAAGTGCGGTATAAGCACATTTTTTTTTGACTGAATATTCCACAGGAACATGGTTTTGAATTAAAATCAAAGCTAACTGAATGTGTTGGAGATATACAGGACTACTACAGTATTTTGACTACTACATGTATTTTGACTAGCAAAATGAACCACCAAAATCAACCACTATTTAGAGTTGTCAGTTCTGTCAAATATAATTATAACAATAATTGGATACTTGAAGCTTCCTTTGTGAGTTGTCATTACCATTTACATTTTGCAGTGAACTGAATTTTAACCAAATCCTGAATGACTCATATTATGGATCTCTCTTTGCAATGTTGTCTCATATCTTGTCAGCTGCTGTATTTACTCTCTTGTCTCTTTTCACTCTCTCCTTCACTGCTGTCCACCAGCTCTGGCAATCGCTGGCAAATTGCTCCCAACACTTGTGATCAACATCACAGCATATCATGTTTGTAGATGTCTTCGAAGCAAAGGCTTGAATGGCAAGTGGATCTGGTGTCAGTGGCAAGCTCGCTGAACAATATGTCCTTGGAGATCCTGTCATCCTCCATGAAGCTCTCGTGTCCGAGTCATCTCAAGCACTGCTGGTTCAGTATGGTATACATGCTTGGGATGTTAGCTACCTCGAGGACTTCAATGTTGCGGATGAGGACCTGCCAGCTGATACCAAGGATTCATCAGAGGCAGCAAAGATGGAATACATTAAGGCGTCTTTCCTGCCTAGCATACATTGTCCAGGCCTCACTGCCACAAAGCAGGCTACTGAGGACGTAGGTATGAAACAACCTTTTGTGTTCCACTGGGTACTCACGTCATTTCCCACACCCTCTTGGTCAGTCTGCAAATAGCAGCAGACACCTTTCCAATGATTTCTGCGTCAAAAGACAGGTTGCCGATAATGGTTGAGCCAAGTAGTTAAACTCCTGGACTAATCCAGAGTGTGGTCACCAATGGATGGAGAAATTACATCCTGTCCTACGATGTTCATATTCCTAAGACTGATGGTCAAGCTGAAATCATTACAAGGAGCTGTAATCCTGTCGATAAGTCTCTGCAGACATTCCTCCATATGAGATATCAATGCACAATCACCAGCATAGAGAAGTTCCCTGCTGAGAACTTTCCATGCTTGTATCTTCGCTCTAAGACTGGCAAAGTCAAACAAGCTGCCATCTGATCTCATGTGAAGGAAAATTCCTTCTTCTGAAGACTTGAAAGCATGAGAGAGCAACAATGAGAAGAAAATCCCAAAGTGTGGGTGAGAGGATACAGCCCTGTTTCACACCAGGGATAATGAGGCGACATTGTACTGGACTGTGCCTTTCATATTTTCATGAAACAAAATGATGATGCTTAGTAGCTCTGGCAGGCATTTGACCTTTGCTAATGAACTGAAGAGATCATATCCATTGACGAGGTCAAAGACTTTGGTAAAATCTATGAAGGCAAAATAGAGAAGCATGTTTTGTTCACAGCATTTTCTCCTGTAGCTGGCAAAAATTGTGGATTTCTCTGCACAGAAGCAACAATGTGCCACGAGGTAGACACAGTCAGCTTCTGAAGTTTATTTTAAACAACTCGGCCAAAGGCTTTCTCTACTGTGTTGAACAGGGAGATTCCGGGGTTGTTGGTGCAGTCACCACCCTTGTCCTTATAGAGGGTGATGTTGGCATCCCATGTTGCCTGTGGTACTGCTTCCTCATCCCAGTCCTGGCAAAGAAGTTCGTGGAGTTTTGAATATAGCTGGCTTGGCACGCTTGATCATTTCAGGAGGAATGCCATCCTTTCCAGGCAACTTTCTGCTATCTAGAGAATTGATAACATTACTGAGTTCCAGTTCCATTGGCTGTTCATCTCGGTTGTCCATGACAGGCAGAGGCTAAATTGTATTAAGGGTGGGATCAATGACAACAGTTCTAGATTGTGCTCCACCCAGCAACTCATTTGCTTGTTTTGGTCAGTTGTTTCCCCTAATTTAGGGTCAAGAGGGCTAGTCTTCTTGATAATGTCATACATTTCTCTGATGCTTCTGGTATCAGAGGCCAACTGAATACGACAACACAGATGTTGTTAATTTGCACAACACATAGCAGTTCTCTGTGCAGTGCTTCTGGCAGGCTTAAGTACTGAAGATGTTTTCTCACTAGGGGCTTGCTTGTAGTTTAGCAGTACAGTACATTTCGTGACTATGACTGGTTCCATCTCTTCAAAGTGGGCTTGCAACCAATCTGCATTCTGTGTCTCCCGCTTGCCAAAGTTGGTCATTGCTGAGTTATAGATGGCAGCAGCGATCCATTCCTTGCGCCTCACTGGCCAATGGGCAAGCCAGAAGATTGCAGGAGAGCCAAAAACGAGCCAAAAAATTGCACCCAATTTCTCACCTTTTACTATCTTACCTGCACCAGATACCCCAATGCAATCAGCCTCATGCCCATTCCTGGCGTGACACTGAATAATTTATTTAAATATGGAATTATTCTTTTGGAGTTAATCATCTGGGCTCATTTGCCAGTGTGACTATGCCAGGAGAGGTTCTCTCCAACGAGAATCACAGCTGGTCCCAACAACAGGAACCAGTCATAATGGCCTCGGCAGTAGAACCAAATGCCATTGAGACTCCCTGGGGAGGTCAGGGACAAGAGGAGTACCCCTTGGGTAGAGACAAGGGGGTACCACTTGGACTGTGCCGGGGGGTAAGATCAGATCAGGGGCTGCTGGTCTGTGATGGACCGCTGCACACTCTGCACTGGTGTTCGTGGGGCAGGGTCCGACCTGGCAATCGCACGAGGAGGAAGGATTGTGATAGGCCGCTGAGGTGGCGGGGGGGGGGGGGGGGGGGGGGGGGTGCTCTGTTTAAGCCATGGAGGCAAGCTGAAAGCAGCAGGGGCTGGTTGACAGGTCTCAGCTGCTAGACACCTGCACATGCACAATGTCGCCCTCAGCTGCTCCTAGCCAGCATTCTAGCAATTTAAGCCCTGCCCCTCGCCTCTACAGACGAGAAAACATTTCTGCTGCTTCTTTCATGCACCGGGTGCATAGGATAGCAGATCTGAACTCATCCTAAAAAACAGATCTGAAACTCTCCCGTTTTCACACCCATCTTGGACTTTGAATTTTTTTGTTAAGATCACCCCCAATCTCTCTCACGCGGGCCCATTTGGTCTCTGTATGCCCTACAGAGGTGTTTTGAAGACCTTGTTCAAGAGAACCGAGAAACTTCTCTAACAGCAGTGGGTAACAAATTCTGGTGATACTGATGCACGTGTGACCAACTTTCTTGGAAGGATGCATCTTCTTAGGTTAGAGTTTACTGCACACCAGAAAGTATTCGATGTCATAGCCCGGTTGAGTTCAAGAGAATAAGTTGGAACCGCAGGAGCTGTGGTAAACACACAACTCCAGCAATCTCTGTCCTCATTCATCTTTCCAATCCATTTCATCCAAGGCAGGAAGGCCATGAGTCATAGTCAACCCCAACCCTAGCATTAAAGTCCCCCTGCAGGAACTGATGTTCAATGTTACGGATACTGCTGATGATGTTGTGGAGTTTCTCGTAGAACCGATTTTTAACTTTAGATGAGGAACAGAATTTTTAGACTTAGATCCTGAGCAGATTGAGGTGTGGCAGTCGGATGGACAATAAACATTCAGAGCTATTTGTGAGTGATTCCAACATACTAAGCAAGGAGTTTCTGAAGTCAAAGCCCACTCCATGCTGCCTTAGCTCTTTGAATCTTTACACTGCTAGTACAAAGTGTAACCTTGCTCGCTTAGTGATCGACTTGCAGGGAGATGTGTCTCCTGAAGTGTTGCAAAGTCTAAGTTAAGTCTACTCAGCTCATTGTTGATATAGAAGTGTTCTGAACGTCATCGATCTGTGAGAGATCTTCAAACAGGCCTGCACACAATGCTCTGACATTCCAGCTTGCAAAGATAAGGGGTACCTTCTTTCCATTCTATGTCATGTTGCTTGGTGCCATGTTACAGTTCACTTGGTGAGCAGATAGTTTCCTCTATGTTGGCAAATGTTTCTACCTCCACCAATATTGAAGGAAATGAACTGGTCATTCGTTCGTGGCAGTTTGGGACATTGCTGATGTAGAAAGATTGCTACATTTTCCACATGACAGTTCTTATACTCTTTAAGTGAATTTACTACAAAAGGCCAGTTGAAATGTTTCAATATGATGAGGAATTATATTTAAATGAAAATAGGAATATTGTGGTAATGTGGAATCCAGAGTGCCAGGTTAATGCACTAGGGAATCAAATCTGTCACAGCAACTGAGGAATTTTAATTCAGTCAATAAATCAGAAATATAAAGCTATTCTCAGTGATGCTGACCACGGCAATTATCGTCAGTTGTTGTAAAAATATATTGGATTCACAACAAATGCCCTTCTGGAAAGAAAATTTGCCATCCTTCCCCGGCCTGGCCTATATGTGCCTCCAGACCCACAGCAATCTGGTTGGCTCCTTCTCTGCCCTCTGAAGTGACCTAGCAAGTCACTTAATTCAAGAGCAATTACAGTTGGGCAATAAATGTTGACCCTGCCAGCAAAGCCCACACACCATGAAAGAATAAAAAAATGTAAATCTTTGGCCAATTTTTCTGCTTTCTATGTAGTCAAGCCTTACTAAAGTATTTTCCCCATCAGACTCTAGCCAGGTTGGAGTTGAGGCCAAGGCATCCCAAAGAAGGGTGGAGGCAGGAATATAGGCAATTGGATGCCAAGGCACCCAGATAAAAAGACTGAAATCTGTTCACTAAGATATTACTCCAACTCTGCAAATGAATGTGAGGCTCTCTCACTTTGCACCCCCTTCCCTCCAATGCTCCTCCATATTTCTCCATGCCTATATGCCCCTCACTCTTTCAACCCCATATCTCTGTACCCCCATGTTCATTTCCCATCACCCCCACCTGCTACCCTATCCACTCACCCATTATCTGATATGTACAGAGCTCAAGCCTTATAATATTGAGAAATCATCCAGATGCTTATGAAACTGTTGAGATAGAAGAAAGCAATCTTTTAAAAAACACTTCGATACGTAATCCTCTTAATACGTCAGAGATTGTCAAAAGGTCAGTAAATTCAGACTCCTTGACATCTGTGTCAACAATCCCTGCTGAAATGAATCATTCACTGGGATTCAGAGCTAAAACGGCGTGCATAATGATATTCTAAATGACTGCATCTCAAACCCCTGCTGCACTGAATCCATAAGTGGGATTTAAAGCTCAGCCAAGTATTTATAATGGGGAAAATACACTAAATCAGTGAAAAACCTCAGCCTTCTACTCAAGCCTACAAGAAGAAGAAGAAGTGTCTAAACTGCCAAAGATCTCAGCCATATGTTCAAGCTTAAAAGCAGAGGAACAGATGCCTAAGCCATCAATCAATTAAAATATTAAATGATTCTCAATCAAATCTGAATATCAATACAGTTCAATGCTGAAAAGCAACCTTAGCCATGGATAATGTATTCTCCAATGCATCTGAATACGTTGCACTTCATGACGCTGGTCAATTTAATAGTCCCTTACCTTTTAAAAACAAAGACCCATCATTAATCACTGTATTAATAGTATCTTAACTGACCATAGAGCATTGTATTATTATGTGAAGTTATTAACATGTTTTGAACTTACCCCTCACTCACAGTAGCACAGTGTTTAGTACTGCTGTCTCACAGCACCAGGGACCTGGGTGCAATTCTTGGCTGGAATCACGGCCTGGGCAGAGACTGCATTGTCTCCCCCCGTCTGCATAGGTTTCTTCCAGATGCACCAGTTTCCTCCCAGTCAGAAAAACATGCTGGTTAGGTGCATTAGCCATACTAAATTCTCCCTCAGTATACCCGAATAAATGCCGCAGTGTAGTGACTCTGGGATTTTCACAATACCTTCACTGTAGTGTTAATGTAAGCCTGCTTGTGACACTAATAAATAAACTTTAAACTTCAGACTCTGCCTCTGAGGAATCGTGAACAACATTGCCTAGCAAGATGAGCCCACAGAAATAGTAGGGAGTCTAAAATAGCTACTTGGAAAATGGTAGAACTAGTGTGGAAGTGCTCTATGCAGGCTTGTGACCCACCTCCTTTGTGATGTTAGTGTATCTTTGTGAGACATTCTTTTTAAATCATGATTTCTGCAGCTCTCACAGTCAGCGTTTCTCAACTCACCGCCTTAGCTGATGTCATTAAGTTACCAGGCTGAATATGATGAGTCCTAGTTATTGCCACTTAAGTGGTTTAAATAGGGTTGTTTGTGTTTACTCCGGGATTAAGTTTTGTGTTTCTGCATCGTTAGGAGGATAGTTATGACAGGCCTTTTCCCAGTGAGTTTAAGGTCTCATTTTCAGTTGGGTTTTAACAGGGATAGCAAGCTGAACTGAAGGCGCTCTCTCCCTGTTTTATTTGGAAATTCTGCTGGTAATCTTTTGCCTTTGCCTTCCTGAAGGAAAGAATCTACTGTTAGTAGTTTGCCTAAAGTCCCTGATGTTCTGAGAAGCTGTTCTGACTTCAATCTGTTCTGAGTGTATCAAAACTGAGAGTTTTCAGTTCTCCAACCAAAGGACTCAATTTCCTGTATCACGTGAGCATTAGACTTTGCTGTGTTAAACCTGTTTAAAGGGTTTTGTCTGAAGGAAGCCTGATTTTGATTGGAACATCTTAGAGATATTTGTTAAGAATTATACATTATTGTGGGCGTTTTGTTTTTGTTTGTAACTGAAAGAAGTTATTGCTGATTTTCTTTCTATGCGTGTTAACTATATTCTTAAATGAATTTTGTTTGATAAAAGCTTACCAGTGGGTCATTTGAGTCATACCTGAAGTGAATCAGATCATGCTTATCCTAGCCAAATTCAAGATGCAAAACTTATGATCCACATGGGCTCCATAAAACATTTCAGAGTTTTTACCCTGAACCATAACACCTTTCCCATGCTGATCAAAATAGCCAATGACAAGTATGGGGCTGGGACCTGTATACTTTAATTTCCATCCCCATGACAGTAAAGACCACGGGGGCAATCTGTGTGTGTAGCCACAGGACATTGGAAGATTGTTAAATGAATACTTATCAATGGTCCTCATTCAGGAAAAGGAGAACATAGATACAAAATTGAGGACAAGGGACTTTGGGGAATGTGCACAGTTTGAGACAGGGAATGAGGAGGTATTGGAGGCTCTGACAGGCTTAAAAATGGACAAATCCTCAGGCCTGGATGAACTGCATCCTACAGTGCTATGGGAGGTGAGACAGGAAATTGCAGGGCTCTGACACAATTTTTTAATTTCTCCCTGGGCACAGGGAAGTGCCAGAGAACTGGAGGATGGCTAATGTGGTTCCACTTTTCAAGAAGGGTGGTCGAAATGAACCAGGAAATTACAGACCAGTGAGTCACACGTTAGTGTTTGGGAAACTACTGGAGAAAATTCCAGATGAGATAATTAATCTCCATTTGAAAAGGCATGGGTTAATTAAGGATAGTCAGCAGGGAGGTCATGCCTAACAAACTTGATAGGATCGCATACACGCAGGGCAGGGTAGGTGTAGGAGGATGCGGCTGCGCGGGCTCGTTGGGCCGAAGGGCCTGTTTCCCGTGCTGGGTTGTTCTTTGTTCTTTGTTCTTTGATTTTTAAAAAATGTGATCAAGGATGCAGGAAGTGCAATTGATGTAGTTTATATGGATTTTAGCAAAGTCTTTGACAAGGTCCCACATGGGAGACTGATTGAAAGTTGAAGAGTTGAGGTTGAAGGTTGAAACACATGAAGTTCAGGGAAACATGATGAAATGGATCCAAAAGTGCGACACCTAGGGTGGTGTTAGAAGGCTGTTTGAAAGACTGGTGGCCAGTGTCCAGTTCAGTGCTGGGTCTCCTATTGTTTATTATGTACACAAATTTTTTGATGATAATACGGGGAATGATAAGCAAATTTGCAGATGACGCTAAGATTGGTAGAGTGATTAATAGTGAAGAAGGTCACTATTAATGGGATTGGGGGTTATAGATAGGTCTATGGATTGGTAGGTATTGATATGATCGGCGCAACTTGTGGGCCGAAGGGCCTGTTTGTGCTGTAGTGTTCTATGTTCTATGTTCTAAGGTCATAGCTTATAGGAAAATATAGATGGTTGGTTAGATGGGCAGAGCAGTAACAGATGGTATTTAATCCAGACGTGTGCAAGGAGAAGCACTTTGTAAGAGTAACAAGACAAAGAAATATTTAATAAATGGCATGACATTAGGAAGCTCAGAGGAACAGACAGATCTTGGGGTACTTATTCACAGATCCCAGAAGGTGGCAGAACAGGTGAATAGGATAGTTAAGAAACCATACAGGACATCTGCTTTCATCAGTTGTGACATAGGGTATAAGAGTAAGGAGGTAATGTTGGAGCTGTACAGAATGTTGCTTAGGGCACAGCTGGCATACTGTGTGCAGTTCTGGTCACCTCACTATAGGAAGGATGTGATTGCATTGGAGTGTATAGAGGATATTGCCTGGAATGGAGCATTTGACCAATAAGGAGAGACTGAATAGGCTTGGATTGTTTTCTTTAGAGCAGAAAAGGCTGAGGGAGGATGTGATTGAAGTGCATAAGGTTATGAAAGATATTGTGGGAAGGCAAGTTATTTCTATGATGTGTGTGTATTGCAGAACAAATTATGCCTACTCAGGAATTTGATGTACTGCTAATATCAACCGCACTTGTGTTGGGACATGCTGCTAATGTCCACATTGCAACCACTAATCTCAGCAACAGCCATTGGCACATGAACATTGCAAGAAGTCTTGAGCAAATCTGTGTTAACCACCCTCCATAATATGCATCTAATTAGCCAATGACTGTAAATGGGCATTTCTAGCACAAGTACAATGCTTGGTGAGAGAGAGAGGAAAAAGCGAGGAAAACCATAATGTAAGAAGCTTGCCATATTTCAACAAAGAAGATCTTTTAAAAGAAAAATTCTCAACGTCCTAGTTTTGCGAACCTAACAGTTTGTCAAATCTAACAGTGGCATAGCTGGCAGGATCACTGGACCAGTGAAAAGTCAAAGTATAGGACAGTGGACACCCATCAGCCCTTACTGAGATAAGAACTCCTCTATTCTAAAAGTCTTCGGCTGATGATGTGCTTGGTGCTTCTTCACACAATTCAGTAAGTCACCCGGACTGCTTAGTTAAAAAATCGGCTCGCGGCTCCCTAGCAGAGCACTCAAAGCCCTGGCAGCTACCCCCTTTGGCAATTAGCCTTCCAGCTCAAGAACATTAGTAAAAAGAAAAAATATCTTTTTATGTCAGTGAATATGACTGGAAAGGAACAATCGCCTGCCCACAACGAAAGGTCCCTCCCGGTGTAACTGAACAAGAGATGTTACAGCAGTTAAAAGATTTTGTGGAGCAGCAATTCGATCTGCAAAAGACATACAGAGATCGAACAAAAGTATTGTGCCTCCAAGGGACAGTGGATCTCGCATGATATCAAGCACACTTGGGGAAAAGCAAAGTGCATGAAAAACGGACAGAATAAGGTGGTCCCTCACTGTTATGAACAGCGTGACAAGACTATATGGTGTACAGAGACAGTTGGGAAAATCAGGCCCTCGAGCACAACTTACATCCCCAAATACCGTGCCCAGTATCTATTACAGGAAGTGGGAGCGTTTGAGTTCTCAGGTGAGGAAAGCGATGACAATGTTATCTCAGCCGCACCACTCTTGGCCCCCTTAAAGACCAAATGAGTCAAGATTAAACAGGAAATGACAGGAGGGCCATATGAGAAGCCGACAACAGAAATTGAATATGGACCACATATTCTACACATTCCGACAGACCCAGAAAAAAATTGAAAAATGATCAAAAAGAATACTCCACCCTAGGAAGGAAGGAGCAAAGGCTCCGGAAGAGCTTGAATACTGTGAGGGGAATTTATGGGCTCCGCCTGCTAGATGGAGTATAGATACTTACAGTTATTGTATCAAAGTGAGAAGGGAGATGTCTTCACACACAAACCGAGAACAAATTAGGAGGGGACAAACAAGGTACAGAGCAAGCATGGCCTCGGCTTTGCTTGTGGTGTGTGGCATATACCCCAGGAAAGACAGGTTGGGTTAAGATTGCTGCGTGTCAGCAAAAAGGTACAAAGGAAGTACCAGAATATGATGAACAATTTAGAGCTGTCTGGCTAGAGCACTCCAGTGTCACAGACATAGGTCCAAATATTATGCATACTAGCAACTTTGGACCTTTTAAGTCACCATTTGTTGCAGGGCTTAAACCCGAAATGCTGAAGATCACAAAATCAGACTGGGAGGTGCCAGAAACCTCATATCAACAGTTAGTCAGTCTGGCTAATCGATCGGACAAAAACATGGCACCCTACAGACAGGTATGCGTCTAACTAGTAACAACCACCCCAGGAAATGCCATAACTGTAGAAAAGAAGGCAACTGGGCAAAAATGTGCTGTTCTAAGAGTCAGGACAGTGGAAAGCTGCCACACTATCACGGCCCAGGTACAAGACCAGTGGGTCCTGATGACAGCCTCTTAGAACAACTGAAACAACGCACCACTCAGCAGCAACAGGAGCTGTTGAGGATGGCAAAAAATGATTAGAGCCTGAGGTCTCCATGCCCGTTAGCCCTTTTGCAACATCATAATGACAGACTATACGTCAATGCAAGAGCAAGCAAAAGAGACGTGGGTTTTCTCTTAGTCACAGAGGTTGAACTGACACGTCTGCCACAAAAATTCCTACCTGGCCTGCCAATAGATATACATGTTAGGACTGTGTACAGAGCAAAGGGCCAAGGCCTTAAGCTCCACAGGACTGAACCTTTCATGGTGACACTTGGACTCCACGAATTACAGACCTCAAGAATGGGTCAGGCCTATGACCCAAGCTCTGTTAGGAATGGATGGATTCCTCCCTCTGCTTTATCCAGGGTAAAGTCACCTGGGACGTAAGATATCTCAAAAAAGAACAGAGAGACCATTCTATCTGGGCCAAGGTCAAGGTTGCTTCAGATGGAACCAGTAACATTGACTGGCACTCCACCTCCATGTATCTGGCAGTATCCTATCAACCAAACGTCTACTGAAGGTATCTTACCCATTGTAAAACAGCTGGAGGAACAGGGTATTCTAGTAAAGACTCATATCCCATCCAACAGCCCTGTGTGGCTTGTGAGGAAAGCAGATGGGACCAGGACACTGTCGATAAACTACTAGAAATGCTATCTAATGCACGGACAAACGGACCCTGCTTGTTGCTGATCCATCCACCATCTTTACCACATCAACACAAATGGTTCAGTCATCGACATGGCAAAAGAGTTCTGGTCCACCCCACTGGCACCAACAATATGCCTGGATCAGGCTCCCTCAGGGGTTCCACAGCAGCCCCACAGTGTACCACATGATTCTGCAGAACCATCTTTGTGAAATACCATCAACAGAGTCGGTCATCATTCAATACATGGACAATATACTGGTGGCTTCCAAAACAGAAGAGCAGCTTGAGGCGGATGTCAAGGTTTTGCTAGACCGCTTATATTAGAAAGGCCACAAAGCCAGCATCAACAAAGCCGAGATTGCCCAAAAGGTAGTTTATATGGGACAGAAGATCTCACTGGAAAAATAACTCAAGATCACACTACTGCCATTCGTACTGCAAAACAGCTGACCACAGTTGAGGAGCTGAGGGCATTTCTAGGTCTGTGTAATTTCAACCATTAGTCGACTCATACATACAGCTGGCACAACAACTGACAGACCTCCTTAAGAAGAGGCAGGACTCAAAAGAGAAGGTGGACCTCACTAAAGACCAGTTAGAGTCCTCCCGAAATCTCAAAGAAACATTATGCACTGCCCTTGTATTGGCAATTCCAAACAATGCAACTGTTCGTTCACAAAAGAAACAGCTACATGATGACTGTATTGGCCTAGGAATACATCAATCAACTCAGACCAGTTGGTTACTACTCAGGGAAGTTGGACAACGTGGTGCAAGGATGGGGCTATAAGGTTTATACAAGCAACGTGTATGGCCATAATGGTGGTTTCCGGCCTGGCATTAGACCAAAAACCGATCACAAAGTGTCCCCACTCCGTTCACACTCTACTCTTGATGAACAGTCTCTCAAGGTATGGTACCTAGATGAACTAGGTGGCTTCAAGCATCAAATATTGTACTATGAGGGGCAGCCCTGTCAATCCTGCAACATTACTCCCTGAAACCGAAGATGAAGAGGAAGATTCCCCACAATTGTCTGGAATTATTACATGAAATGGAAAAAGCCAAAAGAGCTAGTGAAGAAGCCCGGGCAAATCCTTATGTCCCTCAATATAGAATTTAGGATCCATCACTAATTTGGCCGACCATATTAGAAAGGAAATTGAAAAAGTCAAACAATCCCCTGTTGAACTTCGGAATGGTTGAGCTCCCTAGGAACATCCATTGTGCAAGAAATTGTGATTTTCTTTGTGATTTTGTCAGTTTTATATCTTGTCTTATTGGTTATTAAATGTTGTTATAAGCAAACTATTGGTAATGCTTCAGAAGTCGCAATGCTCCTTCCTGTCACATCAGTTCTCCCTCACATCGACACTTATATGTGATCAAGCACAGTATGCTAGCCAAGTTGTGCCTTCTCTTCGAATGAAGGCTGTCCCACGGAAAAGGTCTGGGGCCATTAAAGATAGATGAGCATGTTGTGTAATATATTGTTGCAACGTTGGGGAGAGTAATTGCAAATTTGTAAAATTGTAAAATGCTAGGGAGAAAGCATTTAAAAGGTGGTGTTTTTAGAATAAAAGAAAATGCATAGGGAGCCCAAAATTGAAACATTAGTATTGAAAGGCTAAGCAGCAGTTTTACCAAGACAACAGGCTTTTGAATTTAGCCAATCGATCTGAATCAGGCACTTAGATACCAAGAACCTATTACATTTAAGTCTGATAGTTTTGATAACCTAGGACTAATCCTATTGTGGGCAATATTAGAACATAGAACGTAGAACACTACAGCACAAACAGGCCCTTCGGCCCACAAGTTGCGCCGATCACATCAATACCTACCAATCCATATGTATTCACAAGTATAAGAGAAGGGGAAAATGGGACAAAGAGAGCAACTGCCACCTGCCAGAGATAATTGCTCACAGCTCTCAGAGAGAATTGCTGACTCTGATAGCTTCATCTATGTCTTAGAGAAAGCACCATCCAGATGGCAAAGGCAAGAAAGAAGAAAGAATTTCCAGATAGAAGAATCAACAGGGAAGGCCCAGGATATTCTGGAACTCACAAAACCTGGTAGTAATTTAGAGAGTGACTAAATTCTATTTTTGGTAATGAATGGGGATTGTGTTTATTGGAACAGCATACCATTAGAATCTTGTTTTTTCGGGAATAGTTAATAGTTAGAAGGGATTTATTTGGTTTGTTAATACGTTAGTTTGTTCAAAATTAGTTAAATAAATTGTTACATGTTGATTTTAGAGTGAGTATCAGGGATTTATTTTTATTTAACCACTAGAAGTTGCTGAAGCACAGGTCACACCATTTCACACACTTTTTATAGATTATAAGGCGAGGTACTCCTCTTCGGGTATTTTGGTGAGTTTTCAAGGGCGGGGGGTCAACAACATGTTCTTGCTTTCATTCCTCCTCCATAAAGTTTTTGAAAGAATTAAAGGGGGGACTGTAGGAAGGCAACAGTTATTTCTATAATATTTGTGTAATGCAGAATGAATTGTGCCTATTTGAGAACTTGATGGACTGCTAAGTATCAACCACACTTGTGCTGGAACATGCTGCTAATACCCACATTGCAACCGCTAGTCTCAGCCACAGCCATTGGCACATACACACTGCAATCAGAAATCTTGAACCAATCTGGGTTAACCACTTCTGTAACATGCATCTAACTATCCAATGAATGTAAACAGGCGTCATCTAGCACAAGGTATAACAATGCTGTTGAAAGAGGAAAAACTGAGGGAAAACATGTAAGAAGCTTGCCATATTTCAATAAAGAACATCTTTTAAAAGAAAACTTCTCAGCATCCTATTTTTGCAAACCTAACATAGTTTGGCAAACTAACAGTGTGGACAGGGTGAATGATTGAGGGGTCATTCACAAGGGGCCATAGTTTTAGGGTAAGAGGCAAGAAATTCAAAAGGGAATTGAGAACAAAAAATCAGTCGAAGGGCAGTACAAATCTGGAATGCACTGCCTGGGAAGGTAGGGAAGGCTGGAAACCTTACAATCTTTAATAAGTGCTCATTTGAATGGGCACTTGAAGCATCACAACATTCAAGGATATGGGACAAGTGCTGGAAAATAGAATAAGTGTGATTTAATGGTAGTTATTGTCAGTGTAGACGCAATGGGCCAAAGGGCCTTTTCTGCACTGTAAAGCTGTTTGGGTAGAATTATCCTGTCCCACCCACCACAGGAATTGTAGTGGGCAGAACATGGCGCATGCAAAGGTCTGTTGACCTTTGAGCAGGATTTTCTAGCCTGGGGCGAGCGCAGCCAGAAAATCCCACCCTGAGACAGGAAAATCCAGGCCCTTGTCTTTAATTCATATTTCAAAGACACAAAAGCATTAAGTAGCATCACAATTACAAATATTAACTACTAGCATAGAGCCACAAAATATTTGTAGTGAAATTAGTGTCTTTGTTGCAAGGATATTTCTTAAAAATGGAATTTCTGGAAATTCTTTCACCATAAACTTCAACAGAATCAAAACTTCTCAGAGCTACCTATGTGTAAAACAGACTGGGGAATATAAATGCAAATTTTGTCGTGTCCAATCTTGACTTGTCTATAGACAAAGAATGTGACAGTCCAATTGGGACCTGTCTTCTCTTGAGTTGAAAAGGCAGGTTCGCATCTGATGGCCTCAATACTATTCAAGGAACAACCACAATTTCCTTGAAATCTGTCTATTTCAATTTCAGCAACTATCATTGAAGTAACAGCTTGCTAACTAAAAATTTTGTTCCATTACAAAGTCCTTGCTTAGGATTCAAGTTTCGTAGCAACATTATAAATGCTTTGTATGGTACCATGCCCAATGGATAAAAGCTCATTTCTGAGGATGCTGGAAGCTAAACAAAAACAGAAAATTCTGGAAAATCTCTGATAAATGCCAGACTTGTTTGCTGGAGCAGACGAGTGAAGGAGCAGAGAGAGAGCTAAGATTTTACCTGTTAAAAACCTGTTTAAAATAAGTTTAAAGCACTTTGTTCTTCGTAGAACTGTTTAAAGCATTTATTTATTGTATTTACTGCTTTAAGAATTCTGAGGGAGTGGTTAGAAGGCAGTTGTGGGCCAACAGCTTTAAATCAGCGCCAGGTTTAAAAGGAGGCCTGGTGTAGACAGCGGGCAGCGTCGGAGCGGGCAGCGGAGTGAGGGGGAAGCAGAGTGAGTTATTAGGGCTTAATATCAAAAAGGGCTGGAGGGAAAAAAGGCCAGGTGAGTTTGTTTGAAAAAACAAGGGAAAAAATTTTTTCAAGACTACTACAGTGAATAATGGAGGGGCATGCGATGTGTGGTTTCTGTATGATGTGGGAACTGGTGGACCCCAGGGTCCATCCCAGTGACCACGTCTGTAGTAAGTGCAGGTTGCTGGAGGAGCTCCGGCTCAAGGTGGATGAGCTGATCTCCACATCAAATCTGTTGACAAGGACAGAGAAGCACAGTACGGAATAGGGCAGATCTCTGTCGGGGAAGGGGCTATGCACAAAAGTCTTCTAACCCCCTCCCAACACACAATGCAGCAGACCAAACACATTGCCGGTTGATGGTTCCTTCCCAGTCATGATGCGAACGTGACTAGCCTCTACCACTTCCAGAGGCGTTGCTGCTCACCTCCAGGACTGTTGTGCGGACTCACGACGTTTAGGTTAAATTTTCCCCAGTCATTTACAGAAGGAGGCCATTTGACTCGTCGAGTCTGTTGCCATTTCTCTGCAGAGCATTCCCTGCTATATCCCTTCAGCCCTAAGTGGCCATTCACTTTCCTTTTCGAACAGTTATTCATTTTTATTTCCAACAGCCACATGAGGAGTGAGTACCAGGTCATTACTGTTCGTGCATAAAAATATTCTTTCTCACATTTCCCTCTGCATCTCTTGCTCAGAACCTTCTATTTATTTATTTCCTTGTACTATTAACTAATTGGAACAATTTTTCCCTGCATGTTTTATCTAAATCTGTCATAATCTTGTACACGGATGTCAAATTTCCCCATAACCTCCTTCACTCCAAGGAAATCTCCCATCCCTGGAACCCTTCTGGTATATCTCTTCTGCAGTCTCTCACATCCTTCGTAAAGTGTGCTGACCAGAACACAAAACAGTACTCCAGATATGGTCCAACTAGAATTGTATAAAGATTCAACATAACTTCCCTGCTTTTGTACTCAGTTTCTCTATCTATTAAGCCCAAGATCCCATGTGCTTTGCCAACCACTCTTTCAATTTTTTTGCCATCTTCAAAGATCAATATACATGCCAACTCAGTTTGTTTCTTCACATTGTTTAAAACTGCCATTATTGCTATATTGTCCCTCCTTGTACCAGAATACATCACAGTACACTTGTAAGTATTCAATTTCGCTTGTCCATGTGACTAGCCTACTTATGTTCTGTTGCAACTAGTTAGTGTCTTCTTCATCGTTTGCCACTCTAAGTTTGATACCATTGGGAAATTTTGAAACTCAGTATTCCAATATACAAGTCATTCATGTAAGCAAAAGAAAGTAGTAGCCCTAATGGACGAAGTGGTAGCACAGTGGTATTGTTGCTTGTCTACTAATCCCCTAGGGGCCGAGGTTTGAATCCAATTATGGCAGATGGTAGAATTTAAAAAGAAGCTCCATAAAATATATGGAATTAAAAGTCTAACAATGTCCATGAAACCAATGTCGTAAAAAGCCATCTGGTTTACTAACGTCCTGTAGCAAAGGAAACCTGCCCGTCTTTACCTGGTCTGTCCTACATGTGACTCCAGACCCACAGCAATGTGGTTTACTCTTAAATGCCCTTTAAAATGGCCTAATAAGCCACTCAGTTGTATTCAACCACTACAAATGGAGCAAGAAGGAATAAAACCAAACGGACCACCCAGCCTCGACCTACGCACCAGAAACAACAGTGACAAACCCAGCCCTGCAAAGACCTCCTTACTGACATCTGGGAACATGTGCCAAAATTGGGAGAGCTGCCTTACAGACTAGTCAAGCAATAGCCTGATGCAGTCATATTCATGGAATCATGCCTTACAGATAATGTCACTGAAGACCATTACCATTCCTAGATATGTCCTGTGTCACTGTACAGGTGGCTGGTGGCACAGCAGTATACAGCTGGAAGGATGTTGCCCAAGGAATCCTGAACATTGATCTGGACCCCATGAAGTTTATGGCACCAGGTCAAACATGGGCAAGGAAACTTCCTACCTGCCACCACCCTCCCCCCCTTCAGTTGATGAATCAGTACTTTGCCATGTGGAACACCAATCACTGGGACTGGCAAGGATGTACTCTAGGTCAGAGACTTCAGTGTCCATTGTAGGTCAGTAGTATTGCCACAGACTGAGCTGGCTGGTTCCCAAAGGACAAAGCTGCTAGATTGGAACTGCAGCGGATGGTGAGGGGACCAACAAGAGGGAAAAAAAATGAGACCTCATCAATCTGCCTGCCATAGAGGCATCTGTCCATGACAATATTGGTAGCAATGATCATTAGACAGTCCTTCTGAAGACAAAATTCCATCTTCATGTTGACAAAATCCATCATGTGTGGCACCACCATCGTACTAAATGGGATAGACTGGGCATCCATGAGGTGCTGTGGGCAATCAACAGCTTAATTATACTTGACCAAAATCTGTAACCACATGGCCTGGCATACTGCCTACTCTACTATTAACACCAAGCTAGGGGATCAGTTTAGGAGGGTATGCCAAGAGCAACACAAGGCCATAACGAAAAATGAGGTGTCTGGTGAAGCTACAAAACAGGACTACTTGCGTGCCAAACAGCATAAACAACAAGTAATAGACAGCTAAGCAATCCCACCACCAATGAATCAGATCTAAGCTCTGCAGCCTTGCCATATCCAGCTGTCCATGGTCTTGGACTATTAGACAACTCACTGGAGGAGGAGACTCCACAAATATCCTCATTCTCAATCATGGAGGAGCCCAGCACATTAATGCAAAAGGCTGAAGCATTCAAAACACGGTGACACAGTGGTTAGTACTGCTGCCTCACAGCACTAGGGACCTGGGTTCAATTCTGGCCTTGGGTGACTGTGTAGAGTTTGCACATTCTTCCTGTGTCTGTGTTGGTTTCCTCTGGGTGCTCCAGTTTCTTCCCACAGTTCAAAGATGTGTGGGTTAGGTGAATTTGCCATGCTAAATTGTCCCTGAGTTTTAGGACTTAGCAGAGTAAATACATGGGGTAATGGGGATAGGGCCTTGGTGGGACAGTTGTCAGTGCAGACTTGATGAGCTGAATGGCCCCCATCTGCACTGTAGGGATTCTATGATTCAAATTGATTCAAATCTTTAGTTAGAAGTGCCGAGTGAATGATTTATCTCTGCCTGCTCCGGAAGTCACCGCATCACAGGTGTCAGTCTTCAGCCAATTCAATTCATTCCATGTGATATTAAGAAACAGTTGAAGTCACTGTGTATTGCAAAGGCTATGGGCCCTGACAATAATTCCAGCAATAGTACTGAAGATATGCCTCAGAATTTGCCATGCCGCTAGCCAAGTTGCTCCAATACAGCTACAACACAGGCATCTACCCAGCAATTTCGGAAACTGCACAGGTATGTCCTGTACAAAAGAAACAAAGTAAATCCAACTTGGCCAGTTACCGCCCAATAAGTCTATTCTTGATCATCAGTAAAGTGATGGAAGGGGTCATCAACAACGCTATTAACTGGCACTAACTTAGCAGTAGCTTGCTTACAGGTGGTCAGTTCGGGTTTTGCCAGGGTCATTCAGCTTCTGACCTCATTACAGCCTTAGTTCAAACGTGAAGTTAAATGCCAGAGTTGAGGTGAGAGTGACTGTCCCTAACATCAATGCAGCATTTGAATGAGTATGGACCAACAAGTGCAAGTATCATTCATGCCACACAAGTGCCAGACTATGGCCATCTCCAACAAAAAATGATCTAATCATCGTCCCTTGACATTCAAAAGGATTTGCATCACTGAATACCCCACTATCAACATCCTGGGTTACCCTTGACCAGAAACTGAACTGGACTAGCCAAACAAATAAGGACAAGAGCAGTAGATACCTGGGAACATTACCACCTGGAGGTTCCCCTCCAAGTTACTCACTATCCTGACTTGGAAATACATTACTATTCCTTCATTTTTGTTGGGCCAAAGTCCTGTGATTCCCTCCAAATCGGCACTGTGTGTGTAACTATACCTCAGAGACTGCAGCAGTTCAAGAAAGTAGATCACCTCTATTTTCTCAAGGGCAACTAGGGAAGGATCATTAACGTGGGTAAGCCAGAAATGCCGACATCCCATAAGTGAATACAAAAAGGCACAGATACTTGGGGATCACAATTGTCTATCAGCCTCCTAAAAAATAAACATTTACAATGACTCATTGCTTTTTTAAGTCAATTTTTATGTGATTTAACACTAACTCCTATTCCATGAATCTCAGTTTTGTTTGTCATATTCTTATAAAATAGTTTTTGAGGTTATTTGCTACACAAACATCAAGGGACTAACCATACATAAGGGAGTGGTTAACACATTGGGGCGATCTTACCAAAAAAAATCCTAAGTCCAGGACAAGAAAACAGGAGAGTTACTCACCCATTTTTTGGGTGAGTTCAAATCCTGAACTTTATGTACTTAGTGCATTAAAAAGTTCCTCATCTGTAGGGGAAGCGGGCTGGGCTTAAATCGCCAGCCTGCCTCCTGTAGCTGCACAGGGAGTTATTGTGCCCTGCAGACTTTTGTGGCTGCACATGTGCAATTGCAACAGCAGAGGCCTGACAGCTCAAAGAGAGACCTGTCAGGCCTCTGCTGCTGCAGCTGAGGCTGCAACGCCCAGCTGACACGAGGGCCCATGGCCGATCAGGAGCCTCATATCACGCGGAAATATCACCCCCTCCCCCCTTCATTGTGCCCCCATTCCCACGATTGTAACTACAGAGTGGCATCGCGCTCCCCCATCCTGATTGCCTACAGAGGGGCAGCAGGCCCCCCTCCCCATCGGCTGCCCTGGCTTGACCCCACTTCTTCAGGCCACACCCCATAGGCCCACCCCTTCAGGCCACATCCACAGCACTGCCTGGTGAGGAATGCCAAGATGCCAGGCTGGCAGTGCCAAGGTGCCAGACAAGCACTTCCTGAGGGGAACCCTTGCCCTTGACCTCCACCTAGGGATCTCAATGGCCTCTGTTTCTACCACTGAGGCCAACATGACTATTACCATTGCTGGGGACAAGGTGCTTTCTTCATAGAGAGAACCTCTCCCCGCAAGGCCAGAAAGGCCTTGAGCCTGAATGAGTGAGTGCCAGATTTGCTAATTCCACATAAATGAAGACTTAAATAATTTATTCAGCCTCGCCCTGGAAATGGGCAAGACGCAGAATGCACTGGATATCTGGTACCAGTACAATTGCAAGAATGTGAATCTGATTTCTCAGCTATTGCGCAATTTTATCGGCACACCTCACCCATCAATGGGTGGGATGAGCTGGTAAAATCACAACCATTTTTTCTTGTTTCATTTATTTAGGTTCAGAAAGATGATCGAAGTATTGCATTGTCACAGAGCTTGGATACAGATCTGAACTGATGTCTGCTTATACAGATACGCATTCATTATCCTTAAGCAACACTTAATGAGTTTTTTCTATGGTACTTTGTCAAATACTTTCTTAAAATACATGTAGACAACATCCATTGCATTTCCTTAATCAAAAAATCCAATTAGATTAGTCACGATCTGCCTTTTATAAATCCATTTACAACCGGTCTCAATGAAGAGAAACTTCTCCAAGTGCCTATTGATTTTTTCCCCCTGGTTATTATTGTTCCTAAAAACTTACCCGCCACTGATTTCAAAGTGACTGACCTGTTACTAAGATTGTCCTTACATCCTCACTTAAAAAAGGGTGTCACATTTGCCATTTTTCAATTCCCTACTACCTTCCCCACATGTAGGGAAAATTTGAAGACTATGGCTAGCCCTTCTGCTCTCTCCATCCTTACTTCCTTTAGAAACAAAGAACAGTACAGCACAGGAACAGACCCTTCAGCCCAGCAGGCCTATGCCAATCATGTTGTCCTAATTAGACTAACCGCCTGTATCCCTCTATTCCCCTCTGACATGGTTGTGTCTGTCATTTACAAATGTGCATTAACTCAAAGTTTTGAAGCAACATTATAACTAACTGCTCCTTCCTTGAACGTAAATTCATGCAGTGTCATGCCCATTGGAACTGTATTGAAACAAAAGACTGTTCTTGCTTTATTCATGTTGATACATTCTTTCAATTCGGCGGACAACTTTTCTCTTTTCAACTTCTTCATTCAAATCTAGTTAATCTTAATTTTTTAGCACAAAAATAGCTATCCAGTGATAAGTTGAATCAAATAATTGGCCTTGATATTATGCCACATTTAACAAATTCCATTATCTCATCCATCTTTCCCATTTCATCCTCCCATGCCATTCCTCTCATATCCTCCCACCCAATTATACAGTCATAGAGGTTTACAGCATGGAAACAGGCCCTTCGGCCCAACTTGTCCATGCCATCCCCTTTTTTATAATCACTAAGTTATTTCCAATTGCCCACATTTGGCCCATGCCTCTCTATACACATCTTACCCATGTAACTATAAGAACATAAGAAATAGGAGCAGGAGTAGGCCATCTAGCCCTTCGAGCCTGCCCCGCCATTCAATAAGATCATGGCTGATCTGTCGTGGCTCAGTTCCACTTTCCCGCCCTCTCCCCATAACCCTTAATCCCCTCTCTTATCAAAAACCCATCAACCCGCGTCTTAAAAATATTTAGCGAGGCAGCCTCCACCACCTCAACGGGCAGAGAATTCCAGAGATTCACCACCCTTTGAGTGAAGAAGTTCCTCCTCAACTCCATTCTAAACCGCCCCCCCTTTATCTTGAGGCTGTGCCCCCTAGTCCTACTGTCTTTTTTGAGCGGGAAGAGTCTCTCCACCTCTATCCTATCCATCCCATTCATCATCTTATACATCTCAATGAGATCTCCCCTCATTCTTCTAAACTCTAACGAGTACAAGCCTAGTTTATTCAGCCTCTCCTCATAGCTCAACCCCTTCAACTCTGGTATCAGCCTAGTAAACCTCCTCTGCACTCCCTCCAAGGCCAAAATATCTTTGCGCAGGTGCGGCGCCCAAAACTGCACACACTACTCCAGCTGCGGCCTCACCAATGACCTATACAGCTGCAGCAAGACCTCCCTACTTTTATATTCAATCCCCCTCGCTATGAAGGCCAGCATCCCATTCGCCTTCCTGACCACCTGCTGCACCTGCAAGCTGGGTTTTTGCGACTCATGCACAAGGACCCCGAGGTCCCTCTGTACCGTCGCCTGCTGCAGTTTTTCGCCCCGTAAGTAATAGTCCTTCCTACCATTATTCCTACCAAAGTGGACCACCTCACACTTGCCAACATTAAATTCCATTTGCCATTTCCTGGCCCATTCGCCCAGCCTATCTAGATCCTTCTGCAGACTCTCCACACCCTCCGCACAATTTGCCGTTCCCCCAATCTTGGTGTCATCAGCAAATTTCGACACCCTACACTCGGTTCCCTCCTCCAGATCATCTATATAAATGGTAAAAAGCTGAGGCCCCAGCACCGACCCCTGGGGCACTCCACTAGTCACCATCCGCCAATCCGAATAGCACCCGTTGACCCCCACTCTCTGCCTCCTATTTGACAACCAATCCTCTATCCACGCTAACACCCTACCCCCAACTCCATGTCCCTCGACCTTCTGCAATAACCTCTAGTGAGGTAGCTTGTCAAACGCCTTCTGAAAATCCAGAAAGACCACATCCACCGGCTCTCCTCTATCCACCGCCCTAGACACATCCTCATAGAACTCCAATAAATTATCTAAATGCTTTTTAAAAAACGTAATCATAGCCGCCTCTACTACTACCTCTGGCAGCTTGTTCCAGACACGCACCACCATCTGTGTGAAAAAATTGTCCCCTTGACCCTTTTGTATCTCTCCCCTCTCACCTTAAACCTATGTCTTCTAGTTTTAGACTCCCCTACCTTTGGGAAAAGATATTGGCTAGCTTGCTGATCTATGCCCCTCATTATTTTATAGACCTCACCTCTCAGCCTCCTACGCTCCAGAGAAAAAAGACCCAGTCTATCCAGCCTCTCCTTATAACTGAAACCATCAAGTCCCGGTAGCATCCTAGTAAATCTTTTCTGTGCTCTTTCTAGTTTAATAATATTCTTTCTGTAACAGGCTGACAAGAACTGTACACAGTATCCCAAGTGTGGCCTTACCAATGTTTTTACAACTTCAACAAGACGTCTCAATTCCTGTATTCAATATTCTGACCAATGAAACGAATCTTTCTTCACCACTCTGTCCACCTGTGACTCCACTTTCAAGGTGCTATGAACCTATGAATTTGTCCATGTAAGCTCCATCCCACTCTTGCCATCACCAGCCCTCTCATCAATCACATGCCGTCCCATGAAACAGTCTGTCCTGCTGGGTTTACTATAAATAAACATCTCACAATCTCATAAACATTTGTCACTGGGATTTCAACGTGGCCTGACAATGGACAATCTCTTGAATAGTGAAAGCTTGAAAAGTGAAAGCTGGCTTTCACTATTCAAGAGATTTTTTTTAACATGTCCATTGTTAGGCTACGTTGAAATCCCAGTGACAAATGTTTATGAGATTTTATAGCTATTGTGAGATGTTTGTTTATAGTAAACCCAGCAGGACAGACTGCTTTCCTGAGGGATGGGATATGACTGATGAGAAGGATGGTGATGGCAAGAGTGATATGGAGCTTACAACTACAGACTTTATTCTTCAAAATTTGGGTTAAGTCTGGAGAACTTTTGGTGGAGTTATAAGTTCATATAAGTAGTGGAAATAATTTAAATTAATAGGGGATGGAAAGGCCCTGATAAAATAATAGTTCATTATGGTAAGAAAATATTTATCAAGCATGTCAATCAAGCAGCCAAGATTCACTCTTCACTATCAATTGGAATTGGTCTCCATATGAGCTGGAGTTCTGGTGTTCATCCTCAATGTCCTATTGAGCAGTAGGTGAATGAGAAAAAGGCAGCAACTGTGCATGCTAATTGACCTCCTGCACTGTTAACGTCGTTGATACCGCTCCTCATTCCTCATCAGAGGCTTAAAGTAAAGCTATATAAAGCTCCCATACTCCTATAAAGGCTCACACTCAGGAAGTGTAGATCAAATTTTAATAACATCCAAGGTTGCAGAAATGCTCTCCAATGTTGAGAAATCACCTCTCAAGTAGTGGCAAATCATGTCAACTATGGACCTATCAGCTAGGCAGAGAAGCAGCTGCCACATGTCAGTATTCAGCATGCTTAGTCTCTTCAGTTCCCATTGTCCTCTCATCTCGAAGGCTCTGGCAAGTTTCAGCCTGGGAAACCCTTGCACTAGCAGCTGAAACGAGAAAGCTGTGCTAAATTCTCAATCAATTTTAAAAACATATATATGGTAATCACACACCAGCCAGTCCTGCATGGAGTTCCCACATATCTCCAAAAACATGGTGGTTAAATGTGGAAGTCTGCAGCTTCATGCCTGTTTCCCAACATACACCCAGCTTACATGCTTCCCTGCCATCCAACCCTCACCCCAGCATCACCATCACTCCTAACAAAAATAATTCCCGTACCATTTAGCGAGCAGTGTACACCTCTTCCCATCAGGATCCAACATGCCCCAGTACTAAGAATAAAAGCACTTCAAACTTGGGATCCAACCATCCCCAGGATCCTATTTCCATTTTTGGACTAAGAACCAAATCCCCTCTCCAATCCACCCACTAATGCAGCAGAAGGTTCTTAACTGTTCCTGTGGTTGTGGCCTTCTCCAGAGTGATTCCTATCCAACAGGGAGCAGAGCCTGTTAGGGCAGATTTCCAGGTTGTTGGAGTTTTTCAGAAACTGAAGTATTTTGCTGGCTTTTATGCAGGGGATTTCTCTTTATTAAATACAGCTCAGCAAATACAAAGAACTCCTGAAGACAGTAATTCTAGATGAAGATGTGCTTTATTTGGCCAGACACACATGTGGGCAGCCCAAACAATTCTAAATTGCATGGGTATCAGCGTTACAATTATAATTTTTTCAGAAATCATTTGCCCACGATTCTGTTTATCCTAACTAGATGAGTCAGTCATTTTAATATGAAGCATATACCTTGGCCAATGACATTTTACTCTCTGGCGGCATGAGAATATGCAAGTTCATCCTACGATTGTCTTAGCAACCATAATATGTAAATCCGTAGAGTTCAACAGTTCTTTACCCACTGCCTTTATCGGGAAGAAACGTATTATTTTATCCATTCTACTGTCTGGGAAGATTGTACTGTCTATAACCCATACTGATAAAAACTGTTCTGTGGCTGTATTGTTCTTAAAGAATGTGGTTCTTCTTACTCAGCTTTTGCCGCATTATGCCTTGGGACTGTCTGTAGTTGGCCAAGGTGTACATTTTAATATAGAATATATGAAAACATATTTTAATTCTCTAACAAAGATTATATGCATTTCTATGCGAACATTACCTTTGTAACTTTAATTACTTTGTATCTTTACTATCCAATATCAACTCTAAATTAGTTTATCATAATCTATTATTCTTTTAGTCCCAGATTATCCTAAATCTCTCTAACACAGGTGGATTCTTGTTACATCACATTTACAATTGCATAGTAGGCAGGAAATCCTTCCCCCTCTACTTACACAAAATGCCCAATAAATATCAGAGCCAAGGTTTCTGCTTGATTAAATATCATTTGTGCACATAAAATACAAATGTTTAAGTATTTGTCAAGAAGGAAACTTCCATTTTTAATGTGACTTATGTGATGAAATGTATTAAAACAAACAGAGCACATTGCAGACTTCATAAAGATTTTTTTTTATGGCTTAAAACATTGAAACGCCAGAAAAATGATTTAGTTTCCTGCTGCACCTCAAAATGTAGTTGTCTGAAGAAGCTGCCAAATAAGTAGAATTGTAGCACACTGGTAAATGGCCAGTTTAATAGGCACAGACAGGTTCAGGTTAAAGAATCAATACACCACCATTAAAGGTCGAAGATATTTGAACATACTGTACTTGTGCACAGAAACATAATTCTGTGAACTTTGTAGCCAGGTAATTTTAGAACAGTTATGCATCTCTTTAAGCATAAATAAAGAGGAAATTCATAACCAAATTCATAACCAATCATAACAAATGAACAAATCAACAAGGCACCAATAAGGTGCTCGCATATTTACCTTTCACCTATATCTGAACATTTATAAACTACAAGCTCTTTACAACTTTGTCGAGCAACTATTGCACACAGTTAACAAATTAACAAATTCTCAGAATTTATCACAACTAAACAAATCAATTCAGTATCATCCATCATGCCGGCACTCTTCCCTTTGGAAACAATTCACAGCACAAAACATCCATTCTTAGCTTATTTGAGCAACAGCCTTTAAAACTGTTTTATTACTGGTGGATCATATCTAAAATAAGGTGATTGAGACCATCCTTTCAATTTGCAGCATTCCTCAATCTGGAAAGCAGACATGTAGCTAATCTTTCAAATTTGTTGGTTCTCATTTGCCTTCTCTCCTTTGTGAGATGCAATCACAGAATTACATATTACATGGATATTAGAGCATGGAAACCAGCTGTTTGTCCCAACCAGTTATGTTGGTGTCTATTCTCCACAAGAAATCCATTAGTATTCTGACAACCTTGAAATAAATAATATTTCTTTAGCTTTTCTGTGTACTTTTTATACCTATAACTAACTTAAAATGATCTGTGCACTTTACATTCCAAATCTTTTTGCTCCACCATAAAAACTAGAAGCAGGAGTAGGCCATCTGGACTCTCGAGTCTGCTCTGCCATTCAATAAGATCATGGCTGATCTTTTTCTCGACTCGGCCCCACTTACCTGCCCACTCACCGTAGCCCTTAATTTCTTTACTGTTCAAAAATCAATCTATCCTTGCCTTAAAAACATTCAATGAGATAGCCTCAACTGCTTCACTGGGCAAGGAATTCCACAGATTCACAACCCTTTGTGTGACGAAGTTCCTCCTTAACTCAGTCCTAAATCTGCTCCCCCTTATTTTGAGGCCATGCTCCCTAGTTCTAGTTTCACCTGCCAGTGAAAACAATTTCCCTGCTTCTATTTTATCTGTTCCCTTCATAATCTTATATGTTTCTATAAGATCTCCCCTCATAAGTATAGCCCCAGTCTACTAAGTCTTTCCTCATAAGCCAACCTTTTCAATTTCGAAATCAAGCTAGTGAATCTCCTCTGCACCCCCTCTAGTGCCAGTATATCTCTTCTCAAGTAAGGAGATCAAAACTGTACACATTACTCCAGGTATGGCCTCACCAGCACCTTATACAGCTGCAACATAACCTGACTGTTTTTAAACTCCATCCCTCTAGTAACAAAGGCCAAAATTCCATTTGCCTTCTTCATTACCTGCTGCACCTGCAAACCAACTCCTTGTGATTCTTGCACAAGGACGCCCAGGTCCCTCTGCACAGGAGCATGCCGCAATTTTTTACCGTTTCAATAATAGTCCATTTTGCTGTTATTGCTACCAAATGGATGACCTCACATTTACCAACATTGTACTCCATCTGCTAGACCCTTGCCCACTCACTTAGACTATCTATATCCCTTTGCAGACTTTTAGCGTCCTCTGCTCACTTCGCTCTGCCACTCACCTTATTGTTATCTGGTAATTTTGACACACTACACTTGGTCCCCAACTCTAAATCATCTATGTAAATCATAAACATTGCGGTCCCAATACTGATCCCTGAGACACACCACTAGCCACTGATCGCCAACCAGAAAAACATCCATTTACCTGCGCTCTTTGCTTTCTGTTAGTTAACCAATCCTCTATCCATGCTAATACATTACCCGTAACACCATGCATCTTTATCTTATGCTGCAATCTTTGGTGCGGCACCATGTCAAACGCCTTCTGGAAATCCAGATACACCACATCCACAGGTTCCCCACTGTCCACTGCACATGTCATGTTCTCAAACAATTCCATCAAATTAGTCAAACATGACCTGCCTTTCATGAACCCATGCTGCGTCTTACCAATTGGACAATTTATATCCAGATCTCTCGCTATTTCTTCTGTGATGATAGATTCAAGCATTTTCCCTACTACCAAAGATAAGCTAATTGGCCTATAATTACCTGCCTTTTGCCTTGTCCCTCACCATTAAATAAATATTTGTCTCGTTTGAATGCGAAGTGGATGAACTTAAACTTCTCCTACGTGCTCATCAATCATAGTTTTGCCTACTCACACGGTCAGTATATCACCTTTTGTAACTTCCTCCTCCTATCTACATGAAGTTACTGTGCCTCCTAACTTAGTGTCATCTTACAGATTTAGATATGGTTTCCTCCATTCCTTCATCTAAGCCATTGACATATACAGTGGAAAGCTGAGGAACCAAAGAATTCCACTTGTCACATCCACCAATTAGGGAATATTTACTTAATCCCGAATCTCATTCCTTCCAACCAATTACCAGCCCATATTACAAAGTTACCTCCAATTCTACATGCTTTCAATTTTTCAAACTCTTGAAGTTCAAGGAACATGACACGCACAAACTGGTTTTCAATATTGGTTACCAGTAAGAGGTATGACACAAAAGAATGCAGTCCAGACACTAATGCATCGTGAAGCAGAGAATTGCACTGAGGGCAAAACAAAGTATAGGACTACATTGATTGTAGGTGATTCAATAGTCAGGAAAAAAAGAGTTCTGTGTTTTATGCATTGCCTCCTTAGTGCCATTACTGAGGATGCAGAGCATTTTTGGGGGAAGAGGAATTAATGATACAGAAAGGCAACATTGCATCCTGTGAGTTTCAAGAGCTAAAATGAAAGTTAAAAACCAGGGGCCTCAAAGGTAGTAATCTCTGCATTACTCACAATGGCATGTGCTATTGTGTAAAGAAGTAGTAAGATCAAACATGCAGATGAGGTTTTAGGTTTGGGAGCCACATACACCTATGTTAGGCAGTCAAGTATTTATAATTTTAAGGTATATTCAGAATTAACAATTTAGATGTGATGCATAAGTAAATAGACAAGTGTAAGACCTGTGACATTTGAGAGTAGTTCACTGATGCTGAAAGACAACTGACAGTTGGCACAGAGTATTTGATCTCAGTAGCTTAAAATACCAGCATTTTGCTCTCTAGTCAAAGTGTTAGGAAAGTCTACTCTCGGTCTTCATCTTCCCTGGTTCATCCTCCATCTGAAGAAAATGGCTGCCTGATGAGGACAGCCATCCTTTGAGATGTGCCTCCTCTCTCGATCACTCAGTAATATACTTCATAGGGTTGGTAGTTTACACTATATCAATCACGTGTTTGAACATTTCTAACCAGTGAATGAATATATGACAGGTACCCAAGATTTCAGGATGGTCAGATGTCTGAAGACATCTTGCTATTGGTTCAGGAATGTTTGTAGTGGTTAATCTCCTCAATGTGGGGGTGGTAACCTGTTGTATATCTAAATGGTTGCATGATTGCTTTAAGAGCCAATCACATAATTTGATAGTGATGTCATAGGATGTGGCAAAGTTCAGTTTGTACTCTGTACAGCAAAAGCTCCAAGACTAAATGTGTTGCTGTTAGTTTCAACCTATGTGCACAAAGCACATCTTTTCTTTTTGTGCGAAACCCACAACCCTTAACAGAGTTAGGATATTATAAAATTAATTAGCGACAAGTCAGGATTTTGTTTCACCAGGAGCGTCAAGAAAAGATACTAAGTAGAAGAAAAAACATTGTGGTCCTCAGACTTCAAATATTAGAAGGCTGGGAAGAAGCAACAACAGGATGAAAGATTAAAGTGCCAGTGAAGGAAACCCAAGTAAGAAAAAAAAGATGAAAGTTCTCTGTATGGTTTCAAAAAATGGGGGTTTTCTAATCAGGGAAGGATGAGGTGAGATTCAAGGCGGTAAATTGCATATTTAAAAAGTAGGGATGCTTTTCTGTGCAGGGGTAGTTTGAAAGGAAAATCAAATCAACAGTCTCCAGGGTAGGAAATAGAGTACTGGGTAGACAGTAATAAAAGCAAACAGTATCAAGTTGCTAGTGCTTGCAAGAGAAATGGTGGGTCAATTAGGATCCATGGATCTTTTCTATGAAGAAAATGAATCATGGAGGTCCTACACAGAGCAGTTTCAGTATTTGGTGCAAGTGAATAAAATTGCAGATGCGTTGTTTGTACCAGCTTTTCTCAGCACAATAGGAAGTAAAACTTTCAATTTGCTCCAGCACCTGCTTCAATCAGCAAAGCCAGGGACCAAAACTTACAATGACTTGACAAAGATGCTTGAAGAGCATTACCCTCAAAACAAGCTGATTATGGTGGAATGGTTCAGTCTGCCGAAGGAATCAAGTGGAAAGTGGAAGTATTGCTCTACGGCAACCTTAAAAAGGCTAGCATAGCATTGCAAGTTTGGTGAGACAGTAGAAGATACTCTTTCAGATTGTCTACTTTGTGGGCTCCAAAATGTGGTTATCCAAAGACGAAGATAAGCACATAGTCTGTGTTTCAAAAAAAGAAAGTGTGAGTCTTATCTCTGCCAGTCCAGTATTTGGGTCACGTTATTGATAGTAAAGGCCTACATAATCACCTAAAAATATAGATGCTGTTTTAGAAGCACCACATCCAACAAATGTGACACAATTGAGGTCCTTTCTAGGATTAGTAAATTATTGCGGCAAACTTGCTCCTAAATTAGCTACATTACTGAAGCCATTGCATAATTTTCTTTGTGAAACAGTCATGGGACTGGACAACAGAATGTGAAAACACATACAAGGTTGTCAACGATGGTTTGCAGAAGTCTGAAGTATTGGTTTATTTTAATCCAAAGCTACCATAACTGCTTGTTTGCAATGCTTCACTTAATGGAATCAGGCAGAAGAATGACCAATAGCTTTTGCTTTGCGTACTTTAACTATACTCAGCTAGAAAAAAAGCATTGAATATAATTTTTAGCCTGCAAAGGTTTCATCATTATTTATATGGTCATCATTTCACATTATTGACATCATCAACACTATACTATTTTTGGATCATATAAAGGCACACTGTCATTAGCTGCTAACTGATTGCAAAGGTGGTCACTGATTTTATCTGCAAACTCTTACAAATAAAATATTGTCAATCAGAGTGCCATGTTAATACTGATGCGTTATCACACTTGTCTTTACCTAGTGAGCAGATGTCACAAACTAGTTTTGCTATTATTCTTTATTTTTCACGAATAGAACATTTGCCTATGACACATTCACAAGTTCAGAGACACACCAGAAATTATCTCAAGATGGATATGATATTGAAAGGAATGAGCTTCTTCCATGCTGCCATCAGACTTTTGAATGGGCCTATCTTGCATTAAATTGATCTTTCTCTACACTCTAGCTACGATTGTAATACTACATTCTGCACTCTCTCCTTTTCTTTTCTATGAACAGTTTGCTTTGTCTGTATAACGCACAAGAAACAATATTTTTCACTGTATACTAATACATGTGACAATAATAAATCAAATCAATGCTGGGAAGCATTATCCACTTCCTGATTTGAAACGAAACGTGTAAAAAACCTTGACTTGACTGTCCAAAGTGGGTGTCTATTGTGGGGAATCCAAGTAATCATTTCTCCTAGATTGCGTGGAAGAGTTCTCAAACAACTACATGAAGGACGTCCTGGTATAGTCTGGATGAACAAATTAGCACATAGTTATTTTTAGTGGATGGTCTGGGTCAGATTGAAGAAAAAATGGGATAGTGGCAATCCTGTGCACAAATAATAAGTTTATCACTGTTGTCTCCCTTATGCACTCAGGAGTGGCCTAAAATGCCAGGGCAACAATTGCATGTGGATTTTACTGGTCCATTTGAGGGTTATATGATCTTAATCACAATTGATGCACACAGGCCAGAAGCAATCATCAGGTCTACTACATCTGAACAAACCATTGAAAAACGTGATAAAATTTTTACAAGATAATAAGAACATAAGAAATAGGAGCAGGAGTAGGCCATCTAGCCCTTCGAGCCTGCCCCGCCATTCAATAAGATCATGGCTGATCTGTCGTGACTCAGTTCCACTTTCCCGCCCTCTCCCCATAACCCTTAATCCCCTCGCTTATCAAAAACCCATCAACCCGCGTCTTAAAAATATTTAGCAAGGCAGCCTCCACCACTTCAACGGGCAGAGAATTCCAGAGATTCACCACCCTTTGAGTGAAGAAGTTCCTCCTCAACTCCGTTCTAAACCCCCCTTTATCTTGAGGCTGTGCCCCTAGTCCTATTGTCCTTTCTGAGTGGGAAGAGTCTCTCCACCTCTATCCTATCCATCCCACTCATCATCTTATATGTCTCAATGAGATCTCCCCTCATTCTTCTAAACTCTAACGAGTACAAGCCTAGTTTATTCAGCCTCTCCTCATAGCTCAACCCCCTCAACTCCCGGAACAAATTGTTAGCAATAATGGTTCATAGTTTACTTCATGAGTGTTTGAGGATTATTTCAAAGTAACTGGTATTCAGCATATAAAATCCACACCTTATCATCCATCAACCAATGGATTAGCTGAAAGATTTGTGTAATCCCTGAAAAGTTATTTAAAAGATCAAGGCTCATTATCAAGTTGTGTGAGTAACTTTTTGGCACCTTACAGAAACAATACTCTTTGACTACCCATTGTTCACTTGCAGTATTAAAGAGGAAGTTGAGAATTATGTTTGATTTATTATTACCTCCAGAAACTTCACAGATAGCGTCAACAACAATCTAAAGTTGCTTGACAAGAAGGGCAAAACAACAAGATTACTACATAATTATGCCACAAGTGAGAAATGGGTACCAGGCATAATTTTAACAAAAACAGGTCCAGTTTGTTACATGATTCAAACCAAAGATAAACTAGTTTGGCAGTGCCATGCTGACCAATTAACATCATCTTGAAATGCTTTCTCAGAATTATCTTCAGAAGTACCAACTTCTTTAATCCTATGTGTTGTGAATACTACTGTGGAAGATTTAATTGAATATGAGTTTCCTGGTGATAGTGTCTGTGCTACTATATCATGTGAGAATGATGCAGAATTAGTTCCATATGAACAGCTGCCTAGTGAAGTTCCAAATCATACTTCTAGGGTCAAGGACAGCCACATTTAAGAACATTGAATACAAAGAGGAATAGACATCCTCTATTTCGACTGTGTATGATGATTAATGATGCATAGTGTTGTGTCTAGAATATTATTGATCTTACATATAAAATTGTAGTAATTTGTTGTTATGACCACAGAAGTAAAGGGGGAGGGGTGTATATATTTAAATAGTTGCACAATAGCTTTAAGAGCCAATCACATAATTTGATGGTGAAGTCATAGGGCGTTGCACAGGCTGCTGTTTTAGTTTCAGTTTCTACTTCGTGCAGGCAAAAATCTCCTAGAATAAATCTGTAGTTAGTTTGAATCTGTATATGCTAACTACATTCTTTTGTGTGAAGCTCACAACCCCTAACAAAGTTAGGACATTACACAATCTTTGTGACATTTATCTCTACCTCATCTTAGTCCCTGACTACTTAGAATTGGTTATTTTTTCTTCAGAACGAAAGAGACTAAATGTTATGCCAGTTGGAGTTCGATACAGTCAATGTGAATAAGTGATCTGCAAAAGAAAATGTGAAACCACTTAATCCCTTTGAAGAAAACACAGCTCTCAATCAGTCTTAGAGTATAAGCATTGTGATTAGGAACAATAGGTGGAGGGGGGTGGGGTGGTGTCGTTCAGATGCATTCAACTGTGAAGGGAAAGCTATGTAAACACAAGTGACTAGATGCTGAGTTGAAAACTATTAAGCTGTCATTCAAAGCCTTTTTCAAAGGACTGCATTGTGAAATTGAATGGGGTCAAAGATTTTCAATGGAATAGAGAAGGTTCCATATGATTTTCAACTTTCTAGGAAGGCTCAGAGATTTCAAATAAAAGCTGTGTTACTAGAATGGGGCTGAATTAACAACTATGGAGAAGGGAACCCCATCTCCCTCAGGAAAGTGACATCTCTGTGTCAGAGGACTTTAAAGGGTACAGCTCACATCTGCATCATCTAGAGAAACAGAGAAATCCCTGATGCAGAATGAAGTGCTGCTGTTTTAAAAGCCTGGGGGTGGGGTGGTGTCGTTCAGATGCATTCAACTGTGAAGGGAAAGCTATGTAAACACAAGTGACTAGATGCTGAGTTGAAAACTATTAAGCTGTCATTCAAAGCCTTTTTCAAAGGACTGCATTGTGAAATTGAATGGGGTCAAAGATTTTCAATGGAATAGAGAAGGTTCCATATGATTTTCAACTTTCTAGGAAGGCTCAGAGATTTCAAGTAAAAGCTGTGTTACTAGAATGGGGCTGAATTAACAACTATGGAGAAGGGAACCCCATCTCCCTCAGGAAAGTGACATCTCTGTGTCAGAGGACTTTAAAGGGTACAGCTCACATCTGCATCATCTAGAGAGACAGAGAAATCCCTGATGCAGAATGAAGTGCTGCTGTTTTAAAAGCCTGCCAGGTAAACAAGGGACATGGAGATTAAAGTGAAGTTTTCGCAGATGACTGACAGGAATGAAGATGTTGAGCAGAATGTCTGAAATCACCATGCCAAGTGTGATCATCAGGTCTGCCAGGGCTAGAAGGAGCAGACACCCCACCCCCCCCCCGCCCATTCCAGGGGACAATGCTGAGATCCACCTCTTGCCCCTTTCCTGAGCCCACCAAACTTCCAGCATCCTTGGCAAACTCTCTTTCTGCAGCCTGGCAGCTCAAGTGCGGCAGATGGCCATTGGACTTACCTGCCTGACCCAGCTTGGTGTCCAAAATGCCAGGTCATTGCCAACAGAAAAACCCACCTTATGTATTTGCCACTGGGGAGGTGAGTATACGAAGGGCGACCGGTGAATGGACCATCCAGCTCAGTAATTGTATCACAATTAGCAAGGTGCATAGTTTTATGGTTCCCACAAAGCTTGGGTGGGAACCCAAATGGGGTTGATGGGGCCAGTTGATAACTTTCATGCCCTATGTGAATCCCAATTTTTGACCAATGCCCCATTCAGTGGAGCATCAGGATTGCCGCAGGCTGTTTGATGGAGCTGTAGGATCCCCCCCAGTAGCTCTGCCTTATGAATAACTTTACTGGATCTTTATATTTAAACAAATTAGAAAGCATTGTTGTCTAAAAGGGGTGTTTGTGAGTCCAATCAAGTGGAAAGTTTGTTTTTGGTAGAATTTTCCATAAGACTAATTCTAACTGTAAATCAAATATTGCATATTTAATTTTTTTTGTTTGTTAATAGTAAATATTTCAGTTAAATATTTTAAAATTCCAAAAGTATTACTGGAATTTGTGGCTCCTGACTTCTGTACACATATCAGCTGGAATTCTTTGGCCATTCACACCAGCTGGATTCTCTGATCCCACTGCAGTGAATGGAGATTTGGCTGAGTGCCAAATTCTCCATCCTCATAGCGGCTCCAGGGTATGAACAGCCAGAGAATTCCAGCCTTCTTATGGTAAAATGCAAAACATAAAGCACTGTGTTAGCTTTCAAAGTTTTCCCTTTGAGACTTGTTTTGTATAATACTTACCACCTGCCAGATCATCACAAATTTGGAGGCTCTTTGCATAAATAAAATGCCTTGATTGGCTTGAAGTTAATGTTTCCAAAGACTACTGGCGAAATCTTACCAAAAATGGCAGAGTGTTGTTTCTGGCGAGAAAACTGGAATGTTTCTCTGCAGGGAAACCAGTTGGTTTTCTCTCCAGATTCTACCACATTCTGTCAAAAAAAATCAATGGGGCGTGATTCACTCCATCATAGAAGTGGGCGGGGCTCAAACACGCCATCAAAACCCAGCTGCTCAGAGATTAGGGCACCATCCTTAACGGGCGCCCTAATCAAAACCACAATAATTCTCCGCCAACACCAGCACTGAGGCCCCACCCCCGATTGCAGCAAGTTGTAACTCCGACACACTCTCTCCACAATCATCTCTCCCTCCTCCTCCACTCCGCAATCATTGTTCCCTTTGTTCCTTCCTCCCCCCTCAGGATCATTGCCCCCTTTGTGTCCGCCCTCCCCGCAGCACCTCTCTCTCTCCGTGCGATCATTGGACCTTCTCCTCCACCCCACGATCATCGGCCCTTTCCCCCCGCCAAAGCCGATGCCAGTATCCTAGCCCACTGGTGCTAACCTGGCAGTGCCAACCAATGCCAAGGGGCATTGCCAGGGCACTGCATGGCCGTGTCACTGTCCCTTGGCGGCTATACTTACCGTTGTAAGGGAGACCCCCGTGACAGGCTCACTTCTATGTGAACCTATTATGAATCACGCCACCAGGCTGGACATCAAGACACATCAGTGGGTGTGTGGGCGAATAAGAATAAATTGCATGCTAACGCGTGCAAAGCAGATTTACGCCCACTACAGGCGTGAACCTGATGACGTTGCTGGTGAGGGGCCGGAACGATCTGAAGTCGCATTCTCACCGGTGAGAACTGTGACTTCCTGAACTTGAGCCACCGCTGCATTCACATGGATGGCGAACGCATGCTCAAGTTTTCACCCTGCGAGTGTGAGGGAAGAATACTGAGTTAGTGTTAAGGGATTTTAAAGTGATTGGACTGCAAAATGGCTTTGGCAATGACTGAGGCTTTTCAGGAATGGAAGCTGTGACTAAGGACTATTTTAAATCTTTGACTAAGGCTAAGCTGAGAGAGTTAGCAGGTTTAGTGCAGATGAAAATAAAAGCAGAATTTTCTGGTAATAGTTAAAATACAAACCCAGCATTTAAAGTTAGAGGAAAGGACTGCTGAAGTCAGTATGTCATAGCTGGAGGTAGTAGTCTTTAGTTACAAATAAAACAGCTTGATAAAGAAGGAGAAAAAGCCAAAGATTTGAATTGGAACAAAGAGAATAAGGATGCAGAGCTTGAATTAGAGAATAAAAAGAAAGAAAAGAACAGCTCAAAAGATAAAAATAAAGAAGCTTGCATGGGAAAAATGGGTAGGAGAAGGTGAGAAAGCGATTGCAGATGATAGAAATGTGAAAGATTGATCTAGAGCTTCACAGAAGTTAGCTATTGAGGAAAGAGATAGAGAAAGAGCTAAAGAGCTTCAGAGAGAGAAAAAAAAGCTAAGGTAGAGAGGTAGTGATTTCGGTGGTGACTTAATCTAACTAAGAATCTTAAGTTGATATCTAAATTTGCAGAGGATGGAGTTGAAATATATTTCACCTCATTTGAAAAGATAGCTGTGAAACTAAATCGGCCAAGGAATTCTTGGGCTATCATGAAGGACCTGTCTTCAAATTACAAGGTAGTAAAGGCAGCAATATTAAATGGTTATGAGCTTGTCCTTGAAGCTGATAAATTGAAGTTTAGAATAACAAGGAATATGGGGCCATGATTTCCCCTCTTTCCCCCTGGTATACTTCAATGAGATCACCTCTCATTCTTCTAAACTCTAATGGCTACCTGCCCAATCTTTCCACATAAGAAAACCCTTTCATCCCAGAAATAAGTTGAGCGGAACCTTCTATGAATTATTTATAATGCTACATATCCTTTCTTAAGTACATATAAATCCTCCAGAAGTGGGAGGACAGTTCTCCAGTGCAGCGAGCCAGGAGACTCAAGCAGAGACGTTTAGTGGGCTTCTTGTTGGGTGCCACGGCCTCCGTGAGTTTCTGGCACCATTAGCTCTGTGCCAGAAATCAGTGTGGAACTGCATAAATTATAATAATAAAGATCTATAAATAATTAGTGTGCCCAGCACTGAAATCTCTGGGCCCACTAGAGTCTTACCCCTGCCAGGAGTGTTTCATGCAGCGGTTTACAATAGCTCCCCTAACAGGGAGCTGATGGCCCAACCCCACTGGAGTGAAGGAGGAGGCCTTTGAGGTCTCTCAGAGGGTAGGGGGTAAGGGGGTGCCCCCTGGGCAGCAGCAGTGCCAGCATGGCCCCTGGCACTGTCCAAAGGGTAAAATGGCAATGCCCAAGAGGCCACCTGGGCACCAGGCAGTGCCAAAAGATAATGCAGAGGGTGGGGCCTTTGGAGGGGGTGATCGATGGGGGTGGGGGATTCGGCTGCCACTCTGCACACAGGCTTGATAACAGTGAGGCCATCTGGGTGGGGGAGGGGGATCAGGGCTGCCGGTGATGCAATGGGTAGGAGATCAGGATTGCTGGGGGTGTGGGGAAAATTGGAACTGCCAGGGGAGGGTGGGGTCTTGAGGCTGGCCTGGACACGCCCAGGGCTAGAGCAGCGAATGGGGGAAGGGTACATATGGCCAGCAATGCAAGGGTTGTGGGCTGGACCATGATCAGGAGACCAACAGTGCAGGGCTACTCCACATGCACCGATATTGACGAGAATGGATCGGGACATGCGCAGTGGCCCACTCAGCACTATGTTGCTGGCTTCTCCAGTGGAAAAATGCCTTGCCCACTGATGTTTAATAACATTCACACTAGTGCATTCTACAGTGCAAGGTGAGAGACCCAGTTTTTACACAAATTCATACCTTGGCACTGCCAGCCTGGCACCTTGATAGTGCCCAGCAGGCAGGGCGGGGGGGGCAGGAGCTGAAGGATTGGACTTATGGAGGAGGGGCTGGGAGGGGGAGCCTATGAGGGCAGGGCCTGAATGGGGCGGGGCCAGTCCAGGGCAGCATGATTGGGGAGGGAGAGCTGTTGCGCACTCTGCAGCTGCAATTGGTGAGGGAGGACCTGCTGGCACTCTGCCAATGATCAGTGGAGGATGGGAGAGAAGGCCTGTTGCCGCTTTGCATCAGATCAGTGGGGGAGGGGCAATCCAGCAGGGTGACGAGTGGTTGGTGGGGGCAATATTTTTGGGCGGTGTGGAGCTCACGATTGGCCGTGCTCCCCCATGATAACAGGGGTGGCAGCTGGGTCGAGACTGGCTGCAGCAGCAGAGGCCTGACAGACTTCGCTGTCTCTGTCAAGCCTCCCTATCCTGTCCAATCAGGCTGGCCGGCGAATTTAGCCCTGCCCACTCCCTCTAATAGCTAGAAATGGTCTAGCCCATTTTTTCATCCACTATGTGCACACAATTGGGAGTAAAACCCACCTATAAAACACACCTGCAATACTCCCATTTTCATGCTAGCTGGATATTTAAAACTTTTCTCGTAAAATTCCGCCCACTGCTTCTCTATTGTTCCTGATTAAAATGGACAAGTTCATCATTTACTGCAAATGCCAATATTTTGCCCACTCAGTTAAACTACCTATATCCCTTTACTTCCTCAAAATTTATTTTCTTATTTATCTTTGTGTCTTTAGCAAATTCAGCCCCTTCATTCAGATAATTTCTACAGAATAGTTGAAACCCCATCATTGATCCCTGTGGGGCTTCACTAGTTACAGTTTGCCACTCAAAAATGTCCCTTTTATCCCAACTCTCTGCTTCCTCTCAGCTAGTCCTTGATCCATGATAATATGTTACCCACTCAACCATCACACCATGAGCTCTTACCTGAGTCCAAACCTAATTTCCAGCCTTCACGCTACACTCCCAAGAAATCTTCCCTCAGTAATGTACTGTTCAGATTGGTGCTCACTTCTCCACTCTGCTTTGACAGCAAGGTTATTTATAATGGTACAACTACAATGGGAAAGGACATTAAATTATTCCTGTTGAGGTTACAAACTGTGATAATTGCTGATCTCCATGAGCTGTGAGTCAACATCAGATTAATTCAGAAGTGGAGGACAACCAGCTCAGCAATTACCTGCACATAACTGTCTATGGTGTGTGAATATCAAATAGTGCCCACTCAGTCAATGTCCACAATATTCAGCAGTGTGTATTATGAGTTCATGCTTCAAGCTTTGAAAAGTTTCTGTTTCCTTTCGGCATTTCAGTGCACAGTAATACTGCAAATCTGGCAATACTGTAAACAAATTCCTGGAGTCAAGTCCCAATCTGACTTTTGAGGGTGTTGATTAGCAAAATCTCAGAAGGAGACTGCATGTGTTAGAGCTCAACCTAATTCCAATGCAATACAAATTCTGGCTTATAAACTATTTAAGTGACTTATTGGACTTCAGCAACATTGTTTAAACCTATCTGAAGTTGATTTAAATAACTACAAAATGCAAAAGCTCCCACCTGTGCTATTTCAATAATTACATTTTCACTCTTGGGGGTATTGGTGGGGTCACTGTTTGACAGGAGACCTATAGCTTGAGCCAGACCCTACAAAGGAATACTAACCTGGCTGGAACTGAATCTCTAGCCTCATGGCTGCCAATCAGCTTACAGTTCGAACAGATATAGGAACCCATGCTTGCGAGTGTGATTCCCCACCCTGGTCCTTGATTTGTTATCTGGTAAACCAATAGCATTTTACCCTCTGACATCATGGGATTTCATTAGCCTATAGAATCTGGATGCTTCCTCCCCCTATTGCCGTAGTAACCCTTGATGCTTAGCTACAAAGGTCGAAGTTAATGTTCCCACCAACTCTTGCTTACATCAATGGCCGAACCAGATAGATATATATTCTTACATCTGAAAAGACCTGCTTTATCTGGACAGTGTGAACGACTCTATTCGTGAAGGGGCTGAAAAGACCTGCCTTATCTGGACAATGTGAACAACCCTATTCATAAAGGGGTTTTGAGAACCTTTCAGCTAGTAACTTTCACTGATAAGAACCTGCACATTTTGTAGTTTCATTGTTCGAAAGAATGTAATTCTTTTAGCTAAGGTGTACAGATTTATTTAACATGCAGTTAAGATACATTTTAAAAATCCAAAATGTTTAAATCAGAAATATTTGTTCAAATTTCATACTTAGTTAAATCTCTTACTGTGTTCATATGTGTCTTTATGTAGACTGTTCCCCTGTTAGCTTGTAAGTCCGACCTTATTTTCATTCCACTTATTGCTAGTATTTTATTTGAGATGAAGGGTGGGATTTTACAAACTGACTCGGGCGAGATCGTAAAATCCCGCCCGAGGCCAACAGAGATTTCCATTCCGCGAGCCTCGCCTGCCCTTGAATCAGCGTGGGCGAGGCGGTAAAATTCTGGCCTTAAATCCCTGATTATTTGAAATTTCTCTAACCTACTGTGAATTCCTCCAACATTTTTTCCCACTTTTGACCCTTAACTAGCCCAAGACTAGGCCACGAACTAAATGTGTCCAAGTAAATATTCTTAAAGCCTGAAGGGTGACTTGGCCTCTGGGATCCTCTCTTCCATACTCAGATTGCCATCACTGTTGATGTACCTTTTGTGGAATAAACTACATGTGCACAACCACATTTGAGCAGGTTTATAATTACTACTAGTGCTGAGATCACAATGAAAAATAATATAATCCCATGCAGGATTGATGCTTCCAGGGAGCCTAGCCAACCTGAGAACCAATCACCCAGATAAATGCTTGGGGCTGTTTAAGTTTCTCCATCTCTTTTTTGAGCTGACCAACAAGATCTGTTACGTTTTCTGAATTAGCCGCTGTGTATGTGCAACATTCTGATTCAATCACTTCACATGTTCAACTTTTGGCTGCCGAGGCATAGTCCAATGCCATTCAATGTTGAAGTACCACAGTACACATGGCAACCATCTCATCATTGACCTTAGCAAAGGCAATGGCTGTATCATTGGCAACTTGTTCCAAAACGAAGGTTATAGGCCTGATTTCTTGCATCGCCTCCCAACTCTGTACATAGTAAACATTATGCCAAAAAACCATTCTGTCTCTGCAACAGCTTGTCAATGTCTTGGTAAGGGAGGGAGCTGAGGAGTGTGATATATGTATGAGATTAAACCTCCAAGGTAACATGATCCCTTCCATCCAGCAGGATATGCTTTAGCCCCACAAATCCAATACCATTGAGAGTTGGGTAAGTGTTACCTCCCTTGAAACAATAAGAGATGTTACAAGATTCGTCATTACTGGGTGGACTCAGGCATAGCCAGAAAGTTTGGCTTACTGTGTAGTGACATTCACTTAGGCCCAGGTTTATCCTAGAGCCTTTCATATTCTCTGCACAATATATCCCTTTTGGCTTTGGTGCTGGCTGTTTTAAGACTAAACTAGGATCTGTAGGAATGTAATGTAAGAAATAATGGGTCCTATTTTACCATTGCGTTGAGCCCATTTTCAGGCACGAAAACATGATAAAGTCAGGTGTGAGGCTATTAACGCGCTCTGCGCCCATGTCTGTGCAGACGGCCACTTTACGGAAACCTGGCAATCCGATTCTCGCCTGAAATGGGTGCAACATCAATTTAAATGTATTTGCATGTATTTCAATTGAATTAATGAAAACTGCCCACCCAACTTTATCAGCATTTCCCCCTTTACCGCTGTGTTCGTCGATCTGGAATCGCAGCAAAATGAACCTGCTGAATAAAAGTCTGAATCAGGCGCTCCAGCTGCTAAAGAACAAATTCAGAACTTCCAATGGCTGTCTGACTCAGATCGGTGGTGGGGGGGAGGAGGGAGGTGGGTCAAATCATTCCCTGGTTGGGGGGGCAGGAGAGTGAGGCCAGATCATTGTCTGGTTGCGGGGGAGAGAGGCCCAATCATTGTCTGGTGGGAAGGGAGGAGGAGGTGGGCCAGATGTTCTTGGGGGGGGGCGGCGGTGGCAGTAGGGAGAGAGACCAGATCATTATCTGGTTGGGGGGGGGTGAGAAAGAGGAGGAGGCAGGTCAGATGTATCTCTGATTGGAGGAGGAGGCCTGATCGTTGTCTGGGGGTGGGGGGTGATTGTCGTCTGGTGGGGGGAAAGGGCCGATCGTTGTCTGGTGGGGAGGGAGGAGGAGGCAGGTCAGATGTTCCTTTGGGGGGTTGGGGGAGTGAGGCCAGATTGTTCTCTGATGGGGGAGTGAGAGAGGAGGGAGGCGGGTTAGATGTATCTCTGGTGGGAGGGAGGCCCGATCGCTCACTGGTGGGGGGGGGCAGATGGACCTCTGGTGGGGGGGACAGAGGGGTCCGCTGCCATTCTGCAGGCGATCAGTGGGGGGGAAAGGGAGAAGGGAGCTGTGATTGGTCTGGGTAGTTGGGGGGCCATTGATAAGGGGGACAGTGATGTCTGTATGCACCATTGCTCCCGCTTTTCGCTCCAGGGCCACTTTCTCCACTTTCTGTGGCTCGGGAGCGATCTGACACAGGTGTATTTTTTCAAATATTTTTCCAACTGAGCATGCTGCATTAAGCCCCACCTACAGCACAAATGGGACCCATTGATTTTTTTTTCAGGCTGAGTGCATATGGGGGCACCAGAAAGCAGATTTCCAAGTCGGATCTGAATTGCACCCAAATTAAGCACTTAGAATGAAAATGGTAAAATCAGACCCGATGGAGGAAACATGGCATCAAATTTGAACGTAGCAAGCTCCCACCAACAGTAATGCGATGATGACTGGATAATCTGATTTAAAAAGGGTGCCCTGATCATTGTGGAGCTGGCCTTGCTGGCATTGTGAGGCCTGTCCTGCCAAAATGATGATGCAAAATGTTTTCCCCCTGCCCTTCTTTGATAAAATATGAGATCTGGAGAGAACCTAGTTGTGTTTCTCAGGAGAAACATATGGGGGTGATTCTCCCAGCCCACTGCGCTGCTCGAGTAGTGCAGTGTGCCGGGAGACATCAGCAGCGGCCATTTTGTGAGCTTCCTGCTGGGCAGCTGGGCCTCCACATATCTCCCAGCCTAAGTTTTTCAGTGCAAATGGATTCGCACTGAAAATCAATATGGTGGCGATTTACATGCATTACCGTAGCTTACCATATCATTAGCGGTCCGCGACTGAATTCTCCTTCCTACCCCACAAGTGTTACCCCCTCTCTAGTGTGACGTAATGCTGGCGGCATTTATAACTGCTGTAAAAAAGCCAGGGCTGGAGTGGCAGCGTTGAAGAAGATCAAGGAGGCAAGTGTTATGCATCCCCCAGAGTGCAGAGGATAGGGGCAAGAAACATTCTGGGTGGGGTGGAGAAGCTCATTGAATGCTGGAGGTGCAGTCCCCAGGCCCAGTGATGTTCCATTGTTGTCTCTGTGGGATGGGGGACTTCAGTGGAGAGGGGGGAGAGCACCATGTGGTTGTGGCTCCAAGCAGGCTCATGTTAACACAGACATTCAAACATGTATTCTGCAGTGAATGGGAACCCATATTGTGATAATCAAGAGACTGTCTCTGCCCCATGTGCCTGACGTGCAATACATGCTTGGAAGGGAGTGTTGTAGTAGCACACGTGGCAGTGGCTCAAGGGTGCGCAATGACCACACCCGCACATCAACCTGTACGTTCTCCTTGCCTGCCATGGCCACGATGCCAATGGCAGGCCAATAATCAGGTGACGCATAGCATCTTGGATTGTGTTGTGTTGCCAGCATCCACAAGTGAGAACACTGGCCCCAGTGAGAGCTGTGGGGGCGTTGCTGGGATAGCAAAAAGCAGAAACATGTATCTATCTCTCTCTCTGTTTGTAATCCCTTTCATACAGATGGATTTTGGACTGATAGGGCTGGAGCTGCCCATCATGGCAAGAAGGAGGAGGGGAAGGAGATGGCTCAGGAGGTGGAGGGAGTCAAATGGCCACTGCAAGACCAGCCAGTGGCAGAACCTGCAGAAGGAGGGGAAGGGGCTGCTGGTGAGGCCCAGAAAGTGGCAGCGCAGTCTCCCATGAGGGTTGGAGGCAGTTGGGATGCCAGGAGAAGGAGGATACGGAGACAGAGATAAGGGCCTATCGGAGGCCGTGTCTGGCGTGGCTCTGCCTGTGTAAGGAGAAGGTGTGGCACTGTGTGGCAGACCTGGCACCTCAGGGGAGGAGTGGACACCCGCTTCCAGGGGATGTCGAGGTGACAGCGGCCCTGAAATTCTTTGCCACTGGATCACTCCAAGCGCTCAGTGGGGACATCTGTGGCATATCACAGGCCTCTGTGCATGGGTGAGTGTGCCAGATCACGGATACTTTGTACGCCTGGGCAAGTTAGTACATCAACTTTGATGTTGGCCAGGCACAGCAGGAGGCCGGGGCTGCAGGCTTTGCAGCCATAGCTGGAATACCCCATGTGCAGGGGGCTGTGGATGGGCTCACATCCCTGTGAGGTGAGGAGCAACTATTTATCAACAGGAAGGGCTTCCACTCGCAAAACGTGCAGATCATCTATGACCACAGACTGATCATTATACTTGTATGTGCATGGCACCCGGGGCAGCATGGTGGTTCAATGGTTAGCACTGCTGCCTCACAGCGCCTCTGACCCGGGTTCAATTCCCAGCTTGGGTCACTGTGGAGTTTGCATGTTTTCCTGTGTCTGTGTGGGTTTCCTCTGGGTGCTCTGGTTTCCTCCCACAAGTCTGAAAGACATGCTGGTTAGGTACATTGATCCGAACAGGTGCTGAAGTATGGCTGGGAGAATTTCACAGTAACTTCATTGCAGTAAGCCTTGTGACTAATAAATAAACTTAACTTATTTAGAGTGTCTATAACAGCTATGTCCCAAGGAGTTTGGACATCCCTGGGCTATTTGAAAACCAGTCCAGGCTGCCAGGATGACTCATGGGGGACAAGGGCTATCCGCTGAAGTTATGGCTGATTACGCCAGTGCAGAGGCCCGAGGCGGAGATCCATTATCATGAGGCCCACACTGCCACCTGGTCTGTTGTTGAACGGTGCATAGGCCTGCTTAAAATGTGGTTCAGGAGCCTGGACCGCTCTAGGAGTGCCATCCAATACAGCCTTGTGCAGGCCTCCCTCATCATCATGGTGTACTGCATGCTACACAACATTGCACAACAGTGGGGAGACCACCTGGCCAAGGAGGAGGATCGCCAACTGCAGGATGTGGAGGAGGTGCCGGAGGATGGAGGACAGGCAGCGATGGCTAGGGTCTGGCAGGGTAGGGCAACAAGGGATGCTTTAATTGCAGCAAGATTCACCTAGTTACTGCCGAGCAGTGTGGCAGCTGCTCCCACCACTCTCAGGACATGCTGCAGCCGTCCTCTCCCTCCAACCCCAATTGTCCCTTCAACCCTCTGACCCTTCCCCACCCTCTTTCACCCCACATCCCCATCCTTCCCTTCCCCCACCCTCTTTCACCCCACCCCACCCGCAGTACCAAGTCACATCACAACAAGGTAATGGGCCTGGGCTGGCTGTGGTAGCAAGTTTTTGGTCAAGGCTGGACAGTGATAACGACTCGCTGTAAGGCACACTGGGATCCTGCCCCACTGCACACTGAGTAAGGGTTTTGACCACAAGCATGTAGGCCAGTAGGCCAGGGAGTTTGGGCTGGGGATTGAGGGTGGGGTTGTAAATGACAGGGTCCAGTGGATGCTGGGGAAACCAATTAGTAGCAGCATTTCCTAAAAGTCTTTGGACTTCTGTTTTAAACAGGGGGAAGGGTGCCTGTTGGACATCTGTTTCTGCTGTTAGAGCTACCACATGCGTCCAATGCACCCCCCCCCCCCCACAACTGTAGTCCTGTGCTGGGGGAACAGCGGGCCCTCTGGCTACCTGCCTTCATTCATCCACTGGACATGCGGCCCTAATCAATTGGTGTATATTCCTTAAGTGCAGTTGGTGTCCAACCAAAACCATGTCTAATTCTTCCCAAAACTTTGTATTTGCACATATAGGTTGTAGTTTACCCAGGGAGGCCATTGTCTGTTGTCTTTCGCCTGGGGTGAATGGTTTGTAATTTGCTGTTGGCTGCGCATCCGTTCCCCCTCAAGCTATTGATGCCAAGTTGCGTTCTAGCGCTTCCCTTTCCTCTGGAGGGGTGGTTGGTCCCTACTGTGTGGACTCATAAGGGGGCAGAGGAACAGTTTACCTTCCCCATTGATTCTCGTCTAATACTTGATTCCTTTTCTCCAACTCCCTTTCCTGGATTCTAATTTTTTAATCTTATCCTTATCTTCATTCCACTATTTAATGGAAGCGACTACTTGTTCAATTAGTCCAGCTAATTGATGTACTAATAATACCCCCGCTTTTTATGTTTTGTCTCTCTTTTCCCCATCTACCCACTTTCTCTGTTGTTCTAAGGTCTGAGAAACATCCCAGCCATCCCTTTGCATCTTCTTAATCAGTGCATGTCTGTCTGTCATATATTTATCAATAAGAGAACCCACAGGTCCCAACTTAGTTTCTCTCTCTGCCATCCTGCAGACTTCTACACCCCCGGCCACGATTACTTCCTTAGCAAAATGTTTTCTCCACCATTAGGGTTTCTACTTATACTCACTACCCCAGCCACGATTACTTCCTTAGCAACGTGTTTTCTCCGCCATTAGGGTTTCTATTTATACTCACAGCCATGATTACCTCCTCAGCAACATGTTTCCTCCATCAGAGTCCGGCTCTAGGTCAGAGTGATCAGCTCCTTACTGCACTGCTTTAAAACATGACAGGCAAGTACACAAACTATGCAAACTTTTATGCAAACAAGTGGCAAACTCTGCGTTTGTTTGCCATTACAGAATTTGATGCTAAATGCTTTATTACTTGTGCTTCAAATTCCTAAGTGCCTTGGTGCCTCTATGCCCACTTCAGGGACCTGACCTTCGCATGAGGGATCTTCCCCTCTTAACAACCGTTTAAGGCTGTGCATTTGAGATAGGTACTTCATTGTCCTTAGTCGATCAGCAAAAGTAACAATCAATTCCTGTATCTATTGGATAGGACCATAAATTTCCCTAATTTTCACCCATTTTTAACTGCATTGTTGGCTCAGTCTGACCCCCACAGATTCAATAATCTCTACTCCAGTTTGCCGATCGAGACCAACCGACCAACTCACCAGATGAGATCCTGCCTGACTACACCAATTTGTTGTGGGAAAATCACCATTCGGAGTCAGATCTAAGATTCAACACTTGGTTTTATCGGACAAAGCTTTGAAAGAAGTGCTGGGCTCTCCGCAGTGCACGCAGTCACCTTCTCAACTATACAATTGCAATTGAGCATCTTTTATACTTTTACAAATAGTAGACAAGTACAGACATCGACAGCACATCGTTATGCATAGAGTAGACGGACATTGGCAGTTATCACATCATTGTACATAGAGTAGATACATTTATGCATTTATGTCCCTCATCAATGGCTGATCTTGTAACCGAAACTCATTGTTTTGGCCCTGCTTTATCTCAAGCTAAGGTGCCTCAAGGTCTGATCAATTTCCTGCAGTAATTTAGACATTGACAGGCTTTAACTCTTTGTGCAATGTCTGTGCCCAAGTCAGCACATCTTAATGTCTTTTCCCAGAGTCCATTTTGTGCCAGGTACCCATCTTATATCCTTTATCAAGGGTAGGGCTCTTAGCAGTGTACAGGATCAGAAGGACCTTGGGGTCCGGGTCCATAGAACTCTTAAATCAGCCTCGCAGATGGAGAATGTGGTCAAGAAGGAGTATGGTGTACTAGCCTTCATTAATCGAAGGATTGAGTTTAGGAGTTGGGAGATAATGCTGCAACTTTATAAGACCCTTGTCAGACCCAACTTGGAGTACAGTGCACAGTTCTGGTCACCTCCCTTCAAGAAGGATGTGGAAGCTATTGAGAGAGTGCAGAGGAGATTTACAAGGATGTTGCCTGGAGTGGGTGGCATGCCTTATGAGGATAGGTTGAGGGAGGTAGGTCTTTTCTCCCTGGAGAGACGAAGGATGAGAAGCGACCTGATAGAGGTTTATAAGATGTTGAGAAGTATAGATAGGGTGGATTCTCAGATGCTATTTCCCAGGGCTGAAATGGTCGCTACGAGAGGACACAGGTTTAAGGTGCTGGGAAGTAGGTACAGAGGAGATGTCAGGGGTAAGTTTTTCACTCAGAGGGTGGTGAGTGAGTGGAATCGGCTGCCATTGGTGGTGGTGGAGGCGAACTCGTTGGGGTCTTCTAAGAGACTTCTGGATGAGTACATGGGATTTAATGGGATTGAGGGTTATAAATAGGCCTGGTAGGTAGGGATATGATCGGCGCAACTTGTGGGCCGAAGGGCCTGTTTGTGCTGTAGTGTTCTATGTTCTATGTTTAATTTTGATTTTACTCCAACAAGGACCCACCATAACAATGGTGACAGTTCTGATAGTTTCCATGGCAGCTTACAATGGCGTCAACTTGATTCCAGATCCACCATTTATAAGAACTTCCAGAGCATTAGATCACTGAAAAACATTTTTCCCACATTGAACTGACATGTTGAGGTTGAGCTCCCAGAGATTGGCAATGGCTTTTTGGGAGAGGACTCTTCTATGCTATCTCAAAATCACTTTGTGCCTGCTGTCCCAGCATCCACTTCAAAAGTATTATTGTATGTGCTACATAGACCTGACTATTGAATATTGACTATCTATAACTGAACCCTGAAGCCTCAGAGCTTCTCAAGGCTGCCAATTATCTGAAATGTCGTCGTGGAAGTTAAGTAGTCGTCAGTCTACTAACCTGTAGCCACTGGCATAAACCTTGCAAGATCACTAGGATAGGAAACAGGGACATTGTAATTATGGGCTTGTACAATAATGATTTGAAATTCAGTAGGTTAACTGTCATAAAAAAATTTCTTTCTGCATTTATGTTGGTGTTAATATTTGTAGTCAAGTAAAGGCAAGATCCTGAGACTTGGCTGGAAGAAAGTCATAAACAAGCTGACTGTGAGAGAGTAATATCTCTTCCTGCTGATGAAATTGCTATGCTGGTTATGGGTTTGTAAATGCATCTAAGACCCCTTTGACCCTGAGAAAACCTACAACACATGCAATAGTTAAATCATTTGATTCTTTCCTTTTGAAGTCTATTTTAGCAACATTGTTAAAGTGGAAAATGGTAGCATTTAGTGGCACCAGCTGAATGTATAAGTGGCTTCAATAAACTGAAGATATCTTATGCAATTACTCTCCTATCTGTAAATGTGTAATGCATTTTGTGGATAACCAATGTAGCACAGAAAATCAATACACACCCATTTCACTAAAGCAAGAAACTCATCCGTTATGGATCTATTTGGTTTAAATGCCCAACTTCTCCAGAAATTTAAGCCCACATCTTTGCTTTGGGATTTATTGGAGCTGAATTATTATTGTTGTTTTGCATATAAAGCCATGGGCCTGAATTCTTTCCTGAAGCACCTGTACAGCTTCAATACTGAATGTTCAAATTATTCAAGGACAGCTTCTAATTGTTTGGATAATAGAATCGAACTTCAAGAGAACAAAATGTCATTTACTGACTGACTTTATGACTCATTGGCACACTACATGGCAAGGCATATTATTTCATCGTGCTTTCTTACAGTCACCATAAAGATATTTGAGGAATTAATCATCTTCCTTCAGCAATTTTGGTTAATTGATTAAAATTGTGCCACTAAAACTAAATTATGTAATTACCCAAAATCACTTGCTGACCTTGAAAATTTTCATCAATATTCTAGAAAAGGAATTTGAACATTAAAAACCATGATATGCCCATATAATCCCTGTCTTCGGCCTGTAAAGATCCCATCGTTCGACATTTGCGCCTGCAGTGACCTTCACATCTGTCAGGAGTTTCCAAGTCAGTATGCAACTGATGACATCTATCAACGCTACACCTGTACTGAAGTGAGAACAATGCAGGCACTGCAGTTAAGTCAATAGGACTACACTATGTATTGGACAGGGAACTCTCTGAAAAGTATAATGTATTATCCTTTGGAGTTGTCTTCATTGATCTCCTCTCTTTAGCTATCTGTTACTGCCATGCCAATGCCAAATACCCCAATGAAATGCAGCTTTCAGTGCATTGTTAATTTAGTCTGGGGTTTAAACCTATTTGAACTGTGCATACATGAAGTACAGCTGTTTATTGAGGAAAATAACCAGATTAGTTGCTTTCAGCATGCAGCAATAATTTAACTAGTTCTTTAATTATTTGGATGTTACAATTGAGTTTAGTTCTCTATGAAAGTGACAGTGATACTAATTATGTTTGAAGTGGCACCGCTACTTCACATGTAGTAACAATGGGACATGAACAGCCAGAAAATTCTGGCCAAAATGCCCCATTCCGTCATCTTTTCATCATTGCCTGCAAATTTTCTCTCCTAAAATAATTATCCAATTCTCTTTTGAAATCATCAACTGAATATGTCTCCACCACCTTCTCAGGGAATGCATCCCAGATCCTGACCCATCACTGCATAAATAAGTTTTTCTTTCGATAGCTGTTTCATCTTTTGCTCATCACCTTAAATCAGTGTCCTCTGGTTCATGACGCTAGTCATAATGTGGGTATGCCGGCGTTGGACTGGCGTAAACACAGTAAAAAGCCTGACAACACCAGGTTTTAGTCCAACCGATTTATTTGATAATAGACTCACAAGCTTTCAGGTTAGTCCCTTCTTCAGGTGAATGGAGAGTTCTGGCCTCAGGCAGAGCATATAAAGCACAGACAGTTTAGAGATTACTGATTAGAATGCGAATCCTTACACCTAACCTGCTGTTCAAGACCTGAAGTGGCTGACAATGTGAGTGGAAGGAGCACTGATCACAGGTTACAGAGATGTGTATTGTCTCCAGACAGTACAGTAAGTGAGGTTTTGCAAACCCAGGCAAGTCACGGGGGTTACAGATAGTGCGACATGCATGTCGCACTATCTGTAACCCCCGTGACTTGCCTGGGTTTGCAAAACCTCACTTACTGTACTGTCTGGAGACAATACACATCTCTGTAACCTGTGATCAGTGCTCCTTCCACTCACATTGTCAGCCACTTCAGGTCTTGAACAGCAGGTTAGGTGTAAGGATTCGCATTCTAATCAGTAATCTCTAAACTGTCTGTGCTTTATATGCTCTGTCTGAGGCCAGAACTCTCCATTCACCTGACGAAGGGACTAACCTGAAAGCTTGTGAGTCTATTATCAAATAAATCAGTTGGACTAAAACCTGGTGTTGTCAGACTTTTTACTGTCATGACGCTAGCCCAGTGGAAGTAGTTTCTTCCTATCTATTCTGTTTAAATCCCTTCAACACCTTCCAGATGCCTCGTGATTTTGAATAGCTTGTGTAATTGCCTTAGGGAATGTAGCAGTGAGCTGCAGTCCCTGTGTTATACGTATACTGATTGTGCTGTGAGGTGGGATGTTAGGGACCAGATCAGAAACTCCAAGGTATATTGTGAAGTTAGCATGGACCAAAGCTTTTTGTGATTTTGACATTAGTGTGAGCATGAGGTATTTTGTTCCAGCTGTGATTCTATTGACCTGTTGGGAAGCTTTAATTAAAACAAAATTTATTTAAAACACAGATAAAATATAACATAAAAGTATAACTTTTGTCAATTGATATACTTAAACATGACAAGGTTAAATATTAGCTATCTCTATAGTGCCAATCTAAGTAAAATCCCCATAGACATAAATCCCTCTTCAAAATCAATTCATGCAAAACATATGGGCTTACATAAGTGCTAGACTTTCAAACTTTTAACACCTCAGGATAAAGGTACAGAAAAACACCTACCTCTCTGGCCCCCATACAGTAGCCATCAGAGAAAGACCTATCGCCAAACAGCAGAACATCAGAGGGAAAGACATATTTTCTGGTAGATTCCAGACTCCAATTTCCAAAGAGAGAAAAGGAGAAACAGAGAGCTGCTTCTGTCTAAAGATCCCAAGCAGCAACCGTGCTTGTTTCTCCCTGGCTCTCTAGCCCCACCCAGTCACATATTTTTTCCTGTCAATCAACCTAATCAAACCCCACTCCAAAAAAAACCCAGGGGAAAGCACTAAAATAGCTAAACTATATTCGCCTATATTAAAACAAACACTCCAATTGATCCATTAGGATCAATTATACATTTGTAATATCAATGTGCGGGCTGTCAGTTATAGACATAGATCCACCAGGGAAATAAAAATGACTTCTAAAAAAATCCAAATACATTTTTTAAAGACACAGTATCATCACAGGAGTTCCAATTATTGTTTTTGACCAAACAACAATGAAGGAATGATTTATTTTCTAATCAAGATGTTAAATTAGTATCTGAATCAGGGTGGCAAGTTGGCACGGTCATTAGGATTGCTGCCTTACAGTGCCAGGTTTGATTCCAGATTTGGGTGACAGTCTGTGTAGAATTTGCACTTTCTCCCCATGTCTGCGTGCGTTTCCAATAGATGTTCCAATTTTCTCCCATAGTTCAAAGATGTGCAGGGTAGGTGGATTGTTCATGGTAAATTGCCTGTTAATGTCCAAAAATGTGGTTTGGCCATGATCAATGCACAGGGTTACAGGGATAGGGTGGGAGGAATGGACTTAGGTAGAATGTTCTTTCAAAGAGGTTGGGGCAAACGATGGGCCAAATGTCCTCCTTCTGCAGTGTATGGATTCTATGAATCAAATGCTACCATGAGCAAGATGTTTAAGACCTATGTTTTCAGAACCTTTCTCAGGTTAAAAGTTAAATAATTAGTCAGGGAAGTAACAGTTCACACCATTTTAAAGAAAGTTTGCATTTTGGATTGCCATATTTTTGGGATATATAACATATATTTCAGCATTTATACCAAATGTTCCATGAACATCAGGGATGCAAAAGTCTTCAGTGTGCTCAATGCTAGAAGCCACTTCTGATATGGTCCACATAGCACACCATCTGAAGAAGAGCTCCTATATACAGATGCTTTACAGTCAATAGAACTGGTGCTGTCCTTAGGCCACAAAGCCTTTTTTAATAATATAATAGTGATGTTGATCATCCAACTTTGGTCACAAAGATCTATTATATGAACTTGCATGTCCCTCAATGGGGGTCAACCATAGGAGGGCCCACCATTTATGTTTCTTAAAGGATTCAGCATCCAACAAAACAGGTGATTTTTATGAACCTTTACCTATAGTGAAATGTTTTGGAGTACTCTGGAATGTTGGTGAAGGTGTTGTGAGGTATTCCCAGATTTGTCACAGCGTGTTGCTGCATTACCAAAGGGAGGCAGAGGATTTGATTTTGTGTCCATAAAAAGCCAGCAGCTGTTATGAAAGAAGTAATTGCAGTGACTCTGGGCTTGTACAATGACTAAGAGGATGGAGCAGAGGCTGCAGAGTGCTTGACAATGATGGAAGGTTGTCTGGGAAGCCAGTTGGTGCATCCAGCATCTCATTTTGCATGCCAATCACTTTTCTCTGTATGCCACCCTATTGATGTGGAGATGCCGGCATTGGACTAAGTTGGGCACAGTAAGAAGTCTCACAACACCTGATTAAAGTCCAATAGGTTTATTTTGTATCACAAGCTTTTGGAGCACTGCTCCTTCACTCATCTGATGAAAGAGCAGTACTCCAAAAGCTCATGATATCAAATAAACCTGTTGGACTTTAACCTGGTGTTGTGAGACTTCTTACTGCGCCACCCTATTCAGTTACCTTAGTAACCAGTAGCAAGATCTGCAACCTCATCCACCAATGAGCTGGGACAAACACCATCCTTAACCGCTGGCCTGACTGCTGATCACATATGCATGGTGACTCACCGTGCGCTGAATCCAACTCCATACCAATTTCCAAGAATTGTGCAATGCCAGTTTCTGAGTTTATGGCCACAAGTGTCAGATTAAGTGATAGATTTCATCAATGTTGCACTATTGTTTTCTGTCCACCTCTTGGGACTACTGTGGTTCTAAACAGTGACAGTTTATCATTGTCTGAAAGTAGAAAATCAGAAGACGAATGTTAAAGTGTGGGGAAGGAAGTGGTAGTTGTGAAGTGAAATATCAATGGTTATATCATTTGCAGCTTGCTGCTCCTGCTAGATATAAACCTCGGAACAGGAGTCGGCCATTTAGCCCCTAGCACCTGTGCCACTCAATGAGATCACGGTTAATCTGTGTCTTAACTCATGTCCATTAATACCTTTGGCTAAATAAAATCTATCAATCTCAGTTTTAAAAATAACACTTGATCTAACATCAAGTTGCCATTTGTGGTGAAGGGTTCCAAATTTCTACCTCACTATGGATGAAGAAGTGTTTCCTGATTTCACTCCTGAAAGCTCTGAATCTAATGTTTTTACTATACCCCCAGAACTTAACTTCCCAAACAGTAGAAATTGTTTCTTTCAATCTACTCCACCTGTTTAATATCCTTAAATTTTAGTCAAATTACTCCTCAATCTTCTAACTTCCAGGAGATATAATATTAGTTTGTGTAATTTCTCCTCATAATTTAAACTTAGAGCCACACACTGGAGCTCTACCACCTCACCTGCCTTGGCATTGGAGCGGGCAAGGGATGACAACAGAAATGTCTGTGGACCTCAGGCAGGAATTTCTGGTCTTGCTCGAGCAAGGCCATAAAATCCCATCCATGGTATCATTCCAGTAAACGATTGCTGCACTCACTTCAATTCAGTACATCCTTCTTAATGTGTGGTGCCCAGAAGTATTCATAGTAATCCAGGTGTGATGTGATTAGCCAGGGCTTTGCAAGCCTAAGCATGATTTTTATCATACTTGGACACCAGGTTCCTAAGTACCGCCACTGTTTCCAGCTGTTCACAAGTAAGAAAATACCCTCTTCTGTTTCTTTTTAGATCCAAAGGGGATGGCTTCACATTTACCAACATTGAAATGCAAGTGCCACAGTTTTGCCCTTTCACTTGATGTATCAAAATATTCTTGTGATTTAATACTTTCATCCATACAACTCACATCCTATCAATTGGAGTACCTGCCAATTATCTCTACCCTTTGCCTTCTACCACAGAGCCAATTTCCTAGCCATGTCAATAATTTGCTTTCCATTCTATAAGCTTCAACTTTCACAAACAACTTTTCGTAAGGGATTTTGTCTAATGTTGTCTTGAAGTCCAGATAAATAATATTCATAGACATTCCTCTCTAAAATCCTCAAAAGTATCCAAGCTGATTCACCCGGTATGACCTACCTTTGATAAATCTATGTTGGTTCTCACTGACAGGCAGGATGTGAATGAATTGGGAGTTCAGAGGGGAAATAAGACTGAAACATATATCACCCTTAATTTTCTCAGTAGCTGCAGATGCCACAGACTCTTTTGCTGCTGACCCGTGATGCAAAGAGCCTGTAGGGCTTAGAAGATGCAAGCATCTTTGTCACCCTTTGGTTTCACCCTGCTTCCGTCTACTGTGTGCCACTTTGTTCTGCATGGGAAAAATATCAGCAACTGGGTTGCACAAATTTTGGATGATATGTCTGCCATAACTGAGTAGCTGGGTGCAGAAAGAGGTGGATGTGAAGCTGGCAGCATTGGTAGGTGTGTGAGGGTGAGTGTGAGTATCAGGATGTTAAGGCAGGAACTGTTGCTAGGTCAGTGATGGAGGTGTACATGGAGCACCTGAAATGCTGATGAAGCAGTGGATATGCAATGTCTTGTGAAGATGTATTCACTGATCTTGACCATCTGCATGAGGTCATTAGACATTTTATGGGATTGCTGCTAGGTCCTTGGCTCCAAGGAATTTTGGGGAAAGCCATTCTACATTTAGTAATGACTAATGATCCAGATATTTAACAGCTTAAAAATGTGTGAATATTTATCAAATAGCAATCATAGTATGATGGAGGTCAATGTAGTTCTTGAAAGGAAGAAATTAAACAGCTATTCAGATTCTAAATTTAAAAAAACTAGTAAGGCAAATTCAACTTCAATGAGGCTATCTGCAGTAAACTTAGCAAATCTGCTAAACGGTAATGACAAATCAGTGAGGAGATGTTTTCCAGAAAGAAATTTAGTGTATACAGAACAAAGTTATATGCTTAAAGAGCAAATACTTGATACACAATAAAATTCAAAAAAGGAAAAAATAGTACAGATTCTATTAAATGGGAGAAATACAAAGAACAGCAAAATAGACAATAAGAGCTACAAAAAGGAGAGTATGAAAGTTGACAGAGTGGCAGGACACAGTAAGGATAATGGGCAGATACTCTAATTATCTAATGAGGTCCTGCAAAGATCTGTGTTCGGCCCTCAACTATTCGCTGTATTTATTAACTACTAGGGTGATGAGGTAAAAACCACATGTTTTCAATGATGCACAGATAGTCTTATAAGCAGTGTACATAGAAGAGTAAAATTGCAGAGTAATATTGATAGATCAAATTATTGGGCAATGCTATGATAAGTGGATTTCAATATTCAGTGTGAGGTCATCCACTTTGGATCTAAAGAAGGATAGAACAGCTCGCTTTTGTAAACTTTTTTATTCATTCAAGGAATGTGGGCATCACTAGCTAAGCCAGCATTTGTTGCTCATCCGTAATGGCCTTTGAAAAGATTGTGGTGAGTTGCTTTCTTGAACTGCTGTAGTCCATGTAGTGTCGGTAAACTCAGAACGCTGTTAGGAAGAGAGTTCCAGGATTTGACCCAGCAAAGGTGAAGGAATGATGATATACTTCCAAGTTGGGGTGGTGAATGGTTTGAAAGCAAACATCCGGCCCACATCCAGCTCCCTCTTGAACATATCTAATGAACTGGCCCCAATAGCTTTCTGTGGTAGGGAATGCCACAGGCACACAACTGTCGGAGTGAAGAAGTTCTTCCTCATCTCAGTCCCGAATGGCATCATTCCTTAGGCAGGATATTTGGCTTTGAAAAGAATGCAGTGTAAATTCGCCATTATGATATCTGGATTCCAAAGGGTACAATACAGCAAGGGATTATATAAACTGGCATTGTATTTCCTCAAATTTAAAAGGCTGAAAGGTAATTTGATTGAAGCTGTAAGATATTAAGGGAAATAGATAGGGTGGACAAAGGAAATCTATTTCGGGGTTGGGGAATAAGAGAATCTAGTCTAAAAATTAGAGATAGATCTTTCTGGAGTAAAGCTGGACATCACTTCTATATACAAAAATGGCAGTAGTTTAGAATGTTCCACATGTCCATTGATGTTAGATCAATTGTTAAATTTAATTCTGACATTGATATATTTTTGTTAACCAAAGGTATTAACGGGGTATATGGAGTTATGTTGCAGCTCAACCAGGATTTCATTGAATGGTAGAACAGACTTGAAGGGCTAAATCCTTATGTTCCTTCACATTATAACAGAAATTTGAGTCAATCAACAAAGCATGGTGTAGAATCAGTAGGATGCTATCCGATATTAGGAAATACAAACAAGAGACTAGAGAAACATCCCTTCATAATTTTAAACTTCAATTAAATCCTGGGATGGAATAGAATAAATAATAATGAACTGTTTCTAGTCTTGTAGGAATCTACAATCTGGAGCAATAACTGTAAGAGATTAAGAACAATAATAGAAGAAAAGTTTTGCACAGATGGTTGGGAGATTGTGGAATGTACCCTCCTAGTTGGTGTTTGAAGGAGCAACCACAGCAAATTTTTTGAATAAGTTTGCCATATTGTTAAAGAGAAAAGATTGAAAGGATAACATAACAATATAACAATGTTCAAAACGCATCTGAATAGATGCATGAATGGACAGGAAATGGAGAGATATGGACCACGTTGAGGCAGGAAAATATTAGATTGGAAAGAGATATCTGTGTTGGCACAGACATAGTGGGCCGAAAGGCCTGTTCCTGTGCTGTGATGTTCTTTGTTCCCTTTGTTCTTTGGATATGGGAACAGGTCTGGCATGTTGTATTAGTACTAGTTTACTCTTATTTTCTGTGGTTGTCTAAACATTCTGCTGTTAACTGGAATACTCTTTTGGAATTGCAAACTAGAGCATGCTTGATATACAGAATATATTTAACAACAACATCTTGCATTTACGTTGCATCTTAAACACAGTAAAACATTTCAAGGGGTTTGCAGGAGCATTAGCAAACAAAGTATCACACTGACCCACACAAGTGACAGCCTTCCTGCCTCACTGCCAATTAAGGTTATTAATGCATACTTAAGAGCCTCATCTCATTGCCTCTGATATTCACCCGGCAGCAGGTGAGGGACTCATAATGTGACTCCTATCCCCATCTCTCTCCTGCAACCTTCACCCCATGACACCACCCCCATTCCCCCCCACACCATCACTCACCTGTGTCTGGGTCCACGGTCATCCTAGGCCTCAGGTGAATGTAGGACTGGCAGCAGCCAGTAGTATTGCTAATCAATGAAGAGTTGCCAGCCTCTGATTGATCAGCATCCCTTGACTGTGGGACGCCTGTCCCTTGGGTCCCTGATCATGGGAAAGACCCATTTAAGTGCTTGCTTGATGTTTAATTCGGTGGGCTGTCCTGACAATAGGCAACGCAGAGCTTTCAGCCGCTCTCCAGCTAGCAGGCAAGAACCTGTTGCCTCTATTAAATACCGTCCAAGGAGATATTAAAGCAAATATGTTTTAAGAATATTCTTAAAGGTGAAGAGTTAAATGAAAAGGTTGAGAGGGTGGGAATTTCAGAGTTTACATCCTTCAGAGCTGCACACACATTAAATGATAGTGGAATAATTTACTTTATAAAATTATTCATTAATAGCATGTGGGTATCTCTGACAACACCAGTATTTATTACATACTCCTAATAGCCCTTGAGAAGGTGGCACGCTGTTGTATTTGAACCACTGCAGACTATGTGCTGTATTTGCAATGTGCTGATAGGTAGAAAGTTCCAGGAATTCGACCCAACAATGATGAAGAAATGGCAATATATTTCCAAGCCTGGATTGTATGTTTCCATACGCATAATGCCCTTGTCATTCTAAACAGTAGATGTGATGTGTTTGAGAAGTTCTGTTGAAGTGTATTTGGTAGATTGTACACACTGCAGGCAATGTGTTCTGGTAGATGGTACATACTTGCAGCCAAGATGCACTGGTTGATGGTGTGCCCTGGTAGATGGTACAAGCTGCAGTCAATGTGTTCTGGTAACTGGCACACACTTGCAGCCAATGTGCACTGGTAGATGATGTGCATTGATCGATGGTGTGCCCTGATAGATGGTATACACTGCAGCCAATATGCACTTGGTGGTAAAGGATGTGAATGTTTAAGATGCTGCATGGGGTGCAGTTCAAGTGGGTTGCTTTATCTTGACTGATGTCAAACTTTGAGTTTTACTGGAGCTGTTCATCCAGCAATTGGAGAGTATTCCATCACACTTCTGACTTGAGCAGAGTAAATGATGGAACGTCGGAAAGAAATTGGAGATGTGCAAGAGAATTAGAGAAATACAGATATTATGGACAGCTGGAAGGCTGGGGAAGGTTAAAGCAGTAGGGAGGGGCGAGGCCATGGAGGGATTTGAAAACAAGGAAGAGAATTTTAAAATTTAAATGTTCCTTAACTGGAAGCCAGTGTTGATGAATAAGCATAAGGATTTGCTGCAAGTTCAAACTCATATGGCATAGTCTTGTATTGACTTTAGGTGTATGGTGGCTGGAAGATTGGAAGCCAGCTGGGAGTGCATTGACATAGTCAAATCTAGAGATGACAAAGGCATTAATGAGGATTTTAGTAGCTGTTTCTACAGCCAAAGGTGTAGAGACCAAAAAAGGACCACTATTCAATATTACTTAAAAATAAATCAATATATAGTGATATTTATGTTCAATATTAACTTTAGCAGCTGGAAAATTAGAAACCTCTTAAACAGGAGACATTGTTTAATTTTTTTTATTATTTTGTAGTACTGAAAGAGGCATAGTGCAAAACAAGGAGAAAACCTAGACAATGAATTAATACATTAAAACTTGGGACAATGTTTTAAGCTATAGACAACAATTTTGAAGATTGTTCACATTGTCTAGGGGTACAGGCAATATCATATTAAGCAGCACATCTTCCAGACTGGCTGATAATTGGCCTTTGGACGTGTGCCCACTGTCATCAGCAGTGAATAAAAAACAACACCCCAGTAGTTAATTAATAGCTTTTACCCTTCTCCACTGCATGCGTGAGATCAGAACATATTTTTCAAAATGTGTAGGCAGAACAATAGACATTTAAAGTTTTATAAATTAATAAAATAGCTATGGAAAAAGATTCCACACAGAATTTTGCATTATACATTAATAATAAATTTTAAAACTGAGTAAGTCTCTTGGAGTTTGGTTTCAAGTACGAGACAAATATAATTGCTGAAGCTTCTGTGGGTGGATTCTACAAATTCGTAATTCCAGCATCAAACTTGGTGCACCAGAGTACAAATCAGGAATCCAAGCATGGAGGTGAATCAGCCTCATTGGATTTTCAAACCATTTAAATAAATCGATGGAAAATCCAGTGTGGCCGTTGACATCTGTGCCTGAATTCCTGATACATGCTCCTGACAGTTGAGAATTTACAATGAAAGCACAACTTTGTAACATCTATCCTATAATATTAAATGACCTATTCAAAACTTCAGTAAATTGTCTGCACAATCTCTTGCTTATCAGTAATAACAATTTAAATGCTTTACTATTACTACCTTTTACCCTTGCAAGGCTCTATTAGAAGCCAATATTAACTATGATCCCTTTTGGCTTCTTATTTTTAATCATTTATCATCCACATCTGTCAATTAATTGCTTAATTCTTCCTAATATTCATATACTGAATTTTTAAGATGCTGACTATTCCACAAGTTTTAACAACCTTACCATTCTTTACTAAATGAGCATGCTTCATGTGCGTCAGTAGCCTGTTCAGCCATTAAAGGCATCACAGCAATTTATGCCTTCACCTGGGATATACCATTTCCAATGAAAGTAACTGTCCTCACAGCAATGAAACCAATTAATTTTCATATTATTAATTATGAATGTTTGGAGTAATGTATTCAATTTGTCAAGTGTGTGGTGATCTTTGTAGAGTTTTAAAAATTCTGTACAATGGCACTGAGCTGAAACAGCTTTGTAGAACCAGAAGCAATGGCCCTGATTTTGTGGTCAATGGTATGCTGCATGGTTTTGGTGAACTCTTTTGCTGATGTTAATTTCACTCTGTCAGCTTCAGGGGAACTGGCGTTCAGTAGCAGTAATGTCACCAAGCAGGCTACACAGCCAATCACATTGAAGAATTTTCACTGACAGCAAACCAGGGAATAAGTAGGTTTCATCATTCACATTGTATAATTTTACAAAAAGCAACATAAAGAGGCATTTGCAAGGGACAAAGATAGAAACTAAATGTCATGAACTTTAAAAAATTGTAAAATTTTTACCATTGAATGGATAAACTTTATATTCTGCAAATATAAAAGTAGATTTCAGGGCTAGAGAAGCTATTCAACATAACAATGAGTGAGATTTACTGCACAACCCTCTGTGTGTTTCATAGCAGTGGGTGGTAGCCCACCTTTGGCCAGTTGTGGAGTCTTCTGGTACAGATGTTGTTAACATGGTTTCCCATTGAATGCATCACTCGGCGTCATGAAACCCACAGCAGGGGTGCACCGCTGGTGGGAATGGCTGGAAAGTTCTGGCCTATGAGTCATTGCGCTGTTAAAAACCTAGTTACATTTCATTCAATAAGGTGTAACTTTTTCAAGAGTTTTTACAGCGAGAACAAAAGTTTAAAAAGTGGAACTTCATGCCAATTTAGTGAATTCCAGCTGCCAAGACATCATGAGTGCATCCTGTGAAGGGGCAGAGAATCAGTAAAAGAAACAGCTGGACCTCCATGTTCAACTGCACACCAGAAATTGCCATCAGTTGCACAAAAGGATTATGTCAAATATTGACAGTTTTGCAGTTGTGATAACAGTAAAATCCAAAGCTTTACTATTTGCTGGTACATGATGTTAGAAAATGGCAGAACTTCAATTCTAGCTCACAGCAACAATTGGTTCAACTGATGAAATATCTGTCTTTCCTGACTGGATATTGCTGTTGGAGCGCAGACTTTGAGGATCTTGTCCCCTCTTGAATTTACCCTGTTCAGGCCAGGCCAGCCTGTAAGAAGGGGCCGTGGAGGGGAGGACATGTTCCTGCACTCCATGTTCTCTTCTGAATATATTTAAGAGAGATTTAAGTTCTAAACGAAAACTCTCATTCAACCAGCAGTAGATAAAGGGGTTATAGCAAGTACTGCTCATGGCAAACCAGTGGAAAGCAAAATAGAGAGCATTGTTGGTATGGATGATATGACTAGAAATAAGGACAACATAACAGTTTAGAGGAAACCAACAGACAGCAAATACTACCACAACTAGCATCAGCATTTTAATTGTCTTTTTCTTTTTCCGTCGGTGTGCAAAATACTGTTCTGTTGTCACATCCCCAATAGCATTGCGAAGCCACAACTTCTTGGCAACTGTGGTATATGTGACAGTGATGATTAAAAGGGGAAGTACATACAACATGATAAATGTGGCCAAGTCCAAATATTTCCAGAAGAGGTCTGCTGGCTCTGGGAAGTTTGGAACACACAAACTCCGAATCCTTTCTTTGCTGCAATATAAAATAAAAAAAATAATTTCATCAATGGGATCAATGGTTTATAATACCTAATATAAGTCAATATTACAGAACTTTTTGTGCTGTTTTGGATGTTCTGTTGCATGGTTCTTTCCATTTTTCATGCTAGCCAGAAATGAATGATTTTGTTATTAGCACTTAGTCTGATTTTGTGGACAAATTCTTGTGAGCAGAACTTATGGTGATGATAATTTTTACATTTAGTTCTAACAGTCTTTGGTGGACAAAGATCATTTAATTGACTGGATGAATTAATTTGACTGTAAGTATATATTCAAAAGAGAATAATTAACCATATTATCTAAATTACTAATGTTTCATGTTGTGTATGTTTAGTAATAATATTAAAAAGGACAGTTGTCATTGGATATTGTACATAAATTTTCTTGAAGACTTTAAAGTTAACCATTCATTGAATTAAATAAAAATGGAGAGGACTAGCATTTCATGTAACCATCTGGCAATTCTTCAAACCTTTATAACCAATGAAGTGTCATTGGGGAAACACAGCAATCAATTTGTGGCCAGCAGGATTTCACCAGTAACAGCACATGAACAGAAAATCCAAATTTATATTCTGCTGGTTGATGTGTAAGTATTGCTAGGACACTGGGTGAACTATTCCACTAGTACTGTGGGATATTTTATGATTATCAGAGAAAGGCCTTGGTTTAATGTCTTATTTAAAATGAGAACAATGAAAGTGCCAACTTTAATGCACTTAAATCTTTGATTCATAGGAACCTAATAATTGCTAGATGAAGGACAGCAATGTTATCAAGTTTTCCTTCTCTAGTCTAGACAGTGGCAAGATACAACAATAATGGCATTGTTGATTAATCATGACAATTCATCCCCAATACCAAAGCTAGGCTTGGGAACCTTTGCCACTTGAATGGGGAAGAGGGTGCTCGAGTTAGTGATCCATTTGGAGCCATCTAATCAACTGCCTAAGGCAGAGAAGCTGTCCATTCGGACATTGCAGGAGGCATGAGAACCTCTCCTGGAAGGGCTGGCATTATATTTGAAAGGTTTCTAATAGTTCATCTATTCGACCTGCTCACAAAGACATCCCTTGATCCTAGCAGCAGTGCTTGAGTGGATAAATGACCTTAGGCAATCTGCCAAGATGATGCCAAAATAGCCTTACATGCTATTTTTTCAAAAGCGCTTTCATGGGATGCGAATGTCATTGACATTTATTGGCCATTTCTAATTGCTGTTAAACTGAGTAGCTTGGTAGGCCATTTCAGACCCACAAAGGGGCATCAGTGAACTAGGTGGGTTCTTACAACAAGTGATGATAGTTTCATGGTCACCGTTACTGAGACTAGCTTTATATTCCAGATTTATTAATTCAATTTCCATTCCACCAGCTACCATGACAGATGACCACCAAGCTAGTTGAAAACCATAGGACACCAAAGTCAATAGCTTTCTCCACATCAACTGATTGCACATGTGGAGGATCACATAGGAACATGTAAAAGAGATTTAAGGAGGCTGCACTGGGAATAGAGGGGTTTATTTTTTGTTGATGAACACTAACTTACAAACTTTTCTTTCCCAATAAATGTAGAATATTGCAAGGCAAGAGGAAGCCTTCCATTTGTGGGCTGTTGAGCCTTTAAAAGTACTCTAGCTCCCTCGAGAGCTGGTATGTGAAGGACTAATCTGCATAAAGTCAATGCATTCCCCATGCTGCTATCTAATGTCCTAATGGACACAGAAAAGTGTTAAGGCTGTCGAGAAAACAAAAACAGGGCTCCAGAACTGTAGCTTTATTGGATTGCATGGACCTATCAGTAAGTATCATGTGAAAATGTTTGTATTATTGAATCGCAAGCCTCCCTTTATTCTCATTGTGCCCTGCGTGTAGTCTTAGGGGTCCTCCATCATTCAACACCCACATACTATCTTCCTCCCTATACTCACTCTTAGAAGAGGCATCAAACTCCAGGATATCCTTACTATCCCTTCTGTAGTGCCAGGTTTCACAGAGCACTGTACATCACTATGACACAAGAGACCCTTGCTGGACCATACTGAAAGACTCCACTAGATTGATCCAGGCATCTGAACCGTATCTTCAGAAGGCCAAAGTTCTGCTTAATGGTCATTTGAGCTGTCCCAAAGTTGTACCTCTTTTCCGCATCAGTGCTTGTGTGTCTACAGGCATCAGTAACCAATTGCTTCAGTGGGTAGCCCTTATCACTCAGTATCACTTTGGGTTATGAAAAGACCTGGTGCCTGGAACTGCTTGTGTCACTGCTTCCCGAGAACTATGCATACACTTGCAGGAAGTGTTTGCAGTGATTGAATATCAGTTGTACACTGTCTGGGTAGAAGTCCTTCCTGTTGTTGAAGTCTGTTGTCTGGTCAAAGGAACCTTGATGATCATGTGAATGCAGTCAATGAAACCCTGCAAGAAGAGGAATCCAGGTATGGCTCCAGACCCAATGGTCTCTCAGCTTGAATTTCCTGGGTCAGTATGAAAGCCTAGGTATTGGCTGGCCCTCTTGAAAATGACAATGATAACCATCTTGCTGCAAACTGAGAAATCAGAGACATTTCCCAGATGATCTCTAGAATGATCCAGAACCATAGAAATTTGGTGCCATGGACATCTTCAGTGTCTCAGGTATCGAGTGGCTACACTTTCCTTAGGGCTCAGCTCTCTCCATCATGGCCTCCCCTGAGGGATACTATCTTTGGGCACACTGCCATTCAGTTATTTGCAGGAAGCTGAGCCTCTGATAATAGACCCTCTCTAGTGGGTAAAACTGACCCTCTCTAGTGGTTAAAATTTTCTGAATATACCAATGATAAGGAAACACTGTAGAAAAGGGGATAATTAGCCATGGATACCGAAGGAAATAAAGAAAGGTATCAAACTGAAAGAAAATGCAAACAAAGTGGCAAAGATTAGTGGGAAACTAGAGGATTGGGAAATCCCTAAAGGTCAACAGAAAGCCAGAAAAAAGCTACAAAGAAAAGTAAGATAGATTATGAGAGTAAACTGGGTCAGAATATAAAAAGATAGCAAAAGATTCTACAAATACACAACAAGAAAAAGAGTGTCGTGGAAAACATTGGTATTTAAAGGATGAGAAGAGGAATTGCGTAACAGGAAATGAGAAATTCCTGGTTCAGGTATTGAACAGGTATTTTGTATCAGTCTTCACAGTGGAAGACACAAATAACATGCCAAAAATTGATGACAAGAAGGCAATGGCAGGTGAGGAATTAGAAACAATCATTATCACTAACGAAGCAGTGTTGGGCAAGCTAATGGGGCTAAAGGTAGACAAATCTCCTAGCCCTGATGAACTGCATCCCAGAGTACAAAAAGAGATGGCAAGGGAAATAGCAAATGCACTTGTGCTAATTTACCTGCTGGACTCTGGGGCAGTTCCAGCAGATTGAAAAACAGCAAATGTAACGCCACTGTTTAAAAAAGGCTGTAGACAAAAGGCAAGTAACTAACAACTGGTTAGCTTAACTTCTGTAGCAGGGAAAATGCTTGAATCTATCATCAAGAAAAAAATAACAGGGCATCTGGATAGAAATTGTTCCATTGGGAAGACACATTCATGAAAGGTAGATCATACTTAACTAATTATATAGTTAAATATAATTATATAGTTATATAGTTTAACTAGAAAGCAAAGATTTGGGATACATGGGTGTTTTCTGGTTGGCTATCAGTGACTAGTGGTGTGCTTCAGGGGTCAGTCTTGGGACTGCAATTGCTTACAATTTACATAGATGATTTGGAGTTGAGGACCAAGTGTAGTGTAACAAAGTTTGCAGATGACACTAAGGTGATTAGTAGAGCAACATGTGCAGGGACACTGAAAGTCTGCAAAGAGATGTAGGTAGTTTAAGTGAATGGCAAGGGTGTAGCAGATGGAATACAATGTTGGTAAAAGTGAGGTCATTCATTTGGTAGGAATAACAGCAAAATGGACAACTAATTAAATGGTAAAAAATTGCAGCATGCTGCTGTGCAGGGGATCTGGGTGTCCTTGTGAATAAATCACAAAAAGTTGGTTTGCATGTGCAGCAGGTAATTAAGAAGGCAAATGGAATTTCATCTTTCATTGCTAGAGAGATGGAGTTTAAAAACAGGGAGGTTATTTTGCAGCTATATAAAGTGCTGGTGAGGCCACACCTGGAGTACTGTGTACAATTTTGGTCTTCTTATTAGAGAAACAATATACTGGCACTGTAAGGGGTGCAGAGGAAATTCAGAAGGTTGATTTTGGAATTGAGAGGGTTAGCTTATGAGGAAAGACTAAGTAGACTGGGACTATACTCACTGAAATTTAGAAGAATGAGGGGAGATTTTGTAGAAACATATAAGATTATGAAGGAAATAGATAAGATAGAAGCAGAGAGGTTGTTTCCACTGGTGGGTGAAACTAGAACTAGGGGACATAGCTTCAAAATAAAGGGGAGCAGATTTAGGATTGAGTTGTGGAGGAACTTTTTCACCCGAAGTGTTGTGAATCTGTGGAATTCCCTGCCCAATGAAGCAGTTGAGGCTACCTCATTGAATGTTTTTAAGGCAAAGGTATATAGATTTTTGAACAGTGAAAGAATTAAGGGTTATGGTGAGTAGATGGGTAAGTGGAGTTGAGTCCACGAAAAGATCAGCCATGATCTTATTGAATGGCTGAGCAGACTCGAGAGGCCAAATGGCCCACTCCTGCTCCTAGCTCTTACGTTTTTATGACTGGTTGCGTGCTCCGCTGCGCCCTCTACCTCTATATCTCTGGAGCCTCATGCATGACCCCCTAGTTGCTGCTGCCCCATTGCCTGTAGATGTTGTACTCTTTAGCTCTCTGAATTTCCTCCACACCAGTGATCTTGACAACTGAGTTAAAGAGGCCCATGACAGATAATTGCACTCAGTTTTTTTGGTCTCTTACATTCCTCCCATTTTATTGCCTCCTTTTGCCTGGCAAGAATCTGAAACTCTCTTGTTCCTATGCACATGTTGTAAAATTTGAAATCTCTGATAAAATAGTAATTAATTGCCTATTAAATAGGCTGAATTAACCTGCCATCACATTTCAGCACAAGGTCCTCTAACCATTCTGGCTGTCCTTTTGAATATCCAACTTAAAGACATCAGGCTTCCTTCATGACAGCCCATTGCGAGACTTGGAATCCTTCCAACTTGCAGCCCATCTCCAGAGGCCTGGTAAAATTCAGTCCCACAAACCTAAAGTCAACTGTTCCTCCCCAGCATGCTATACTTGTCATCACTTATATATTCTAATAGAAGTGTGAAAGCTGCTATTGAGGCAAGGGTGATATCAAACAGAACAACCTATTCAAATTACACATTTATAGAAGGTAAAGCTTAAGACCATAAGAAATAGGAACAGGAGTAGGCCATTCAGCCCCTCAAGCCTGTTCCATCATTCAATGAGGAACTCTATCAACATAATCAATCTCTGAACATTTACCTGTATTCAAATTTGAAGAGTTTCTGATAGATAGCATGTGGGAGAGAGAAACAAGTGGCCATAATCCAGATGATGATGATGTAAAGCACACCCTTGGACGGTGGCACACGTGGCTTCAAAGGGTGCATGATAACCTACACAAGACAGAATCATTCATTTCTAGTATAAATATAAGATTTGTGCAATATATGATCACTTCCAAAAAAAACTCTTACAACCTGTTTTTAATCTCACATTGACAGCAAATGATGATTTACAAACGTTTAACATTTTTGCCTGTATTTTCTCTTTCCTGTATTTTTCTGGAGATTCCTGCACTGTTTAAATTAGTACCTCCACTGGAGTAGTGTAAGTGGGTTTTCCGGATGGATATTGTAAGCATTGGTGCATGTTGGAGTACCTACCATTTCCTTTTCAAAGTGAAATTATTTATAGGTTAAAGCCTGACTCGGAGACAGAGAGAGAAAAAAACACCCTGGAACTTCCAATGGATTTGTCATCATCTGGACTTTCTGATGTACTGAGTGGATTTAAATATCGAGTGTTATTGTGACTACGCGTGCGCAGGGCTCTGCAGAGGTCTACTTGAAGCTGTTGTGTCTGATATTACAGCGGTCTGAAATCATTCCTTGCTGTATCGCTATGTTTGCAGTCTTAAAACAAAACAAATCAAACATCTGCTGACTTCAATCAAAAGAACCCGCCACAAAAAGTCGCCTCTTACCGCTGAACTACTGTCAAATGATTTGTTGTGATATAGTATGTCTTTATTTAACATTAAATGGGTTAGGATCCAAAGTAATGTCCAAATTATATCGAGGGAAAAGAACAGAACGACCAAAAACAAAAGGGGAGCATGCGGAGAAATTGAATTCAGGACCGGATGAATGAATGGACAATTTAATACGATGAGCCTTACGGTAAATAATGTTGTCAATGAGTGTCGGTTTGTGTTGTAGAACAGATTACAGTTAATAACTACAACTGATCCAACTGAATCCAGAAATATCCCGAGCGTCTGCTTCTATTTAAAAAGAGAGACATTAATCAGTGCTAAATATTCAGCACCGAGGAGATGAACAGCGCCGGAAATGGATTGGTGGGCACTGGGTGCTGTTTGAGGTCTCGGTGCTGCAAGTATAAAATGTTGCAGATACTGACTGCTTCCCTTTGCCTTTAGCTTGACAATTAAGTGTAGACTGTTCAATGAATAGTTCACACACCGCACTTTGGTTCGTAAATATTAAAGAGGGGATTGAGCTGCAGTGGGAATAAGTGATTGTTGTACAGCTGCCGGGGGTTTAAATCACGATATAACCCTTTCCCAACAGTGTTGCACTATGCCTAAGAAATTCTACACAATTATCTGTTTTCTTTTAGGAGACTCCTTGGAATGTTAAAATGGAATCAAAATCTCTGGTTAGAGTTGTAGCGAGGCTACTCATCTCAGGTTATTATGATAAAGTGCGCCGGAGTTATACTGCAAGTGATGTCAACCGTAGGCGATGTGGAATGCCATTCCCAAAGGGAGTGGGCATCTTTTTGCTTTGTTTGGACCTGATTCCGGGTTTATGCAAATACCTTAAATTGGACATAAGTTTGCAATGACAGAAAGATTGTTCTACTATAATATCTACAGTTCTTGGGAATCGGCTGGAAGTATGGATTTTACAGGTTTATCCAATTGCGGGTTTACGTCATGCCATGGTCAATGCAAAACCAACTTCCCCGATTGCCGGAGTCAACTATTCCCAGTATATGTACAGATTCACTGTAAACTATCCAAAAAAAATGTTTGTTTTGCAACTTGATCAAGCTTTGTTACACTTTAATGACCTCAACAAACACGTAAATATTTCTCCCTTGGGTCGGGGCGGGTGGAGGTATGACTGACTTAAGGAATATTATTATAGGACAGCATTAATTCTATACCAAAAGATAATGTGTGAAAAGTCTTACTCGAGTTAACATTTGGCCCTTTTTGGTGTTTGTTAAGGAAAATAGGCTTTAAGATAGGCAAAATAGCCGTAAAAACTACACTATTTCTCAAAGATCAATTGACTTTACGCTTTTATTGGTGGCTAGGAACAACAAAACGCTTCCAAAGGAATTATAATTCATTGTAATTTGTCCTCGTGCACATTTGATGAGTTACCTGATGCCTGTCTAGGGCGATGGCTGTCAAGGTGAGAGTCGAGACGTGCAAGGAACAATACTGAGCAAAGCGGCTGATGTGACACATGACCTGCCCGAAAACCCAAGTGCTGTTAACAAAGCGAACCTGTCAATCAAAAATATAAGATTATTCATACAGTGATTGATGTATAATAGACAAATACATCCACCCAGCAATCCTGTTCATGTCTGTTCATTGTAATTGTGTTAAAACGTGCTAAGCTTGTGGGAGTAATGAAATATATAACCAGGAATAAAATATACAACTCCAACTGCGAGAGTTAAAAATCCTTTTTGTCTAAATTACTGTTAGTAAAAAATACGATTTACTAAGAAGCTATTTCATTATCACCCCATATTTGCATTAATTATGGTTTAATTGTACTCTTTATTTTGTCAATACAGTTGAAAAGTTGTAACAATGACAGTTGTACGATCGTTTAAAAAATATGCTGCCATGTCTCTGCAAAACTAACTTAGTCCAGTTTAGAAGTTACTTTGGGACAACGTTGTACTTTAGACTGAGTGCCACTTACTATTTGTCGCCCTATCCTATTTACACGTTATTTGTTTACGTGTCAACTTATCATACATTAAGTCGAAAACGTTTAAAAGCGGAAGAATAACCGTGTCAGCGCGTGCTTATACTGTACAAATGTTTTAAATAACATGTTCAAAAAGCAAAGATAAAGCTTTATGCAGGTCGTCCAGCCTCTAGTGATTGAGTGTTACACAAAACAATGACCCCAAAGGTTCCAATTAAACTTTTCAATGCTTTAAATGAGATTCGAATGCAACAAAGATTCGGATTGAGGTGGACAAAAACATTGTGATTAGCAATATGTGCATGTATATACCATCATAGACATTGTAAGAAGCATACATGGACATTTTAGGATCTTGCCAATACCTGGTTGTTATCAGAGGTATTTATATGTGGCTTCGACCCCATTCACCTTTGTGTTGAAGTAAACTGGTGAAGAACACACAACCGTACAGACTGGTATCTCCTAAATCTTAGTATAAGAAAATCCATGGCATATCGACATTTTGCACGTTAATTGACCTTAATTACCATTTTGACCGAGCTTTTGCTCACCTGTCCTAATAGCACTTGGCTGGAGACATTACACACCTCTTTAACTTGTGCTTGGCCCTCTCTCCACTCACACTGTACCTTTAAGACTTGATTATCTGTAAAGACTCGCATTCCAACCATTATCTTGTAAATTGAGTTTGTGTCTATATATGCTCTGTTTGCGAACGCAAGCCCTCACTCACCTGATGAAGGAACGAGACTCCGAAAGCTAGTGCTGTCAAATAAACCTGTTGGATTTTAACCTGGTGTTGTGAAACTTCTTACTGTGCTTACCCCGATCCAACGCTGGCATCGCAACATCCTCATAGTACCACTTGACAGAGCTGAGTATCTTTTTTTTGTCTGATAACACTCTATGTTGATGTTTTACTATGTTAAAGGCGCTATATAAATGCACGCCATTGTTTTCATTCCCAATTTGGTAGAACGTTTTCAGTATACATGAAGAATAGAAGGAATAAAGTTCTTAAAAAGTATGCCACCCCTAATAAATAAAGTCTTACCAGAGTAAAGGGTGTGTTAAGAAGAGTGATCATGATGTCCGCTACGGCCAGATTAACAATGAAGAGGCTGGTGGCAGAATGCATCCGTTTATTCTTTATTACGACCTGGCAGACCAGGATATTTCCAAACAGAGAAATCACTATAATAACCGAGTAGGCCACAATAAGCAAAGCTTTGACGGTTGCATTTTGGGATTCCGCCTCGTATTTTGCCGAGTCTACAAAGCTCTCCCAATCGTCCAGAGTAAAGTTACCCCAGGAAAAGAAAGTCGACCTGTTAGTTAGATTGGGTAACTCGGGAAGGCTGACGTTAAATAAGTTATATGATCTTTGGAAAGCCTTGGCTAAATAGGGAAGAGAGGGCCACATATAACGGGTCATTATTCAAAAATGTCCTTGTATCTCAAACAAGTTAGGATGTTAGCAAAATCCCGGTCTTGGATGCTTTCGGGAAAGTTGCTATGATGCAGGCATCTGTGCTACAAGAGGAACCCAAGGATTCAAATCAGTTGTTTCAGCGGCGCGGAACTTGCTGAAGATTTGCTCGATCTTTGGCTGTTGTTTTCGTCGCTCAGGATTCTGGCGGTTGGAGATCTTGCTGCTATCGGTGACTGTTGAGGGAGTTTGTTTTATATGAAGCAAGCTGAAACCCACGCACATGGTGACACGTACTTGCAGCCAATTGATGCTGCGATTTCTTGAAGCCAGTGACGTCTTTTCATCGTCAAGGAAGCTCCTATTTTTCTTTAGGAGCTGCATAAAACACTTTGTGCTTTCTTTTCTGTTCAGTATAGTGGTAACAATCATTCAAATGGGCGTGACACTCTTCCTCTTTCCCCCGTTATCCTATTTCATCCCTTCTTTAATTTTCATTTTCAATCACGAACCCCAAAAAATACAATTATTGCAAAAATGGAACAAGCAAGCAGTTTTCTCAGTCCTTCACTGGAAACAGGAGCAGTAACTTTATAAACGGCGGGACACTTTTATCAGGAATGTTTTGTTGTCTATCCCACAGTCATTCATCAATGACATTGGTCTCAGGTTGAATTCTCTGTTTTCAGTCGCTGTCGACCTACCCTGGATTTGGAGAAACTAATTATAAAATTCTGCTTTCCACACACAAGGGCTTCTTTTCGTTCACAAATGTATTTCGGTCTGCGTGGGTGTGAATGCAAGAGGGAATCCAGCTCCGACGCAAGACTTCCTTATACATTTTAAGATGCAGCAGAGTATTTTTAAAACCAATAGATGCAGCCAAACATTAGTAAATCTATCATTTGCTTTGGCTCCAAGTTTAGTGGGATGGACGGGGCATTAAGATTTTGAGGATTAGCTGTTAAAATTCTGAACACGGATTTTCTAGAATATTAGACCTCGTGTTGTTGCCCACCTTCCTCAAGATGACTCTGGTGTGATGATTGCAGCCCTGTACTATTTTGGCTTCTATCACTGCTGCAACACTTCATGAAAAGGCACGTCATTATTCTCACTCAACGCCCATTATCATCAGCCCTAAATCCAGCTTGTTTAGCTCTAAGTGTCGTTTTCACCTCCTCAAGGGCACCTAGGGGTGAGCAATAAACATGCACCATGCCAGCAATCTCTGTAATCATTCCAAAACTAAATCAAAAACAACTTTGGAACTACTGGGCGTCACAGTGGTTCACACTACTGCCTCACAGTGCCAGGGTCGTGGGTTTGATTCTGGTTTTGGGTGATTGTGTGGAGTTTACACATTCGCCTGGTGTTTGCTTCATTTCCTCCGGGTGCTCTGGTTTCCTCCCACAGTCCAAAGATGTGCAGGTTAGTTGGATTAGGGATGATAAATTATGAGGAGTGTGGGGAGGGACCTGGGCGAGATGATCTTTGAGAGAGCCTTATTTTACAATTTTGATTTTTAAGTGCTGGGTGGACTTGAAAATGGGAGTGCTTCAGATCCGACTTTTAGACCGGTTCTCAAGTACCCCCATACTCAGCCTGAAAAAATATCAGTAATTCTAAAGTGTGCTGCAGAAGCCTGTGGGCGGGGCTTAACACACCTGAAAACCTGCAGCTTTGATCAGCGCCTCCAACTGGGCCTGCACAAAAAAAGATAAAATGTGCTCCCAAAGAACAAAGAACAACACAGAACGGGAAACTGGCCCTTCGGCCCAACGAGCCCGCACCTCCATTTTAACATTATGAGTCCCCCCTCCACCCATGACCCTTGTCTATGCTTATGGCATTCCACATTGAGAGAAGACTAATTTAGGGACAATTTGTTACACCAGTCAGCCTAACAGCACATCTTTGGGGTGTGGGAGGAAACCGGAGCACCCGGAGAAAACCCACGCAAGCACAGGGAGAATGCGCAAACTCCCGCAGACACTGGCCCAAATCCATGTATCTGCACAGCAAACAGTGATAGTCACTGAGCTGTCGTGTTGCCCAGCATCTGGTTCAGTTTAAGCACACACTAACGACGTAAAGCATTAGGCTACTCTCGAAACAACCAAGAGCAGCCCTCGTCCAACCCATCGCATGTATGCCCCTTGTTGGACAACAAGGCTGACCAAAGCACCTGCGGATTAAAAGAGAAAAACATCAATACCATGCACATCCTTATACAAACATTTAAGGGAATCCCCAGAAGCTCAAAAGTAAAAGAAGTGAGCCAGAAAATATGTTGGAAGGTCCATAGGAATCAATTGATTCCCAGGGACATCCCAAGACTCCTGAACCTTATTTGAAACAGTCTCCTATATCCCTCCATCTTCAACCCGCTCATGTGCCTAAGTAACTCTTAAACAACTCCAGCGTGCCTGCCTCCACCACCTTGCTGGCAGAGCGTTCCATACCCCCACTACCCTCTGTGTGAAAAACCTCCCTCTAACATCCGAATTATACCTCGCCCCCCTCACCCTAAGCCCGTGGCCCCTCGTAATGTGCGTTTCCAATCTAGGAAAATGCTTACCACTGTTTACTCTATCTATACCCTTCATAATCTTACATACCTCTATTAGATCTCCCCTCAGTCGCACTCTTTCATAGACGACATCAACGGCTCATCCTTCGTCGACCGTTTTTGTGACCTCCTCAAAAAATTCTGTCAAAAAATCCCCTGCCACATCATTCCAGGGCTGGATAATAGCCTCCCCCCATGGCCCCCACAGATATTGCCCCATCCTCACAACATTACTGACGTCTTTATTCCCCATGCCCCCACTACCCAGACCAGTCACAGGCCCCTCCCTCCTTCCCCCTCACGGATGTCAAGTAGCGTGGCAGCCGACCACCTCCCCCCCCCCCCCTCTTTCCCCTCACTGATTTCAGGCAGAGTGGCAGCTGACACCCCCCCCTCCCCCCTCCCCCCTCCCCCCTCCCCATCAATCTCAAGCAGAGAGCCTTCAGATGCTTGGCACTTACCTCCTCACAAACTGGAGCATCCGAATTGGACCTTTGTAGAGCATGTCTGTTTCACATTAATTCTGAATGAGCAAATGCGGCGGTAAAGAGGGAAGTGCCGATAAAGATCGGCATGCAGCCCATTAAATCAATTTAAATGCATACAAATGTAGTTAAATGGCTGTCGCACCTGTTTTGGGCGTGGTCCCGATTGCATCCATTTTTGGGCCTTGGTAAAGGGGAACTGGTGTGGAGGTGGGCGTGGATCACTACTCACCTCATGCCTGACTTTACCAAGTTTTCATTCCTGAAAACGGGCACAACTTGACAATAAAATCGGGCCCAGAGAGTCAGTGCTGATTTGATGGGGTAATTTTGGATCAGGAATTGGCTAGCTGAAAGACAGAGGATGGTGGTTGATGGGAAATATTCATCCTGGAGTTCAGTTACTAGTGGTGTACCACAGGGATCTGTTTTGGGGCCACTACTGTTTGTCATTTTTGTAAATGATCTAGATGAGGGTGTAGAAGGATGGGTTAGTAAATTTGCGGATGACACTAAAGTTGGAGGAGTTGTAGACAGTGTAGATGGGTGTTATAGTTTGCAGAGGGACATAGACAAGTTGCAGAGCTGGGCTGAGAGGTGGCAAATGGAATTTAATGCGGAAAAGCGTGAGGTGATTGACTTTGGAAGGAGTAACAGGATTACAGAATATTGGGCTAATGGAAGGACTCTTGGTAGTGTGGATGAGCAGAGAGATCTCGGCGTACATGTGCATAGATCCCTGAAAGTTGGCACCCAGGTTGATAGGGTTGTTAAGAAGGCGTACGGTGTGTTAGCTTTTATTGGCAGAGGGATTGAGTTTCAGAGTTGTGCGATCATATTGCAGCTGTACAAAACTCTGGTGCGGCCACACTTGGAGTATTGCGTACAGTTCTGGTCGCCACATTATAGGAAAGATGTGGAAGCATTGGAAAGGGTGCAGAGGAGATTTACCAGGATGTTGCCTCGTATGGTGGGAAGGTCTGATGAGGAAAGGCTGAGGGACTTGAGGTTGTTTTCGTTAGAGAGAAGAAGGGTAAAAGGTGACTTAATTGAGGCATACAAGATGATCAGAGGATTAGATAGGGTGGACAGTGAGAGCCTTTTTCCTCGGATGGTGATGGCTAACACAAGGGGACATAGCTTTAAATTGAGAGGTGATAAATATAGGACAGATGTCAGAGGTAGGTTCTTTACTCAGAGGGTAGTAAGGGCATGGAATGCCCTGCCTGCAGCAGTAGTGGACTCGCCAAATTTAAGGGCATTCAAATGGTCATTGGATAGACATATGGATAATATTGGAATAGTTTAGGTTAGAGGGTCATTAGATTGGTTCCACTGGTCGGCACAACATCGAGGGCCGAAGGGCCTGTATTGCACTGTAATGTTCTATGTTCTAAATGGCCTCTTTCTGCACTGTAGGGATTCTATGGTTCTTTGGTTGGTCTACAGATGAGAATAGATCAAGATGAAAAATTTGAATCTTGGTTAGATATATTTTTCTCTGGACAGATGTGATTCACGCATAATCTAAACTTTAAATAGCATTGTTTATAATGGTTTTAAGGATACAGAGTCAATCTATATTTTAATCTGATTTTCTTCAGAAAAGTAACTAAATTAGGAATTTTCTATTCATATAGGGTGTTAAAAACCTTCATGTAGAAAATATTCTTTTAATTTTATTGTATATCATACCAGAGTCAAAGGGTTCTACAACATTTCATTTGCAAATTAAACAATAAAAGTACTGTTTTAAAATAGTTGAAGAAAGATTCCCTACAAGACCAAAATGCTTCCTCATTACATCAAATCAGTGATCAGTATGGCTATTGACACTTTGAATCAATTAATTACTGTATTCTGTAACCCCAGGCAATTGACTATACCATTTAAAATTGTGATTTATTTTGATACTTATCTGGAGTTACCCAAGTAACAGTAAATGCTCATACCAATTTCTGATTATGCTTTAACTTGAACATCCTGGACTTTCTCCCTTGATCTCAATGTTATTTACCATCACATATTGTTTGTTATAAGGTCCTAATCAGGTTGTAATGTTCTGGATAGGTACAGCTGAGCACCACTCAAGAAGGCCAGCACCATCCAGGTCAAATTTGTCTGCTGATCAGCCAATTTGTCACTGAAACCAATATCCAACCCCCATGCACTACTCATGCACTGTGATTACAATATTTCTGATCTACAGGATATACTGCGCCATTAACCAACTTGACGTAGACAGCACTTTGCAATATATGATCTCCACCATCAAAAAGAATAATAATAATAATATCATGAGAATATCATCATGTCTGTGTTCCTTTCAAGTCACAGGACATCCTGATTTGACTGTTTACCATTTCACTGTCATTAGAAAATTCTGGAACTTTGTGTTTATAGGAAATCATGAGCACAACAAGTACAATTGTTTAAGGAGAAAACTTAGCATTGACTTTTCAGAATAATGAGTGATGGGCAATAAAAGTAGCCTTGCCGATGTCACCCACAATCAGAAAGCTTTATTTCTTTCTGAAATAAAATCAGCGGTCATGCAGACAAAAAAAATCAGTTGAGACTAACATAATTCAAGCTGATTTAAATCTTGTGTAAATTATTGCAAACTACTGAATATCTAATCATGAAGCTTTCAAAAATAATCTCTCTGCGGCCAGATAGTGGTATTACTGGCAAAACCTTAATATGGAAAATATCAAACAGCAAAACATGAAATGAAAAATTCCTTAACACTCAAGAAAACACAATACATCACAACTGGGTTTTCGACTCTGTAATATGTGTATGCATATAGAACAATAACTGACTTTTCATTATCTGCACTTAACTGGACTCATGCTTGACAGAGGTACAGCACTTAATATGAATCATAGAAACACTACAGCGCCGAATGAGGCAATTTGGCCCATCAAATCTGCACTGACTCTCCAACAGAGTATCTTACCCAAGCCCCCTCTCCTGCTCTATCTATTTACACATTTACAATTGCAAATCCATTCAACCTACTCATCTTTGGACATTAAGGGGAAATTTAGCATGGATAATCCACATAACCTGCATGTCTTTGGACTGTGGGAAAAAAAAACCAGAGCACCCACAGGAAACCCACACAGGCAAAGAGAGAATATGCAAACTCCACACGGACAGTCACCTAAGGCTCAAATTGAACCAGGTGCCTAGCACTGTGAGGCAGCAGTGCTAACCACTCTGCCAGCATGTTGCCCGAAAGTATAGCTTTTGTATAGTTTGGTCAATATTCTGCTCACAAATCACTCCCCACATAATTGCTATTGTACACTACAAAGAATTAAAATATAACCAGTCAATGGAAAGAATTCAACTCTTTCACTTAATTATTTAACAACTCAATATATATGTGCCATTGTATCACCCACTTTCAAAAATAATTACAGGGTCTTAGATTAATTGCTAACTGGCTTCTATGCTTTATCAATTTGCTCTCCTAGTCCAACCAATCAAAACATTATACACTGACTTAACTTGAAATGTTTTAAAAATAACAAAATCAAGAATTAAAGTAACAGAGTCAAGGACTAACATATTTATTGTTTCAGTACGTAAGTGCATTTATATTGCATTCATATTTTACCTTGTTTGCTATTTCCCACCATTTTTCATGACGTTGTTGATAAAAGAAAGGTGGGCTTCCAGAAGCAGGCTGAGTTTCTTACAAATCAATATCTGAATCCTTCAAAGTTCCAAGAATGGTGCTCAATAATTATTCATTAATGGGTGTATAAAAATTAAGTAGAATGGCTACCATTTCCTCCTGACTCTGAAGGGGACTACCACCCTCCATAAAAATGTATACAGGGTAAAATCAAGTCAGACTTATTTACAGCTTGAGAAATAGAGAGGAGCAGGAAAACAAGCAAAGTACTGAGTACGAGACTTAATAAAAATAGTTCTACAAAGGGTTAAATATTCTTCGGAATATATTTCTTACATATCTTGACTGAAAGTGTTTTAGAAATTCAAAATACAGTGTTGTGTAACAGAAAAAAGACAAGGCATCAAAAGTTCTCATTACAATAAAATACCTCAAGAAGAAAGAAAAGAAAAATAAATAAAGATTGCACTGTTTGGGAGGTTCTTGCTCAATCCAATTCCTATCCTCTTTTCATGCCCCATTCATGCATGTTTTTCAGGATTGATTATTGGTTTTCAATCATAGAACCTCAGAAACAATACAATGAACTCAGGTCCTCAACTCTTGTTGCACTGACATAAGCTAACTGAGGAATCAAACTTTGTATTTTTTGTGATATAGATGGCTCAATTACACAGGAGGAGAGCATTCACTTGCTGAACCAATAGGAAACCACTTTGGTCTCTTTAATAAAGCTTGAATATTTATTGTTTGGACAACATGTGTATTTTCAGTTCTAAAGGTGCAGTTTCACACTAGTGAAAAATACAATAATATTGCTTGTTTGCCAGTCTGAACTTGGAAGGCTATCCACACTTGTTGAATGATACCTTAGAGACTGGATAGTAACCATTAATCTATACTTCAGATTGCTAGCGCATTCCTCAGTACATGTTGACACATACTCAGAGGCTGGCACTATTGACTCACACCCCTACCTACCCCAATCAACATGAGGCTTAAAATATAGAAATTATCTCACTGTAACCCACAGTACATGCAATCAATGAATTATCAGAGATTCTTAATGAATGTGAAGCAATCACAGATTTGCAGTTATTGTTATGACAGAACAATTTTATTAACTGATAGTGCTAAACTGGAAAAAAGGATTGAATCTGTTCTTGTAAACTGCTATTATCTGTCCATCTCTTAGATGTACAAATTCTTTTTAATTGAGCTTTCTCATTGGTTTGGATAAAAGATTTTTTGGGCTACCATCACTAAATATAAAATAATGATTTACTTATTCAAAAGGAAGTGTTGGTATCAAATAATTTGTCAGATAATCTGTACATGAATTAAACAAGAGACTGAATAAATTCAATCTTGATTATTTTGTACTATCTACTAATCCTTTAGAAGCAGAGATGTGAATGTGGGAATAGCTATGTTGCTATGAGCTCTGGCACTACTCAGTTTTAATTCTTTCATCCATTGTGTTTACACATCTCGTACTTAATTCAGGAGTGAGAACTCCACATTATGTTCCTAGAAAGATTTCTGGTTAAATGTTGTGACAAAGTTGGTGACAGAGCCAAGCTTCTGGCGCCACAAGCAGCCTGTCTGTGCAGAAGTGGAGGAAGAGAAGCAGGGCAATAGTAATAGGGGATTCTATAGTCAGGAGTACAGATAGGCACCACTGTGGCCATCAGTGTGACTCAATGACAGTATGTTGTCTGATGCTAGGGTCCAAGATGTCACTGAACAGCTGCAGGACATTCTGAAGAGGGAGGGTGAGAAGAGGTCATGGTACATGTTGGTACTAGTGACATAGATAGAAAGAGGGATGGGTTCTTGCATTAAGAATTCAGGGAATAAGGCTGTAGACTATAAAGCAAGAGCTCTCAGGTTGTAATCTCTGGATAACTCCCAGTGCCACGTGCTAGCGTGCACAGAAATAGAAGGATAGTGTAGATGAATGCGTGGCTTAAGAGCTGCTGCAAGCGGGAAGGTTTTAGACTCCTGAATCATTGGGACCATTTTTGGGGAAGGAGGAACGGTCTACATCTGAACCAGAACAGGACTAACATCCTTGCGGGACGTTTTACTTGTGCTGTTGGGAGGAGTTTAAATTAATTTGGCAGAGGGTGGGGACACAGATGGTTAGCAGAATAAGGGCACAGAATCATACAGCAAAATAGGCAGCTGTATTAAGCTTCAAGGGAGTAAGCCCAAGCTTGATGGCCTCTATTTTAATGCCAGAAGTTTTGCAGGTAAAACGGATGAGTTGAAGGTACATGGAAGTGTGACATAGTAGCCATCACAGAGATATGGTTGAAGGAAGGGCATGATTGGCAACTCAACATTCTTGGATATAGAATCTTCAGATGAGACAGAGGAGGACATAAGAAAAGGGGGCATTATATTATCAGTTAAGGAGTAAGTTACTGCAGTAAGGAGAGACGATACTTTGGACAGGACAGCAACTGAAGCTTTGTGGGTAGAGCTTAGGAATAAAAAAAGAGCAGCCACATGGTTAGGTGTTTATTATTGACCCCCAGATAGTCAGAGGGATATTGAAGAGCAAATACATGCTTAATTTGTGGAGGTGTAAAAACAATAACAATAGGGTTATTATATTAGTTGATTTCAATTTTCCCAACTGGAATATACACAGTGTTAAGGGCCTGGATGGAGTAGATTTCTTGAAATGTGTACAGGAGAACTTTTTAATCAATGTGTGGAGGGTCCAACAAGAGAATAACTTGTGCTGGACGTGGTTCTGGGAATGAAGCCGGACAGGTGATTGAGGTGGTGGTGGGGGAGCATTTTAGTGATAGTGATCACAATGTGGTACAATTTAAACTTTTTATGGGCAAGGAAATAGACAAGCTGGAAAGAAAAAAGTTTTGTATTTGGGGAGAGCGGATTTTAATAAAATAAGAGGCGTCTGGCCAAAGTAGATTGGGAGCAGCTATTAATGGGAAAATCTACAGAAGAGCAGTGGGGGCATTCAAAAAGGAAATGTGGAGGATGTAAGCCTAGCATGTTCCCTCAAAGATGATAGGTAGGAATAACAAGCCCAGAGAACCAGGGGTAACCAGAGATATTCAGGATACAATGAGAAGGAAAAGAAAGGCTTTTAAAAAGTACAAGGGAAACAAATCAGTGGAGGCATTAGTGAGGTATAGAAGGTGCAAGGTGGAGTTTAAGAAAGCAATTAGGAAAACAAAGAGGGGATAAGAGAAAGCTCTGGCTGGTAAAAGTAGGGAAAATCCCAAGATATTCTTTCTGTAAGTGTATCAATAGAAAGAGGATAACCAGGGAAAGAGTAGGACCCATTAGGGACCAAGGGGGCAATCAATGGGTGGAACCAGAGGGCATTGGTTAAGTGTTGAATGAATACTTCATACCCGTCTTCACCCAAGAAAATGAGGACAATAGAATTCAGGCAGAGAGACTGGGAGGTTCTTGAGCAAATTGACTTGGGGAAGAACAAGGTATTAGAAGTGTTAGCAGCCTTAAAAGTGGATACATTTCCAGGATTGTAGAGATAAACCAGGAAATTACAGACCAGTGAGTCTCACATCAATGGTGGGGAAACTATTGGAGAAACTTCTGAAGGATAGCATCTATCTCCATTTGGAAAGGCAAAACATGCTCAGGATAGTCAGCAGGGCTTCGTCAGAGGGAGGTCATTCCTAACAAATTTGATTGAATTTTTTGAGGCGGTGACAGAATGTGTAGACGAGGGTAGTGCAGTCAATGTAGTCTTTATGGATTTCAGCAAAGCCTTCCACATGGGAGATTTGTAAAGAAGGTAAATTCATATCAGATACAGGGTAATTTGATGAAGTGAATTCAAAATTGGCTCAGTTGTAAGAGACAGAGAGTGATGACAGAAGGCTGCTTTAGTAACTGGAAGCCAGTGTCCAATGGCATACCACAGAGATCTGTGTTGGGCCCCCTATTATTCATCAGTTATATAAATAACATAGATGACTATACAAGGGATTGGGGTTTGGGAGGTGTAGGATTAGTAAGTTTGTGGGTGACACAAAAATTGGACGGGTGGTTAACAGTGAGGTGAAGCATGTTGGACTACAAGAAGATATAGACGGAATGGTCAAATGGACAAATAAGTGACTGATGGAATTAAATCTTGAAAAGTGTGCACTGATACACTTTGGAAGGAGTGATTTGACAAGAAAATACTCAATAATTACACTAGGAAGTTCTGTGGAACAAAGGGACCTTGGCATTTTGTCCACAGATCTCTGAAGGCGGAAGGGCATGTTAGTAGGCTTTATCAAAAGAGGCATAGATTACAAAAGCAAGGAAGTCATGTTGGAGTTGCATAGAACTTTGCTGAGGCCAAAGCTAGAGTACTGTGTGTAGTTCCAGTTGCCACATTATCGGAAGGATGTGATTGCACTGGAGGAGGTGCAGAGGAGATTCACTAGGATGCTGCCTGGGATGGAACATTTAAGTTATGAAGAGAGGTTGAGTTAACTTGGGTTGTTATTGTTGGAGCAAAGAAGACTGAGGGTGATCTGATTGAGGTGTTCAAAATTTTGAGGGACATGGACAGAGTGGATAAGGAGCAACATTCCCCTGATTTGAAGGGTCATTCATGAGGTGACATAGTTTCAAGGTGAGGGGCAGGAGATTTAGGCGGGTATGAGGAAAATCTTTTTACCCAGAAGATGGTGACAGTCTGGAATGCGCTGCCTGGCAGGATGGTAGAGGCAGGATGCTTCATATCTTTTAAAAAATATCTGGATGAGCACTTGGCACATCATGACATTCAGGGCTATGGGCGAAGTGCTCGCAGATGAGTTAGGTGGGAATTCAGGTGTTTCTAGTGTGTCGGTGAAGACTCGATGGGCCAAAGGGCCTCCTCTGCATTCTATGCTTCTATGATTCAAAGTGCCAAAGAATATTAAGAAAATCATTGACAAAAGAGAGCAGTCAGAAGTAACTGGGGCAGATCCAACTCCTCAATGGCTTAGTGAACAAACAGGTTCTCGAGCCAACACTCTGAAAGGCAGTGTAGCTGACAACTGCTATTATTATTATGGTCATAATGAGAAACTCAAGTCTATTAGTGTAAAATATCAGTATTCATAGGATAGAATTGCAGGATACTGTCAAAAGGTTTGATACTGTTGAAAATGTTACTTCCTCACCTGAGGCCCACTTACAATCCTTGGAAAAGTAGCTGTGAGGTATGTCAGAATTCCTTGATGATCTGGAAAACCGAGGCCAAAGGAAAATTGTCCAGCTTGTCAGTTTGCCATAAGAGGCTGTGGATAAGCTCCCAGTTAAATTCTTTGAGAGCTGGTTACTGTATATCCTTAATTTAGAAATGAAAGCTGGATGCATTAACTTAAAAAGGGCACATTGTCCCTCAACCTCAGAGACAATACAATCAACAATTGTTACGCATTTTAACTTAAAGGATTACCAAAGAATATTGGAGGCAGGCAGCTAGACATAATGGGGCCTTGCTCTACTATGGAGCAAAGGTCTCCTTTCAAGATTTCTTAGCAGCAATACAAGAGGTGCAAAGTCTTCAATGAAGTTAGACTGAAAACCGCTGGAGTGCAATATGCCCTACTGTATCCTGCAAACTGAGAGTGGCATTCAACAACACTATGAAGACATTCGACCATGGCTTTTGTGAACCATGAGGAAGGCAATAATTGGAGTTGCAGACTGTAGTTCAGTGTAAAAACTGGATTTTATCCCTTCTCATTATAACTTCTTCCTGATTCTGTGTTGGCATTTATCATTCTGACAGGGGGATCTGGTAGTTGAGCAGTACAGTGAGTCCTTATCCTTAAGATTGGCAGGACTTCTATTTGCCCTTAATGTAAAACATTCCTCAGCATACTCCTTCTAGTTAAGGAGTACGCAGTATTAATGTTGTACAATCTGCACAGTGTAAAAATATCCTTCTTCCTTTCTTTTCATCTGTACACTTGTAGTGGTGGTATATGCTTTATGGTCTCCTTTGCTCTGAGAATGATATGTGAGTAGCACCACTGCTGGGAGATAGGCAAGTGGTTTAGATCTTAATAGGATAGATTAAAATGCAGAAAGGACATTCTGACATCACCGTTTTCATGGCATATCTTGTCTTCTCTTTTCTGATGACAAAGACTACTGGGGTTAATTATGAAATGTTTGTAGGCATAACCCTGCAAAGGGGGCGCAGTTTAGAACGGAGTTGAGGAAGAACTTCTTCACTCAAAGGGTGGTGAATCTCTGGAATTCTCTGCCCATTGAAGTGGTGGAGGCTGCCTCACTAAATATTTTTAAGACGCGGGTTGATGGGTTTTTGATAAGAGAGGGGATTAAGGGTTATGGGGAGAGGGCGGGAATGTGGAACTGAGCCACAACAGATCAGCCATGATCTTATTGAATGCCGGGCAGGCTCGAAGGGCTAGATGGCCTACTCCTGCTCCTATTTCTTATGTTCTTATGTTCTTAAATAAGCCTCTCTATTCTCTGGGAACCTGCAAGACTTTTACAAGGAGTTTGAACATTTTGTATATGGCCAACAAAAAGTGTATAATTAGCCAAAACAGAGAGGATGAATGGTAAGAATCCTAGCTAATCAATGCAGAAAGAAATTAATGGAATCCAAATGGCGCTGGGCTTCTTGCTGACTCAGTGTGCTGAAAGGATTATAAAGTTTGCCAAACAAAAACTGTGTGCGCTTGGAAATAAACCAAGAAAATATTTGGGTCACCTTACTAGAAAGAAAATAGACTTCAGGGTTATTTCCTCTGTGTGAGATTCGAAGGATAACAGGATGATTAAGACCGAGGATATTAATAAGGTATTTCAAAGCTTCTATACCAATTTATATAAAACAGATCAGTCTGGAGGTGTACTAGTACACTAGCATTTTTGTTTTCTTCCTTTAAAGTCACAAGAATTTCTGAGGGCAAAGTTCAACCTGAAACACTCCCATCTCTAAAGGGGAAGTGATTTTTTCCTTGAGGGATCTTCAGTCTGGTAATGCATCAGGGCCTAATGGCTTTGAGAATGAATTTTATAAGTAATTTAAAGACTTGCTAATAGATCCTCTGTTCACTATGTGTAACCATTCATTCGAAGCAGGTCTGTTCCTCAGTCACTTTGATTTATGAATATCTCCATAATTTTGAAGACAGGCAATAATCCTGAGGAATGTACATTCTATAAATATACATAAATATACACTCAGTTGTAGATGCACCTAGTTTGGGGGCGTTTAAGAGGTCCGTGGATAGATTTATGGATGGAAAGGGATTGGTTTAGGTTAGAGGGTCATTGCTTTTCTCTTAATTGGTCGGCACAACATCGTGGGCCGAAGGGCCTGTTCTGCGCTGTAATGTTCTATGTTCTATCTTATAGGCCAACTTCACTCTTGAATGTAGATTTGAAATTGTTGTCTAAAATACTGGTATTGCATGTCAAAAAAATCCTCTCCTTGATTGACCAGGGTGATCACACTGGGTTTGTAAAGGGTGGAATTCATGTAACAATGTTAGGACATTACTAAATATTATTCAGGTCTTTCAAAAGCAGGCAATAGATAGTTCAGTGATATCATTACATGTAGAGAAAGCTTTTGACTGTTGGAGTGGAATTGTCTTTTCTACATGATGTGGAAATTTGCAAGGAGTGGGGGAGAAGGTTAATGTTCGTTAAGTGGATACAAGTGCTTTATAAAAATCCATTGGCAGCAAATCTTATTAATGATTATAGATCAGATAATTTTAGTCTTCAGTGAAAGACTAGGCAGGGATGACCATTATACCTGTTACTGTTTGCAATTGCTATTGAGCCCCTACTGAAGGCAATTAGACATAATCATTAAGTATTTTGGTTGGCCAGTGGTGGAAAGCAACGTAAGATCATATTATACATGGATGATGTGTTGCCATTCGAGTCTAAGCTAGATGTCTATGTTCCTGCTATTATTGATACTATGGCTAGGTTTGGCTCCTTCTCAGTCTATAAATTAATTTTACAAATTAGAGGTTGTACTTCTGGGAAGGCTTAGAAGGAGAGTTTTATCCCTTCACTGCTTCCTTCCCTTTTAGATGGTCCCACACAGAGTTTACTTATTTGGGCATTTCCATTACCCCTCATTCCAACAGTTATATAAGGCAAATATTTCTTCTTACTTATATCTACTAAGTAGAACATACAAGGTTAGTCCTCCTCATCAATATCGTAGCTGGGCAGTGCAACACTGATTAAAATAAATGTGCTATCTAGGTTGTTGTATCCTTTACAGATGCTACCAATTTTCCTGTGGTCAAATGGACAAGTTCTGAGAAACAAGGCCCAACATAAAACTGGACAATTTTAAATTAATACAGCTAAAAACTGCTTCTACGAGGTTACCACAGGTCAAAACCCAACAGGGGTCCCTCACCTTAACAATAGGGATGTCATCATGACCTGAAACCAGAATCCACAGCTTTTACATATTGAATAGAGAGGCTCAAATTTTACAATAGAATAGTCATTATGTCCCGAAAGGACATAATAAGGTGATCGGCCAGAAGACATTATGATTGTGTAGTCAGCCAGATTCCGTGCTACTAAAGAGATATGTTATATATATATGGATGGCCTGGCCTAACCTCATTGGGTGCTATGACCCACCCCCCCAACCATCACCCCATTGGTCGAAAACCAGCGAACATTCGTAGAAGAAAGGAGAATGATAAAAACAGCCATTTTCAAGACAAACTCCAGTGAAGACTCCACCGAACCTACTGTGACCTGGGATGACGCAAGAGGGCATGAGAGGTTCACCATCGTGCTAAAAAGACCCTGAATTCATCTGTCACTGTGAGCTCAGTGAATTGAATCCAATAGCCCAACTGGTTTCACCAGACTGGGTAATATATATTTCTCAAGCGATAACCTAGTTTGGGGAAAGTTAACTTAATTTATTGTGTAAGAATTGCTTCTTTAATCTGTGTGTGTTTTAATAAAGCTAAGTTTGAAACAGTCCTTCCTCTCATAAAATAAAGGCACATGAGATAAATATAATAAGCTGGTCAAAGTGTCTGTATAAAATATTCCTTTCTCCTAAGATCCTAAAAAAAGTAATGGAATGCTTTGCTTCTTCATAGGGAACAAAAAATAGACCATGCTTAGAACTGGTCAAATTACAGCTTCCTAGTCTAATGGGGAGGGGATGGGGTGCCAAATAATAAAATGTATCAGTTAGCTTCTCATCCTAGGTTTACACAAGGGTGGATAAGAGAGGACTTCACCTCCATCTGACTTTATATTGAAGCTGGCCTGAATGAGTACTCCGTTGAAGCTCTGCTCTTAAGGATTTCAAGTTTGTGCTTGACAAATGTGAGAATCCAATAATCATCAACACTCAGAGAGCATGGAGGATGGTCTGTGAGTTGAAAGGAAGATTTACTTTGATTTCCACTCTCCCATTCAGGGTAATCCAGATTTCCCACTACGTACTATAGCCGATTGTCTTGATATTTGGAAAGTTAAGGGATTCATTTAGTTGGGTGATATGTTTAGTGCTGCCCCCTTGTTACCTTTTGAGCAACTGTGTCGACAATACAATATCTCAAAATACTTCCTTTTCAGATATTTACAACTTAGAGACTTTATTCTTAGTAAGACATCTCTGCATCTTGGTGCTAGTATCCCCCCAGTGGGAAAATCCTGATATCTATGGAACCAAAGCAATTAGTCGGCAATGTTTTATGACACATTATGTCCTATATCCTATGTAAATATGCTACAGTTTCTGTGATCATGGGAGAAATATCTTGCAGTGAATGTTGATGAGAAGCCTTGGGACAGTATCTGGGAAAATGCCAATAGAAACTCAGTCTGTAATAGAATGAAAGAGATCCAACTTAAAACATTACACCGTCTGCATATTACATCAAGTTTAAGACACAGGATAGACCCACTATACAATCACTCTACCAAAAATTGGTAAAAGATGACTACATACTCTGGGCAGGATTTTGCAGCCTCCTTCACCCCAAAACCGAAAAATCCCACCCAAGGTCAACAGATCTTTCCATGGTCTGCCCCTCGCCCACTCTGATATCTGTAGTGGGCAAGATGGCAAAATTCCAGCCATTGTGTCTGGCCCTGTGTCAAAACTAATTCCTATTGGTTTGGCAGAACTAAACAGCTTGAGAAGATTTTTGATCCAGCCTTAGAGTTTGATCCTTTGTACTTGATTCTGGGGTTCTCAGGCAGAATGAGAAAAGACTGTATGATATCCTAACATTTGCAGAGAGGAACAATATCCTTTGGTCCTGAATTACCAATGTCTCCTTTTGTTCAGGATTGGTATAAAATTATTATGGGATACATCCCAATGGAATTCCTATCCTGTATACTCTGATTCAAACTGAATGCTCCTCTCTCAAATATACAGGTTCCGTAATGTCTGACTTATTCCGACAAGATTTTTAGTAGGCTTGTAGCATTGCTTCTAGTGTACTAAGCGAGAATATGCACCACTTTTCCATATTTCTATGGCTTTCTCCTCTTTTACCCCCCGTCGTGTTACTTGTCCTTTTTTTTGTATATGTGGAACCACTGGCTTTACTGAATATACTGAACAAACTGTTGATTTTCTCCTGTCTTTTTTGATATTTATATATGGAGAAATGATCAAGCATGCACTATTCCAGTTGAGGGTGTGTTGCATTATTTGTAAGACTGGAAAATCTAATAAAAATATATTTTAAAAAACAGAATCAGAGTATTTGCAAATCCTGAGGAACAGTAATAAATATGAATGAGGATGATTTGTTTTTCAGTTGACTGCTATCATTCAAATGTTCATTAAGTTTGTTAAATAGTAGAAAGCAGAAGGATCTTCCATCTGATAATTGTGAAGTAAGACTGTCATAGAATCATAAAAGATCATCTGGCCCATCATGACTGTGCCAGCTATTAGCAAAGGAAGTTCAGCTAGTCCCACCTCCCATTCTCGTAGCCCTTGTGGCCAAACAGGCCACCTAAGATGGCAATTTGCAAGAGCATGCTGGGATACTTGGAAAAGCGCTGAAACTGACAGGCTGCAGCCTCAAAAGAAATCTGACAGAGATAAACAGGCTGCAGGATACACAGGATATAGGCCATCTCAAGGACAAAGGACTGGTCAAACTGGGTTGTTTACCAGACACAGGGTGCCTTAACCCTTTATTTGAGAGGGAGATATGTGACCTGCATGCCTCCAGCATCTACAGGAATGGCCGTTGGGTATACACCCAGAAATTGGTATGGCAGCACCTGACTGGACTTTATCAATCAGGGTGATCAAGCCCTGATCGACTGATTGGCAATAACTAAAAAGGGTGCAAAACCAACGAGGTATAAAGGGTGCTGCACAACAGAAGAATTTCTCTCTCTCTCCCCAACAAACAAACCACAATGACCATCACCAACAATGACCAGCACAAGGAGAGCCACCACACCAAAGAAGGAAGGAAGACCAGAGCCAGGGTGTCAGACCATATCAAAGGACCAGACTGCGCAAAAACTGTGGAGTCCAACACTCAGATAAAGGCCAATATCTGCCTAAGTACTTGCCAGTCACACAAAAGTTAAGTCAAGATCTACTATTGGACTTGGACTTTAGGATTCTATAAGATAACTTAGTTTTGATTGGCTGGGAGATTAATAATTGTTAGAATAAATATTGTTGTTATAACAAGGAGTTTACTTGCAATTCTTTGTGCACCATATAAGGGTTAAAACAGATTGTGCGGCAGTCACAGCAACACCCTGAAATTTGTTTAGTCTTCCAATTCTTTTTAAAAACCAGAATTGAATCTGCCTCCCCCACAATCTCATGTAGTGCATTCCAGATGCTAACCACTTGCTACATTGGTAAATTTTCCCTCATGTTGCCTTCAGCTCTTTCCCCGCTCACTTTAAATCAGTGCCTTCTGGTTTTCAACCTTTCCACCAATTGGAACAGCTCCATATGGTCACATATAGGATTAACAAGCATATTAGTAAATTCTCTAGACAGATATGTAGAAACAACTTGCAAAACTAATCAAATTAAATGTCTGATCAGAGTTAATTTAATCATACTTACAACAAATGGCTCTCAGCCAATTTCTAATATCTGCAATGTTTATGAAAGAAATCTATGTGAGCTTTATTTTGTTTGATTATTTTTTGTAATATGATGCACACACTGTAATAAACTAATACCTGTGTTAGGTCAGTGGCACCTTCCTGAAGTACTGTGCATTTTGCCTCTGTCTAACCTTTATTCAAAAGATGATACTGACTTTGAGTTTCCAGGAATGAAAAATAAGTCTCAGTTTTTGGAGAAATGCTTCATCTATGGATTTATTTAATACCAGTGTATTTCTAATCTGAGACTCCATCACTTGATTTTAGAGGAGCTTTAATTAAAAACACAATTTACTTTTCTTATTTTCTGAGTGACAGTCTCTTGTAGGGAATTACATGATTAGACAGCAAGGCAAAACATTTTTCTAATTTGCCTTTATGCTAGTTTCACGGCCACCGTTACTGACACTAGTTTTATAATTCCAGAGTTATGACAGAACTCAAAATTCTAGCTACTGCCATGGTGACATTTGAACTCATCTCCCCAGGGCAATAGTCTAGGCCTCAATTTCGAGATTTCAATTTATTACATAGAAATAAGTTCCTCATGTTGGTTACAGTTCCTTTGCCTATGAATGGAAGTCTAATTTCCCCTTGTAGGGGAACCTAGAACTTGGGGGCACAGTTTCAAAATAAGTGAGACTACCATTTAAGACAGTGATTTGGAAGGATTTCTTCTCCCAGAGGGTTGTCAGTATTTTGAATCCTCTTCCTCAGTTAGAAATGGAGGCTGGCTCATTGAATACATTCAAAACCGAGATAGACTGATGTTTGAATGACCAGGGTGTCAAGGGTTGTAGGATACAAGCAGGAAAGTGGAGTTAAAACCATACCAGATGAACCATAATCTCAGTGAGTGGAGGAGCAGGCTCAAAAGGTCAAATGGCCTACTCCTGCTCCTATTTCTTATGTTGGTTACTGAACTTACTGAAACTGGTAACAGTTCCTGTGTCAAAATCTTTCATGATTTTGAACACCTTATTAAATTTCCAGTTAACTTTCTCTGCTGTAAGGAGAACAATATCTGTTTCTCCAGCCTCTACATCTAAATTAAGTCCGTCATCTCTGGTACCATTTTAGCACAATTTCTAAAGTCATGGCATCATTCCTAAATTATGGTGGCAGGAAATGCACACAACAATCAGAGGCCTCATCAGCACTTTATAAAGGTTTAGCAGAACTTATTTGATTTTTCATTCCATTCTTCTGTTGGATGTGTCAGGGATTCCACATTTTTTTAAAACAGGCTTCTTAACATGTCCTGCCTCCTTCAAAAATTTATGTAGGTGCAGCCCCAGACCACTCTGCTTTTTCAACCTCTTTAAAATGAAATCAGTTAATGTAAGTTGTTCAGAAGAGCTTATAATCTGTCAGTACAAAAAACATTAGGGATAACATGTCAACTAGAAGCCAGGACACATTACTACTATACAGTCAGGAGGCAATCATCTGTGGAGGCTTTCAATAGTCCAATTCTCCTGTGCACATAGTGGTACTAAGGCAGAATTTCATCTGTTTCTATATCTAGTAATCCCCAGAACCAGTTGCTAGTCTTTTGCTAGAGACGTTTTGCTTGAATGTTGCCTTCCACATCAAGTTTGGCTGACCAGAAGTCTCTCACACTCTCACTGTTAGCTGTTATGCTGGAAGGATTTGCAGGTTGATGCTCAACCTGTTTGACTGTTATGGCTATCAAGTCTTGAGGTGGGACTCAAACCCAGAGTTTCTAGCTCAGAGGCACTACACCAGAAAGGCTCTTATTCAATAGTAACAGCATTGATTGAGCTGGTCAAATCCTAAGGAACATAGCTGCCAGAATGGACCTGTATCAGGTGTGGAAGACCCAACATGAGGAAGAAATTTCACTAATTTATCTGTCACTGATCCATCAGTCACACTGCCATAGGCACAGTCTTTTCTCCACATTGTCCTCCATCATGTAGTATAGTTGAACTACAATGTTAAAGAGAGAGGCTAAGGATAATTCTGGCTGCCAAAAACTTGCAATCGTAAGGCACTGTGCACCAAATTGTATACTATCACAATCTGCAGCCTCAAGGCTCAGCACATCCATCACTCCTTGATTACTGTAAAGCCAGAAGAATAACCTTGGTTGAATGTCTAGAGTAGTATCTATCATACATCAGAATGAGGTATGAACCTAATGAAACACTATGGCGTTACTCCCAAGTTACATAGCAGAGCAGCAAGCTAGACAGAGCTAGGTGTTTCCATAACCAACGCATCAGAACAAAGTGCTGAAGATTAATCAAATCCACTCAAGAATAATGAAGATAACCAGGCAACCACCAAGTGGAAAAGGCTCAATGAATAATCTTTCTGAATCATAGCAGAGCGCAGCAGATGAGTGCAAGAGACAAGTCTGAAGTGGTTGCCAGTAGCTTTAGCCTACTTCACAGGTTTCCATCATCACAGATGTCACTTTCCAACCAATACACACTTGATATTAGTAAATGCTGATTTCACTAGACACAGACAAGGTAATGGACCATGATAATATCGTGGATGTGGTGCTGAAGAATTGCTGCCCAGCGTGGCTACATAATAGGACTGTTATGACACTGGCATTTATCTGACAAGGTGAAAATGGCTCATATGTGCAATTCCTAAAAAATGAAATAAATCAAATTACAAGCCAATCACAATTCCGTCATCAGTAAAGTGATGGAAGAGACCAACAACAATTGCATTAAATGAAATTCATTCACCAATAAGCTATTGTTAATCACTTCAAATTTTGTGAGAACCACATATGACCAGACCTCATTAAAACTTGATTCCAGAAATGGACACAGGAGTTGACTATCAAGGGAAAGGTTAGAGAAGTGACCTTCAGTGATTGATTGGCCAATTGGATCTAAAAGGAAATGGCTTCAGTGACAGGAATCATACAAACATAAAGGAAGATAATAGTGGTTGTGGAAGCCAAAGGTTCTTGTCTCAGATTAAAGCTGGTCTTTGACTACCTCCTGATTTATCAATCTCAGTGTATTCCCTTTCAGGACAGTTTCAATCCCTTTACTGATACCTTTACAACTGCACTCAGCATTCACCACCAGCGTAATACACCAACCCATCATAATTAGCATGACAGCACTTCTGTCTCCTGTGACCTTTGCTCTAGAGAAGTACAGGAGCAATAATGTCATGAAACAACAACACTCTACATTGCCCTCCACATCATTTGCAATCTTGAGTTGGATGTGTATTGTTGTTTTTTCATCATGACTGGATCCACATCCTGAAACTGGTTTAGATTTGAAAGATAACCTTGAATGTAAGTAATTTATATCATGTAACTACAGGAATTAAAACCATTGCTGTGAATTGCAGCTGGCAAGCACAAAGCCGATGATGAAATGGCTTTTCAGCAATATGCTTTAAGATGTCTATTTCTTCACCAATTATATGTAATTACAATCAAAAGTAATTTCAATCATATCTATGAACATTCATGCTTTCTAACAGCACTTATAATCACCCTTTCACATTTAACTGAAAACACCATTGCTGCACTTACTACTACTCCTTCTATAAAAGGAAAACAGAAAAGTTAGGAGAGTGGATGTTAACTCTTGGGAGGCAGCAAGTGGAGTGCACTGGGCAGTCACCCAAACTGTCATTAGCAGATCCAACCTCATTACCACATCAATAGTGAATGGCATGTCCAAACAACTTGCTGCGTTTCGAGGCCAGTGCAATATTATGATGTGGAGATGCTGGTGTTGGACTTAGGTGGACACAATAAGAAGTTTCACAACAACAACACCAAGTTAAAGTCCCACAGATTTATTTGGAATCACGAGCTTTTGGAGTGATGCCCCTTCATCAGGTGAGTTCTGATGAAGGATCAGCACTCTGAAAGTTCATGATTCCAAATAAACCTGTTGGACTTTAACCTGGTGTTGTGAGACTTCTTATAGTGCAATGTCAAGCAGCCTATAGGTTGATGTTGTCAATAGGTTTGCGAGTTAGAGAGGCCAGAATGGTGGCAAGCTACATTTTCCTTGCAGAACTCCAGGGGGTACTTGTGCATAACTTAATTTGTAATTAGCTGTTTGTTGCCTTTGCCAATTCAGTGCCTAGTACAACTTGCAGATGTACACCAAATGCTTAGATGTTTGTTCTCAAAATTGCATTGAGGGTATATGGATATTGTAAGATCCAATTTAATAGAGCAACGTCTGATTCAGCTGGGCACCTGGACCAGCTATTGGAAGGTTCCAGAGTATATTACAGTGGAACAGGAACTCCAAGGCAGTGAGTTCACCACAACCATTTTAACTGTTACTTACCTCTCCTGGTGGTATTTTCTTCAACAAGTTAAATGTGTTTGAATGAAATAGTTATACCACAGATGATGAATTGAAACCTGCCATCATACTTTCAAGGGAGATGGTGGTGTAGTGGTAATACCACTTGTCATGTGAGTGTACCTTCAAGTTTTTTTTTAAATATCATGCAGCTTACAGCTTCAGCAATGTCACTGGAGCTGGAGATAAGCTGTGGCAGTCAGATGCTAGGGTTTTCAGTTTTGTTTGTGGCAGTTAGGTGATCACCTGACTGCCACAGCTTATCTCCAGCTCCAATGACATTGCTGAAGCTGTAAGCTGCATGATATTTAAAAAACAACTTGAAGGTACACTCACATGACAAGTGGTATTACCACTACACCACCATCTCCCTTGAAAGTATGATGGCAGGTTTCACTTCATCATCTGTAGTACAACTATTTCATTCAAACACATTTAACTTGTTGAAGAAAATACCACCGGGAGATGTTCTTTTCCTTTGGGCTTTCAGTTTTCATTTTGGGAAGCAGTTTAGCAGCAAGAAGCAGTCCCTTTCTCACCATGTTTTTTCTTTCTGTTTGGTTCTGCCTTAAATAAACTGTGTTTTGGGAAACAGATTTGACTACAACCTCTTCTGCATTTCTTCACAAGGGACTTTCAGCATTCAACCCAGAAGGCTAGATTCCTATAACAAGTGGGCATTGACCTTTGCTTTTTTGTTTATTTGGAGGGTTTTGTGTATTGGATGTTGGCTTTGGTTGGAACACATTACAGATATTTCCTTAAGAGTTATATATTATCAAGGTTGTTGTATTTCTTGTTTGTAATTATTAAAAGTTCTTGCTAATTGTCTTACTTTACATGCATATCAACAATATTCTTAATTAAACTTTATTTTTGATAAAAACTCCTCGTGGGTTAGTTGAATGACACCTGAAGTGAAGCCTCTCATGCTCATCCTAGCCAAATTCAATTCACTTGATGCTACAGGTCTAGACTAGTAATCTACAGTCCCAGCCTAGTACTCTAGGAACATTAATTCAAATCCCAATGCGGCAGCTGGTCAGATTTAAATTCAACTCAAAAACAATCTGGAATTGAAAAGTTGGTCTCAGTGACGACCAGGAAACTACAAACAACAGTAATAAAAACCCATCTGGTTCACTGATTTTGCTAAGGGAAGGAAATCTGCCAGCCTTATCTGTGACTCCAGACCCACAACAATGTGGTTGACTATTAACTGCCCTCTAAACAGCCTAGTTTGACACACAGTTAAGGGCAATAGGGGAGAGTCTTGCCAGAAATGCCCATATCCCAAAGAATAATATATTTTTAAAAAATCTGCACAATCCTGGATTTTTCACCAAATACTATCAAGTGATGGAAATCATGGATTTGTCTTATGATGCCTTTTTGTTTTGACTCAAAATGTTCTTGAGCTAAAAAGAAACAAAAGCTTGCACTTAAAATATGATTTTATTTTGTAACATATAACTTACGTACCTGTTCATCAAACCAAACTACATCTCAGTCACACTGCACCATCTCCTGGTCCACAAAGAAGACTGCATTCAAATAGTACCTGCAGAAGACTCTGGAGTAAATTGCAATTTTGGTGGAGGTTCACAATGGACAAAGGGAAATTGACTGCGTATTAAACATATTAGCTATTACAGAAAATACCTGATTTCCATTTCCACTAAGGGAGCAGTTAACAATAGAGCAGAAAGTTAATTGAATAATGTTTAGAAAGCAGCTTTTACAGGATTTGAAATAATTGTGGGATACTGGAGCATAAAAGTTTAATGCATTTGTGTGAAATTGAATCCTTTTCTCTGTGAACGATGGGATTATCCCATCTGAAATAAACCATAATGGGCATGATCTTACCGGCTCGTCAGTACTCTAGCAGTGCCCAATGGATGTGAGGCCTGAGTGGGGATGAGCTGGAGTAAGGGTGGGTATGAAGGAGAAGCTCTGCAAGGGGGAGGAAGGGGGTGGTCATGCAAGGGGGAGCTCTTTAAGGCAAGACCTTGCAGGGGAAGTCTCTGCTAGGGAAGGCTTAACAAGGGGGGGATGTGCAGAGGAGGGTGGTTGGCAGGGGATGGTATAGGGGGTCTGCCAGGCCACTCAAATGGAAGGTCATGATGCCCCGATGCTGCCAACCCATGTAGGTGCTGGGAAGAACATGCAGCTGATGATGAGGTGGGTGGTCTGATGCCTGTGGCGGGGGGAGGGGGCAGGGGGAGGGGAGGGTCTCCGTGTTTGCTGCCAGATCATGAACCCTGCGTAATGGCACCCGAGCACCCTGCAACCAGCTTCCCGGCATAGTCAGGCTCTGCCCCTCCCCTGCCTACATTTGTGTATATGTGTACATATGTGCATATACATGTATCTGGATTTGTGAAGGTGCTAAGATAGACAAAGGAACTGTTTTTAAAAAGTATGAAGTGTATAAATAAATCATTGTGTTCTCCTCTTATGCAATGTTACCTAAATACATTCTCACATGTGACGCCGAATCTTACCGCTTTTGAAGATTTTCTCAGGTCCAAACTAAAAGTGAGATCTGAGTCTGACTCTGTTGCTGTTCACTGGCCACTGGCCTGGATGATCTTATCCCAGGCAGCCAATGAGGAGGCTGCCTCCAGTCTGATTAAGGCCAGTAGGTGGTTGCAATACCCAGCTATCCCATTCAGTGTTATCCTCGTGGCAGGAGTTGGAAATTGCTAGAGAACTAGAGGGTACCTCAAGGTGGAGACACTCTCTGAAGATGTGTGAAGTTTTTCAAATTATTTGTGGCCACAACTTCCAGGCCACCATCATTGTGCAAGGAAGACACTACCACCCGCAACCATCCCCCATTACCCCTCTCACCCCCAAAATCACTTCTCACATGGTATCTTTGGCTTAAAGATGTCAAAAGACTGTATTGGACCAAGCTAGGGTCCCACAAGGACTCCCACTGACTATGGCAAGGTCTGCAAGACATAATAGGCTACAAGATAAAGGCATGTAGAATCATTGGCACCAGTGCACCCTTCCCCGATGAGCTGAACGCATCTTATGCCTGTTTTGAGCAAGAGGTCAGTGAGAACATACCTTCCATCCTGAAAGCCTTGGCCGAACCAGTATCTGAGGTCACTATCTGACATATGTCAGATCAGCCTTCTTGAAAGTCAAGCCACGGAATGAGACAGGTCTGGATGGGGTACCTCGACAAGCACTCAGATCTTGTGCAGACCAGCTGGAGGAGGTATTTGCAGACATCTTTAACCTCTCTTTACATTAATCTGAAGTTCCTATCTGTTTCAAGAAGACGACCATCACCCCTGTACCAAAGAAAAACCAGGCAGCATGTCTTAATGACTATTGTCGGGTGGCTCTGACATCCATCAGTGTGAAGTGGTTTGAAAGTTAGTCATGTAACGAATCAATTACAGCCTCCAGATTGGCTGAATCCACTAGAGTTCATCTATCACTGCAACAGATCTACAGCAGATGCCATCTCCCTGGCCCTATGCTCAACCCTGGAACACCCGGATAACAAAGACATCTATGTCAGACTCCCATTTATTGACTACAGCTCAGCCTTCAACACCATTATTCCTAAAAAACTCATCTCCAAACTCTGGGGCCTGGGACTTGGTTCCTGTCTCTGCGACTGGAACCTAGTCCACGGACCTCAATCGGTAAGGATAGACAACACCTTCTCGACAATCATCCTGAGCACTGGTGCCACAGTATCCTCAGCCCCTTAATATACTCATACATCTACGACTGTGTGGCCAAGTTCCCCTCCAACTCAATTTTTAAGTTTGCTAATGACACCATCATAGTGGGTCAGATCTCAAACAACGATAAGACAGAGAACAGGAAAAAGATAATTTGGTGAACTGATCCACGATCATCCTCAACACCAGTGCCCCACAAGGCTGTGTTCTCAGCCCCTTACTATATTCCTTATACACCTATGAATGTACGGCCAAATTCTTCTCCCATTCGATTTTCAACTTTGCTGACGACACCACGTAGTGGGTCGGATCTCAAACTATGACAAGACAGAGTACATGAATGAGATAGAGAATCTGGTCAACTGATGCAGCAACAATAATCTCTCCCTCAATATCAATAAAATGAAGGAGATTGTCATCAACTTCAGAAGCGTAAAGGAGAACATACCCCTGTCTACATCAATGGGAATGAAGTTAAAAGGATCGAGAACTTCAAGTTTTTCAAGATCACCAACAACCTGTCCTGGTCCCCCCCATGCTGACACTATAGTTAAGAAAGTCCATCAACGCCTCTACTTCCTTAGAAGACTAAAGAAATTTGGCATGTCAGCTACGACACAAACTTTTAGATGCACCATAGTAAGCATTCTTTCTGGTTGTATCACAGCTTGGTATGACTCCTGCTCTGCCCAAGACTACAAGGAACTATAAAAGGTTGTGAATGTCCATCGTGCAAACCAGTCTCCCATCCATTGACTCTGTCTACACTTCCCGCTGCCTCAACAAAGCAGCCAGCATAATTAAGGATCCCATCACCCCAGACATTCTCTCTTCCACCTTCTTCCTTTGGGAAAAAGATACAAAAATCTGAGGTCATGTACCAACCAACTCAAGAACAGCTTCTTCCCTGCTGCTGTCAGACTTTTGAATGGACTTACCTTGCATTAAGTTGATCTTTCTCTGTACCCTAGCTATGACTGTAACACTACATTCTGCACTCTCTCGTTTCCTTCTCTATGAACAGTATGTTTTATCTGTATAGTATGCAAGAAATAATATTTTTCACTGTTAACACATGTGACAACAATGAATCAAATCAAACGATGCAACAACAATAATCTCTCCATCAATGTCAACAAAACAAAGGAGACAGTCATCAACTTCAGGAAGTGTAGCAGAGAATGTGCCCCAGTCTACATCAACAGGGAAGAAGTGGAAATAGTCGAGAGCTTCAAGATTCTAGGTGTCCAGATCACCAACCACCTGTCCTGGTTCCTCTATGCCAATACTATAGTTAAGAAAGCCCACTAATGCCTCTACTTTCCCTTGGCTTAAAGCATTTCGGCACATTTTGAGATATGAAAGATGCAAGATGAAGGCAAAATGTTTTTTGTGAGGACTTCAACAAACGTGCTAATCATGATTTGGTGTGAGGAAGTCAGGATTGTTACAGTGGGGAGAGTGTACTTTTCAATGGCATTTATTTTATACCTGCGTTTTAGGGAATAGTAGTATTTTTCATTCAGTGCTGCAGCCTTTCATAATTTCCCAATGTTTTCTTCTCCGTGATTAAATCTGAACATTATTCCTTTCTAAGTTCCCATTCTCCCCATCCACAATGCTGAACAATGGAAGTTGGTTCCACTTGATGACATTAGAAATATCTGCTGGAGGGGATGAGTGTATGATCTCAGAGCTGTGTTCTCACCCTGATGAAGTTGTCTATTACCTCTGAGGATCTTACTTTGCTCCTGATTGGCTTCCTTGTGGTGCTTTATGGAATCTTTGTGAAGTCACAATATGCAAATCAATATGGAGTTAATTGCATGACTGTGCACTCATTGACTTAGTGTAGAAAGGAATGGTCTCATGAGATGGACAGCATTGAGGACAGTAATGCAATGAAAGCAATGCTCTGGTACATCAACATTTTCAGCAGGATCTATGAAGAAAAGAGGTTGTCATTGACTGGACTACAGATGCCAAGACAATGAAAGACAAAACTTGGCAGGTTTCGGATAAATGCAGGGCAATGGGTGTTTGTCAATAATCATATCATTGTCCTGCTGAACCGTTCTGTGTGAGGTCGATGCAAAACTAACGCCCAGTTTTGGTGTGTGTGGTCTAGTGACAGATCAGTGCATCCTGCCATCTTGGAGCTCAGTATCAAGATGAGGCCTCTTGATTTTTCATGCATTTCAGCCAGCACTTGGAGATATGGTATTGTTTGGATAGTGTTCCTTCTTGAGAACATCAAGCACTGACCATTGAAGAAATGTTTATATTAATGTGCCTTGTTAAGCTGCTGTCATACATGCATTGCATACATATCCCTCAGGCATAGAGGGCATGAGCTGAACTACAGAGCAGACATTACCCACCATGGAGTGCACATTCTGCACCAAGGTCTTCACTGTGGATACCACCTTTGCAGTATTGTTCTGGTTGCACTGGAGTGGTGGCAATCGGACTTTTCCTGTCAGTTTTGCAACCTGAGGAAGATATTTTCATCTCTTCTTGATGCTTGCCACTCTGTCTTTGTAGCTCCACAATCTCTGAGGCAACTGTACCTAGGTTATCGGCGTAGGGGTCAGCAGAGTCCTGTGCCCTGGTATCCCTCTGAGTGCCTGATCCCTGAGATGTCCCTGCCTCCACCTGCTGTGGATCTTCAGCTGTGAGGTGCTGACCAATAATTCAGAAGTCTGTCCACTGCTTGTTTTGACCAAAGTGTGAGTAACTCTTTTTGAGTTAAACCAAATAAACTAAATCAAATAAGCTGAGGGACAAAATAACAGGAAATCCCTTAAAGAGGAACCACCCGAAACAAAAACAAATCACAATGAAATTTAAAACATTAAACCAAAAGGTGATAAAGAGGGTTAATAATGCACTCCACTCCCCATGGAAGTCTTGATAGTGCCATGGACACCGCCTGTTCCATCTCCAAGAACACCTGGCCAGAAGTATAGACATGGAAGAGGGGCAGGCAGACCTGTTGATAGCAAGTTTAGTTTACCTCAGTCCAACACCAGCATCTCCACATGATAGCAAGTTTAGCCAGGTCCAGGAACAGGTTCACAAGGAGGTCTCCTTTTTCTTGCCTGCCCCATTCCTCACTGGGTGCCCATAGATCAGGAACATGGGGCTGAAATGCAAACAAGACTATAACTAAAGGTTTCCTAAGAAACTGAAAAGGGAGTGCAGCCTAAATACTTTATGTAAATATGATCTACAGACTCCACAAGGTCGCAAAAAGGACAGGTTTCTTGGGAGTCCGTGAACCAGTGCAAGCAGTTGTATGGGACTACTGCGTGCAATGCCCTCCCCCCAGGTCCCCAGTGCTAAGGGGAGGATCCTTCTATAGAAGGACCTCCAATGCTGGATGGCAACAAGACATATCCAGGCAACAAAAGAGGGTAAGGAAGTGAAAAGCGTACAGCAGCCCATACAGGAAACACCTCCATTCAATGGCAAAGGGGACAGAGTGCTTAGACTGTGGGGCTCCAGCCCCTGGGGAGTGGGTCTGGACTTGGGGCCAATATGAAATTCCTTCCCAACAGGGATATACTCAGATGGGAGCCTCCTCAAGACCACGAGTGATGTTGGGTCTGAGTATGACCATTTTTAGGTCATGGATGGCATCAGTCACCAGTTAAACGCTCACCACCGCACATCGAGCCAACTCATGGGGTAACAACCAGCCCACTCCTCCGCCACCCAGCCTGTCCCCAGCCCTGCTCACCCCAGCAGCCACAGCCTGCCTCTCTGCCAGCCACCGGAAATGGAGTTGGTGAAAGGAGCAGATTCTTGGGTAGTGGCTCCTCGATGACAGCCGCTACTGGGATTGTGTCCCAGATGTTGAATCGGTCCTAGTAAAACATGGGCAATGCCTACAGGAAGTTACAAAGATCCTTCAGATCTGTGCACACAATTCTGGCCATGCACCTGGCAGAAAGAATACATCATCAGGGCAGGAGGGAGCTCAACATGAAGGTATTGCTGCACAGTCTGAAGGTGGAAAGTTGCCATCTGGGTACAAAGGCACACAAGCACTTGACCGCCTTCTCTAAGCAGGAGATCCAGAACCTCAATGGCAACCCAGTGTAGTCTGTTGTCCCAGAAGATCTGCGCGAGTGTTCTCTGGATGTTTGTGACAAAGTCGGGGGGAGAGGTCAAAGCCAGTACCACAGCATAGAGGCACTCAGCTAATTTATGACGAGAACTCGTACCCTGTAAGATAGCACTGGGAGCAGTCCTGTCCAGCAGTTCAGGTAGAAGATGAATTGGCCTCCAGCTCTTGCCAATTTATAGGTCTGGATTCCTCAGCTGGTCAAAGATGGATTCCTAAGTAAAGGAAGCTGGTCCTGCTCCAGGTGAAAGGCCTGAGCTCCTTTGGGAGGTGGTCCCATCAGCCATGGACCGACCAGGAGTCCAGAACATCTTGCCCAGTTGATCCTGTCAGAGAACGCAGCAGAGTGCGCAGCAAAGTACACAGCCTAGCACTTGCACATCCTTCTCAGGTCAGCCGAGTCTGTGAACCTGAGGAGCACATCAGCGTAAGCCAACAGGCCATTCCGATGCCCAGCTTGTACAGAGTCAATCCTGACAATCTCCTCTGCAAGAGGCGTAGAAAAGACACCATACAGAGAGCATAAAGTTGGTCAAAGGGCAGCCCTGCCACACACCTCTTCCAAAACAAAGGGGCGCCGTCAGGAACTTGTTAACCATAATGAGATACTTTGCGGCAGCATACAGTAATCGGATTTGGGTGACAAAGTGCATTCTGGCCCTGAATGCCTACAGCTCCAAATACTTGTGATCCACCTTATTGAAAGCCTTCTCCAGGTCAAGAGGCAGGAAGGCGCTCGACAGATTAGCACTCTGAAATGGTGGATGAGGTCCCAGATCAGATGATGTTATCGTGGGTGGTCCAGTCCAACCGAGGTTTGAGTATTTGTGCTGGTGAAGGGTGCAGGTGACAGGTGTGGTGCCTCTTCGATGCTGGTCTCTGAGATATCTTCCTCGGAGTTGCTCAGGTCTGTGGTGTCCAGGGTGTAGGGAATGCTCTGGGCTGGACTGCTGATTGATGACATTAATGCAGTTCTGGGGAACACTGAAAGGTCAGTCACGTGAGGCTTGCACCATGGCTGGATGTGTTGAGGGTTCTCACTTTTGTCTTTTGCCCCCACCTTGCGCTCTGTATACGTGGTTCTGCTCCTTATCAGCCAGCTCAAGGGCTCTTCCTCAAATGGATGAGAATCTTGAGCTCAGCATCACTCCGGCTGGTTGTGCCCGCTCACATCTGTTGTGTTCCCCGAGACCATCTGGAGTTGTAAGTAATACCGTAAATTAGTTTAGCAACAGAAAATGAAATGCTATTTGCATTGCAGATACAGCTTGGGTCTTAAAGCACTGCAACATAAATCAGAATGGTCACACACGGAACCATTCCATTATATCTTTAGTTCTACTGGAATTAATTTTCCACTGGAAATTAATTAAGTTAAAATCAGCTGCTTATGTTCCAACTTCTTAAAGAAAAAGTGAGAAAATTACGTCTTGTAGTCAGTAGGCTAAAAGCACCAACGAGTAGATGGTCGTACCTTAATATTATAAATATGAGCTGCAGATATAGAAAATCTTTGGCCAGAAATAAATGCAATCCATGAAGTATAATTTATGACTTGAGTTATATTAATTCCTTCAGAAATAAAATCAGAAATGTTCCATCAAATTTGATTCTAGAAATACATGAGCAGCAGACCTTATAGGGAAGATATTTACACAGCCTCATCACATCATTTCAAATTTCTGTCCAGTGCCAAGGACTTATGATTAGCTTTAGAGGCACAAAAACAGCAAAATACAAGCCAGTTAAGAGACATGGCACAGTTCATGTGAGTTGTATTTTCCTTCCAGAGTCAGGCTCCAGTTTTCAGAGTCAAAGAGATTTACAGAGTGGAATCAGGCCCTTTGGCCTAACTTATCCAAGCCATCCCTTTTTTCAAAACCCCCAAGCTAGTCCCAATTGCCTGCGTTTGGCCCATATCCCTCTGTACCCATGTAATTGTTTAAATGCTTTTTAAAAGACAAAATTGTACCCATCTCTACTACTACCTCTGGCTTGTCCCAGTCACTCACCACCCTCTGTGTGAAACAATTGTCCCTCTGGATCATTTTGTATCTCTCCCCTCAAACCTATGTCCTCTAGTTTTAGATTTCCGTCTTACAGAAAAGATATTGATTATCTAGCTGATCTATGCCCCTCATTATTTTATAGACCTCTAAAATCACCGCTAAGCCTCCTACTCTCCAGGGAAAAAAGTCCCAATCTATCCAGCCTCTCCTCATAACTCAAATCATCAAGTCCTGGTAGCATCCTAGTAAATCCTTTCTGCACTCTTTCTAGTTTAATAACATCCTTTCTATGACAGGATGACCAGAACTGTACACGGTATTTCAAGTGTGGCCTTACCAATGTCTTGTACAACTTCAACAAGATGTCCCAACTCCTGTATTCAATATTCTGACGAAGAAACCAAGAATACCGAATGCCTTCTTCACCACTCCGTCCACCTGTGATTCCATTTTCAAGCAGCTATGCATTTATACCCCTAGATGTCTTTGTTCTATAACTCTCCCCAGTGCCCTATCATTAACTGATTAAGTCCTGCCCTGGTTCAAATCTACCAAAATGCATTACCTTACATTTATCTAAATTAAACTCCATCTGCCATTTGTTAGCCCACTGACCTAATTGATCAAGATCCCATTGCAATCCTAGATAACTTTCTTTACTGTCCACTATGCCACCAATCTTGGTGTATTCTACAAACTTGTCCATGCATACTAAATTCTCATCCAAATCATTAATATAAATGACAAATATTAGTAGACCCAGCACTGATCCTGAGACACACCGCTGGTCACAGGCCTCCAGTTTGAAAAACAACTCTCTACAACCACCTTCTGACTTCTGTCATCAAGACAATTTTGTATCCATTTGGCTACCTCACCCTGGATCCTGAGAGTTAACCTTATGCAACAATCTACCATGTGATACCTTGTCAAACGCCTTGCTAAAGTCCATGTAGACAACATCAACTGCACTGCCCTCATCTACCTTCTTGGTTACCCCTTCAAAAAACTCAATCAAATTTGTGAGACATGATTTTCCACCCACAAAGCTAATCAGTCTCTAATCAGACTTGTGGCTCTAAATGCCTGTAGATCCTGTCTCTCAAACTACCTTCCAACAACTTAACCACTATAAATGAGAGGCTCACTGACCTATAATTCCCAGGCTTTTCCCTGCAGCCCTTCTTAGGCAAAGGCACAACAGTTGCCACCCTCCAATCTTCAGGCACCTCATCTGTGACTATCGATGATTCAAATATCTCTGCTAGGGGACCGCAATTTCCACCGAAGCCCCCACAACGTTCTAGGATACACTTCATCAGGTCCCAGGGATTTATCTGCCTTGATGCGCTTTAAGACTTCCAGCGCCTCTATCTCTATTTTAGGTACAATCCTCAAGACATCACTATTTATTTCCGCAAGTTCCCTAACATCCATGCTTTTCTCAAAAATGAATACGGATGAGAAATATTCATTTAAGATCTCACCCAATTCTTGTGGATCCACACGTAGATGACCTTGTTGATCCTTAAGAGATCCTACTTTCTCCCTAGTTACTGTTTTGGCCTTTATGTATTTGTAGAAGCTCTTTGGATTCTCCTTTGCCTTATCTGCCAAAACAATCTTGAGTCCCCTTTTTGTCCTCCGATCTCTCTCTTAACTCTAGTCCTACACCCTCTACACTCAAGGATCCACTTGATCTCAGTTGCCTATACACATCATGTGCCTCCTTCTTCTTGACCAGAGCCTCAATATCCCGACTCATCCAGGGATCCCTTCTTCTACCAGCCTTGCCCTTCACTCTAAGAGGAATGTGTTTACCCTGAACCCTGGTTAACACTTTTGAAAGCCTCCACTTACTAGTCCTTTTGCCTTCCCACAGACTCCCCCAATTAACTGTTGAAAGCTCCTGTCTGATAACATCAAAATTGGTGTTGCCCCAAATTAGAATTTTAATTTTTGGGCCAGACCTATCATTCTCCTTAGCTATCTTAAAACTAGTGGAATTATGGTCACTGGTCCCAAAGTGATCCCTCACTAACATTTCTGTCACCTACCCTTCCTTATATCCCAAGAGGAGGCCAAGTTTTGCTCCCTCTCTAGTCAGGCCATCCACATACTGAATGAGAAATTCCTCCTGAATGCACTCAACAAATTTCTCTCCATCCAATCCTCCAATACTATGGCTGTCCCTGTTAAAATCCTCTACTATTATCACCCTGGGCAGCATGGTGGCACAGTGGTTAGCACTACTGCTTCACAGCTCAAGGGTCCTGGGTTTGATACTTGGGTCACTACCTCTGTGGAGTTTGCACGTTCTCCTCGTGTCTGCGTGGGTTTCCTCTGGGTGCTCTGGTTTCCTCCCACAGTCCAAAGATGTGCGGGTTAGGTTGAATGGACATGTTAAGAAATTGCCCCTTAGTGTCCAGGGATGTGTAGGTCAGTGGGATTAGTGGGTATGATATGGGGGTAGGGCCTGGGCGGGATTGTGTTTGGTGCAGACTCAATGGGCCGAAGGGCCTCTTTCTGCACTGTAGGGTTCTATGATTTTATCTTTCTTGGAGCTTTCCATAATCTCCTTACATATTTGCTCAATTTCCTGCTGAGTATTTCAGGGCCTGTACTACAATCCTTTCAAAGTGATTTCCTCCTTCTTATTTCTCAGTTCTACCCATATAGACTCAGTGGGCGAACCCTCAGATATATTCCCTCTTGGTACTGCAGTGATGTTTTCCTTAATCAAAACTGCAACTCCCCCTCCTATCTCCTGTAGACAAATGGGCCATCTAAAATGGCATTTTGTAAAGCACTCTGGGACAATTGGGCAAGAAACTAAACCGACAGGCTGCAGTTTAAAGACAGAGACAAACAGGCTGCAACCCTGACGAGTGAATAAACAGGATATGGGTCATCTCCAGGGTGAAGGGACTTTACAGTCACACTGGATTGTTTCATCTACAGGATGAAAGAGACTTTCTGGTCACACTGGGTTGTGTACCAGACATAAGGGCACTGTGAATCCTTATTTAGGAGGAAGGTATGTGACCTATGTGCCTCCAACACCTACAGACATGGCCACTGGGGACACACCCAGAGATCGGTGTGGTAGCACCTGACTGGACTCTTATTGATCAGGGTGATCAAGTCCTGATTGATTGCCAAAGCAAATGGGGTATAAAGGGTGCTAAGCCACCAGGAATCTCTCTCTCTGACCCCACAAATGAGCTACAACAATGGTGAACATCGCCAGCATGAGGAGAGCCACCACACCTGAGAAGGAAGAAAGACCAGAGCCAGAATGCCAGACCAGACCAAAGGACCAGACTACGCAGACGACTACCGAGACCAGCACACAGATAAAGGCCAATATCTGCTTGGGTACTTGCCAGTCACACAAAGTCAAGGTCTTGTATTGGACCTGAATTCTATTATTTTCTGTAAGATAACTTATTGTTGGTCAGGTGGGTGATTATTGATTGTGTGGGTTTAAATAAATATTGTTTGTACTAATAAGATGTCTACTTGTAGTTATTTGTCCACTGTATAAGGGTTAAAACAGACTGTGCAGCAGGCAACACTCCTGTTCTATCTTTCCTATAGCATCTGTACTCTGGAACATTGAGCTGCCAGTCCTGTCCTTTACTTAGCCATGTTTCAGTAATTGCCATAATATACCAGTCCCATGAACCCATCCATGCTGAGTTAATCTGCCATGCCTGTCAGCCCTCTTGCATTGAAATAAATGCAGCTTAATCTGGATTTCCCTTGCGTTCTATGTTGCTTTTGCATGATCTGTCTAGTACTAGGATTATTGACACTGCCTTTACTATTTAATGAGCTCTCATAAACTTCTGTGTTGTCCTCAACCTTCTCTTCTGTCTCCCTACTCCTTTGGGTCCCACACATTGAATCAGATTTTCAAATCAAAAAGAAAATCAGATTTTCAAAAAGAAAATCAGATTTTCTTTTTAAACTGCATGTATAATTTGACAGCATTTGGTGCTACCACCTCCTATAATTAACAAGATTTGTAGTTCACTGCCAAGAAATGGAATAAATGCGGCAAAATGATGTGTATTTCATGCAGTCAGGCTGTAGATTGACAGCACTGCTTGTAGTTCTCTCCCTGGCTAAGTGCAGAACAAAACATGTATCACTTCAATATAGCAATAACACTTGGGCTAGGCTCAAGCAACATCATATGCACTGACCAAGTAGTGGTGTAAATATTCACTCTGTTCACTAACCTGCAATAATTCTTTCAGAAAATATATTTATAAAATTATAATTTTCATTTGAAGTATGAAGCTGGTTGAAAATTTTTACATCAAGGCAATTACTAATGGAATTATGGTCACTGGTCCCAAGTGATCCCTCACTAACACTTCTGTCACCTGCCCTTCCTTATATCCCAAGAGGAGGTCAAGTTTTGCCCCCTCTCTAGTCGGGCCATCCACTTACTGAATGAGAAATTCCTCCCGAATGCACTCAACAAATTTCTCTCCATCCAAGCCTCTAATACTATGGCTGTCCCAGTCAATAAAAATGCAATCATAAGCATCAAGTCTTATACAGAAGCATTTCTAATGTATATTCAGACTGATGGTCAACAGATTAACAGTTAAACACAAATATTCTGCTCTATTTTAACATTGAGTATTTTCTTCAATATTCCATGACTGAGTTTTATCAAGCTTTAGGGCAAGTAACTACAAAGTATTAAACTAAACTGATACTTGTATGAATACTGCATATGCTTAAAACAATGGATCTAGATTTATGCATGCATTCAATATATGCCACTGAGAAAGAAAGGTCTAAAATACATGACTAAATCCCAAGTCAGTTTTTTATTGTAGCAATGTTTTACACACGGGGAAATCTTTCTTTGACACCTTGCAGACTCAAGGAGTCCTTATATGTAAAGGCTATTTATGATTAAAAAGATTTCAAGATTGTTGGAGCAACAGTTTTGGAAGTGTCATGGAGCACTTCTTAAAAATATGATTCACATTGATTATAGATCATTGAAACAGGGAATTAGTATTGTACATATACTACAAACAAAATATTCATATCTGCCACTTAGTTTCCACACATTATGGACCGATGTTTCAGCTGGGAATTATTTTTTATCTCAATAGTTGGATAACTTTTCATAACAAATTTGAAACTGATAATCTGTTGAATTTAAAACATCAGCGCATTCTGAGAGTTGGACAAGTTATCTTCTGTTTCCTCTGAAGGTTGTTGAACTTTTAAAGGGGTCAAATTCATCCTGAGAACAAACAAATAGCATTGATATAATTAGAACAAATCTCTCAAAATTAATTATCAGATTTTTTGATCAGTCTCACTACATTATTAGGGCATGATATCCGAAGATTAAAACCTAATTAGGTTGTATCACATTTATTGAACACCTGCATTTAAACAGGCAATTAATCATTAAAACTATGCATTATACATGATCAAAATGACAAAGCTACATTAACGCATAACATTAATGCTTGCATTATTTTGGAAGCACAATATGTTATTCCCTTGTGGTAAATGACGTAAAGTTATATACATTGAGAGAACAAAAGTACTTTTTTGCAGTATTGGTTAACTTTATCACTTGTGAATTAACTGCAGGTGCAATTATCCAAAAAGTCAAAACTTATACTGCAGATGCTGGAAATCTGAAATAGAAACAGAAAATGCTGGATAAACTCAGCAGATCTGGCAGCATCAACGGAGAGAATCAGTTGTTTCAAGTCTAAATTACCTTTCTACTTTAGACTCAAAACATTAAATCTGTTTCTCTCCACAGATGCTGCCAGATCTGCTAAATATAAAATATATAAATAATTTCAAAAATCTGTTGGTTAGTTTCTATAACTTCTAATTATAATGGATAAATTCAACAAATGGGACTGAAATTAATTGAATCAATTAATGACAAGTGTTTTTGCTTTGTGTGGTTTCAAGTTGTTCATTTTATTGCTACTTGCCATAACTCTAAAATTCACAACCATTTGAGGAGGGGGGGCTCTTTCTCAGAGCCACTGGGAAGGATGTACAGACGAAAGTCACTTTTTTAAAAAGTCATTCATAAAAGTCCCTTCCCATCCTCTCCCAGTTACAATAACCCTCCTATTTCAATATAAAATAAATAGAAGAGGATTGGGATCTTGGCACCACCACTGGCAGATGCAGGGGAGACAGGGAGATCAAGATGGCAGTGGATCCAGTGCAGGTATAGCAGCTCAGCTGTGTCTGAAACAGGAAATGTGTGAGTTATGTGAGAGACAGGAAGATACACAGGCAGAGAGAGAGAGAGAGATAGATAGGTAGACGGACAGGCAAAGATATAGAGAAAAGAGAGTCGTTGTGGGACCAAGGAGGAGTCTTTCCTGCTGGAACTTCAACAACCAAACAAAATAGAAAAGCGTTATATGCTTTCCAATGGCTTTCTTCCACTTTTAAATTTGTTCAATAAATTATTTTGAGAGTAAAATTTAAAGTAACAAGATCTAGGGTAAGAACAAAATATTGCGGGGGAAACAGTTTTTTTTGTTCCCCTTAAGCTTATTCCCTTAAATACTTTGACTGTGTAAGTGTCTGTCTGTACACAAACTTTTACTATGTTGCTGTGCATGTCCTTTCTTGTTTTAAATAAAATGTTTTGATACGTAGAAAAAGGTGAGAGTCCAGTTGATCCAGAAAAGCCCCTGAAATTGACTGAAAGAGAACAGTTTTATTGTTGCTGTATTTTTGGTTGCCTGCCCAGCACCAAGTCTCTTGTATCATTAACTATCCTTTAATGGAGGTATAGAACAAGTTTGCATTTCTTGCTGAGAAAGCAATTTGCTTTCTAACTTAATTCTTTAAATCTACTTTACCGTCAAAAAGCTCCTGAAAGCCAAAAAGTAGTTTTCCAGAAAATATCAGAAAGAGTCCTTGAAAAAAATATTTTGACAGATGTTAGAATCGACAAGTTGTCCAATTTGGAAGGCCTGCATCCCAGGCTGCCAAGGGAAGTGGAGGTGGAGATAGAAGAGCTTGCCATAATCTTGCAAAGCACGTCAGAGATGCCAGGAAATTGGAGAGTGACAAATTGACAGCTTTATTCAAGGACGAGTGTAAGGACATGGTTCGTAATTACAGATCAGTCAACTTATCAGCGTAAGACAGGGTTTTAGAAATTATGAGGGCAATTCTCCCAATAGTGCTGAATTTGCAAGGAAACTCGTCTAGATCATGACTGTTTTTACAGTGTAACTTCAGACCCGAATCTCCCCACTCAATGCAATTCCTAGGTCACAATTGTGAATATCATTAAAAGCTCAGTATGTGGAACTCTGCACATGTGCAGATTTGTCAGTTTCCCCGTTTGCTGGCCAGCCCAGGATCCTCACATTGCTGCCTCTCCAGCCTTCCCTACAGCCCAATCATAGCCCCCACAAGCATTCTTGGGCAAACCCCGTTCCGCCCTCCCACCACACAGAGCACCACGATTCTGGCTCCCCCCCATCCAGCAGCGGTAATTTCACAGCCCACCCACCACCCCCCCACCCACACCACACAGGAGCCAGACCTCACCCAGCCCACCCCAATTGCTGGCCTCACTCTAGCCAAGGCTGATTCCAATGCAAAGCAGCAGCGGGACCCCTCCAGCCCCACCGATCGCCCCGAGGCCCCGCACACAATAGGCCCCACCTGCTTGGCACTGCCTGATATCCAGTAGGCAGTGCCAAGGTGTCCCCTAGACATGGGCACTTTGTCCCTTGGCAGTGCCAGGAGACAAATTGGCATTGCCAGGGTTCCCATGCCAAAGGGACACCAACCCCCCACCATCTGATCTGTCAGTGGGGTGGGGGGTGGGGCGCTGCTTGCCCCCCTTCACTCCAGCAGGGTCTCCCGCTAGTTCCCTGAACATGGGGAGCCACTCTAAACCCTGCTGGGGTGGAGTGAAGTTGATGGAGATGCTATCGGGCCCGGCACAGAACTTGCCAGGCCTGATAATCACATTTAAAATAAATTTTTAAAAGATTTAAATCATTAACCTTCCCTTCCCGCCGGTTTCCAGCACGGTCCCGACTGCGTCTGTTCTTCGGCCGTGTAAGACGCACATGGATTGCGAACGCATGCGCAAATCCCACGAAATGGCCGACAATGCAATTCTTCCATCCTGACATGCCAAATAAACTTACACATAGGGATGGAAGAATCGCCCCCTATATTCTGTGGGCAAAGAGACTTGCACATATATGACTGCTCCTCTACTGTCAGCTACCAGCTTTCCAGCGACCTTAGGCCCAACCCCTCCAGTGAGAAACAGATCTGGCATTATGTTTTGAACAGAATGGCATAAGATTGGACTTGTGGTCTTGCTGAAAAAACAGATCTGAAACTCTTCATGCTCATTTGGGACTTGGTTTTTTTTTTGGTAAGGTTAAAACCAAAGACTTCCAATACTTAATTGGATGGAATTTCTGCACATTTCAAGCTGTCACAAGCAGGATGACATTCAGAGACAATGGAGGGTTTGAGTATGGCAGTGTTAAGAAAAAACTGAGTTTTGTACTGGTGCATGTGAAACAAGCATTGTGCTTTCAGATGAGGGGCAGCATACAGATAAGATGTAAGATGAATGAAGGCCATGGAAAGATCTGGGGAATTCTTGACATAATAGTGCAGGAAATGGAAGAGAAACCACTGGAAATGATTCCCTGGTTATAACTGGATAGATAAGAGTTGGGTGAGGGCCATCCCATCCAGTGGGAGGATGAAGGAGGAGCAAGCAGTGCTCAACCATGTCACGGGCTGCAGCCTGTTGCAAAGGAATTGTTTAGCAAGACATTCAAGGATTTTGGTGAAAGAGGCTGGAGATGGGTTGGTAGTTCACAAATACAGAGGAGTCATTGCATTTTTGAAGAGGCAGTTGAAAACTGCAGATTTGAAGGGGATGGGGAAATACCAAAGGAGAAGGAACCATTAACAATTCAGTTACAAAAGCAAAATACTGCAGATGCTAGGAATCTAGAATTAAAAAAAAATGCTAGCTATACTCAACAGGTCAGGCAGCATCTGTTGAGGGAAACAAAATTAACGTTCCAGGTTGATAACCTTTCATCAGTTCTGATTAATCCTGAAATGTTAATTCTATTTCTCTCCACAGATACTGCCTGACCAGCTGAACAACGTAAAAAGTCTGACAACACCAAGTTTTAGTCCAACCGATTTATTTGATAATAGACTCACAAGCTTTCGGGGTTAGTCCCTTCGTCAGGTGAATGGAGAGTTCTGGCCTCAGACAGAGCATATCAAGCACAGACAGTTTAGAGATTACTGATTAGATTCTACTCAGTAATCTCTAAACTGTCTGTGCTGTATATGCTCTGTCTGAGGCCAGAACTCTCCATTCACCTGACGAAGGGACTAACCCCGAAAGCTTGTGAGTCTATTATCAAATAAATCTGTTGGACTAAAACCTGGTGTTGTCAGACTTTTTACTGTGTTTACGCCAGTCCAACGCCGGCATACCCACATCACAGCTGAACAATATCAGTGAATATGGTTAGTTCGGTAAACAATCGAAAGCAGGAAAACAAAAAAAGTTACCTCATCATCGTCATCATCATAAAAATTTACTCCTTTGGATTGGCTTTGCGAACCTCTTTTACTGAAAGATTCTGATCTGCTTGGCTTCCTTTTCAAATTAAATAAAACAACAGATGAACAACTGGAATAATTTTCCATTTGCTTGAAATTCAAAAGGTCAAAAAGGACTGTTCACAAAACACACCCACATATATTTATAAGCTGGCCTAAGTAAAATAATCATTGTCATGAAAAACCACCTTGTTCACTAACGTCCTTTAAGGAAGGAAATCTGCCATCCTTATCTGGTTTGGCCTGCACCTGACTCCAGGCCCACAGCGATGTGGTTGACTTTTAACTGCCCTCTGAAATAGCCTAACAAGCCACTGAGTTTGAGGGAGATTCGGAGTGGGAAACTATGCTGGCCTTGCCAGTGTCTCCTACATTCAGTGAAAAAATGAAAAAAAAGTAAGGACCATCAAGGCAGCCTGGCTCATGTTATCTGATGAGTGCTTTGGATCAGCAGCAGAGAACATATATCCAGTTCCGTAAACACTTCAGGTGATCTTCTGTGTTATGGCAGGGTGAGTGGAATGCTCTAATTATGAGTGTAGCCTGGCCTTGTGAGCAGCATGGCTGGCTTTGGGTGGACGCAGGGCACATAATGGTCAGTACAACAGCAGTACATGTCCTGCAAGGGACATCAAATAATGTACATGTAAATGGAGGACGCTAAAGAGGAGACATGGAGACACCTTAGAGATGTCTCCAAGAACTATGCCTCGATGAATGCACACATCACCCTTTCCATATTTTCTTTCAGAAGGGGGCCAATAACACCAATGAGCAGGCCAAGATCAGGGATGGGACCCAAATCTGAGAGATGTCAGGCTGTGGAGGAGAGGACTATGAGCAAAGCATGGATGATCCTAGTTGCATATGGCCATTGGTTTGTTGCATTTACGCAGGTAGTGACCAGGGCTGACTGGAGAAAGAATGGACTTTGAGGATGGCATTTCAGGGGCTAATGGTGATGACTGATTCCCAGGTTACGGAGCTGTTTATTCTGGGAGGTATCAACTGGCGGCAAACTCAGTTTAGGCATGGTTTTGGAAGAAGGTCAATGGCAATGTGATGCTGTGTATAACTTCATCTCGTAGCTGTTTTGATTCTCTCACAATTCATGGAGCTGTGGTCTGACTACCCAGGGCAGAGTCCAACCTAGAACACAAGGAAGTGGCACACGTATCCAAGGATGCATCATTATCACCACCTTCAGAAACAGCAGGCACCATCCCAAAGACACACAAACTCTGGTTGGTTTAAATGTAGAACAGCCTGAAGACCACTGAGTGATTAGCACAGCACAAAGGTGCATGTGGAACTATCAGAGGCAGAAGTGTCTGGGAATAGTTCATTCCTGGGGGGCTGGGGGCATCGTAGCTATGGTCTGCTTGGCAGTGAGGCAGAGCCACAGCAGTCTCTCTCTGGGACAGAGTGTCTGCGTCTGCAGTGGCAGACAAATGGCCAACTGGCTGTTTCCTAAAGGAATGCAAGCTCATGCTCTCCATTTGAATCATGACCTTGGCCCTGTCTCAGGTTGGGCAGTGCCTGATGAGCATCCAAGAGAGACCAGTCAACCTTGTGGTCAGCCCCAAGCAGCAGCAGCAGTGCATGCATGGGATGCAAGATTTCCTGCACAATGGCTTGGAGGGAAATTTCCAAGTGGGGCTGTTACCACACATCACAGTGGCATAGTGGTTAACAAAATCCGATCCCAGAATACATTCATAATTTGTTATTCCACTGGCCTTCTGGACAGTGCTCACTAGAGTAACATGTTCACAGAGATTTGCAGTTTTGACAAAAGGTCAGCAATCTGAAATGTTGAACCCATTTTTAGCTCATTCAGAACCCATCCACTCCTATAGAGTTAAAATCTGTCCATACTCTGTTTCTCTCACCCAAGATGCCACCAGTTCTATTGAATAATTTCCAATATTTTCTGATTTTACCATGGACTAGTGGCTTTTGATATAAAAATTTCCTAGCAGAATGTAAATATCAAAAGGACTGAATAACACATTTAATGGACAAAACATCAAGTGCTTTCCTGTAAGTGTGAAAATCCTCTTCTAAGTAATGTGTTTGCAGTTCTTAAAGCTATTTTATCAATATTCAGTTTAATTATCCATACCCTTGATCTTGTTTTGAGGAACTGGATAAAAACATTTCTTCCAAATCAGAATCATCACTTATTATAACCTGCAAAAACAAAATGTAGTAAATATCCAAGTTTAAATACCTTGAAAATACTCAAATAGAAACAGGAAGTGCTGGAAATACACAGCAGATCTAACAGCAACTGGCTGTGAAATGAGAAGGGGGATGTTTAATCAGGTATGAAGGTGGGTGGGGCTGAAGAGATTATTTGACCAAAGCAGTTGAAATGGCAACTGCCCTTTGTCCTCATGAAGAGTATTTTAGGGCTCTGGCATAAATAATTAGCACAGTACTTCTTATTTTGCTGTGTCAGTTGGAATTTTATAACCTTGGCACATACTTTGTGCTGGTGATATTTCTAAGCAAACCTTATCCAAAATTGTTTTCTGTTCTTACTGAACCCCTTTCACTTTGCTTGTTACATTACTCATCTCATTTGATTCTTCTCTCCTCCCTTGTCACCCACATTGGACCAATTAACCTACATCCACTAATTCTATATGACTAGAATACTACATTGGGTCTTGATTCTATGCGCCATGCCAGGAGAGATAGACTTGTAAATGCAAAACTAACCGCGTGGGAGTTAGATCAAGGTAGGTAGTTTCATTTTTCCATTATAAGAACATAAGAACATAAGAAATAGGAGCAGGAGTAGGCCATCTGGCCCTTCGAGCCTGCCCCGCCATTCAATAAGATCATGGCTGATCTGTCGTGGCTCAGTTCCACTTTCCCGCCCTCTCCCCATAACCCTTAATCCCCTCTCTTATCAAAAACCCATCAACCCGCTTCTTAAAAATATTTAGCGAGGCAGCCTCCACCACTTCAACGGGCAGAGAATTCCAGAGATTCACCACCCTTTGAGTGAAGAAGTTCCTCCTCAACTCCGTTCTGAACTGCCCCCCCTTTATCTTGAGGCTGTGCCCCCTAGTCCTACTGTCTTTTTTGAGCGGGAAGAGTCTTTCCACCTCTATCCTATCCATCCCATTCATCATCTTATACGTCTCAATGAGATCTCCCCTCATTCTTCTAAACTCTAACGAGTACAAGCCTAGTTTATTCAGCCTCTCCTCATAGCTCAACCCCCTCAACTCCGGTATCAGCCTAGTAAACCTCCTCTGCACTCCCTCCAAGGCCAAAATATCCTTGCGCAGGTGCGGCGCCCAAAACTGCACACAGTACTCCAGCTGCGGCCTCACCAATGCCCTATACAGCTATGCAGCTCAGCTTCTTGTTCTTCTAGAAAGGTCACTCCCTGGACTGAATGAAATGTGTCTCTCAATGAGGAACAAGGAAGTGTATTGTAAAATGGTCCTGACTCCACCCCTACCCTCACCTCCAGATATCAATATGAAAATGCAATAAAGTGCACAGGCTTTTGTTAATTGTAAATAGCTTACCAGAATCGTTTTCCCATTTGAGCAATCTCCAGCCTCCCCCACCCAACAAAATAGTGACTCCCTAACTTGCTTTCCATTCTTCTCTCCTCCATCCCTCCTTTCTCTATCCTCCTCTCCACTCCACTTCCTTCCCTGGCTGGATCCAATTATTCCCATTTGGATCAAGTTGTTCTCCTACCCTTTAGCACTCCTCAATCTGAATGTTAGCTGCATAGTCATGTTAGGTTGGCTAGCATATGGTTTATTGACGATAAACATTTTTACCTCCTCAGAAGGATTTTGATGCCAGGTCCGTGCTGGGTGCTGGCTAGATGCTTTAAAGGCTGAAAGAAAGAAAGTTTGGTTACTGGTAATGCAATAGACAACCAGCAATAAACACACTCAGCAGTATATCAAGCTACAAATAAAATGGCAGTTTCAAAATCCACAACATCGCCTACAATTGTTTAATCTTTACACACAAGATCTTATTCCATTACATTGATTTAAATTATCTAGTAATTTAATGTAACTCACTTCAAATTAAGAGCAAGTGATAAAAAAAAATATTGACCAGTTAGAAAAAGTTCTTTAAACGCAAACAACTTCGAATAGTAAGTAGACGATATTAAAGCTGTTTTCTTAGTATAATATTTTAGTTTGTGTGAATTTTATATATTACCTCAATAAATTTGCCGTGGCATTCAGTCTTATCAAACCTGGTTAAGCCACCAGAATGCATGCTGCATTTCTAGGGCACCATGGGCAATGCCATGAGAAGTCTCATGGCATTGAGACATTGGGCTAGAGTTAGGATAGGCTTATGTGAGGTAAATTTTTAAAAAATATTTTAACCTAGAATGGCTGATTTCATCAGTAAATTTAGGATCTACTTTTAAAAATAAAGTGATTTATCTGCAATACATTGTGGAATTAAAGTTCAGAATTAAACCCGGATCTCTGGCACTGTAAGGCAAGTGTGCTAACTACTGTTCTACCGTGCTGCCTTTATGTGTAGCAAGGTCCTATAAACAGCAGAGGAAAATGTCCAAACAATCAGATCTTAGTATTAGATCATATAAATCGGCCAACACATTCAGAAAACTCCCTGCTCTACCAATCATGTTTCATAGAAAAATTCATAGAAACCCTACAGTGCAGAAAGAAGCCCATTGAGTCTGCACCGAACACAATCCCACCCAGACCCTATCCCCATATCCCTACATATTTTACCCACTAATCTACACATCTCAGGACACTAAGGGGCAATTTAGCATGGCCAATCATCCTAACCTACACATCTTTGGACTGTGGGAGGAAACTGGAGCACCGGAGGAAACCCACGCAGACACGAGGAGAATATGCAAACTCCACAGAGACAGTGACCCGAGTCGGGAATCAAACCCAGGTCCCTGGAGCTGTGAAGCAGCAGTGCTAACTACTGTGCCACCGTGCCACCCATTCCTAGATGTCATGGGATCTTGTTCACCAGACAGCACAAATGGGGTTTAGCATCTAATCTGATAAATGACGTTATAAATCAAAAACTCCAATTAATCAAAGATTGTGGACACAATTTTACCATTTTTTTCCCTAAGTGCTGGGAGGACTTGAAACTGGGAGTTTCAGATCAGTCTTTTGGGTGTGTTTTCAGGACACCACCACCACCACCAAACACACACACACACACACACACACACAAACCTGCAAAATTCTGAGCACGCCTATTGCACACATCTAACATCTAACATCTCCCCTCCCCCTTTACAAACACAATGGTCATTCAGGCCAGTTAATCATAGGTTAACTTAGACGAAATGGTTATTTAGTGATGCCAGATACAGAGTCATTGCCCTATTGATATGTATTAACCAAAAAAAAAACTTTAATTCTATTGACAAATGGGAAGTATGCAGTATAAAACCATAGTGTATTAATGACATCCTGTGAATAACTTTGGTCTTTACTCAAGTAGAGAGGTGAGCCATAAATACGACTGGAACCCCAGAGAACTGGAAATGTGCAAAAAGTAAGTCTATTTTGATTCACTCAACTACTGTATTTAGTAGCGTACCCATATATAAAGTAACAAATATAGTTAATGTTCAGCAGAACACTAACAATTCTGCTTTCTTAAATATTATTTTAATGCCTCACTCTCCCATGATAACTGCAGTAAGAAACAAAAGGAATGTTGGAAGCAATCTTACCGGCCCCGTTTTACCAGCGAGAGCGGCTTCATGCCCAGTAAGGGCACAAAGCTCATTACCATTAAACTGCCTGCATCTGCATACAATTAGGGGGGGAAAGTAGCACAGATAACCCCCACCCCCCTCCTTCCTGGATGCTTCCAACCTTGCCAGTGAGATAGCACACTGGTGAGAATCAGTGCAAACTGTGCTGCAGTAGACCAGATACCATGGCCACGCCCCAGAAATGGGGGAGGGGGGAAGGAGAGAGAGAGATCAGAGGCCATTAAAGCCCTCGGATGGCCTGGCAGTACAACGTGTGCTCTGAAGTCAGCTTCACTAGCACAGTTAGGCTCTGCCCTTACTGGTGTAACATTCACAGCTGTCAAGAAATTGACAGAGTGCCACAAAATTGCAGTGCCAAGTTTGCCAAAAAATACCAGTGTGGAGTACTCCCATTTCTTGCACTATTGACACTTAGAAAATTTGGGGGAAAATTCCATCTGTTGAGTTTTGCAAGGAATCTCACTGTGGTACAAAAAATAAGTTATTGTGTTCTGAATAAGAGACTATTATTCAACATATCTGCAGTGGTTTGCTGTTATTGGCTTACCATCCATGATCGACATATTCTTCACAGGAGTAACTACCGGAGCTTTGTATGTCTTGCTGGAGGTCTTCAATTCTTTGCTAGTTTCTCTTCCGCTGCTCCCTAGTGAACCAGAGAATTGTTTAACCTCTCTGCATTTTACTGCACTCAATAGGTTAATAAAACAAGATAATTTTTTCAGTTATTTTCCATGAGCTTACGAAAAAGCCTGTGACATAATTTTAGGTCAGAAGAGAAGTTGTTAAACAATAAAATCAATGGTCAGAAGTATAAAGAATCTTTAAGTTTGGATAAAAGTTGATTGTTCAATTCAAACTATTAAATCGTTGTATGTTTGCAATAAAAAGGTTTACTGACTTCCAGGGGACTGCTTTCTGAATGTGAACATTTCAGATACTTATAAAATTAACTTGAGAAAGTGTGTGATTTGGAAAGAAAAAGCTGATGAATTAGCTCCTTCAATAAACTTCAGTTAAACAGATATGAAACTAATATTAAATATCCTGTAGGTTGTGGCATATAAAATGTAAACCACTGGTGGTTGGCATTTGAAAAAACATTGTAATTCAAATTAAATCAATTTGACATGCTTCACTAAATGAATTAATTCTACAAACATACCTTTAATCACAATCAAAAGATTTGAAAAAACGGTCAAATTCATCGTCATCAGCAACTGATACAAAGAGTTAATCAAATTTATCCTGAGTCACAATGGCTGTGGCATCATCGTAAGGATCTCATTATGAATTAGATTTGGCTCTTTTAGTTTCACAGAATCATCCCTTCACATAAAAAAAATCAACTTCCTCTCAACTCGTTGAACTGTAAATGTGCATTTTTTGAATGATGTAATGCGAGTTTGTGCATTAACATCATCCTACAATTTGATGACAGCCACACAAAACACCAAAACACAATTTTCCACTCTTCCTGAGTTTCTTCTTCCAGCCATCCACCTATTCCATTTGACTGAAGCTGATTCTGGGATGTTTTGTTAAGGCTCACCTTCAAAGGTTGAACTATGGACATTAGATCTCTAGGTATAACTACAACTTTTTAAAATTTATTCTTTCACAGGATGTGAGAAGGCCTGCATTTTTTGCCCATCCCTAATTGCCTTGAGAAGGTCATGGTGAACCACCTTCTTAAAACGCTGCAGTCTATGCGGTGTAGGTACACCACAGTACTGTTAGGAAGAGTTCTGGGATTTTGACCCAGTAGGTATGGATAGAGTTCCAAGTCAGGATGGAGTGTGACTTGGAGGGGAACTTTCAGCTGATAGTGTCCCCATGTACCTCGTGCCCTTGTCCTTCTAGGTGGTACACACCATAGGTTTGAAATGTGTTGTCAAAGTAGCCACGATTAATTGCCTTAGCGCATTTTTTAGATGGTACATGCTGCTGCATCGTTGGTGGAGGGAGTAAAATTTAAGATGGTGGTTGGGATGTCAACCAAATGAGCTGTTCTATCAATCCATATCTTCACTCCATCCTCATTCATCTAAATACTGTTATGGTTATGCATGCAAAGCCTTGCATGGAACTTGACTGGTTTTACTTCGTATATTACCATAGTCTTTTAATTTCATTTGTTGGCCCTGTGGATTAGTACCACCATGAATCTGAATCTCTCACATGATGAATGGTTTTACTAAAACTATTTTCAATCCCATCCATTTCACAATTTGGCCACTAGACAGAGATTCATGAGTGTTTCATCAAAGTTGCTGATGTGATGTAGTGGGTACTTGTGCCACTGTCTGACGAGGAATCACTGGAAACTTATGATCTTGGCATTGAGATTATTTGGTAGTCTCAGAACGATCCTGGTCTTCTGCTGCAACACTAGCCATTCTTGTTCTATAAAGAATTACGTAAACTAGATATTACTCTTAAATCTTTACTGGACTCAGGGTTTGATTCGGCTCGCTTTAGCCTCATTGCGCTTCTAATGATATTAAGTTCTGATCATTTTCAAGGATCCACTCTAATACATGCTTCTGAAGGCAAGGCCAGTAGCTGGTCCTGTTTATTTTGCCTTGGACATCTTAAGAGTGGATGTCTACTTTTTCAAATCGTGTACCAGTTTTTCATTAAGACAGAATTTCCACGCTGCAGAAGTTGATGAGTTAGCAAATGTTACAACTTTTTGCTTGAAACCAGCTTCTTATTTCATTCTTTCTGATGGAGGACCCATTTCTGTTCATCATTCGCCGCATGTTGTTAATTCTGTCTGGGTGCGCCTTAAATTCTTCCACATCTTCTCGGCCACATGGCCCATACCACCTGCTTGATCCTGTGTGCAAACTTAAAGTAGAACATGGAGTTCCGAGATGAAAAACTGAGGAAGACTCTGGGTTGCCTCGTATGCTGGATTGATTTATATGCTGCAATCTATATTACTGACAGCAAGATGCAAAGTTTTGTGGTGGGGACAGGGAATGTGGTTTTCTGCCTGCATTAACTTTACTATCTGGGAATTTTGAAACGTTTTTGTCAAAATTACAATGGATAAACAGGAGAGACTTTATGGAAATTCACCCACATTAAGAAAGAAACAGGGTAGAATTCTGCCAAAAAATTTCGAAGTGTCATAATGACAAGAACGACGGGAGTGAATCACACCGGTCTTATCGACATGCTCCACACTGTGAACAACTGACACTTCAGAGGCATCACATGAATGTGGAGTTTCTATGGGCATGACTCACTTGAGGTGGCCACAGCTGTGCACTATTAACAAGGGGAAGCTGCTTTTAAATGCTCCCGCTGTACTCACAGCCAGTCACGTCAGGAACACGACACCTAGGAGACCAGCTCCACAGTTCATGGAGGGAGAGCTGTGACGACTGCTAAACACCAGGGCGGAGAGGCAAGCCATTCTGTATCCCGGACAGCAGACATCTCAGGAGCAAGGACTCCAACTCAGCCTAGGTGGCGGTGGCCACAGCAATCAGTGCCCACAGCTTGACATGCAAGATCAAGGCCCAATGCGGGAGGATGACTGACCTCATTCCAGCTGCAAGGGCGAGTGTCCACCTGCCCCATCATCTTGCAGCAGTCCCATCTGCTGCACCTGGAATGTTGACCCTGACCCGCTCACTGATGGCCCATGGCAGTCTAGCACCCAATCCCTCAGCATCGTCCTCAAATCCCTCTGGCACCCCCAGTCAGAACCCTGCCTGGCAAGACATGGAAATTCTCAACCATTCCCTTCTGTCTCCACAGGAGAAGATGGCCCACAAGCAAAGGGAACAAGAGAAGACTAGCAGCAGAACTCCCAAACTGCGGCTTCTGATTTCCTTTGATGAATGAGCAATGGAGCTTATAGAAGTGTCACCCCGGAAGGCAGTGAGCAACTGTGATGTCGAGGTGCGCCACAGAAGTAAGAATCCAAAAGACTTTGATCCATTTAGACCTTTCTCAAGTAACTGTTGAATTGCCTAGATACTTATCCCTCCCTAACACTTACCCACGTGTACCCCCTACACCAACCAGGCGTCATAGACATCACCCATACAAAGATGCACAGCTTGGTGGGTACAATTAGCAGACAGGCTTCGAGGTCACTTTCTGGTGGGCACCACACAGCTACTGATGCATATTGTGTAAAGGCAGGAATGTCCAAGGGATCAGGCAAGCCTCCTGCTGCCCAATCCAAGGACACAACTGTGCCTCTGCCAGATGCCGGGCCCCTGGAAGATTCCCAGAGAGCTGCTGGGAATGCAGCAGAGCCAGAGACTGCATGAGGGGGTGTTAAAGAGACATCCCAGAGGCTGTCTGGAGTCCAACAGCCTTCAGATGTAGAGGATGGTGCCAGCATTGCACGGCACCCAGGTCAACACTGCAAGCATGGATCACAGCAAGAGTTCATCATCCTCCTGCCTGGACAAGCCACTCGCTTGTCAGTCCAGACCCATCACCCTTGGGTGATGTAAATGCAACCCTCGTGATGTGTGCATGTGGGGGAGGTCTCCGTCCTGTCGGGGAATTTAAGCAAGGGTTGGGGGTTTGGAACTGCTGGAAACCATGCCTCCTAATGGCCGAATCTTGGGGCGATAGCCGGGCACAAAACAGGTTTTTAGGCTTGCACACTAATCTCCAGGATCGGTGCAATGAGATTGGAAAAATTCCGCGCCCCCCCCCAACAATTATCCATTTATACAATCAAAGCTATTGCCATTCATTATGCAGCATAATAACGTAGTAATTACTTCAACAGTGCAGTCTAAATATTCTCCAAAATCAAACCCACCCAATGGGGAGAAACATTTTGGGTGACCGGCAGTTACACAGGCTAAGGAATCTGCCACAGGTGGAAACAATCACTCACAACGTAATACAACTGTTTTAAATCTAATATTTTAAGGACTGTGGTCTTCGTAGTTTTAGAAGAGACATAGGGTGGAACTGTTCTGTCCTGCCCAGCTCAGGAATTGTAGCAGATCGGACAGAAAAATTGCAGACCCTGGAAAGGTAAGTGACCTCGAGTGGGAATTTCTAGTCTTGGGTTGCACACAGCTGGAAAATCCCACCCACAAAAGCAGTTATATAAGAAAACTCTGGAACAGAAGATAGTAGTTAATTGGGGCAGGAATAACAAAAGCTTTTCCAGCTATGTCAGAAGTCCATTAATGAACTGTATAGGTTCATTAAAGGACGAATTCAAACTAATTCTTCAGCTTAGGCAGAGCTGCTAGATGACAATTTTGGATCAGTTTACACTCCTGTAGATGATATTTAAATCAGCAGTATTCTCTACAGTCTTTAATATGCTTTATGGTGTTGAGAATACAGTGAGTGATCTTTCGATAACACCAAAATCTCTGCAAGAATTAAAACAGTAAAATTGAAGTGCAATCAAATGCAAAAAGATTTAGATGTGCTGGGAAGTAGGCCACACAATGGCAAACAAAATAATTGTAATTTCACGTATGTCTGTTCTTCAGATAAGCTCAAGGATCTTGATCTATTTATCTTAAAGCAACAAAGTCTTAGAGGTGCCCTGTTACAAGGTCTAGAATTTAGTTAAAGAGCTGGATAATGTTGCTCCTGATTATAGCATTTTAACAGATCGTACGTATGAGTAGGATAGACTGGATAACAGGCAGTTCTTCTTTTCCCCAGAGAATTGTGTGCCAGTGGAATACATTGTCAGCTGGTGTATTTAGTGCTAAATCTCAGTGTGTCTTGAAGATGGAGCTTGACTGTTTGCTGATGCAGAGGTCAGATAATTTTGAAGGCAAAGGCCCAAGTGATCTCATGGCCTAATTTTAATGATCTGAAGAAGTCAGGGAGAAATTTTTCAGAATAGTTTTTCTTTTATTGGCCTGAATTTTATTTTTGTTCCTCAGAAGATTACATGCTGAAAGGGTGGATGCAAGGAGGTGTCTGGAGAAAGAAATATATTTAGCCATAAATGGTCCACCTGTCTTGGACTGGGGCTGCCTTGATGGACCAGTTGATCTCTTCCTGCCCGTTAGTTTTATACATTTGTATAAATTTAAACAATTCTTACTGCTTCCTCTTCTGGATCCTCCTCTTCCTGTGGAAGAGCTCTGGCCTCTACTGCTGCCCCTTCCACGACTTCTGCCTCGCCCTCTGATAGTTACAGAGGCACTGCTTTCATCAGAATCTGCAGCTTTTTCTTCAGAAATAACCAGGTCGTCATCACTAATCAATGAGGAAACGTCTTTTCCTTCAGTTCTATGTGCTCTGGCTCTACTCATCGCCTTTTGTTTAATGGAGATAAAAACTGCCCATTAGAGAAATGCTCACAATAACATTAAGCAAATATTATCCATATTAATTTGACAAATCTCCACTGCAAATTTACAGACACACACTCTATGTATAAGGAGCGGCGGTACCTTACCTCACAAGTATACTTCCGCCACATTAAAGTATTATGGAAATTTTAAAAATCTGAGAAATATTGGCCAATATATCACTTGTGAAGCCAGATTGGGTCATTAAGGTCAGGAGCACACATGAAAATTCAGAGGCTAATATTACAATTCCTTGTGGTTTTAATCTTTTTGCTACTTATCAAGGTTCCTTTGATAGCAACATTCGAACACCTAGAGGAGCAAGGGCAACAGATGCACAAGAACACCACCACCAAGAAGGTTCCCCAAAAGTCACACACCATCCTGAGCTGGTAATATATTATAATTCCTTCAGTAGCACTCAATTCAAATCCTGGGAATCTCTCTTTAACAGCACTGTGGGTGTACCAACACCACAGGGACTGCAGTGGTTCAAGAAGGCAGCTCTTCACCACCTTCTTATGGGCAATTAGGGATGAGCAACAAATGCTGGCCTTGTCAGTGACACCCACATTCCATGGTCAATACAAAAAATGTGTAAAACAAGATATTTTGAGTGGAAGATGTGGCCCTTTTATATGGCAGCAAGTCTCACGACACCAGGTTAAAGTCCAACAGGTTTATTTGGTGGCACAAGCTTTCAGAGTTGCTCCTTTTTCACCTGAAGAAGATGCAACACTCCAAAAGCTTGTGCTACTAAATAAACCTGTTGGACTTTAACCCCGGTGTTGTGAGACTTCTTACTGTGCTTACTCCAGTCCAACACCGGCATCTCCATACCATGCCCCTTTATATTATAGGCCAATTTAGCATGTTCAACCTCAGTAGTTAAAGTCCAATATCTTGTTCCCAATAAAACAATAGCCTAAGAATCTGTTACAAATTAAATTGAAATCCATTGCTAGCACTAATGATGTGGTTATTTTACATTCTCAACCTTTAGAACCCTTTGTCTTAGTAGACTGGATAACAAATTCTCCAGGACTAAAAAAAGAGAGGATCTGCAACAGTTAACCAACCCCTTCAGCTAGCAATTTACAGAACCAAACTGCAGTAGAGAGGGTTGGACCTACTGCAAGAGGTTGGGGCTTAGTACTAATTCATGTAGATAAGCAGATTTCAGGTTTTGATTCCAGGTTTGTGACCAGTTAACTGATCAGCTGGTGCAGCAACTGGACCATTGAAATTGGCCTCAGTATTCTTTGCGCTAAGAATACAAATGAACCTATTTCTAATCCTGATCATCATCCTGTGACTAATTCTGGTTCGTTTGCAATTCAAGTGAAGAAGGATGACAGCCAGCTATAATACTGTTGCGTGAATAGTTCACTGTCCCAAGTTCACATATGAAGGATGGTCTTTTGGATAAAGTACCAGAGTGTTGCTGTTTCCTGCGGCACCATAACCAACATGAGTTAACACCTTTAGGAGGGTAAGGGCAAGAGAGAAGTACTGAATCAAGTTACAAAAAACATAGGCATCATCACACCAATTTCATTAAAATCTGGAATGACATTACATACACAAGCACATGTGTATGGAAAACACTATGAATGCCAGTCTGAAAATATTCAAGGAATATGGAACACTCAGTATGGGATTACTTAGACGCATATTTACATTTAATTACTGGAGGAGATTTTGGGTTTGTAGAGGTCAAATTTGCACCAAAAAGACAGGGCAGTGTTAGAGCACCACTCTTAAAATCTGGTACCTTAGTGCAGCTTGCAAAGATCAAAAACAATCCTGTGAATGGTATTACATTGCGGGTCCAGTGTGGAAAAGGCTGAGGCACAGCTATGTTATTTAGTTAAGGTTAATAAAGAATTATTAGACAGGAAGCAGCTTACCTCTTGAACTTCTTCATCTTCTTCAGCTATGTTTTTTTTCCGGGTTTCACGAAAATGGCGAACCTGAAAAAGATCAGAGATGACTAGTATTTGTAAATTATCCCAAAAATGAACTAAGACCACATCCTAGGCATAAAAAGACAGCATGATGATTCTCTTGTCCACAGAAGACGAGTCGTAATCAGAGTCAATTTTTAAATATGAGTTTTTTGAAGTTTCTTTTATTTCAAATGATCATCTCAATTATCATGCTGCAAACAATTAACTTTACCGCAGAATCCTACAGATTTGTCAAAATTTCTGATCCGAAATTCAATGAATATGAAGGAAAGATGTGTTCTTGTGCAACAAGGAACAGGTGCACAAACTACACCTACTCCTCTGGGGCAAAAAAGCATTGCAGGCCACACAGGTTTCCTCAATGATATCAATGGGAAACACCATGTGGTTCCTTACCAGTGCAACATGTGGCGCACTCTGTCATCCAGGAATCTGTGTAGCGCCACTTGAAGTGACGACACACAAATGATTTTTTGACCCTACGTGATTTACACGTGCTGTTCATTTAAAAAAACAATTTTGTTTGTGCATAACAAATCAACCTTCTCAGAATTGCTTCTAACTCTAGTATATTCATCCTTAAATAAGGAGACGAAAACTGCACACAGTACTCCAGTTGTGGTCTCACCAACATCCAGTAGGGTTGTAGCAAAATTTCCTACCTTTAAACTTCATCCATCTTGCAATAAAGACCAACAAGACATTTGCTTTCCTAACTATTTGCTGCATCTGCATGCCAATCATGTGTGACTCATGAATGATGAACTTGTACCCTTTCGTGCCTCAACAATCTATAGTCTCTTTCATTTCAAGTAGATTGCTTTTTACTCTTCCAACAAAGTGTTCTGGCTCACATTTTCCTTTTGTTCACTGTAACACCTGTACATTTTTCCAGGTTTCACTTAAATGTTGAAAACAGCTAAGCTTTCACTCTCTGCCATCTCTTGACTCCTCTACTACCTGTGTTATTGGACTATTTGTCCACATCCTGTCTTGAATGTATGTGGCCACGTATTTTGAGAAAAACCTGCATTTTCCTTTTGGATGATGCCCCCTTTAAGACCACAATAAAATTGGGGGGTATTTAGAGAGGGAGATAAATGGTTTCCTGGTTTGGACATAATTAGGTTTCAAGAAATGCCTCTATGACTATGGGTTGCTATGGGGATGAAAGTTGAAGCAAAAAGTAAATAGAAAGCTAATTGCAGTGGTGCCAGGTTCTAGCCTATCTTGTGATAGGCAGTTTAGAACACAGAATTTATGTGAAGAAAGCATGCAGAGCTCTCTGCAAGTAGATTAGTTTCCAGTTTGGCAGGAGGAAGAAAATACAACTCCAGATGTTTTAGTGAGGCAACATGTGAGTGAGCTGAGCATAAAAGAGAGAAAAAGATTGTGAGCCATGTACATTGGTTGGTTGGTTGGTTAAAAATGAACCCTAGACAGTATGCAATCAGGTCTTGTTGGTGTTAACTGCACCCAGGTTCTTGGGATGGAATTCAGCTGCTGGTGAATATAAAATCTGAAACGACTGCTTGTGAAGCAAGAGTCCCACAAACTGGAAGATGAGTTGAAAAGAGTGAGATTGCACATGGTCCCACATTGGCACTGGTAGTAAAAGTTTTACAATGTGAAATCTTATCCATCAGTTTTCCTTCCATTGACACTGCAGGAATTCCTTTCAAAGGGTTAATAGCCACTATGGGTATCGTAATATAAGATAAGGCACAATTTTCTCCATTTAGAGATGGAAGGCATCAGAAACTACAATTCTTGTGTTATTGCCACCAATTCCAAATCCTTTCAAGCCACCATCCAATGCAGATACAAACTTCCTCTAACCATGACATTCTATTTGACCCCAGGCTGAATTTCTGATTCTATAAGTCCAACATTCAGATCACGCAGTCCCACTTCTGTAACTCGGTCACCTCCACTCCTACCCATGTCTATTTGCAACAGAAATGCTCATATGGAAACACCTATTCCAATTTTCTCTTGGCCAGTCCTGTGTTCCTCACCCTCCACAAATTTTAGCTCATTCATAACTGTTCTATTTCTACCTGCACAAAGTAGATACAGAGGTAGATACAGCAAAATAATTAAACCAAAGTTCCGGAACTGAGCAGCGACAGATCAGCCATGATCTTATTGAATGGCGGGGCAGGTTCGAAGGGCTGGATGGCCTACTCCTGCTCCTATTTCTTATGTTCTTATGCATTCCTGCCTTGTTCAATTGTAAGTGGAGTGAAAAACAACTAGCCAGAGAATAAGACTCCACAGATATCCCCATCTTTAATGATGGGGAGCCTGGCACATCAGTGCAAAAGGCAAGGCATTTGCTACCAGCCAAGACTGCCAAAAAAGGATGATCCCACTCAGCCTTTTCCTGAGATTACAGCATCACAGATGCCAATCTGCAAACAATTCAATTCACTCCACAAGATATTAAGAAATGGCAGAAGGCACTGGGTGCATCAAAAGATACAGGCTGTGACAACACTCTGGTTGTGATAGTGAAGACTTGTGTTTCAGAACCAGCCGCACACACAGCCAAGTTTCCCAATACAATTCCAATATGTCACCTACCCAAAATCTAGAAAATTGCCCAGGGTATATCCTGTCCACAAAATGCTGGATAAATCCTATCCAGCCCATTTCCAACTCCAGCAATCTATTCTCAGTCATCAACAAAATGACAGAAAGTGTTGCGAACGGTGTGAGAAAGTGATACTTACTCAGCAATAACCAATCACTAACACTCAGTCTGGGTTCCACCAGGCAGACTCAGCTCCAGATCTCATTACAGCCTTGGACCAAACATAGGCAAGAGCTGAGCTCAAGAATAACTGACTTCCTGTGACAGCTGGGCAGCATTTGACTGAATATGGCATCAAGGAGGCCTAGCAAAATTTTAGTCAATGGGAATCAGGGAGAAACCCTTTCACTGTTTGGAATGTTACCTTGCACAAAGGAAGGTAGTTGTTGTTCTTGAGGTGTTCAAAGCTCCAGGACGCTGCTGCAGGAGTTCCTCAGGGTAGTGTCTTTGGCTTAGCCACCTTACGTAAAGCTTCATCAACAAATATCCCTCTGTAAGTATGAATGCAATTCCTCAGACGCTACGGCGTCCATGTCCAAACACAGCAAGATCTGAACAACATTCAGGCTTGGGGGCTGATAACTTACATTTAATATTCACAACACACAAGTGCTAGGCAAAGACCTTCTCCAACAAGTGAAAATCTAATCATCTCACTTTGCAATTCAATGTTATTACCAAATGCCAAACCCCCTTTCAGTATTCTGGGGGTTACAATTGACCAACATCAAAATGAACCAGCCATATAAATACTATTGTTGCAAGAGTATATTGGAAGCTAAGAATACTGTGGCAAATAACTCATCACTGACACCCCAAAGCTTGTCTATAGGGCACAAGTCAGGTTTGTGATGGAATACTTTCCACTTGCCTTGATGAGTGCTGCTCCAACAACACTAAACTGACACCATCAAGGACAAAGATGCTGCTTGAATGGTACCCCATTCACCACTCTAAACATTCATTCCATCACCACATACTGGCAGCAGTATGTACAACCTACAACTACAGCAACTTACTGTGGCTTCTTACACAGCAACTCCCAAACTCACGACCGCCTCACCTAGAAGGATAAGAGCAGCAGCAGAAGCATAGGAACACCGCCACCTGCAAGTTCCCTTCCAAGCAACACATCATCCTGACTTGGAACTATATCATAGCTCTTCTGCTGTCACTGGGTCAAAAAAACCTGGAAGTCCCTTAATAACATCATGCTTACGGCATGGACTGCAGTGGTTCAAGAAGACAACTCACGATCAGCTCTGATAGCAATAGATTCTGGACTTGTCAGTGACATTTACTTTATGAATTTTTTTAAAAAACAAGGTAACCACTTACTTACTAAGCTACATTGGCTTTTGGTCTCCAATGTCTTAAAATGATCATTCTCACATTTAAAATAATTTCATACTTCACCATTTTAAGCTTTGTAACGACCTCCAGTCCTACTAAAATCTGCTTTAAAGATCTTCTTTCCTCGTGTGCACCTGTACCTACCATCCCTGTTTATCCCCTTCTAACAATACAGCTTTCCGTTGCACAAGTTCCACATTCTGAAATTCTCTCCCGAAATCCTTCAGGCCTCCTCATGACCCTTACCTTGTTTAAGGTCCTCTTTAAAACTGATTTCTTTGACCAAGTTTCTGCTTACACCTGCTATTATTGTCAAGAATTGGGGAAAAAATTAAGATTAAAAAAATGGAGTTGATAAGAGCAGCTAGCTGAAGGGATTTTGTTGTGCAAATTAACACACTGGTGGGAAAAGCAAATGTTCACCTATGTGACTAGGGGAAAACAAATGGGCTATAGAAGAGGTAAATGCAAAGAGGAGAAATGATACTTATATGCTAAAAGCCAGGTCCACAAGATAGGTAATATCAAAGGAAAAGAATGATTTTTCCATAACACAATAGCCGTAGAAAGGCACAGAGTAGCACTGGCATACATCACTGCCATACCCAGCTGCAGAAACACAGTCTCCCCAAAACTAGTTATTGCAAAAAGAATAGCCAGTTAAAATCCTAAACACAAACAGAGAAGATTTTACCTTCACAAAAACTGAAGACGGTTTTCCCAAATGTGGGCAAATAACCACATGGTGCATGGTAATTATTGGCTGGATTTATTTCATTGAATTATATAATATTGGATGCTGTTTGAAAACAAGGGCCTCTCAAGAGTTCAGGAAACAACAGGCAGTTGGAAACAAAGGGGTAACATCATATAAAACTGCATGTGTACAGCTATCAGTGTAAAGTAGTGATGTAGTGTATTATATTCCTTGTCGTGTGTTTTTATTTTAAATTAATAATATTATAGAGGTTTACAGCATGGAAACACGCCCTTCGGCCCAACTTGCCTGTGCCACCCCGTTTTTACCATTGAGCTAAACCCAATTGCTTGCATTTGGCCATATCCCTCTATATCCATCGTACCCACGTAACTGTCTGAATGCTTTTTAGAAGATAAAATTGTACCCGCCTCTAATACTATCTCTGGCAGCTTGTTCCAGACAGTCACCACCCTCTGTGTGAAAAAACTGCCCCTCTGGACACTCTTGTATCTCTCCCCTCTCACCGTAAACCTGTGCCCCTAGTTTTAGGCTCCCCTACCTTTGAGAAAAGATATTGATTATCTAGCCGATCTATACCTCCCATTATTTTATAGACCTCTATAAGGTCACCCCTCAGCCTCCCATGCTCCAGAGTAAAAAGTCACAGTCTATCCAGCCTCTCCTCATAACTCAATCCATCAAGTCCCAGTAGCATCCTAGTAAATCTCCCCTGCACTCTTTCTAGTTTAATAATATCCTTTCTATAATAGGGTGACTAGAATTCTTTATTAATTGATTACAATTAATCTGGATTAATGCTGCCTAGTTTCCATACCTTTTCTCACAATATTGAAAATTAAAAATACACACCACTAAAAACTGGTGTTCCACGTTACTCTTCATGGCTTTTGGGATACCCTTGCGTTTAACATCAGTGTGGTCCTTAACACTATCTCCTATGGTTCAGTATTGATTTATTTTGATTGTGGGGGTTGGTTAGTTCAGTTGGTGGGATGGCTGGTTACTGATACGGAGCAATGCCAACAGTGCAGGCATGACTCTTGTACTGAGTGAACACCGGCATTCTCAACTTTGCCAAATGCCTGAGGTGTGGTGACCCTCAGGTTAAATCACCACCAGTCTACTCTCTCTCAAAGGGGAGAGCAGCATATGGTCCTCTGGGACTGAGGCAATATTTTATTCCATTTTGATTGTTTATTTTTGAAGTCCCTTGGAATATTCAGTTAAAATTGTTGCTACTAAGTAACAAAAGCTAGTATTTCACATTGCAGATATTTGTTGTAAAGCTTTAAGATTACTTACTTCTTCATCAATTTTGTCTTCAGTGACATCAATTTGCCGCTCTTTCAAAAACCGCTGTGTTTTTTCCAGTTGAAATTTTACCAGCTCATCAATAGCATCTTTTTCTTCCTTGTCAACAAACTCTTGAACAGCTTCCCCCATCCCTCTTTCAGTCAACAGTGATAACCGGACACTCTACAGAGGAAAAGCAACATCTGAGTAGCTCCAATCTATAAACATAAAAATCTATAAATTTATAAAGAAACCTTGGGTTGGATTTCCAGTAACCTACTGAAAATGTCACAGAATGGACTACCATCCACCTGCTCCTGCAGGAAGGCTGCTGCTTTTTCTTGGTGGAAATGAAACATTTACACAGGACAGGTATGGAGCAGCATTGCTACTGATAGGATCAGAGTTAGGACAAAGGGAAATACTGTTGTACACATGACAACCAAATGCCGTATGCTTTGTGAAATGCTGGAAACGCTCCTATAGGAGGTGAAATCCTCGACAGCGATTGAAAGGGTTCAGCAGCAAACACTTTGATGCATTAGTAGTCTTACTATTCTCAGAAATAAGAAAGGACGGTCCATCTCCTGGAAGCTAGAGAGAAGTACTGAGGATGGTACTCTGGCTGAGGCACAGCTAGTCAGTGCTAACTTCACCTTGATAAACTGTCACACAATGCCCAATGGTGGCCAATGTAGGTGAAGCCACAGGTTCCTTGGAAGTTCTATAATACTGATAGATTTGACTCACTTTTCATAGCCACCATAACCTCACAGTATGGATACTGGAACTAAAACATGACGGGAGCTAAAGTGTCAAAGGAGAGGACACTGCAGTTAATATGCACCTGAAAACAGTAGAACCATGCACACATCTTGGAAAAGCATACTTGTTTGCAAACTAGATTCCCATCAGGGATGTTTCTCCGTGTAAATGGAAAGGTTACCTAAACCAGCAGTAATGAAAAATAGAGGACAAGCATAATCACCATCAAAGCAATGAGAGTACTCAAGGAGGTAGCTCGGTGTAGACACAACAGTTGGGGAAACAGCTTCCAAAACAAGTTGGTTTGATGCAGACTGTTGTTGTAAAACTCCATTATTTAGTTGCAACATTATCAAACTGGTAGGCATGAATCAATCCATCTGAAAGTAATTTCCTTTCTTTACCAAATAAAGGGGAATCTCATAAGAGGTGCATTCAGAACAGAAGTTATGTTCAAGCCTCAAACTCTGTTGTGATGTGTCACATATTCAAACAACAGCTCAAAAATATCCATCTACGAGGATCTAGTTAATTAGTTAAGTGAAATAGCAACAAGCATTAGGGAGCAGGAACATCAAACTGAAGCATCAAGAAATCTCTTCCTGAGGTCATACAGCCTAGGTCTCCAATGCCAGGGCTCCAGTTTTCAAAAAAAATCTATAAGAGAGCACTTAAAGCGCAGACACTGGCAACAGCTGTATCATGTAGTGAGGATGGATCACCATCTTGATGGGGTGAAAATGCTTGTGCATTCTGATAATCGCTTGAGCGATGTTGCCAGGAGCACTTTGCTCTTGATGAAGCTACCCAGGGTGGCAAGATAGAAGGTGGTGCTAGACAAAGTGCAGTCCAAAATGTCCTCAATTACAGAACAGGTGAAGGAAGATTTACCATTCTCTGCCTGCAAAGAACTGTAAGGTGGTTTCAATCATCATCTTAAAAACTCTCCAATTTGTTAAGATTAATTGGTCAAAAACTGCACCCCAAGCTAAACAAAACCAGGTGGAGGCTTCCACAAGAGCCTATCTGCCAAATCTCGTAGTGATGGAGGAATGGCAATGGGGCAGAGCTGAGAACATCAGTGTCCCTGGGTACCCCAGGTACATAAAGGTTGCTGAACATCACACGGGGAACAGGACGTTCGAAAAGATGACCTAAAAATAGTCTGTCCCACTTTCTCCTGAGAACTGCACCCAGCAGGATCACTGCGTGGCCAAAGAAAGAAAACTCTGAATTTTTCAACCTGGGATGTTAAAATACTCATGGGTGAAGTAAAAGAACAATCATCTAGAAAGAACTGCAATCTTTTCATGTGAACCATTAAGGCTCCAAAATAAAATTGCTGCCCTCACGGAGATCCACCTCTGGGGAGGGATAGCTAAAGGAACAAGCAAGGGATAAATCTTTTACTAGAAAGGAAAGTGATTCTGGAGTCCACAGAATTAAGTTTTGCTCTCCAAATAAGGATCTTTGATGCACTGCCAGAACTCCCCAATTGTAGAACTGAAAGACTTAATGACACTTCACCTACAGCTCAGCCATAAACAATACAGCAACATTACCAGTACTTTATAAACTGATCCATGACTCAGAAGATGATGTTAAAAAAAAAGTTCTATTATGACCTGGATAAAGTCTTCATTGCAATAGCAAAAAAAGAAAATCATCCTTCTGTGAGACTTTGATGCTATGGTTGGCAGGGACTCCAAAGGTTGGAGCAGCATCATTGGAAAACATGGGATGGGAAAAGCCATTGCAAATGGCTTCTTCCATATAGACCCATTATAATAAACTCCTCTTCAACCAGAATGAAAAATACGAAACCACTTGCAGGCATCCTAGATCTTAGCATTGGCACTTCTCAGATTATGTCATTATTCGAATTAAAGATCTAAGTGAAATCTACATCACTTAATCCATGATTGATTCCTGCTAGATGTGTCATCAACTTCTTTGATTGGTGATGAATATTCACTAGCACCAAGATATTGCAAGGTCCAAAAGTCCAAGAAGAATGTCTCACCTCTAAAACAGGCCAATCGAAGAAAGGAATTCAAAATGCAGCTCATTAACAATCTGGAAAATCTCTACACCTTCAACTCAATCCCAGCACAGTGGGATGAGATAATGTCAGCTGTACTATATTCCTATGCCCAGACTTTAGTGTCTGAACAATGTCCTCACAAGATTGGCTTAACAAAAATAATGCACAAATATATGAGCATCTGGAACAAAAATGAGCAGCCTGCATTGCCTGGCAATGGGGCATTGCCTGCCCATGGGGGCAGCTCAAGAAGGCAGCATATCAATCACTCAAGGCTGACATCCAAAGAAAAAAAAAGATGTGGTAGAAAGAGAAAGCCCAGGAATCCGACAGTATGTTAATGACATGCAAAACTTTTTTCAACGTGCCATGGCCAACTACAGTCAGAAGTCAAATAAACAGATCTCTTACATTCACAAGGTGTTGTTTTCCTTCTCAAAGAGGACAATGCCATTTGTAAATGCTGGAAAGAACATTTTGAACAACTCCTCAACTGTGAATCCACGATGGCAACTGATTGTCCCCTAGTGCCCTGCAATGGAATCCAATATGGATGGGAGATCTGCAACAAGAAATCCAGAAAAAAAACAACAAACAACAAAGTTGGAACCACAAAGGGCTTTTCAAGCTGAGTTCTTCAAAGCTGGAGGACTTTTTACTCAGACAGGCACTCATCCTGCTAAGTTGGGAGGAAACTTCTCCCATCCCCCTGCCTTCCCAGCCGGGAAAATCTTGGCACATATTCTCCTGAACCACCTACTTCCTGTGGCTATGGAAATCCTCCCAGACACGGTATGACTTTAGGCCTTTCAGAGGAGCCTCCGACGTGATGGCCATTGCCAAACAAAGCCAAGAAAAGTAGAAGACACCACAAGGAATTAGTCATTGCATTTATCAATTTGATCAAACCATCTGACTCAGTAAATGCGAAACTCCGTGGATTGTGCTCCTACAATCTGAATGCCCAAGAAACATCAACATAATTCTGCAACTGCCTCATCATGACATGACTGCAGCTGCCTTGACTGGAATCCAGCATCTTCAAAATCCAGTCTGGGGTCAAGCAGGGCTGTGTGATAGATGCTATACTAGTAACAATCTTCTTGAGTGACTATTCACTTCAAAGATAAATCACCCTCTGGTGGCAGTATTTAATCCCCTTTAGACCAATAGCATTTTGGTCACCTCTGTGCCAAAACTAATCTGACCACGATAGATATACATAGCTGTGGGTCACTGCAATGTCTTGCTGCTCTGCACCAGATCTGCAAAACGCTCTCGAATTTTTCAATTCTGAAAAGAAGAAATTCGACCCATCCTTGAACGTGGCCAAAACAAAGCTCATACAACTCACAACTGGTCAGCCAAATATTCCACCTCCAATAAATAAGTTATAGTGTCACAAGTAGGCTTACATTAACACTACAGTGAAGTTACTGTGAAAATCCCTAATCACCACACTCCGGCACCTGTTAGTGTATGATAAGGGAGAATTTGGTGTGGCAAATACATGCCTTTCAGACTGTGGGAGGAAACTGGAGCATCCAGAGGAAACCCACACAAACACGGGAAGAATATGCAGACTCCACACAATCACCCAAGATGGGAATTGAACTGGGGTCTCTGGCACTGTGAGGCAGCAGTACTCACCACTGTGCCACCATCCTGCCCATATCTGTTGAAGGAGGTGCTCTGGGATATGTTGGACATTTTCCCCACTGCACTCTCAAAAGACTACTATTGACAAAGAAATCCAACACCAGATTTGCAACAGCTGTTCAGCCTTCAGCAAATTACAGTAGTGATTGTTTGATTAAAAAAACTCTGTAAAACAACAGAGCAGCCAATGCACCAGATTCCTATACTGCAGTGAGAGCTGGACTATATATCAGTGATACAATCCCAGTAATGCCTCTGCCACATCATCTTGATTCAATTGGAAGACTGTTGATCAAACACTAATGCCCCTTTCTTGAAGCCCAGTCCATAGCAATCATGCAAAATTCCTGCAAAATCAACTGTGATGGACAGGCCACTAGTTTGCTTGGCTGAAAATCATCTTCCCCACCAGATCACTCAAAAAGCCAAAGGGAGGGTAAAGGAAATGCTTCAAAGACAATCTGAACTCTCTGTGAAATGGTTCACTTCATATAATTTCTTTTTTCAAACTTCTTTTTACAGAGACCTGATGCACATTGTCAAACTTACTTTTTCTGCCGTCTCAAAAAATTGTTTGACTAGATCCTCCACTCTTAATGTCATTCCTTCCGAAGATCTATTTGCAACTTTTTCAAAATTAATCTGTGCATCATCTGTCGCAAAATCAAACAAGAAAAAGACTCATCAATCACCAGCACAATTCAGCACAATCTTCTCCAGTGTTTGATTGCAGTGCACAGTTAGATGGATAGTACAGTACATTTAAAAAAGAAAAATGATGTTTTTTGCAAATACTGCAAAAACTTAGGCCTGCAAAATACCTGGACTGCCACTGACCATTGAAACTGTTGCAGCAGCTTCAGGGAAGGAAGATATGTGATTAAATGTCAATAAATTGATGTCATTGCCCAAGTTGTGCCACTCCACTGTTAGCTTTGCAAATATAATATCTTATCCTTTGCTTCCCCATTTTGTTGGAATTTGCTGTAGTTTCCTCATTAATTGCACAGTAGATATGCAACAGAAATCTAATTCTTATCATTTAAGTGCAAGTACCCTTTCAACAATATCACTAACCGATCTAGCACCAAAAATTAACATATATAAGCGTGCAGTTTTATTCCTTCAGGTTTTGAATTTTTTGGAATGCAGTCAAAAGAAAAGTAGCTATTTCTAACAAGCTGAAGTTTCTAAATAATTTTTTTATTAAATGCACAAACACAGCTCCAGGACTTTAAATTACTACTGGTTTGCTTGATAGAAACTAGTAGGTTTCACTTAAGAACGAGCCACATGACAGTTACTGAAATGTTAATGTTTGTACAGAAGTAAATTGTTCCTCCTCAGACTTTATAATAACTCAAATAGTGCCATGCGGAATCTGTAACTATATTTGCTAATTTCTGACTTGGAGCAAATGCCTAAAAACGCAAGTGATTATTGGAAGCAGGAAAATATTACATAAGTCAATGTTAAAATAAACTATTGGAGTTTGGAAGGGGTGGAGGACATGCAGTCTTGTTTATAAAACTAATGGTCGATGGAAACTGATCCTACTATTGGTAAGGTAGCAGAGTGGTTCTGTTGCAGGATTATTCAGCTGTTTGTGAATTAAAATGCCAGCAATGCAATTTAAGAACTTGAATTCATTCTTTTAAAATAAAGATTCAACAAAAGGGTCTGGTGTCAATAAAAGTAATCAAGCTGTCCACTTGGTTGGGACTCCAAATTAAGCATTTATTCCTTAGAGCACCCTGCTCCCACTTCCCGGTTTAAACTCAGAAGGATCTTCAATCCTATAGGTGAAGCAAATACACAGTTGCTTGCCCTGTTCAAACAGATCCCAGATCCCCTGTAGTATCAGCGTGCTGTTCTGCCTAGAGTCAGTGCAGAAGTCCATAGAAAGTTTGTAGACAGTGCAAATCTAACAACTATTAACTGCTGACCACAAAATCCAGGCCTACCTTTTTTGTTTTTTTGTTCTCTATGTCGGAAGAAATGAATGACATCTTTGGGGTTGGCCACTCGCTCTACAAACTTCTGGCTAAATCGCAGGGTGTTGAAAGGTTCAAATCCCCCACTGTAATCCACCTAAAGCAAACCAAGAATTGCAAACCTCAGTACAACTCATACTTAAGTTCGTGATAAATTGATTAAACAAATTTTAAACAGAATTGATACTTGACATCTTCACTCACTGGATATTTTTAGATTCACCAATAATTGTCAGGGCTTATAGCCTTTGCAGCAACCAGTATCTTCAGCCATTTCTTGATATCATATGGAATAAATTGAATTGGTTGAAGACTGACATCTCTGATACTGGGGACCTCTGGGGAAGGCCAAGGTGGATCACCCTGCTCAGCACATCTGGCTGAAGTTTGTTGCAAATGCTTCAGCCTTATCTTTTGTACAGATATGCTGGGCTCCTTCGTCATTGAAGATGGTGATATTTGTAGATGGTGGACAGGCTTTTGGGGGGGGGGGGGGGTCAGGAAGTGAGTTACTCGCTGCAGGATTCCTAGTCTTTGATCTGTTCTAGCAGCCACAGTATTTATATGATTAGTCCAATTCAGTTTCTAGTCAATGTACCCCCAGGATTTTAATAGTGGGGATTCAGCGATGGGAATGCCACTGAATTTCAAGGGGTGATGATTCGATCAGCTCTTGTTGGAGATGGCCACTGCCTAGCACTTGTATGGCGTGAATGTTACTTGTCATCTCAGCCCAAGACCGGATATTGTCCAGGTCTTGCTGCATTTAGACATGGACTGCTTCAGTATCCGAAGAGTCACGGACAGTGCTGAACAATGCCCATCAGCGAACATCCCCACTCTTAGCCTTATGATGGCAAGAAGGTTATAGGTGAAGCAGTTGATAATGGCTGTTCCTGGGATATTATTCTCAGGTGAGGTTTGAGAATACACCTCAGGAGAGTATATGGTGAGGGAGGTCTTTAATTGTTGAATATATTAAATTCAGGTTCATGCCCACAAGGGTTAAGTTGCCGACGAGGGGCAGTGGAAATCGGAGATCGCAATCTCATTGACGGGATTCACGACTTCCGGGTTTTGCCAGATCTTGAGCCACTACCATCATTCCTATGGATGGAGAGTGTGGGCTCAAGATTGCCCCCATTAAGTTTTGGGCAGAATAATGAACATATTTGTGACATCAGTCAAAAGGTTATATACTCCTGACATTTTACCCATGATAGCATTTTCTTTTACCATGATCTTTTAGCATTTTCTTCAAAATTAGCTTTAATTTCAGCCAACTCTAATGTGCATTTTATGAAGTGCAAAGTCATTAAAAAAAATACTGACTCTCAATCTTATTAGGGGCTTTTCTGGTTGACGTGGATTTCCCAAACGTTCTCTTTCAGCAACATCCAACATTCCTTCCACCTATAGGATGAATAAAGAAAAAAATAAAATGAACTATTAGTCAATTAATAAGAATTATTAATTCTGGGGGGAGGGGGGTTTAATATGGCTCTCTGGTGGTGGAGGTGGCAGGGGGAAGGCATGTCAGATGGCTGTCCAGTTTTTGGGGGGGGGGGGGGGAAGTAGCTCAGATGGCTCTCTGGTGGGGATAGGGGGAGGAGGGGGGTTCAGGTGGCTCTCTGGTGGGGAAAGGATGAGGGAGGCAGATCAGATGGCTCTCTGATGGGGGGAGTGGGAGGGAGGCAGCTCAGATAGCCTTCTGGTAGGGGGCAGGTGTGATCTGCTGCCACTCTGCACGCAATCGGTCTGGGTAATGGGAACGATAAGGGGGTCAGTTATGTTGTGAGGATGGCGGCCAGGGGAAAGCATAAGCCAGCCCAGGACGGATGTGAAGGGGAGCATTTTTCTACTTTTTTTTACTGCACATGTGCAGCTGAAGGTTCCAATCGGAGCAGCAGGCTTTATGCGCGCTAAGTCCTGTCCACTGGCTTCTGCAGTGTGATTCAAAATTGCTGATTTTTTTTTTCAGGCAGAGTGTGTATGGGGCATCAGAAAACGGGTCTAAAAGTTGAATATGAAACACTCCCAGTTTTAAGTCCAGAATTAAAATGGTAAAATAGGGCCCCCTGTTTCTTCTATCATAAATGAATTCATTCTTTGCAAGGACTGGGGTAGGTGCACACCTGCACCTTCCACTGCAAGTGAACTCATTCTGCGTGGAAAATCTGTTGTCATTTTCAGTGTTGGTGCAGACCAAATCTGGCTGCTATTGTGCTGTTACAGCACATACCACCACCCTACCCTACCACCCCACCTCCAGCAATCACACTGCTCCTAGTAGCTCAACAGTTGTGACCCAAATGGGTGTTTTCATGCATTCCTGTTATATATGCTTTAATATATTTGCTGTCAGTAATGAAAATGAACATATTTATATCCTGTTGCCCTTTATCTGCTATCTCAAAGGAACCTACAATGCAGAAAAAGACTACTTGGTCCATCAAGCCTGCACCGACTCCAAAAAAGCATCCCACCCAGGCCCTCCCCTCTTCCCTATCCCCCCATCCCGCACATTTACCATGGCTAATCCATCTAACCTGCACACCAGAGGGATCTTTACATCACAAGAGATAACTGAATGCATAAATGAACTATTATGCTCATCTATTTGTATATTATTACCAGAGCACCTTAAACAGAGAAACTTGCTAGTCCTCCAAGTGGACTCATGGGGTGGGAAATTGAACTCGCACTCTTGATCTGCAGGATTGCTGGCAGGGGCTCAATATCTGGAAATCGCAAATTTCGTCAGCAAGATCATGATTTCCAATTTTCACCATCCCTCAGTGGGACGCAATCAGGTTTACAGAATAGGTGAGAATCTGATTTGCATTCATTTCAATAAATTTAAATATAAAGACAACCTCACCAGGTCTCGTCTCCCCCCCCCACCCCGCCACCCCCACCCCCACCACATTTTCGTACCTCGATGATGTGACGTCACATCAGTGAGGTTTACAACAGATTCACCCAGGCATGAATCTGTTTTGGGGATCTCCCCAGGGTGCGCACAAAAGCCTGTACAGCCCCTGGGGGAGAGGGACGTAGCCAGGCACTACCCTGGCAATGCCTGCTGGCACCAGTTGGCACTGTCTAGGGACAGCCTCACATGCGGGGACTCATCTATTTGTGGTGGTGATGGTGGCGGGGAGAACAGACACTGCAAATGATGGTAATGCCGGGGCTCATCGGGGTCTAAGAGTCCCTGCCTCACCAGACTGACAGCGCAAACCTCACCAACTCTATTTTTTAGGAGTTAAAGGGACAAGAAAAACTAGCCAGTAGAACTGGAGAATTCCATATCAATTTTCTAACCAGAACTGCCAAATTCTCGTAAGATTCCATCCATATTGTTGAAATGAAACTGTCCTAAGGTTTGCTGTATCCCTAAAACATCCATTGCTCATTCTCTTGTATCTTTCTTTTAAAGATTAATAGGACCTGTTGGATGTGTTTCTTTCCTCCCCTTACAAAATCAGTTTAGAGACTTTGACAGATCAACCAATTTTGTCTCTTGATAGAGCAATCATTAAAATGGAATGGCTACTAATCAATGAAAGTAAGGAATCCACTTTCATTATGGGCAAATACTTTGGGCTCCATAGATCACTTAGACAAGTCACTGAAGCACAATTATTTTATTGAAAGATGAGAGAATGATCTGAGAGAAAATAAGAATTATTAATTACAGTATCCTTAGCCAGACAGAAGCTATTGCTGACAGGATATTTTTGGCAGAGAAAAATTCAAAAGCATTAAGAACTGAATCACCTTTATGGAGTATTGCAAATAGAAAAATTAAACCGATCAACACTAAATCCTTCAGCTGCTATAATCTGGGCTGGAAAACTCATGTATTTGGTGATTTTCTGATGGCAGGCATCATATTCTACCAAGTTAGGCAGGAAACTAGACCAGTTTAGAAATCAGGAGTATGCAGCAGCAGTCCAAAGCATTAACTGGATCCACTCCAGTAAGTACAGCCACTTTAATGTAAGTCTAAGACACAGCCACTTTATTTGCTGGACCAATTTATTGACTTAATTCACAGTCAACACTACTCATTGTATAAATACCCATTACCTGTTTAAAAATGTCATTAGACCGTAACAATGTAATTAATAAGGCATTAACACTACTCAGGCCAAGGTAGGAGGTGGTAAGAGTATACTCAAAGAGTTTACAATTGAGAAGGAGGAGGTGTTAGAAATGCTATCTTTACTTGAAATAGGTACCAGGGCAGGATGGGATGCATCCAAGGGTATTGAGATGAGTGCTTGTAAATTGCAGAGGCACTAGTGATAATCTTCCAGTTTTCACTTGACAAAGGGATTGTGCCAGAGAACTGGAAAATTGTGAATGTTACACCCTCGTTCAAAAAGGGGTCCAAGAATAAAACCAGCAGCTACAAACCAATCTGTTTGACTTTATGGTAGGAAAACTTCTGGAAAATGGAGTTTGGGACAAAATCAATAGTCATATAAGACTGTTGGATAATTAAGGAAAGTCAGCATGGATTCATTAAAGGAAAATTATGTTTAACTAACTTGGAGTTTTTTGAAGAGGTATGAGAGAAGGTTGATAAGGACAATGCTATTGATTTGACTCATATGAATTTACAAAAGGTATTTGATAATAGGCTTGAGTGTAAAATTCCAGCTCATGGAATAAAAGGGAAAATAGGTTTTTAAATAAGAAATTGGATGAAAGACAGAAAACAGAGAGTAGCGATAAATAGCTGTTAGGGAGCAGTGTTGGGACCCTTGCACCTGCTGATATATATTAAATTATCTGGACTGTTATGTTCAGGACATGATTTTAAAACCTGCAGATGATACAAAGTTTGGAAAAGTTTCAACTGTGATGAGGAACAAACTTCCTGAGAGGGCTAGAAGTTAGAATTGATCAAGGTATTCAAAAGGGAATTGGATTGTTATCCAAAAAGAATATGTAGGGATAGGGCAGGGGAGTGAGGTTAGTTGAATGCTCTTTCAGAGAGGTAGTGCAAGCTCAATGGGCCAAATGATCTCCTTCTTCATTGTAAAGGTTCTGTGACACAAAGGGCACTCACTGCAATTTGTGCTCTCAGTGGAGAAGTTTTTAGAATAAGCTCAGCATTGTCTTCTGCAGTATAACTTAGATCAGGAAATGACTTATTGCATTCTACTGGCTTACCTTCTCGACACAAAAAGCCTCTATTTTCTGCATTACTTTGGGATGATCTGGATTAAATATATCGGAGTGATCTGCAAGAACAACATCCTCAATAAAAAACTGGCGAATTGTTTTCAAAGGAATCTTCCGCATGTTCATTTTCTTCCCTTTGATTCGCAACAACCCAACGTGCCTATAATCAAGGGCAATAAAACTTCATAAATATCAGTATTAAACTGTTCAGAAAGATTGATGAGTGCCATGGATCATTCCATGTCAATATCAAGTGATTCTGACTCAATGCTTTGAAGAACTTTGCTGTAGATATTGAAGTGAATTTTACAAATCTATGTTGCTTGAAAGCATAGCAGCAATTCAGTTAAGAAGTCAATGCATCGGACAGGATTAGCACATTGACCTTTGCATCCAAATGGCAGATATATACTCCTAGTGTGTGAAACTCTATACTAGGAGTTAATTCTACTTTTCTTTTTAGTTCTAGATAATCAGGTGCTCAAAGAGGAATATGCTCAAAATTGAATAATTTTCAGTGACCAGACAAATACTGCAAACAATGGACAGATCCAAGAATATAACAGGATCAATGGAACAGTGACAAGGAATAAAAACCATGGGTAGTTCTTTTTTACTTAGTGACACTAAGGTTAGGTGTCACATCAGCAGTATGCTAGATGTGACTTTGCTTTTGGAGTCCTATTTTTTCATCTACCAATGAATAAATGGCAATCAATAAATCAACGTGCATCTGCCATACCTCTCGCAAACAGATTTTCAAAATGTAAGTTGAAAAACAAACTGGTCCAGTATGTAAAGTGGCCCATTACGTAGGGCAGCATTGCAGCACAGTAGTTAGCACTGCTGCCTCACAGCGTCAGGGATCCGGGTTCAATTTCTGACTTGGGTGGAGTCTGCGTGGGTTTCTTCCGGGTGCCTCCCACAATCCAAAGATGTGGGGGTTAGGTGGATTGGCCATGCTAAATTGTCCCATATTGTTAGGGGCACTACCTAGGGTAAATGCATGGGGTTATAGGGATAGAGCCTGGGTGAGATTTTAGTCAGTGCAGACTTGAAAGGCTGAATGGCCTCCCTCTGCACTGTTGGATTCTATGATTACATATATGTGCAGATAGGCAATTTATTGGCTCTGCTACATATAAATGTGTCAAGAAACTTCTATGTTAGACTAAGTTAACACTGTGAAATCTTAACTCAAAACATTAAGTTAGCAGCGCAAGAGTTAATCAGATCTTAAGGACATTATCACCTCCAAGGTCCCAAGCCACATCATAGCAATCTCATTCAGATGTACGTCATCATTCCTTCATTATTGCTGGATTAACATCCTGGAATTCGTCATGTAACAACACCATGGGAACACCCTGGGGTTGTATGATTCAGTAAAGCCATCAACAACTCATCCTCAGGCAATTAGTTATGGAACATAAATGCTGCTTTTCAAAATCATTTTTTTAATGTATTGCTAACAATAGGAAATGTCTTTCAACTAACTCTTCATCTGTGTCAGAAAAGGTAGAGCAGAGTAAGGTTTTTTTTAAAAAAAGGCACATACTTTTTGACAGCTTCACCTGGAGAAAGAGAAGTGACGACACTGCTTCCAGGCTGTGAAACATAGAAGAGCTGCTGTTCATTTCTCGTGGGAGCTATTTTACACTCATGTTCATGTCCCCAAATGACAAGGTCAAGGAAGTCATCCAAAAACTGTTCAGGAATGTAATTGGTAGCTCCATGTTTGCTCCTGTTTGAGAAACGACAAATTGTATAAATGCTTAACTAGGTGATATTCATTTGTAATTTGTGATTTCAGGCACAACTCCATCTCAAAGATCAAAAATGTTATTTTACTTCTTTTGAACCGTAACTGACACAAAAATTAAACACTTCTGCAGCTTTCTATTTTCTTCCGATAAAGGAAGAGATGGCTGTCTCATTGACTGGGATTTTCCAGCCCCAACACCAGCAGGTATCATCACACGCAGGGCAGGAAAACGGCTCTCCACACCATCCCATCTCACCTGTGACAATATCCACCGGTGTCAGGGCCAGAAAATCCTACCCATTCTTTCTTTCAGTTGTTTGATTTCAAAAAGAAGTCACGGCAGGACAACTGTCAGTTTCACAATTAATTTAATTTTGAAGACAGTTTCCTTATATTATTTTTAACAATTCAGGAACCTTCACATTCCAAATCCCATCAAAACAGAGAAGTAACAAGGGCAGGACATGCAAATTAATTGTTCTTGCTTTCTCTTTGAGAACATTTGGCATACTTTTTCTTTCCCTTCACCCATGAGAAATCACCTGAACAACTTCTACCCGAAGGAACAGAATGATCCAAAAATATTTGAAATATTGTGCTATGCTTTGTAACTTAGTACAGGGATCAAATAATCCAAGGAGTGAAATTAATTTTGTTAATTTTTTTTCCTCCCCCGGTTAAAATTGCTTGACAATATTATTATCCACCAGATCATTAATTAATTAATTGGTTTCTTACCTGTTTTGATGAATGACAAATATATTAAACCAGCTATCTTCTTCTTCCTTTGGCCTGAGCATAGTAACTTGTTTATTTACAAACATTCGGTAGAGACGCTCATCTGGGATGGCTCCTATGGATTAATAGAACACACACAACATTTTACCAAAGTTCCAAAAGGAATTCAAGTTGAATAAGACAAGTTTCCTTCAGAAAGGACAATTCTTAAAACCCTGAACTATACTGCAAGACTTACATTACTTGTACTTAACTCAAAATGTTGCACTAAATAAGTCTTAGAAGCAAGTCTAAACCAATATCTTGTAGTTTTTGTCCTTTTTTTCCTAAATTTCAGTATGTTAAATTTTGATATTATAGACAATTCATAACTCATGCTTATGCATATGAATATTACTAATTATATATTGCTGAAGCTTTTTATCTTGCATACATTGAAACCAATGTCTGTATATGTCTGGCTGTAAAGATATGTTAAACTATCGACCCTACTCAACTACAACAATGTGTTAAATGGCTAATGTTCCAACTATCCATTGTCTGAAAGGTATAACAATAAACCGCTCCGACTGTATTGTTGACAGAAAGTAGTTGCCCAGTACTGCGGAGTGCCAGCGCCTTTTCTCCATGAATCTTCGTTAAATAAAATTGTATTGTTGCACCCCCCAGTCTGACTCCGAAGTGGTAATTTCCCGCAACAAAAGGCTGACATTTGTCTGGCTAATCTCTTCTTGTTCATATATCTAAAGAAGCTTTTGCAGTCTGCCTTTTACGTTTCTCGCTAGTTTTCTTTTGTATTCTCTTTTTCCCTTTCTCAACCAGTTTCTTGGTCCTCCTTTGCTGGGTTCTAAATTGCTTCCAATCCTCAGGCTGAACACTTTTTCTGGCATCCTTGTAAGTCATTTCCTTGAATCTAATGCAATCTTTAACTTATTTTGTTAGTCACAATTGATTTACCTTTCCCTTTGGGTGTCTGTGTCTTAAAGGAATGTATATGTTGTAGACAATATAATATTTCTTTAAATGTTAACCATTGCCTATCTAACATCAAATCCCAATCTGCCATAGCCAATTTTCCTCATACCCTCACAATTTATTTTCTTCAGATTTAAGATCTAGGTTCAGAATAAACTGTACCTTGTTCAAACTTAATGCATAATTCTATCATATTAGGGTCACGATTTCCTAAAGGCTCCTTTATAGCAAGGTCATTAATTAGTCTTTTCTAGCCTGATTCCTGGTTGGCTCCTCAATGAAATGTTCCAGCAATCTATCTCATACACGCTCCAGGAATTCCTCTTCAACAGCATTAAGTGCTAATTCAGTTAATCTGTTCTGAGTGTAAATTGAAGTTGCCCATTATTACTCTTACATGCATCTCTAATGACCTAATTTATACCATGCCTCACATTAGCATTAGTTTGGTGACCTATAAACAACTCGCAACAATGTTTTCTGCCCCTTGCAATGAGTCACTCAAACTGGGGGGAATAAAAGCTAGCAACCGCATTTTTCAAGCCAAAATGTTGATCTAAAGTTGTCAGTTAAAATAATTTTTAATAATAGCACAGAATATTTCAAGAGATTAGCCACCACATTGAGCAGAGTGTTTTCATTACTTACACCACTGAGTTTCCAATCTCAGGCATGCTGGTAAAGTGAAGTGGGTCACAAAAGGTAGTCAGTGAAGAGGGAGGGAAATCTGGAGTCACAGTCTGGAAAAAGTGGCATTGGCAAAGCTAGCACACTATTACCTCTCAATCAAAAGTGGTTTACAGATAAAGGAGTAAAATTAAAAGTTTAATGACCATGGTGGCAAAAAGTAGTACAGCTTCATTTCTTGCCTCCAACTCTAATAGAAGCAAATCAGCTCCAGGTTTACTGAACAAAATTATTCCTCAGGATGACGGTCATCCTTAAATGCCCAAATAAGTTGGTAGCAGTCTTTTACTTCAAATCATTGAAGCGATTGTGTTCCAACAAATTTGTGAGGAAAATAGGGAGCCCTCACTTAAAGTTGTGGTTGTGTTCCTGAAAATCCCAACTTAAGTGCAATGATTTAAAGTGAATCTTAGGAATCAATGCTAAAGCCAGGGTTAGATTCCTTGGGCCATTTCTCACTCAAAAAAAAATACAAGTTGAAAATATGTACACCATTGTGCACCAAGCTGAAATAACTTGCAAACTGAAATAGATACCGGGATATAATAGAACTCATCCATGGTACTTTTAGAATTGATGAAGCTCCATCTTGTGGCAAAAGTTGGTCAGCGTAATTTGCAGCTGAAGTCTCAGGACTACCCACACTGTCCAATCTCTGCCACTAGATGGCATTCAATGTGAGCTCAGAACAGGAGCCCTAAGTAGAGCAACTGAAGGACAGACTCCAGACCCTAAAGTAAGAACAGAGTGTGGGAGGCAAGGGTAGACTCCAGATGTTCCAGTTTCCTCCCATAGTCCAAAAGACATGAAGGTTAGGTGCACTGGCCATGCTAAGTTGTCCCTCAGCATATTTGAACTGGGGTGTGGCAACTAGGGAATTTCCACCGTAACTTCATTGCAGTGTTAATGTAAACTTACTTGTGACAATAATCAATAAAAACAAACAGATAATCTTTCTATTCTGAAAAATGACTCATTTACTCGTTTTCTCTCTGACAGCCAGTTTCCAATTTATGCTAACACACTTCCTCCAATTCCATGGGCCTTTACTTTTATGCACCAGCCTCTTACGCATCACCTTGTCAAATGCCATTTGCAAATCTAAATACAATATACGTACAGGTTCTCCTTTACCTACTCTCCCTGTTACATCCTCAAAGATTTTGAGAAAAATTGTCAAACATGATTTACCTTTCATAAACCATGTTGACCAGGTTTGATTATATTCAGCTTTCCTAAATGATTAGCTATTTCCTCTTTGATTATTGACTCCAGCAACTTGGCAATAGTACGAGAGTCGGTGTGCAGGGAACAGAAAAATTGACTGCACCAGAGGCACCTGACACGGACTTTCTAACATCTGAGCCATTGTTCATCTCAATAAGCACATCACAACAGCTTTACCGGTCAATTTCTGCAGTGAATACATTTTTAACTCAGAGAGCATCTTGGGATTTCAGACAATGCAAAAAAAATGCAGCTCTTTCTTTCTTAATTAGACACGAGAAAACTTGTGGCTCATAATAAACTGCAGTAATGCCAATATACTTCAAGTCAAACAGGTTTTTGTTTTTACCAAGCTCGAGAATCTCACCTAACCCATAGAGTGCCAGCTTAGTATTTCCTTTCTGCATCAACACAGGGCTAATGTCAATCTTCTCAACAGACATTGACCGGCCAAAATGGTTTACTAATCCAGCACAGCTCAAAAGATCCAAGGCACACAGTGCATCTGCCTAAAACAGTATTGAAATGGAAAAAAAGTTTCAGTAAAATTAAAATGTAATACAGACACAGAATCAAATCCCTAAAAACAAAAAATCCGAGGGCTCAACAACCCCTTTCACGAATTTATGTGGTTCTTTTATGTATCAGGTAAAGCTAGTCAGGCTAAAATTTCATTGTGTCATAATGGCATTTATTATGGGATTATTTGACACCGTTAAAGAGATGGGAAAAATGGATAAGGCCTGAAAATATGTGCAAGAAACATGACATACAATTAACACCAGTCCTCATTCAGTGAGTTTTGCACACAAGCAGTGGGAGAGAGCATGTTCTGAGTGAGACACAGTCAGAATGAGTGAGAGTATTGGGAATTTGGAATACCAGTGGAAATTCAGTACAGTTTAAAGTTATTGTCACAAATAGGCTTACATTAACACTTCAATGAACTCACTGTAAAATTCCCCTAGTCGCCACATTCCGGCACCAAGGGAGAATTTAGCATGGTCAATGCACCTAACCAGCATGCCTTTCAAACTGTGGGAGGAAACCAGAGCACCTGGAGGAAACCCACACAGAACGAGTAAGGAAATGCAGAATCCACACAGAGTGACCCAAGCCAGGAATCGAACCCGGGTCCCAGGCGCTGTGAGGCAGCAGTGCTAACCCACTATGCTGTCGCTTTGTTTTTCCCTCTTTGCTTTCAAATTTCTTAAATCTTTAGAGTGGTCTTACCCTACTGCAACAGTAGAGGCTACAAGGGAGAGAGTTGACTGGTGAGTACTGGGTAAAGTAGGGTAAGTATTTACTACTTTTATCGCTTATAGCTTGTAAGGTCTTTTTGTGTTTTATAGTTTGTAAGGGCAACATTCTGTAATAAAAGGGAACCAAGGAAGAAGGGTTCTAGAGTAATTGATCTTATTTGATACTAAGCCTCTTCCAAAGGTTTAATATAAAGGGGATAAGTGATGGCGGGAGAGTGCAAAGCTGTGGTGTGCTCCTCTTGTTCTATATGGGAAGCCAGGAACATTTTCAGTTCCCGGGACCAAAACGTATGTAGGAAGTGTCTCCAATTGCAGCTACTGGAAGCCTAGGTTTCAGGTCTGAAGAGCGCCTGGGGACACTGTGGAGCATCTGTAAGGCAGAGGGTATCATGGATGCTTTGTATAGCGAGGTGGTTACATCGCAGGCTAAGACTCCACAGGCAGAGAGAGAAAATGGGTGACAACAGACAGGGCAAGGGGTCTAGGCAGGCAGTGCAGGAATCTCCTATGGCTATTCCCCTGCAAGAACAGATATACAGCTTTGGATATTGTTCAGGGGAATGGCCTCTCAGGGAAAATCAGCAACAGCCAAATTAGCTGCACCATGATTGGCTCTGCTGCACAGGGGAGAAATAAGAAGTGTGGGAATGCAACAATTACAGGGGATTTAACTGCAAGATAGGAATAGATAGGTGTTTCTGTGGCTGCGAACGAGACCCAGGTTGATATGTTGCCTCCCTCGTGCTGGGTCAAGGATGTCCAAGAAAGGTTGCAGGACATGCTGGCCAGAGAGGGCTAACAGCCAGTCGTCTTGATACACATTGGTACAGATGACGTAAGTTAAAAAAAGGATGAGATCCTAAAAGCAGAATATAGGGAGTTAGGAAGTAAGTTGAAAAGTAGGACTTCAAAAAGATAATGATCTCAAGAATACTAATTGGTGCTCTGTGCTAGACAGAATACAAAAAGCAGGAGATACATGGATACGAAAGCAAGCTGCCTGCAGCTTGCATCATCAACACATCAGTGGCTCTATGAATGAAGTGATACATTTCGTGAACATGTCTCATAACCAAATTCAAGCTAGCAAGTCAGTGCTAAGCCTTTCACCTGGCCTCTTTCCAGATATAGCATTCCCACCCTACCATTTCCAGACTAAGGATATCCTGGAGGACCAGAGACAGATATTCTTCCTATCCTTATACGAATGTGTGTGGAGACTTTGCTCTTTGACCAGGATTACAAGAACATGTGCAAGAAGTCTCGTGCAGACACTTTTCTGTTTGCCTCCTTTACTCTCAAAACTCGAGACAGACCACTTTGTCTGCTGATTAGAAAACTTGCTGCATGGAGCCTCGTCAGCCATGAGCATTCAACCATCAGGATGGAGTTTGGGAGTCACGAGTTGGTTACTGTAGTAATTCAGCCAAACCTCAATTTCCTGTCAGCAATACCTATTATTGCGCTCCCACAGCTTACAGCAGGTAGTCTCCACCTACAACTCCATTCCGGGTAAAATAACAGGCTTAAGAATCCCCACTGGCTCTTTCCCATTGAGTGAACCTCCACTTGCTCAATAGTGCAAGTCGTACTCCATGAAGCCCAGGGGTAGATCCATTAATGATCTCTTGTGGATTTTATGGTCATCACAACATCCCTCCCCTTTTAAAACCGTGTCTCACCCAGCACCTCCATCCACAAGGATATCAGTTCTGTCATTTGGATGGAGGTCCGTTGTAGGTGGTGCTAGGTTAGGTGGTGTAAACCAAACAGATGACCTTCTTTCTCAGAGGGAGCATCACAGGATTCTCCTCAGGTCCTGCTTCAGCCCAGAGGCCAATTCTTCAGCTTCCATCTCTGAGTCCATATCTTTGCAATCTGGAGGAGCCAACACAGAATCAATGTCAAGCTGAGGACTGGCACTGACAGCAGCTTTTTCCATGGCCAGTGGCAGGGATAGCTCAGGCAAGGACTCCCTGGTCCTAAGGTGGTCTAACTGTTTCTTTAGAGTTTTGCCTTTGTAAGATACCAATCTTGCCCTCTCCATTATGATCCCACAGACCCATCTGGGACCATCCCCAAGTTCCTGACATGAACCAGATTACCTGTTGCAAAAGATCTTTCTATCCAAGGCAAATCAAAAGTTTCTTCTTTGATATTTCTGTTGGGACTCCACCTTCCCTGGCCAGTTTGGGAATAATAGACTCAATCTGATATGAAGTCATCATCCTATCAACAGCTCTATGGGAGCAACACCTGTTGTGGTGTACAGTAATTGAACATTGTGGTGTAATTGAACAAAAAGCATGAGTTTAGTCTCCATGGATGTGCCGATTGTTTCTTCAGAACATTTTTAAATGTTTGAACTGTCCATGTCACCAGTCTGGACTGGCAGAAAAGTGCAGTTCAGGTGTGTTAGATACCATTAAAGAAAACAAGGTTCTAGAGATCACTGCTAGTAAAGGCTGTACCATTATAGGAAACCAGGACCTCCAGTATTCAATGTCTGCTGAAGCTTTGCTGCAATTTCTTGATCATAGCCCGAGTAGTCATGGAGCCAATGCAGTGCACTAAAGGGACCTGCAAAGTCGATATAGCCTGTCAGGACACTCCCATATATGTAGGAAGCTGAGAGTGGGAGTTCTTGACTTTCCCACCAGGTCACATTGTTTTAACAACTCTGTGATGCTGGAATCAAAACCAAGCCACCAGACATAACTTTTGGCCAGAATCTTCATTTTTGATACTCCCAGGTGGACATTATATAGTTCCATTAATATTGTATGTCATCCAGGCTCCCAAAGAATTATCCTGTCCTCAATACTAAGTTCAGTTTTTTAATGAGGCAGGCTTTTATTTCTTCGGAGCACTGTCCTTGGAGTCCACTGTGTAAAATCATCGCCCTAATTTTGATTAAAGTTGGGTCTAGGATTTAATCTGCCTTGTTGATACTGGCAAGGTCTCCAAAAGGTTCAGGATCATCGCAACGTCTTCAACTGCTGGTAAAGGAGCCAGGCTTGTGGGCAGCAGGATGCAGCTCATGTGTCTGCATTGGCTATCTGGGTCCCAGTACAGTATTCAGTGCTGTATCCAAGCAGAGGCAATGAGGGGAGTTGCTTTGTCCTCTTTGAAAAGACCCAGTTAACTATAAAAAAACCATAGACCATAGATATATTGATGGAACTTCTCCACACCGAATACGACCACCAGCCTTCCTTCTCAATTTGAGAATATCTTCGCTCTACATCTGAAAGGGTTCTGGAGGCACACACAATGAGCTTCTCCAACCCTTCTTTCCAGCAATGTGATAACACTGCAAAAACAAGTATTTTGTTAAGTTGAAAAGTAAGTTGAGCAACAGTAACTAACGTCTGACCCTAGAAAAAGTCTCTGCCTGCATTGCTTCCCACACTGGAGAATCACCTCAAAACTTCTTTCGGTTGGCCAGGTGTACCTGTTCTAAAGCCCCCGTGATCAAGAAGTCATCCAACTATACTGCTATCCTGGGTTGGCCCTAAAGACCACAAGACATAGAAGCAGAATTAGGCCACTCGGCCCATCGACTCTGCTCCGCCATTCTATCATGGCCAATATTTCTCTCATCCCTATTTTCCTGCCTTTTCCCCATAACCCATGATCCCCTTATTAATCAAGAACCTATCTATCTTTGTCTTAAAGACACTCAATGACCTGGCCTCCACAGCTTTCTGTGGCAAAGAATTCCACAGATTCACCACTCTCTGGCTGAAGAAATTCCTCCTCCTCTCTTTTAAAGGATCATTCCTTTAGCCTGAGGTTGTGTCCTCTGGTTCTAGTTTTTCCTACTAGTGGAAACATCCTCTCCATGTCCACACTATCCAGGCCTTGCTGTACCCTATAAGTTTTAGTAAGATCCCCCTTCATCCTTCTAAACTTCAATGAATACAGGGTCCTCAACCGTTCGTACGACAAGCTCTTCATTCCAGGGATGACTCTTGTGAACCTCCTCTGATCCCTTTCCAAGGCCAGCACATCCTTCCTTAGATATGGGGCCCAAAGCTGCTTACAATACTCCAAATGGGGTCTAACTAGAGCCTTCCACAGCCTCAGAAGTACATCCCTCTTGTATTATAGCCCTCTCGATATGAATGCTAACAATGCATTTGCCTTCTTAACTGTTGAACTTGCACGTTAACTTTAAGAGAATCTTGAACAAGTACTCCCAATTCCCTTCATGTTTCTGATTTTCTAAGCATTTCCCCATTTAGAAAATAGTCTATGCCTCCATTCCTCCTTCCAAAGTGCATAACCTCTCACTTTGCCATATTGTATTCCATCTGCCACATTTTTGCCACTCTCCTTACCTGTCAAAGTCCTTCTGCAGCCCCCTGCTTCCTCAATATTAGCTGTCCCTCTACATAAATTTGCATCACCTGCAAACATAGCAACATTGCCTTCAGCTCCTTCCTCCAATTTGTTAATGTACATTGTGAGAATCGTGGTCCCAGCACTGATCCCTGAGGCACACCATTAGTCACCAGCTGCCATCCTGAAAAAGACCCCTACATCCTCACTCTCTGCCTTCTGCCAGTCAGCCAATCCTCTATCTGTGCAGGATCTCCCCCTTAACACCATGAGCTCTTAACTTATTTAACCATCTCCTATGCAGCAACTTGTCAAAGGCCTTCTGGAAATCTAAATAAATCATGTCCACTGGTTCTCCTTTATCAAACTTCCTTATTACCTCCTCAAAGAACTCTAACAGATTTGTCAGACATGATCTCCCCTTAACGAAGCCATACTGACTCAGTCCTTTGTCAATTCCAAGTACTCCACAATTTCATCTTTAATAATGGACTCTAAAATCTTGCCAATGACCGAAGTCAGGCTAACCAGCCTATAAATTTCCCTGCTTAAACAGCGGTGTTACATTAGTTACTTTCCAGTCCTCTGGGACCATCCCTGCCTCCAGTGATTCCTGAAAGATCACCAGTGTCTCCACAAAGGATGATTGTCATAACACTTTGGCACACGCTGATGAGACCCTGAAGGCAAACAGGTAAACTCATCCTTATGACTGTCACATATTTCCAGGAGGACTCGTCCAATTCAAGCTGGAGATAGGCATGGTTTGAGTCCAATCTGACACCTGTTAACATGGCATACAGATCTTCATTCCGGGATATTGGGCACTTTTCCAGTTTGGAGACTCGAATAGCTGTCAGTTTATAGTTCCTACAAAGATGAGCTGATTTGTTAGGCTTAAGAACAGGAACTACAGGCGCAGCCCATTCTGCAAATTGCTAATACCCAAGCTTTCAAGTTCAATTCAGTTTCCACCTCCTCCAGCATGGAGTAAGGAACTGGTCTGGCTCTGAAATACAAAGGTATAGCATTGGGGTCAGCATTGATCTTGGCCTTGGCTCCTTTTATTTTCCCTAGGCCTCCCCTGAAAAACTCCAGTGTATCTACAGCTACCCCATGCCTAGCCTAAAGATCTCCAACCAGTTGAGCTTAATTGCTGGAGCCAGTCTCACCCCATAAGGCTTGGACCATGTTCCCGTACAACAAAGAGCAGGGAGATGGGCAGATTGCTGTCTTCGTAAGTCACTGGGGTGCCATTTATTTGTAACGGTTCCCACGTGTAAGTGGCTAGCCTGGACTTCTTGGATGCCTGATTGGAGATACTTGTAGATCTGTTTTCTGATAATGGAGACTGTGGCTCCCATGTCCATCTTCAAGGAATGGCATTTATTCATAATTCTACAATTATTGGGACTTTCTTTGTTACAATATGATTCAGTTGTAACGCCCATGTCTGGAAGAGGGGTATCTCCACGGTATGCTCAGGTATCGCCCTCGGCTTTCTTCCCAGGCAGCAAACATTTTGCCTGTCCTGAAATTTTGCCACGGCTCTGTCCTTTGACAGTGCTTGCAGTGATCAGTCAACTAGCAACTACATCTCTCTGGAGTATGTTTTTCAGTATTCTTGGAGTCAGCACTGCCATTCCTTGACGTCTGATGACATTATGGTTCCTACATCCTTTAATACCGGATTGACACAAGCACTGTTCATTAAAGGCTGGTTGCATGAGGTACCTCCCCCTAGTTGGAAGACAATCACTGTCTGATTCCCCTTGCAGATCTTGAGCCTGGAGGTCTTTGTGTTATCAAGTGACAAAGCTATCTTAGTGGCTTTTTTAAAGTCTAAATTGCGTTCTGAAGCAGCTTCTTTTGGAATGATTAGGTCATTTATGTCACATACCAATCTGTCCCACAACATTTCTTTAAGAGATGGTCCAAATTTCCGGAGTTCAGCTAGCTTCCACAACCTAGCCAAGAATTCACTGACAGATTCCCCAAGGTTCTCCCAACCACGTTGAAGTGATATCTCTAGAGAATTAACTAGGCTTTGGGTTGTAGTCGTTTTTTACCAGGTCTACTAGCTCATTAAAAGTTTTTGAGTCAGGGTCATCTGGATACGTCAGACTTTTATCACACTGAAAGCTGAGGCCCTGCATGATGTTAACAATATCACCTTCTTGTCTCCTTCAATGTTATTAGTACAGAAGATGTATTGCATGCTCTCAATGCATTGGGCCCAGTCTTCCCCACTGGTGTCACAGGGCATGAGTTTCTCAAAAAGAGGCATTATAGCTTTTTTTTAAACTGGAGAAATTCTTGACTTTCAGAGGTTGTCCAGAAGGAAAAATAGAAAAAAAATTGTATTTTTTCCTCCTTGCTGCCAACATACTAATTCAGCAAAACACCAGTTTCCTTTCACCAACATCCTTTATTGTGCACCAAAGGAAAAGGCCACTTCCACAGCTCGCAGTCAGCCAGTTTTCACCTTGGGACCTACAACTTCAGTGCAAGTAAAGTTACAGGCTTATAAACCCCTGCTGGCAAACATTTTGCCTGTCCTGAAATTTTGCCACAGCTGTGTCCTTTGACAGTGCTTGCAGTAATTAGTCAACTCTCATTGGGAGAGCCTCTGCTCACTCAACAAGGCAGCTCGTACTCCATAAATGCTCATGGGTAGATCTAATGATGATCCCCATGACCTTCATAGTCATAGCATCTGCCCTCAATCAGCTACGCCCCTGGAAGGCATCTAACCCCTTCCATTACTGCGTCTGGCTACAGCAGATGCCATACGCCATAGAATGGATAGCAGTTGCAGTTGCACACCTGGCTGGGACCGCCATGTTATGAAAGCCATGAGTCAGAAACAGATCTGCTGCACTGCGGCCTTCAGCAGAGGGAAGGACACAAGTCAGCATTTTTGACATCCAGCTGCCTCATAATTATTAGAGTATCCATTTAATAAGCCAGTCTGTGTTGACCTTGAATTCCATGCATCCAAAAAGATTCTCCTTCGATTTTGAGAATTCACACAGCACAGCTGTGAGAAAATGGTGTGGGTAACTTTTCAGACCGGCTCCACCAGTTTTCCCCTCCTGCCGTAACCCACCAATTTAGACCTACTATTCCTCTTCCTTCTAGCACTCGTGAATCTCTCTCCATACACGGGACTCTCTAACCATCCACCTGTACATGCTCCCCTCAGAGTTGAAACCCATTTCCATCCCCAGATCCACTATGACCCTGCCTGTTATCTGAGCCACCTATCCTGTCCCCCTCTATGAACCACACCCAATGATACCTTCAGCTACCAGATTCACACCCTGGACCGGCCACCCTATCACACTCACTTTCCCCTCTGACTGTGGCTGTTCTCTCCTATCATGTACCTCTATCCCACTGTTGACATCATCAATCCCACCTATAACACTTTCCCACTTCCCCACCGACCTTATCCCATAAGCTTGCCTCCCCTATCCAGCCATATAAGAACATAAAAACATAAGAAATAGGAGCAGGAGTAGGCCATCTAGCCCTTCGAGCCTGCCCCGCCATTCAATAAGATCATGGCTGATCTGTCGTGGCTCAGTTCCACTTTCCCGCCCTCTCCCCATAACCCTTAATCCCCTCTCTTATCAAAAACCCATCAACCCGCGTCTTAAAAATATTTAGCGAGGCAGCCTCCACCACTTCAACGGGCAGAGAATTCCAGAGATTCACCACCCTTTGAGTGAAGAAGTTCCTCCTCAACTCCGTTCTAAACCGCTCCCCCCTTTATCTTGAGGCTGTGCCCCCTAGTCCTACTGTCTTTTTTGAGCGGGAAGAGTCTCTCCACCTCTATCCTATCCATCCCATTCATCATCTTATACGTCTCAATGAGATCTCCCCTCATTCTTCTAAACTCTAACGAGTACAAGCCTAGTTTATTCAGCCTCTCCTCATAGCTCAACCCCCTCAACTCCGGCATCAGCCTAGTAAACCTCCTCTGCACTCCCTCCAAGGCCAAAATATCTTTGCGCAGGTGCGGCGCCCAAAACTGCACACAGTACTCCAGCTGCGGCCTCACCAATGCCCTATACAGCTGCAGCAAGACCTCCCTACTTTTATATTCAATCCCCCTCGCTATGAAGGCCAGCATCCCATTCGCCTTCCTGACCACCTGCTGCACCTGCAAGCTGGGTTTTTGCGACTCATGCACAAGGACCCCGAGGTCCCTCTGCACCGTCGCCTGCTGCAGTTTTTCGCCACGTAAGTAACAGTCCTTTCTACCATTCTTCCTACCAAAGTGGACCACCTCACACTTGCCAACATTAAATTCCATTTGCCATTTCCTGGCCCATTCGCCCAGCCTATCTAGATCCTTCTGCAGACTCTCCACACCCTTCGCACAATTTGCCGTTCCCCCAATCTTGGTGTCATCAGCAAATTTCGACACCCTACACTCGGTTCCCTCCTCCAGATCATCTATATAAATGGTAAAAAGCTGAGGCCCCAGCACCGACCCCTGGGGCACTCCACTAGTCACCATCCGCCAATCCGAATAGCACCCGTTGACCCCACTCTCTGCCTCCTATTTGACAACCAATCCTCTATCCACACTAACACCCTACCCTCAACTCCATGTCCCCCGACCTTCTGCAATAACCTCTTGAGGTACTTTGTCAAACGCCTTCTGAAAATCCAGAAAGACCACATCCACCGGCTCTCCTCTATCCACTGCCCTAGACACATCCTCATAGAACTCCAGTAAATTTGTCAGACACGACTTCCCTTTAATGAAACCGTGCTGCGTCTGCTCTATCAAGCAATTCCCTTCAAGATGCCTCGCAATTTCCTCCTATATAGCTGCCTGTAAAAACAAGCACCCAAAAAAGCAAATGCCGATCTTTTTACACAAACTGATTTTGAACCAGAATGCACTAACTACGCAGATTAAATGATGGCTTTCAAAGGGAATTGGATAAGCACCAAAAAGTAAGCAAAAATTGTAGAGTTATGCAGAGAAGGTCAAGAAATGAGTTCATTTGCTCTCGCAGAGAGCCAGCATGGATTTAGTGGGCTGAATGATCTCCTGTTTTGTAACCATAGTAGGATTCACTGAAATGCTTCCTAACTGTTGTTCACAGCTGGTGGAAGTGGACTAGTTCATCGCCCTTTTTTTTTACTAGAACAATGGGGTTCTGCAAATAATAAAGGGCATGTCCATACCAAATTTAATACCATAGGTAAACTGACCAATATGTAATCAAACATTATATCATCGCTCAACAAATGGTGGGGATGGGGTTGATAGACCTTGCCTCCTGTGCAATTATATTCTATAGTAATTGGAAACAATCTTACCCCTGTAGGGTCATCATGATTACCATGAATACTGAAAACAGGAATCGAAACATTTAGATTTCCATCTTGATAATTCACCCAGGGAAATCTGAAAAAAAGATGACTAATAGTTACATGTAAAAGAAATTTCAGTCTTTGGTGAAAAAGCCAACCCGTGAGCTCTGACACCTGGAAGGCCAAGGGCACCAAATACTTATGAACACCACTTGCAGGTTCCCCTCTAAGTCACAAACTATTCTAACTGATCACTGCATTATGAAGATGCATCATATAGAATATAAAATTCATTATATAGAATTAATCTATAATTCATCAGCTGGACACATACATATTCAAACAGAACACTTTTGCAAAGCAAAGGACATTGGCCTACAGTAGCTACTATTTTACATCTGCAAAGGACACAAGCTGCTTTATGGAGACAAGATAAATCTACGATTGTACACAACTCTCAGACAGTGGCTTAGATCCTCTCTTGTTGGATATGGTCATTACCTGGCACTTGTGTGGTGTGTTACTTGTCACCTCAAGCCTGGATATTGTCCAGGTCTTGCTGTGTTTGGACATAAACTGCTTCAGCATCTGAAGAGTCAAGAATGGTGCTGGATATTGTGCAGTCATCAGCAAACACCCCACCCTGACCTTATGTTGCGAGGAAGTTCATTGATGAGGTAGTTAAAGATGGTTGGGCCTAGGGCACTATGCTGAGGAACTCCTCAGGAAATCCTACAGTTCATCCAATATCGATACCTATATATCAATCAGGAATTTGGGATGTTGAGCCCAAAAGCTAATCATCAGTATTTGACACCACATACTTTATTATCTCAAATAAACTGACAAAGAAACCAGCGTAAGTTGTTCAATTATCTTAGTAGAAAGTTAAAAAAATGAATTAAATAACAGAAAAAGCTATAATGACAGGGACTGTCCAAAAGGTAACTGACACCCTTTGGTACCAATCATGAGGTAACATCGAGTAATATCTGTAAATAGCCAATACCCTTAAGAAACCAATCAGAAGCTGATCATGCACCATCTAAACCAGAGACTGATCAAGCACTGCCCGCACCAGAGTTCAGGAACACCACTGATCAGCAGGATGGGCTGTGTGTCAGAAAGGATTAGTAAGCGCCAGCTTCCAGCAGCAAGAACGGGAAGATGAAGAATTTGCAAACAGAGACTGCATGCTGGCTGTGAATAGAAGAACAAAGACAGACTGGAACAAGCCCACGTTACTGATGTGTCCAAGACCAAACAGTGAGGCAAATTATGCATGACGTCAGTAAAGTAACTGTGTAACTTTTGTTAAGTATTGCTTTTGTAAAATGTGAATGAGTTGTTTGTTCAGCAGGTGGAAGACAAATTACCGACAACAGAGATGAACAAAAATAATACAAAGTAGAGCAAGACCTAATATATATCAAATGGAAAACTAAGTATTCAACAGGGCAAAGTTTCAACACCAATGTTCAACCATCCAAATGCTATGTCCTGTATACTCACCTCTGACAGACAAAACCTAATATACAGGGAGTATTATTCAACAAAGCAAAACCGCTTCTGTATATCAAACTTTTTCATGCCAAAATCAATTTAGCTGTTTGTATGAATTTGCTACGTGAACAAAATCATTGCTGAGATAGTTTTCATTGCTCCAGGATCTGTATTGAATTTAACATTACCTAAATGATCCACTACAATTTGTAACTAAATTATGTATCAAAATAACAATGCAGAAGTCAAAAAGCTTAATAAACGGCAAAAACGCTCAGATTTTTTAAATCTTTTTGACTGCTAAAAGGATTCGCTGAAATCAATCAGCTATAATTGCATTGAAATTCTCCTAAACATCAGGAAAACATAAGTAAATAAATAATATAGAAAAGTACTTACTTGCTAAAACCAAAATTTACTGACTGGTCACTTAAGATTTCAAACTGTATTGGATTATCACCCATGCAGTATTTTCTCAATAATTCCATACAGGTATGCAATGTTTTACGGGAGGGTTTGTTGTCATGAAAGAGATCACCTCCCAGCAGCATAAAATCAACCTAAGAGGTGAACAGAGATGGAGCAAAATAGATTTATTTCTGAATTTTGGCTGATGCGAAGTAAAACAAAAATAAAAAGTAAATTTTACTTTAGAATCATTGGCCTACTGCATTGTAGGGATTCTTTCAGCCCATCAAGTTTGCACTGACCCACTGACGGAGCATCCCAGCCAGGCCCTATCCCCATTATCCCACATATTTACCCCACCAATCTTTCTAACCTACACATCTTTGCACTGTGGGAGGAAACTGTAGCACGTGGAGGAAACCCAAACAGACATGGAAAAACATGCAGGCTCTGCACAGACGGTGACCTAAGGCCAGAAATGAACCCAGGTCCCTGGCCCTGTGAGGCAGCAGTGCTAAATGCTGTGCCATCATGCCATCTTCTGATTAAGGATACGTAGAAAAAAAACTTTAGGCTAATTAAACAATAAAATGGAACAACTGACTCAAGCAGTTAGTGCACATGCTCCCAAGAGTGTGATATGATCATGAGAATTCTCATTTCAGCAGCCAAGCAAAACTCTGCAGCTTCCCAGAGAAAGGGATCTTCAGATCAAATGACCTACATACACTGCTTTTAAGCAGTCAAATGTAGAGCAGCACTGGCAAAGCCAAGTTATCTATTCTTTCAAACGGTGAACAAAGAAAACAAAATAGCTTTTAGTTACAATAATTCAACTCTAACACATCTTACCCACAATATTATATTTGAACAATCGGTTGTTTAAAAAAAATTACTTGCATTGTTTCAAAGCCAACCTAAACCAATGCCATAGGATTCACATGGGTATAATACAATCAGGAGCAGCAGGGCCAACAGAGGATCACGTCAATAATTCAATCATTCAAATTGTAAACAAATTCACGTGTGAATCATCTACCTTAGATGCAGCATGATACACTTAAAAAAATGCAATAAATGCAACACAGTTTTTATTTACAGATCAGCAGTGGTTATTTATACATATATTTATGTAGCATCTCCAATCAGAAAAAAGATCTCAAAGTGCTTTACAAAATGCACTGCAAGCCAAAAGGCAAATGGTCAAGAGGGTTAATCATATTGTTGGTCAAAGATCAAATTGCTATATAAGATTTATGTCTCCATATTGAAGAGAAACATTAAATAAAAGGTCATTTACATTTAACTCTGACGTGCAGCTCTGGGCTATATTAAAATGAGCCATCTGAAATCTGGATATACATCCTATCAATATTTCCAAGTCTGCATTTATAATAGAAACTGCAAATGTATATGTTACATCACTGGAGCACTCTTAATCCTCTGTAAAATTGTACACCTCTATGTCAGCCTTTCCATAGCTAAAACTGGTACACACATCTTTCCTCCATTGCTCCTTGATTTGATTTATTATTCTCACACATATTGGGATACAGTGAAAAGTATTGTTTCTTATGCACTATACAGACAAGACATACCATTCATAGAGTACATGCCACAGAGAAAAAAAAGGAGGGAACTGAGTATAGTGTTACAACCACAGATAGGGTGCACAGAAACATCCACTTAACATATGGTAGATCCATTCAAAAGTCTGATGGCAGTAAGGAAGAAACTGTTGAGTCGGTTGGTGCGTGACCTCAGACTTTTGTAATCTTTTTCCCCGATGGAGGAAGTTAAAAGAGAGTATATCTGGGGTGTGTAGGGTCGTTGATTATGCTCGCTGTTTATCCAATGCAGCAGCAGGTGTAGACAATGTTAATGAGGCTGATTTGCATGATGGACTGGACTATGTTCATAACCCTTTGTAGCTTCTAGTGGTCTTGGTCAGAGGACAGCCATATTGAGGAATCCTGTGGATGCTTAACCCAAGTTGCTTTAGTCTATGCAAAGACTTCATTTTAAGATATTTCTATAATTGTGCCTATGCACAATTATATATTTAAATGCTAGATTGTAGGAGTTAACTAACTCTAAGCTGAACAATTGTAGCTAACTTAACTACATGTAGAATCAGAAGGCATGACGGGTTAGCTAAAAATTGACTGCATTCCTGAAGGATAAACAGTGCAGGCAAACAAGTTTCCCATAACAGCAGCTGCAAGGATTATTTTTCTAGGCTGAGGCAACATGCAAAAAACACTTCCAACAATGAGATAAAGGTTGAAATATATTTTGATTTTAGAGCATGTGTTGTTTAGTTCAGTTCTTACATTCCACTCACTTCAGTACTTTTTTTTTGTAGAGGGCCTGGCCAAGAAGCCAGTCTCCAAGTTCGCTTTTTGCTTTTGTCACGTTAATTCTTTAAGTTCTCTTCAAAAAAAAAATTTTAAAACTTGTACCAGTACTGTCCTCTCACCTCTTCAAAGGAATGAATGGACCAAACACGTACCAAGCTGTTACCATAGAAAGCACCCTTTCTGGATGTGTACGCTGATAAAAACCGGCGAGAGTCATAGCAAACATGCTGAATTTCCTGAGCCTCTTGAGAAAGTAGAGGTATTAGTGGGCTTTCTTAACTAGAGCATCAATGTGGAGGAACTAGTACAGGTTGTTGGTGATCTGGACACCTAGAAACTTGATGCTCTTGGCCATTTCCACTTTATCCTCATTGATGTAGACAGGGGCATGCCCTCCTCTACGCTTCCTGAAGTCAATGACAATCTCCTTCGCTTTACTGATGGAGGGAAAGATTACTGTCGTCACGTCATTTTACCAGATTTTCTCTTTCCTGTACTTCATCTCGTCATTGTTTGAGATCTGACCCACTACAGTGGTGTCATCAGCAAACCTGAAAGTGGAATTGGGGCAAAATTTGATCACACTGATGTTTAAGGAGTATAGTAAGGGGTTGAGGACATAGCCTTGCGGGACATTGGATTTGAGGATAATCATGAAGGAGGTGTCGTTGCCTAGCCTTACTGATTGCGGTTTGTGGGTTAGGAAGTCTAGGCTACAATCAGACAGAGAGGAGCCGAGCCCTAGGCCATGGAGTTTGTAGAAGAGTTTTGTTGGATAATGGTGTTGAAGGCTGAGCTGTTATCAACAAACAGGAGTCTGACATGTGTCCTTTTTATCCAGGTGTTTCAGAGTTGAGTGTAGGGCCAGGGAGATGGCATCTACTATGGACCTTTGGCAGCGATAAGCAAACTGTAGTAGATCCAGGCAATTTGGGAGACCAGACTCCCAGATTGTGCCATGACTAACCTTTCGGAGCACCTTTTAATCACGGATGTCAGAGCCACCAGATGATAGTCATTTTAGGCATACTGCATGGATTTCCTTTGGTACATAGATGATAGTCATCTTTTTGAAGCAGGTAGGTGTAAGGAGAGGTTAAAGATGTCTGCAAATACCCACGCCTGCTGGTCTGCGCAGCATGTGGGAGCCTGTCTGCGTATCCCATCTGGTCTAATCGCTCTCTGTGGATTAACTTTCAAGAAGGCTGATCTAATATCTGCAATGGTGACCTCGGATGCCGGTTCAGCGAGGCTTTCGGGGCAAGGGACATACTTTTGCTGACCTCATGCTCAAAATGGATACAAAATGCATTCTCATCAGGGAGGAGTGCACTGTGCCAGCAATTCTACATGCCTTCATCTTATAGCCTGTTCCGCTATGCAGACATTGCCATAATCAATGGGTGTTTGTGCGGCTAGCCTGGGTTTCTAGTTTGGTTCGGTATGGTCCCTTGGGATCTTTGATGGTTCTCAGTAGATCATATCTGATTTTCTTGCATAGTACAGGGTCTCCCGACTTGAACACCTCAGACCTGGATTTCAGTTAGCACTGGATATCCTGTTCATCCATAGCTTCCAGTTGGAAACATACAGATTTGCTTCTTTGACATACAATCTTCTATGCACTTATGAATTTTTTTTTATTGGTGTCACATGTAAGCTTATATTCACACTGCAATGAAGTTACAGTGAAAAATCCCCTAGTCACCAGACTCTGGCATCCATTTGGATACACTCAAGGAGAACTTAGCCAATTAATTAAGCAGCATGTCTTTCAGACTTGTGGGAGGAAACCAGAGCACCCGGAGGAAACCCACACAGACACAGGGAGAGTGAATGGAATCTGCACAATCACCAACGATGAGAATTGAACCCAGGTACATAGCACTGAGGCAGCAGCGCTAACCACTGTGCCACCAAAGTCTGTTACTGTAGTAGCATATTCATTCAGGTTGGTTGCTGAGTTGTTAAATATGGACCAGTCCACTAACTCAAAGCAGTCCTGTAGGAGATAATCCGATGCCTGACCCTTCACTAACTCTAACTCATCCAAAAACTCTGCCGCTATCTCAAACATGGCTATTTCTGCCAAGCACCTCAGATTTATCTACCTATACTGGCTCCAAGTTACTTGGTGACTCACCTTCTCTTTAAATCTTCCAATTTTTCAATGCACCCAATTTTTATAGCGTCTAGCAGCCTGCTTGAACTCATGGCACTTGTACCCTCCAAAATCGCTTCTTCCAGGATTCCACATCCATTCTGTCACAGCTCTATGAGCCATGGGATATTTTCCCCCTACATGCTACATAAATGCAATTTGCTGTTTAATTCTCTTAACTAAAATATTCACCCAGTTCCTTAAAATTATAGTATAGTTTTCAATTTGATTTCAAATTATTACAAAGAAATTACAGTCATACATAATCATATTTATCTCTAATTCAGAGTTTTAAGTGCAATTGTGTTTGGCTAGTAAAAACAACCTAATATTATGAAACACTGTCACCTTTATAAGTGACTTACCTCATTATCCTGCGCACATCTTAAAATCTCATCAAAGGTAACAAGGGTATCATTTCCCCTTATGGCATCTTTTTCCAAATAGCCAAGATGAATGTCAGTTGCAATCAAAATTTTAAAAGTATCCTCATCTTCACTGCAAAAATTACAAGATTCTGAATTAATTCACATTACAAGAAATCCAAGGAATGTATTAGTAACATGCCTTAGTTACTGTCAACAATTAGATATATAGTACCTATCTAATTGTTAACAGTAGAATTAATCTAAGTCCATGATTTATTTCTCTTCCCAACCCTCCGTAGAATCCTGAAAGCCATAGGTACGAGAAGAGCAGACCATAAGCAGAAATAAAAACAGCAAATGGTGGATAAATTCAGGAGGACTGACAGCATCTTTAGTGAGAGGAGCAGAGTTAATATTAACTTTGTTTCTCTCTCCAGACATGCTGCCAGATCTGCTCAGTTTCTACAGCATTTTCTGTTTTAAATTTCAATACCATAGAATCCCTACAGTAGAGAAGTAGGCCATTCGGCCCATCGAGTCTGTACTGATCACAATTCCACTGAGGCCCTATTCCCGCAACCCTTGTTTACCTTACGTATCCCCCTGATACTAGGGTCAATTTAGCATGGTTAATCAACCTGACCCGCACATCTTTGGACTGTGGGAGGAAACCGGAGCACCCAGAGGAAACCCACGCAAAGAGGGAGAAATTGTAAACTTTACACAGTGACCCAAGACTGGAATTGAAGCAGGGTCCCTGGTTCTGTGAGGCAACAGTGCTAACCACTGTGCCACCTTGCCAACCTAAAGAGCATCTTCCCCAGGCATACACCCTATCTCCATAACACTGCACATTGACCATGACTAATCCACCTAATTTCTACATCTTTGGAATGTGGGAGAAAAGCAGAGCACCCAAAGGAAAGCCAAGTAGACAAGGGGAGAATATGCAAACTCCATATAGACAGTCACCCAAGGCTGGAATCAAACCCAGGTCCCTGGCGTTATGAGACAGCAGCGCTAACCACTGTGCCACGTATCACCAAAATTTCCAACAGCTGTAAATTGTTGCTTTTATTTGAGAATATAAATGTGTTAATTGTTTAACGTTCCTTGGGCCCATGACATCTGATCAGTAGCTTGCAGGTCAACAAGATCAGCAAGATGATACAATTCAAATCACAAGATTCATAGGTACCCCTGAAACTTGCTCTAGCAATGCCAACCACAAGTTTATACGGTAAAAAAATTGCAGCATGCTGCTCCGCAGAGGGACCTGGGTGCCCTTGTGCATGAATCACAAAAAGTTGGTTTGCAGGTGCAGCAAGTAATTAAGAAAGCAAATGGAATTTTGTCCTTCATTGCTAGAGGGATGGAGTTTAAAAACAGTGAGGTTATGTTGCAGCTATATGAGGTGCTGGTGAGGCCACACCTGGAGTACTAAGGAGTTTAGTCTCCTTACTTGAGAAAGGATATACTGGCCATGGAGGGGGTGCAGAGAAGATTCACTCGATTGATTCAGAGTTGAGAGGGTCAGTTTATGATGAGAGACTGAGTAGACTGGGGCTATACTTATTGGAATTCAGAAGAATGAAGAGAGATCTTTTAAAAATATATGATTATGAAGGAGATAGATAAGACAGAAGCAAGGAGATTGTTTCCACTGCTGGGTGAAACTAGAACTAGGGGCAATGCCTCAAAATAAGGGGAAGCAGATTTAGAACTGAGTTGAGGAGGAATTTCTTCACCCAAAGGGTTGTGAATCTGTGGAATTCCCTGCCCAGTGAAGCAACTGAGACTACCTCATTGAATGTTTTTAAGGCAAGGATAGATACATTTTTAAACAGTAAAGGAATTAAGGGTTATAGTGAGTTCGTGGGTAAGTACAGCCGAGTCCATGAAAAGATCAGCCATGATCTTACTGAATGGCAGAGCAGGCCCGAGGGGCCAGATGGCCTACTCCAGCTCCTAGTTACGTTCTTAAGTCTGTAAAGTCTCAAGCCAAAGCCTCAAATGTGACAAATACTCTGTCCAGAAAAGGGACATAAAAATCCAGGCATATCTGCATCTTCTTCTGAGAACCACTTGATTTAATGACTTACAGAATTGGAATGATCTCACAGTACCGAGTACTTTCCTTGTGATGCTCGAGGAGCTATCAAGCCCGGCGAACCCCTTTATTCACTCTCACAATTGAAGTGAAAGACTTTCTAAAATTTCTAATGAACACAAAACTAGAATGTGAAAGGTAGACTGAGCTACAACAGTCTGCTCTCCATCACTTACAGGGTATTTCCTGCACTCATCCTGCCAGGCTACTGAAGTAAACTCGATTTACAAAGTTGTCATTGAATACCAGGATAGATTTCTGAAAGGAATAAAGAAAGCGAAGTTATCAATGAAACTGATAAAGAAACAACGGCAGATTCAACAATAACCATGTTTGTGATCAGTACATTGACGTTAGTTACCTCCCTCTCAATCCCAGAGGCTTCTAGGGCCGCAAAACGAGACGAGCACGCTGATTGGGCGGCCCAAGCTGGCGGGCTTCTCATCAGCCTGAGCGGTCCAATCAATGCCATAGCCGTCGAGCTGACCAATCATAACCGGCGCTGAGCAATCGCCACCAGAGCAGGCCAATCACAGCCCAACCCCCACCAGAACCGACCATAGGCCCATCCCCGCCAAAACTGACCAATCAGCCCAACCCCCACCAGAACCGACCAATCACAGTCCAAACCCCGCCAGCACTAACCAATCACAGCCCAATTCCCGCCAGAACCGACCAATCACAGGCCAATTCCAGCCCCAATTTAACCAATCGCCGCCAGATTTCGGAGCCGCCCAATCACAGCCGCCCGTCCCTTCCCACGGACTGACCTCAGCTCGGCGTCATCTGGAGAGGGAGTTTGACCTTTCGGTTTAACCCGGAAGCAGTTGTTGAGCTGCGGAGACAGGAAGTGTGAGTATTGGGTGGAGGGATGATTTCAGTCAGTTTGTTTACTCGCGGTTTTCTAGCTGTTATTATGGCCGTAATTATTCTACGTTCCTCGAGTGCTTTACTGGGTCCACTGCAGATAAAGGTCAAATAAATAAAAGCAAAATACTGCAAATGCTGGAATCTGAAACAAAAACAGAAAACGCTGGAAAATCTCAACCGATCTGATAGAATCTGTGGAGAGAACAGAATGACATTTCGAGTCTGAATGGCTTTTTGACAGGAATGGCAGGTTTCCTTCCTTCCAAGATTTAAGTGAATCAGTTGAAGTTTTTACAAAGTTATGACAACTATGTGTCCATTGATAATCACTACTTATTTCCATATTTTTAAAAATCGTTTAAAGATACCATTGTTAAATTATCAGCCTATCACCGTAATCCCTATGCTACTGTACCACTGTCATGCTCTTTGCCCTACTCAAAATGGGAGTTACGATCCAAAGTGACACCCAGTCCAAGACCTTTAGAAACAGATGGAATTGTGCACCTTATGTTGGTGTTCACTGGATCAATAAACAGACCATTTGTGCCTTCATTAGAGGATTGGTTGCTATTTAGCTTGGTCGTTCCTAGCATCTGACTTGAATCATGGCCTCAACAATCTACACAAGGGAGAGCAATGAAAACCTTTGGTGGAGGCAGCCACACACACTTAAGGGATTAGGAGAGAGTACCATGAGGCTGGTTAAAGACACTGGTTTTAACATTTTTAAATGTGCAGTGGAATAAAGCAATTGGAGTTTAAGAGAATAAGGCTGAAGTGATTGGAGGTCCTGCTACTAACAATGGAGGTGGAGGGAAGAAATAAGCTGCAAGGAGAGCACAATGTACGTACGGGGATATATGTTTGAAACAGGTTGCAGAAATCGGAGAGAGGCATCATTAAACCTAAAATGTGATCCCCTTGGAGAACAGGAAATAGATTGTAATGGTATGGATGATTGGATTTTATGGAGGGATTTTAAAGAAAGCAGTGGAGTTAGTAGAACAGTTTTGTTCTGAGTCAAATGTTTGTTGTGATGTACCAATTTTTACAATAGCCAAAAACTTTGATCAATTGGAGGATATTCTGCTTTAGCCATGGGAAGTGTGAAGGGACAGTTTAATGGGTATAGGAATCTTAAAGTTAGCGCTTTGGAAATCTTTTAAAACCGGTATATTCAACAACTTTTTGGTTGTCTCATAACCCTTCCACAGAGATTTGAAATTACATTTCTCCACTGTTAAGCACGTTGATATATTTTTCCACATTAAAATTGTGCTACATGAATACAAGATATTTCTGCTATTGTAGCTGATGCAAGGATTGAAGTTGGAAACTGTTAAATCCAGGTAGGTTTACAATGTCTAAATCTAGAATAGAAACAGGTGAGGGAAAGATGAATCAACTGTCTCTATTGTGTTTGTAAAGTTGCTTACTGCAAAGTCACTTATCTTTCTGCATTTCTGAGATTGTTACATCAATCTCCAAATGGGCAATACGTCAACATTGAAGGTTTTGTTCAAGACGACTGAGTGCTGGAAGTGATAACATGATACAAAAGGATAGAATATAAAGAAAGGAAACACATTATAAGGAAGAGGATAATGAGCTAACGTTTTATACCAATATTGAAAGAGAAGTTGCATTGATGGAAAAAGTGAATCAATTGCTTTTATGTTACACTGATGGGAAGGGAAGCAGTTCAACAATCCATATTAATGTCTTGCCTCAGCAATTCTTGCTTTCAAAGATGGAACAAATACACTTGCTGAAGACATGAATAACTGGTCCGTGTGATAGGGGAAGGCAATTGTTACCTCCTTAGGTTATGCTATTGCATAAGTAGATATGGGGCAGTACACATCATCACATCCACAAAAGTAAGATGCTCAGACCACCGAGTGACTGACATCACTGACTGTGAGAAGGTATCTATGGCAGACCTGAATTCATAATTAGCATTATAAAGGGAACTCAAAAGAGAGATTAGAGTTGTGGTAATTGCTGAGAACAGCCAAGTCAAGGGTATAATTTTTTTTTGGTTGAGACACTGATTGTGGTTTTGAAAAAATAGTGACAGTGCTCAAACAAATTTACAATAACAGCAAGCCCCCAGGCCAATTGAGTGGTTAGGAGTAAGAGGGGAAGGAATCAAATGAGTCAGTGCTTGTGCACGAGGTGAACTTGAGAGGGAAGAAAAGTTGCAAAGTAGCATGAGTTAGATGGAGAGAGCTTGGAATCTGTTGACCAGAAGCTGAGGCAATTGTGCAGAAGTTCTCAATTTTTGAATAAAAGAAATCCCTAATAATTTTTCAATCCCTGTTTTATTTGCTTAGTTCCTACAACTCCATCAAATCAAAGATGTGCAGGTTTGGTAGATAGGCCATGGTAAATTAGATACAAACTTTGTCTCTATATATTTCCTGTTTGTGAACAGAACTCCCACTCATATGATGAAGGGGCAGTGCTCCGAAAGCTTGTGGCTTGTGTTACCAAATAAACCTGTTGGACTTTAACCTGGTGTTGTGAGATTTCCTATTATGCTTACCCCAGTCCAACATCGGCATCTCCACATCTAAGATACTGTTGTCAGAGAGTCGGTGCAGTCTCAATGGGCCAAAAGGCATCCTTCTGCACTGTAGGGATGCTGTGAAACATGAGGATTTGATGTTGCCCACATGCAGTTGACCTAATTACTCTCTGGCAAATCTGTGCAGGTAAAACCCTGCTTACCTCTCTACAACCAAATGCTCTGCTCAACAACAGCCACCTTGCTTCAACTTCATACTACCTCAGTCACTTCCTCCTTACCTCCGATGCTATGTCACCTGCTATTCATTACCTAACCTACATTTCCCTTTGAAACACACCCAACTCCATCTAACTCATGCTACTTTGCAACTTTTCTTCCCTCTCAAGTTCACCTCGTGCACGAGCACTGACTCATTCGATTCCTTCCCCTCTTACTCTTAACCACTCAATTGGCCTGGGGGCTTGCTGTTATTGTAAATTTGTTTGAGCACTGTCTCATTATTTTTTCAAAACCACAATCAGTGTCTCAGACAAAAAAAATTATACCCTTGACTTGTCTGTTCTCAGCAATTACCACAACTCTAATCCCTCTTTTGAGTTCCCTTTATAATGCTAATTATGAATTCAGGTCTGCCATAGATACCTTCTCACAGTCAGTGATGTCAGTCACTCAGTGGTCTGAGCGTCTTACTTTTGTGGATGTGATGATGTGTACTGCCCCATAGTATCTGAAATCTTTGCATGGCTTATGGCTCTATACACGATATTGTGATTAGCCTGGTCAAAATTACCGAACCAAATCTTTGATTGTGGTTGTTACTTGACTTTTCTTTGGGATCTGACATGCTCACTCAGTCCAAACACCACTCCATGTTTGCTCCTTTATTCCCTCTCCAGAACCACTTCAGTTAATCCTAACAAAGGAAGCAAATCTTTCACAATGGGTTCTCATTTAGCACGGACATCTCAAGGTTCCCATCCTTTTCTTCCTCGTCTGCATGTTGCTTTATGGACTGTATTGGTTGTCATATGAACTGTGAGCAGATTTCTTACTGGTTATTATCACAACAAAAGTCCAGTGACAGCTCCATTCATTATTTATGCACAAGAGCTTGTTATAAAACAAGTTTTATTGCATTGTTTGAGTATTTTTTGCTTTTTTGTTTTAGCTTAAATGACATACAAATAATACAGCTTGGCTTCTATGTTCTGATTATCTCTGAGAACCGAAAGAGCTACGCGAGTCCTGGTGCAACCAGCTCCAGCCCACTAGACCCACCATGTCACTGTAGCTCTGAACTATAACACTTCCCCTTAAAAGAGATGTGGTTTTATTCTTGTACTATAATACAACTTTCGCCTTGTAAAACCTAGGTGTGATCATATTGTTTGTACGTCATTTAGTTGAAGCCACAGTTTTAGGACTTTACCCAATTTGGTGGCACAGTGGTTAGCACTGCTGTCTCATAGCGCCAAGGATCTGGTTCCACTCGCATCTTGGGTCTCTGTTTGTGTGGAGTCTATACGTTCTCGCCATGTCTGTGTGGGTTTCCTCTGGGTGCTCCGGTTTCCTCCCATAGTCCAAAAGACCTGCTGGTTGGGTGCATTGGCCGTGCTAAATTCTCCCTCAGGGTACCCGAACAGGTGCTGGAGTGTAACAACTAGGGAATTTTCACAGTAACTTCATTAGTGTTAATGTAAATCTACTTGTGATAGTAATAAATTTATAATCTTTTCAACTTTTGCCTTTTTGCTACAAATGTGTTTATCCCGTTCCCAAAAACTTGATGCTTTCATTCCCTGTTCAATGTTTGCCGAATTGTCAGTTGTTCATATATAAAGACAAGATTAAAATTTCTGCTTTTTGCACACTGAAAATGGTAAAATAAAATAATTTTGAGATAGAATGGCTTTTTAAATTGTATTAAAATTTAAAGGTGATGCATTTTGGAAGAAATAATGTGGGAGGGGAGTTATACAAGAAATGGTAGGACCATTAAGAGTATAGAAACACAGAGGGACCTAGGTGTGCAACTGAGGTATTAAAGAGGGCGTTAGATGATTATTTAAATTGAAGCAATGTGCAGGATGAAGGGGACAAAGCAGAAGAATGGCATTGTCATAATGCTCATTTGGAGAGCTGGGCAGTCACGACGGGGCAAATGGCTGCCTTCTATAACAATTCTGTGATTCTGTCCATTGCTTTTGTTGCATGTTTACGTTTTTAAATTTTGTTAAAACAACAATGTGCTTCAGTGCACACTGATAATAGTGACGGTAACAGGTGAAGGATTGTGAAATTAATAAGACTGAAGTGTAAATTAGAATGGGTGAATTCAACATCAAATCAGGTACAGAAAGAAAGACAGAAATATTGGATTACTATAAGAGGTAGGGAGAAACAGAAAGGAAGCTTTTAAAAATCTTACATTATTTTAAAAATCCTCGACAAAGCCTAGACTGGAAAAGACTCCATGCTTATAGTAGTTAATTTTCAGTGCCAAAGAAGTTGATTGTTAAATCGCTACCAATCATCACATCATTAAAAGGGTACTTCGACTGAAGAGGACAATACTTTGTGGCAGCATTAATTCATATATCTAGGTACTAGTATAGCAACTTCCTCCCTTTCAATTCATTTAAATAGAACACAGAGAGCAGGTGCATTTTTTACAAAGCTAATAGACCAAAGCAGGAGCTTTTGGATATTCCCCCATTCCCTGATGTTTCTGTAGTAATCATATAATTAACCTCACGATTATTTGAAAAGCAAACCATTTCAATCATGAGCCATCCTTCCAAATTGACCTGTCCCATTTATTTTTGATTATTTGTGTCCTTTATTGACTAATTACACAGCTCTTGTTTTTATGTAATTCTAAATATTTCTGTACTTTGTGCATTGTTCCCCTCTAACCTCTTGCACCTGAATTTTGAATCTGATTTGTCATTTTTAATGCTTTAATTCTAATGAGTTTGTCTTCATTGCCTCTAACCTAAAATCTCCACTTCTGAATTAATGTTATTCTAGGGCTTTAGGGAAGGTGTGTTAGCACAGCTTTTTTAGTTATGGAAAGGTTGGTCCATTGCTTGCCCTGGTAACAGCAGGATGATAATGATGAGATTATAATCAATCTCTTCATTATCATGGGATAGGAAACCTTGCATATTTTGATTTGATATTCCACATCTCCAAAACTTTATTATTTAGATCAGAATGAAAGGAAAGAGACTAACTTAGGTCAGTAATAGGTCTTGGTTATTCAAGTTGCCACACTTCTGGTCTTTCATTCAGGACCCACAAAGAACACTTCTATTTGCCTGCTTTTGCATGTTACACTAAAATAAATATTCTTCAAACTGTCTGGACTGCACTAGTGTGTTGTAACTACTGTTGTTTCATTCTATCAGGTGGAATAGGGTTGACGCCAGCATGTTATTTTTATTGGCCAATAATAGCTTGCATTTATGAATATCCTTTTAAAAGTGAAGAAATGGTATGAGACAATTCACAAATAATTATAAGGAAATGGGTTTGGAGATTGTATTGACTACGGATTTTAATGCATAATAGATCTTGGTCATATTGCTGAAAATAACCACGTAGAACAATCTTTACTGATCCTGGAACAGAGTTCAGGAGAAGAGAATGGGGTGAATTTCTATCCTGCACACTCTCTGTTGGATTTGTTAATGAGAAATCATCTTTTAAGCTAATAATATTGTCAAGCCAATTGACCATCATTTAATTAGGATAATGATGCTGTATTTCAGAGATGATGATGAATGGACAAGAGAAAAATAATGCCAAAGCAAAACAGCTATTTATTGAAAAGCCTTCAGGAGAAAATCAACCACCTGGAGAAAACAAGAATCTGGGATTCAACACTGAGGGGATGGAAAGTTTTCCAGACGACTTCAATCAACTGGATTTGTTAGAGACACATGGGCATCTGATACCCATGGGAACACATAGCATGTGGCCAGGAGAGTCAGATGAGGAAGATGAGGAAATTGAAAGTGATTCTGATTTTAAAAAGAAAGAAATGGAGTTGGAAGGTGACCCGGCTAGTCTATTACTCTGGGCATCTGAGAAAAACCAGGTAGGTCTGATATATGACTATGGGAGGTTTTTTTTAACCACAAAAACAGGTGGGCTTTGGTCTATTGGCAATTAAAGTCTTCTCAGATTTCCAACCCACCTATTCCTGGCTTTAATCAAGGCAGGAAGGTCCAAGATAGAGGTTTACAGCATGGAAACAGGCCCTTCAGCCCAACTTGTCCATGCTACTCAGTTTTTACCACTAAGCTAGTCCCAATTGCTCACCTTTGGCAAGGTAAGGAGATTAGGAATGGGAACCAAAAGGTGAAGTATACGGGTTAATTTTGTTTGGAACGGGAGATGGGTGGGCACTTTAAATAGTTAACTAGCTGCAAGCTTCATTTTACTGATGTATAAATGCAGTAAGAAGTCTCACAACAGCAGGTTAAAGTCCAACAGATTTATTTGGTACTAAACGCTACTAACTTTTGGGGTTTGCCCCTTCATCAGGTGAATGGGAGTTCTGATCACAAACAGAGCATATAAAGGCACACACAGTTTACAGAATACTGATCAGAATGCGAGTCTTTACAGCTAATCAAGTCTTAAAGGTGCAGACAATGTGAGTGGAGATAGCATTAAGCATAGGTTAAAGAGATGTGTATTGTCTCCAGACAGGACAGTAAGTGAGATGTTGCAAGCCCAGGCAAGTCATGGGGGTTACAGATAGTGTGACATGAACCCAAGATCCCGGTTGAGGCGCTTACTAATAAACCTGTTGGACTTTAACCTGATGTTGTGAGACTTCTTACTGTGTTTACCCCAATCCAACATCTCCACATCATGATGTATAAATGGCCAGACTTCCAGAGCCTAAGTGAGAGCCTTTACACCTCTAACTACTGGATATAGCATGTGTGCTTAGGGAACAGCTGCATTTGCCCCATTTCCAGCCCTCAGCATGGAATTACAAAATACACTATTTTCGACCAGAAGTGTTCAGTGGATGGTTTAACTCTGCCTCCTCCTGAATCCCCAACATCACAGGAGTTAATGTGCAGCCGATTCCATATGACTTGAGCACACAATCTTCCCTTGACATTCCACGGCATTGTCATCACTGAATCTGCCACCATCAATGGCCTGGGAGTGCTATTAACCAGATATTTAACAGGACTAAACATATTAAATACTGAGGTTGCAAGAACAGGTAAAAGGTTAGATGTTCTCTGGTGAGTGGTACACTGCCTACTCCTCTAAACTTTTACTCATCCACAAGGCTAGAATGTGATGGAATATTCTCCACTTTTCTAGATGAGTGCATCTCTAATAACGCTCAAGAAGCTCAACATCATTTAGAACAAAGTAGCCCACTTGGATCAGCAACCCATTCACCACCTTAAACATTTACTCCCTTTGCCACCAGGGCACCATTACTGTCCTTTTTTATCCATCCACAAGATGGGTTTTATTTTTCTCATTGAACAGCACTGCTACTGTTTTCTCACTGAACAGCACTGCTACTTAAAATGACATCTTTAAGCAGTTTTACAGGTCCTTAATTGGTCACTGGTAAATACACCATGTAGAATAATGGTCATTTGCCGTGTACGGAGTAGGAATGTTCGAAGTTCTAACTAATCAAGGCTGATTTACTTAAGGCCAGACGTTGCTGCAGCAAAGCATCTAACTGTGTCTGCCATTAGTTGACTTGCCCCTTTACCCTTCAACTCAAAAAGAATTTGCCACTTGATTTCTGAAAATGAGAGAGCTCAAAATGGCTGTGAGGGAAAGGGGGGCATCTGAGTGAATAGGATAACCAATGAAGTATCTCCTTAACAATGATCAAGGATGACTACAAGGGAGGGCAAATTCCATATTTAAATGGAGGCGGCACGGTAGCACAGTGGTTATCACTGCTGCTTCACAGTTCCAGGGACCTGGGTTCGATTCCCAGGTTGGGTCACTGTCTGTGTGGAGTTTGTACATTCTCCTCGTGTCTGTGTAGGTTTCCTCCAGGTGCTCCGGTTTCCTCCCACAGTCCAGTGATGTGTGGGTTAGGTTAATTGGCTATGCTAAAATAGCCCCTTAGTGTACTAGGATGCTTAGGTTAGAGGGATTAGCAGGTAAAATATGTACGGACAAGGGGGTACAGCCTGGGTGGAATTGTGGTCGGTGTAGTCTTGATGGGCCAAAGGGCCTCTTTCTGCACTGTAGGGTTCTATGATTTCTAAACATATAAATAGAAAGAAAGATTGAATTCAATGAAAAAAAAGGGAAGTAAAGGATTTTTTAAACAGTTTAACATTTGATATTTAAATTTCAAAAATACTTCACAACCTCACAAAATGATAGTTAATTTTAGTGCAAGGGCAATTGATTGGAATCATTGACACTTAGAACCTTTTTGAAACAACAGCAGAAGAGTGCAGTGCGGACAGCAAGTTGTAGTTATGAGCATCTGCGCCTCATCTGAAATGATTGTGCCATTTATGCTTAAACAACAGAGAGCAACATTAGCCTCATTGTTATTTAGACAAAAAAAGTTGGGACATAAGCTCCAACTGGGACACCAGAAAAGTTTAAGAATTTAGGTCAAGAGGGTGGGCCAACATATACTTCGGTTTCCAGTTTTGTTTTTGTTATCTAGTAACCCTTTCCAGGAGACTGTATATGGTGTTATTAAGGATCAGGTTTAGCCACAGAGAATTGCCCTCCCAACATTCATTGCAGAAGAATTTATATGCCCGTTCTCCCAATTTCCCACTGTAACTTTTGATAGGGTCAGTAGCAACTCTGGTAAAATTCCTACTGAAACTTCAGACAAATACCTTGTCTCAGAAGGTATCACTGTGCTGTGAGCATCTATGGAATTATATCCCAACATGTCACAAAATGTTAAATCTGTTTCTCTTTCCAGATGCTGCTGGGTTTTTCCAGCATTGCCTGAATGCAATGACATAAAATTAGAACAATGAGCAGAGAAGAGAAAAGAAAGGAAAATAAGTTGTAATGGGAGACATTTCAAGGATATAATGAAACAATAGTTTACGGACTGTACATACAATTGATCTAGATAGGCTGGGTGAATGGGCCAGGAACTGGCAAATGGAATTTAATGTTAGCAAGTGTGAAGTTGTCCACTTTGGTAGGAATAATGGTAGGAAGGACTGTTACTTACATGGCGAAAAACTGCAGCATGCAACAGTGCAGAGGGACCTCGGGGTCCTTGTGCATGAGTCGCAAAAACCCAGCCTGCAGGTGCAGCAGGTGGTCAGGGAGGCAAATGGGATGCTGGCCTTTATAGCGAGGGGGATTGAATATAAAAGTAGGGAGGTCTTGCTGCAACTGTACAGGGCACTGGTGAGGCCGCAGCTGGAGTACTGTGTGCAGTTTTGGTCGCCGCACTTACACAAGGATATTTTGGCCTTGGAGAGAGTACAGAGGAGGTTCACTAGGCTGATACTGGAGTTGAACATAGAACATTACAGCGTAGAACAGGCCCTTCGGCCCACGATGTTGCGCCGACCAGTTAAAAAACAATGACCCTCTAACCTAAACCAATCCCTTTTCATCCATAAACCTATCCACGGATCTCTTAAACGCCCCCAAACTAGGCGCATTTACAACTGCAGCAGGCAGGGCATTCGAATCCCTCACCCCCCTCTGGGTAAAGAACCTACCCCTGACATCCGTCCTATAACTACCACCCCTTAATTTAAAGCCATGCCCCCTCGTGCTAGCTTTCTCCATCCGAGGAAAAAGGCTATCACTATCCACTCTATCTAAACCTCTAATCATCTTATATGTTTCAATAAGATCCCCTCTTAGCTGCCTTCTTTCTAGCGAAAACAACCCCAAATCCCTCAGTCTCTCCTCATAGGACCTCCCCTCCATACCAGGCAACATCCTGGTAAACCTCCTCTGCACCCTCTCCAAAGCCTCCACATCCTTCCTATAATGTGGGGACCAGAACTGCACACAATACTCCAAGTGCGGCCGCACCAGAGTTGTGTACAGTTGCAACATGACGCTGCGACTCCTAAATTCAATCCCCCTACCAATAAACGCCAAGACACCGTATGCCTTCTTAACAACCTTATCTACTTGATTCCCAACTTTCAGGGATCTATGTACACATACACCTAGATCCCTCTGTTCATCCACACTATTCAGAGTCCTCCCGTTAGCCCTATATTCAACACATCTGTTATTCCTACCAAAGTGAATTACCTCACACTTCTCCGCATTAAACTCCATCCGCCACCTCTCGGCCCAGCTCTGCAATCTGTCTAAGTCTCCCTGCAAACTATGACACCCTTCCTCACAATCTACCACACCTCCGACTTTGGTGTCATCAGCAAATTTACTAATCCACCCAACTATACCCTCATCCAGATCATTAATAAAAATTACAAACAGCAGTGGCCCCAAAACAGATCCCTGAGGCACGCCACTCGTAACTGAACTCCATGACGAATATTTACCATCAACCACCACACACTGTCTCCTATCTGCTAGCCGATTCCCGATCCAATTTCCTAGATTACCCTCAATCCCATACATCTGCATTTTCTGCAGAAGCCTACCATGGTGAACCTTATTAAATGCCTTACTAAAATCCATATATACCACGTCAACTGCCTTACCCCCATCCACCTCTTTGGTCACTTTCTCAAAAAACTCAAGGTTAGTACGGCACAACCTACCCGCTACAAAACCATGCTGACTATCTCCAATCAATTCATTACTCTCCAAATAACTATAAATCCTATCCCTAATAATTTTTTCTAAAACCTTGCCCACAACAGAAATAAGACTCACCGGTCTATAATTCCCGGGGAAGTCTCTGTTCCCCTTCTTAAACAATGGGACAACATTTGCTATCTTCCAATCCTCCGGTACTATACCTGAGACCAATGACGACCTGAAGATCAGAGCCAGAGGCTCTGCAATCACCTCTCTTGCCTCCCAGAGAATCCTAGGGTAAATCCCGTCCGGACCAGGGGACTTATCTATTTTCAAACCCTCAAGAATATCCAGCACGTCCCCCTTATCAACTGCAATACTGTCTAGTTTACACCCCTGCAACCCAGTGTTCTCCTCAGCTACATTCATGTCCCCGTGCGTGAACACAGGGGGTTTTTTGAGGGGGTTGAACTATGAGGAGAGGCTGAATAAACTAGGCTTGTACTCGTTAGAGTTTAGAAGAATGAGGGGAGATCTTATTGAGACATATAAGATGATGAATGGGATGGATAGGATAGAGGTGGAGAGGCTCTTCCCGCTCAGAAAGGACAGTAGGACTAGAGGGCACAGCCTCAAGATAAGGGGGGGGGGGGCAGTTTAGAACAGAGTTGAGGAGGAACTTCTTCACTCAAAGGGTGGTGAATCTCTGGAATTCTCTGCCCGTTGAAGTGGTGGAGGCTGCCTCGCTAAATATATTTAAGACGTGGGTTGATAGGTTTTTGATAGGCAAGGGGATTAAGGGTTATGGGGAGAGGGCAGGAAAGTGGAACTGAGCCACGACAGATCAGCCATGATCTTATTGAATGGCGGGGCAGGCTCGAAGGGCTAGATGGCCTACTCCTGCTCCTATATCTTATGTTCTTATTGATGTGCAAAGGAAATGGTAAACATAGAAAATTTCTGGGTCATAGGATACTCCTATGATAGTTAATTGAATTGAATTTTTCAATTTCTGAGCAATTCACAGTTGAGTCTCATTTGATAAATTAAGGACAGAAACAACTTTCAATTCTTTAGACAGCAGAATGTTTGTCTAGATCTTGAACAGTCGAATAAAATACTGGAGCAATTTGTCTTGAGGGCTGACATTTTCTGGCCTCCCCAGGGCAGCTTTTCTAGCAGCAGAGGTGTTCCAGTTCTGTTGATGGCCATTATGTTGCTTGCCAGCCATGCTGCTAGGGAACTCACCAAGATGGGGAGAGGGGGGGAAACCTGAGGATCCTGCTGGTGGTGACAGCTGGAAAATCCTTCACACAGTCTTTACTGAGGTGCTTGGTACAGTACAGTATTCTATTGGGAGAAGTGAAATTAACCACTGGTGGTGGAAATGTTTTTTCAGACGTTCAATCCACTTTCCCATCTGCAGGGTGGAGATATTCAATTCAACAGCTACGAAAAATGAGAAATAACAAGTGAAGAATGTGATTTTAGCGTAGCTTTAAAAACTTTTTTGTAAATCATATTCTGTGCAGTTAAGCAGCTTTTTTTTATTGTTGCCGAGCTGTCTGTTAGGATTCCTTTTACTGCTGCTTCAATGGTTTAAATGGGGTTGTGTTTATTTTTACTCTAGATCTCAGATATTTTGTGGGATTTTTTAATGACCTTGCGTTGTTAGAGCGAAGGATTCATGACAAGTCAGGTGACAGGAGTGTTTTCAGTTTGGAGCTGCTTTGTTAGTTTAGAAGATGTTTGGACTTCAGACTGAAAACCAGTGTTTTTCTCTTTCTCCTTCGTGTTGTAAATTCTGCTGGCCAGCAGGAAGCAGGTCTCCTGGAGTGAAGATTCTGCTGTTGTGTGTATATTAAGAGAACCACAGCATCCAACCAGAGGACTAATTTTTAGCATCACGTGCGCATTCATATTTTCTGTGCTAAACCCGTGACAAGGGTTTCGTCTGTGGGATTTGTTTGGTTGGAACGGTATTTAGCTATTAAGCATCATACATTATCATTTTTTTTGCTTGTAATTAGTAAAAATTAATACTAATTTTCTTTCTATGCATGTTAACTGTATTCTTAAAATTTGTTTGATCAAGGCTCCCTGTGGGTCATTTGAATCATACCTGAATTTAAACATCTTGTGCTTACCCTAGCCAAATTCAAATTGCAAAACTTATGATCCAAGTGGACTTTATAAAATTCTTTGGAGTTTCTGACCTAAATTATAACAGGAGGTAATTTGAATAGCGCAAAACAGGCTAGCTGCAGGATGGAGATAATTGATTGAGCAGCTACAAAAGATAGGAAATAACAAGTGAGGCGGTAATTTGAATAATGCAAAGTAAGAGTTTTTTTAAAAAGTACAAGCACAGGAGACTGTCAGTGACGTTGTATGTAAATGAGCTAGCATTTCAACTGAAACCACCTACTCTTGTCCTGGTTCCCACGCATATTCTTTCTTTAAAAATATTTTCCAATTATTTTGATGTGATGCTATTGTCTGCTTCAATAGCCACTTGTGGCAATTTCCAATAAGTTTTTTAAAAAAATGTTTCTCCTCTCTTGTAATGACTATCTTCAATCTCTATCTCCTTGCTACAGTTTTAGTATCCATTATTAACACACTCTCAAAATTTCCTATCATTTTGAAAACATTATTAATTTATCCCTATAACGTCACTTAGTTGATTGCAAACCACCTTAGGAATTACTAAGGATATGGTAAGGTGGTAGATCAAAGTTCTTTTTGTTTTTCTTTGATTTCCTTCCTTAACCTTCTCTGTTCTTCCAGTTTCAAAGAAAAAGCCCAATTTCCAAACTTTTCTTTACAGCTATAATCTCCCATCTGTGTAAAGCATCACTCTACTCTTTCCATGATATGAATCTTAGCATTTCTTAAAGTTTAATATCACTTTATGCCCAAAATAACCTGCGATGCTTCATTTGTGGCCAAACCAATGTTATATTCTTCAGTATACAAATGTAACATCACTTCCTTATTTTTGTATTTGATGTCCCTTTGAATAAAATACATAATTCTGTTTGTACTTGATGGCTTTTTCTAACAATACTCCCACCTTTTAGGTTATAAATCTACACCTCTAGATCTATTTCTCTATTCTTGATCTTACCATTTAGAGTATAAACACTTCTTTATTCAAGTGTAACACTACATTCCACACTCTCTCACAGTATGCTTTGTCTTCCAGCACACAAGAAGCAATACTTTTCACAGTATACTAATACATATAACAATAAATCAAATCAAAATGTGCTCAGATTCATTCTTTTCCACACATCAATCCCCTGCACTAACTATGCTCTCTAGTTTACCATCTCCTATAGTTTGCAACATATAGCAAATTTCAAAATTGTTCCTCTTGGTGTTATATCCATATAATTTATACAAATAGAACATGAGATCTTCATGCAAATTCTTGGGACACACTGTCATAGACAACTGTCACTCTGAAATCTGAAAAGTATTGAAGGCCTAACTCTCGATTTATTTTTCTGCTGTATTTTGTTGCTTTCACACGTTTGTTTTTGATTGCAACAAGGGTTTTTAGTAATAACTTATAAAGTGTTTCTATAAGAACTAGGAGCAGGAGTAAGTCATCTGGCCCCTTGAGCCTGCTCCACCATTCGATAAGATCATGGCTGATCTTTTTGTGGACTCAGTTCCACTTACCAGCCAACTCACCATAACCCTTTATTCCTTTACTGTTCAAAAATTTATCGATCCTTGCCTTAAAAATATTCAATGAGATAGCCTCAGCTGCTTCACTGGGCAGGGAATTCCACAATTCACAACCCTTTGTGTGAAGAAGTTCCTCTTCAACTCAGTCCGAAATCTGCTTCCCCTTAATTTGAGACTATGCCCCCTAGTTCTAGTTTCACCTGCCAGTGGAAACAACCTCCCTGCTTCTATCTTAAATATTCCCTTCATAATCATATATGTTTCTATAAGATCTTCCTTCATTGTTCTGAATTCCAATGAGTATAGCCCCAGTCTACTCAGTCTCTCATAAACCAATCCTCTCAACTCCAGAATCAACAGTGAATTTCCTCTGCAACCCCTCCAATGCCAGTATATCCTTTCTCAAGTAGGGAAACCAAAATTGAATCATAGAACCCTACAGTGCAGAGAGAGGCCCTTCGGCCCATCGAGTCTGTACCAAACACAATCCCACCCAGACCCTATCCCCCATGTCCGTACATATTATGCCCACTAATCCGTCTAACCTACGCATCCCTGGACACCAAGGGGCAATTTCTTATCATGGCCAATCAACCTAACCCGCACATCTTTGGACTGTGGGAGGAAACCGGAGCACCCAGAGGAAACCCATGCAGCCACAGAGGAGGAAGTACAAACTCCACACAGATAATGACCCAAGCCGGGAATCAAACCCAGGTCCCTGGAGTTGTGAAGCAGCAGTGCTAACCACTGTGCTACCGTGGCGCCCAATTGTACATAGTGTTCCAGGTGTGGCCTCACCAGTACTTTGTACAGTTGCAACATAACCTCGCTGTTTTTAAACTCCATCCCTCTAGCAATTAAGGACAAAATTCCATTTGCCTTCTTAATTACCTACTAAACCTGCAAACCACCTCCTTGTGGTTCTTGCACAAGGACACCTAGGTCCCTCTGCACAGCAGCAAGCTGCAATTTTTTACCATTTAAATAATAGTCCATTTTGCTGTTATTGCTACCAAAATGGATGACATTGCACTCCAGACCCTTGTCCACTCACTTAGACTATCTATATTCCTTTGTAGACTTTCAGCAACCTCTGCACACTTTGCTCTGCCACTCATCTTCATGTCATCTGCGAAGTTTGACATATTACACTTGGTCCCTAACTCCAAATCATCTACGTAAATCGTAAACAATTTCAAGAAGCAAGTTTAAAAGACTAAGGGTAGCACAGTGGTTAGCACTGTTGCCTCACAGCACCAGGGACCGGGCTTAATTCCCAGCTTGGGTCACTGTCTGTGTGGAGTTTGCACTTTCTCCCCATCTCTGCATGGGGTTTCCTCCAGGTGGTCCGGTTTCTTCCCACAGTCCAAAGATGTGCAGGTTGGGTGAATTGGCCATGCTAAATTCTCCCTCAGTGTAAACAAACAGATGCCGGAGTGTGGCGACTATGGGATTTTCACAGTAACTTTATTGCAGTGTGAATGTAAGCTTAGTTGTGATTGATAAATAAACTTAACTTGTCAATAGCTGTGAATGTTCCTATCTTCCATGATATACAAGTGGAAAGAATAGGCAAGAAATAAGCCATCGCTCAAGTGCAACAGCAAATATTAAAATGATTTTGTTTTCTTGTAGGTTTCAATAGTAAGCAGACTTCTCTCTGAAAATCCAAATCTGGTTAATGTTAAAGACGATGACAACTACACACCGCTTCATAGGGCTGCCTACAGTGATCATATGGAGGTTGTTCGTGAGTTGATAGCTCATGGAGCAGATGTGCATGCTCGTACTATAGATGGTTGGACACCTTTGCACAGTGCTTGTAAATGGAACAATGCAGCAATAGCTTCATTTCTTCTGCAGCATGAAGCAGATATCAATGCCCAGACCAATGGTTTGCAGACAGCATTGCATCTTGCTTCAGGAAGTAAAGGCACAAAGGAAACCATTGAATTGTTGTTAACGAATCGCTACATTAATTCAGATCTAAAAAACAACTTGGGTGAGACAGCCTATGATGTTGCTCGGAGGACAAATATTTATTACTATCTCTTTGAAATTACAGAAAAGTGCACAAATTCTGTACCTGAGCCATGATGATATAGTTGGTGTTGCCCTATCGTTCACTGTACAGTCATGGAACCATTCACCTAAACATCAAAACTTATAGCTGTTTATTAATTTAAAAATCTAAAAACATCTTGAAGCTTAAAGAAGCAGAATATTTGCATTGATGTTTATTAGTACTAAAACAGACAATTCTTCAATTTACACAAATGTTAGGTTAAAACCTTTTCTTAATTATCTGTGGGAGAATACAAATATCCGTTGTTTTCAGTTTTTATGATGGGTTGCAGAAATTTCAACTAATTGTTTTCTAATAAGACATTAAACCGAGGCCCTATTTGGCCCCTTGGGTGGACGGTAAAGATCCCAAAGCATTATTCTGAAGGTGAGCAGTCAGCGTCCTGGCCAGTATTTATCTCTGAATCAACAACTCAAAACCAGGTTATCTAGTTATTATTATGACAATGTATACAGCAAGGTCCTATAAATGGCAAAGTGGAAGTTGCATAGCCTTCATTACAAAAGTGACTATATTTAAAGTACTTTATTAGCTGTAAAGCATTTTGAGACATTGTGGTCACATATGGTTACGTTATAAATGCAGGGTTTGTTTTTAATTTCCAATCCTATTCCAATTCCCAGGGCTCGAGAGAGAGAGACTGTCCAAGTTGCTGGTTTGGGAACCAGGACACACACACACAGATGCTCTTTAGAAGTTGAGTTTGACATGCATTATCAATCACAATCTCCGGCCCAATGGAATATTTTTGAATATAGCCATGCGTATTGCAGGGAATTATTTTGAATGCTAACAGATGCCATAATTCAGATAGTTGTAAATCTCTCTCATCTTTGATCAGGAAAGCTGTTTCAAAAATAGGCCAAATTCATTTACCCAAGTTTGTTAAAAAAAATTAACATGAATATAATGTATATTTTATGAAAAACTGTAAAGTAACATTGTCACAAGGTTTCGTGAATAAAATGTTAACGCGTTTTCCCTTGTCAACATTCTGTTTATTAAAAAATGCAGCTGAAGACTCAAGTGTTTCTGAAAAATAAAACTAAGTTAGTTCCTGGGTCTTGATTTGAGGATTTTTTTGTGTTGAAGTATTTACAGCAGCAGTGCCAGACCCAAAGTAGCATACCATTTCCCAGCTAGCATATGTGGAATTCTTTCCCAACAATCAGCTTCTCATCAAGCCTTCTTCACTGCAACCAGTGAATTTCCATTCTGTTAAAAACACCTCTATGTTCAGAGCATATATTTGTGTGAATAATCTATTTAAGTTTCCCACTTGTTCCCATTTCACCATTCATTCTCTCTACTTAAATTATCTACAAAAAAAATTAAAATTAGCTAAAACAGCATAACTGCCTTATGATTTTTTTATTAATGCAAATAGCACTGGACTAGACATGTCCAAACAGGATCAAATATAATGGATACAAATAAGTTTTTTGCATTGATAAACTCATAACCATATCTATTATACTGCAGTTTATCTACTTTAACATTACATTTCTGTCCCAACCTCTATTAATAGAGCTTCAGCAGATTTTTCATACTATTGAGACAACTGCCCACAGATACTGAAGCTTAATTCATCCAGTCAGCACAAGAGCACCTGTAGTTTATTGGGAACCTGACACTTATCCACAAGAAAATCCTTCTTCATGATCAATTACACCACCAGTAAACTGCTCATCATACATCTTCCTGCCTGCCAGTCTTCTGTCAAGCACTATTTGTAAATTTACAAACTGCTCTATTTCACTCTGAATAAGTTTGTAGCAGTTTTTGCAATTTTCACTTTGAGTTTGGCAGTCTAGTGATGTAATGGATTAAGTTCTCAATGACCACACACCAGTCTGTTCGCACGCTGCTAGAACAAGATAGCCTGGGGAGAGCTTCAATTTCAGACTAAGTCTTGTAAATGCATTATTAATGAGTGATTTGCACATTGAAGTACTGCTAGGAAAATAATGCAGAAGTATTAAACTACTGGTGATTTTATGAAATATATATGATATAATCATATGCTTCTTTGTCATACACTACATCACAAAGGTATTTTGCTGTCCAAAGGGAGTATATTCCTAATTGTTTTAAGTGCAAAGCAAAAGATCTGCACTGTACTTCATGGTAACAATTGAAGTAATGTAAATTTTATCATAAGGTTAAAGTTGCATAAACTTATGCCTTCAGCCAGATGTTTGCGGAAGAGAAGAGAGTAGAGACGTGTCAGTGGGAAGAGAGGAGAGCTAATAAGATGTTGGTGAAGAGACAAGTGTGATCGACATTTTGGGAGTAGCGGGAACATGTCAAGAAGGGAGGAGCATAGGGGAACATGTCAAGGGAAGGGACAAGAGTGGGACATGGGGGAAGGGAATGAGGATGAGGGACATACTGGGGAATTGATGAGAGAGTGGACATGGGGAACGCCAATAATACCATGATCCATTCACAACCTCCATGACTGGAAATAAGTAGCCTTCATTCTGCAAATTCACCCATGTACCCAGCAAAATGCAGCAGTATACTATCAACTGTAGGCTGAGGTCCAGTATTGCATTCGTGACATGGAGAACAACTGGTGGGTGGAGAAACCACATGTGATGCAGGCCCACATACGCCAGCGCAACTTCTTCCAGGCTACCAAGAACCACTTGACTAGACAAAACCCTCTCCGATCACAGGGAAGCTCCTCAAGGATGACGATACCATCTGTCAGCATTGAAGGGAACATGCTAGCTGCTGCTCAACTGCAAGTCTCCTCTGTTGGAGGCTTCTGTCCAAGTTGTCCAATAACACCATGTGGAGGATTCCCTTAGTGATCCACCAATCATCGATGAACTTGAGCGGGCCATCCAACAGCTGAAAGCTAATAAAGGTTGGAGGTCTGCAGAGATCTACCAGGCCGGTGGTTTTCCCCCTGGGATCCACCAGGCCGGTGGTATGCCCGCAGATAACTACCACGCCGGCAACTTTCAGCTCACCACAACTTTGTTAGTTCACCCTCTGCCTCTGGGTCAAAGAGGACTTCTCCCAGGATCTCAAGAACATGGCTATCATTACTATCCACAAGAATTGCAAAAACTACAGGGAGCTTTCCTCCTGTCCATCGTGGATGAGATTCTAGTCCGCATCCTCCTGACCTGTCATCGTCCTATCGCTGAGGAGATCCTCGTTCAAACCCAGAATGGCTTCTGACCGTCCTGGAGTATTGCAGACATGGTCTTTGTGGCTAAGCAGATACAGGAACAACGCCGGGAACAAAACCAAGAATTGTTCCTTGCCTTCATTAACCTAACCAAGGCATTTGATTCTTTAAATTGTGAAGCTCTTTGGATCATCCTCCAACACTTTTGTTGCCCATTGAAGTTTGTCACAATCCTGAGACTCCTACATAACAATATAATCTGCAAAGGGCAGCCTTAGCGATCAACCTCGCCCTTTGGTAAATGTAGTTAAAAAATTGGACTACCTGCTCTGCCTAACTGCCCACGCTAAACACCAAGTTGATATTGGTGCCTGCCTACCCTGTTCCCATATTAAAGGGGTGATCTCTGGGGTGGATGGGAAAGTGGTGGGGGTGAGGGTCACACGTTATATTTTATCTACCCCTTTGTCAGAAATACACCTGGGGCGGGGGGCACACATAAGGCAGCCCTTTTAGTTGCTTCATTTCCTTTTGCACCATGTAACTGTTTTCTAAATTCAAGACCCTACATTTCTTTCACATTTCTGTGAAAAGACAGCAAAATGGACAGACTAATGATGCTAAGTAGAAATTTCTCCATCACTAAAATAGTGCTTTTTTTTGAAAAAAGTCTCAAGTAAATAAATCAACAGTGTTTCTTCATTTGCCTTTATGAATCATATGTTGCAATAAGCTGCACTCTGAATATTATTGTTTCTATTTAAAGTAAATTTTGTTTCAATTGATAAACGAATTTTCCCAATGAACCAAAAAACGACAATTTTCAAAATTACCTGGCAGTGCAGAGAGAAGGGAATTGTTGGGCTGCAAAAAGGCTCCAGTATTCTCTCTCAATATCAGCATCAGATGTCCTGGTTGATTTGCCCTCTCTCAAAAACTCACGCTCCATTGTATGTCAGAGGCTTCAAGCCATTAATTATGTCCCTTCGTATCAAATTTTAAAGTTACCTCCTGAACAGAGAGCACATGAATAACTATTTGTTAGCCTTTCAGTGCTTAACAGTTAATGTGTAAAATATGCATATAAAATTACACTTATGATACAGTTTCAATAGTCATTAGAAAGGACAAGATTGAAAGAAGATGTTAATACCTCCTCTCCAAAATGAATTTGGTATTACATAGTTTCTAATGGTGAAATGTATTTGATTAAGAAAGTTATTAATTTAAAAGTTAGAATATTTTACCATCTTTAAACTTGTCTGACCATATTCCATCTGAGCACAACTTCTTACATGTATTAGTGACACCACGATAAACAGTTACACAATATCAAATACAACAGGTTTCACAGGTTTCTATTGTTTAATCGAAAGAGAAATATCCTACTGAATTGCTCCATAAAGCCTCAATGTTAAAAATATGTTTATACACTTTATGCAGTTAGGACTACTGGTGATACCCTGCAATGAACATTGGTACAGTACCCATTTAAGCAATTTGTTCATATATCTCCATCTGTTAGGAATTGTGTGCCATAGGAAGCATTCCATCTTCAAGATGCCAAGTCGGAGAAATATTTGCATGAAGATGGACCTCTCAAATTCCCTGTCTGTTTTGCACCAAGTGGGGAATTTAAATTGATACATTTTTCATTCAATATCCATGAATAGAATTACATAGAAAATCCAGCATGAAATAGGACATTTGGCCAACCAGTGCCTGCTGGCATTTATGCCCCATTTGAGGCGCTCTCATCCTACAACACCTAACTGAACATAATTCCCTTATCCCTCTAGTATTCCCTTAAATACATCTCTATCATTTACCTCAACTGCTCCCTGTGATGGTGAGTTCCACATCCTCACCACTCAGTAAAGAAAGTTTGTCTAAATTCCCTATTTGATTTCTTTATTGATGGTGTCTAGTTTTGCTCTTCCACTTAAGTGGAAACGCTTTGTGCTTACTCTAACAAAATCTTTCATAATTTTATTTGCATTTGGTCACCCTCTCATCCTTTTCTTTTCAGGAAAAAAGAACTGGCCTGCTTATCCTTTCCTGATAAATATATATTTACAGTTTTGGTGTCTTCAGTGTGAACCATTTTTGCATACTCTTCAGTGCCTCTTTTACAATAGGGAGACCAGAAATGTAAAGCAGTACTCCAGGTGTGGTTAAACAAGTCCTACTTTTAAATTCTATACTTCTGGAAATAAACCTTTTTTGCCGGGTTTGCTTTTTTATAGACTTATTAAAATGCATCATTAAGTTTAATTATTTGTAAGTTTATATTCCTAGATCCCTTTGCTCTTCTACTGGGGAGATGACCTGCTAACACAGTTTACTCATTATATTCAGAAACATCCACTGACTTCCCAGTAGTCTTCACAAGGGGACTAAGTGCTAAATCAAATAATGAATGTTTGTTTAATGTAATTTAAATTCAGCTCATGGGCCAGAATGAAACTAGGCAGTGCAAAAAATGGCAGCTACAGCATGGGCCCAGATGTCCTGCCTCAGTTTCAGACAGCATAAAGTCCCCTGTCAAGGCCAGGGGAAGCACGGGCCTGCAAGTTCACTTGTGCTCCAAAACAGGCCAATTAAGACAGATAAGGGCTTGTTAAAAGCCTTAGTCTGTTAATGTTTGCATTTTTCTGGGGGTAGTTGGTGTTTTGGAGCTGCCAGCCTCAGAATAACTGAAGCAGGTGTGAACTATCTTGGGAACAAGTCATGGAAGGTCGGAAGGTATGTGTGGGTAGGGGTATAACCCCTTTGAAGGTAAAGATGCAGCAACCTATCACAGGTTAGGGGAGGAGCAGGCATTAAGATTTTTGATAGATCAGGGAGTCATCACCCTCCTGTTATCGGAGCAGTGGGCAAGTTTCTTGGGACTTTTCCTGGGTACCAGGTAGAGTGCTGTTGAAATAAATGCGTCTTGTACCTTCAGAAATGGAGGCCATTGGAGATAGGGAGTAGCAGCCTGTACAGGAAGGACAAAGCTATGAACAGCAGGAGGTCAGGGAGAGGCATGAGGGACATCAAGGAGAGGGAGCCACTACTCTAAACACAGGATCTACAGGCAGAAGTGACAAGTTCTGGACATGACTAAAAAGTTGTGCCAAAGGAGACTACAATTCTCTAAGCAAATGGTCACATATGTCTGTGCCCTTGTCAGTGCAGACCTCTATGGCAACTTACAGGTGGTTGCACTCCAGTGCTTCACCCAGGTGCAGATGCTCTCTTCACTAAGACTGGACAGCACATCAAATTCAACACTGATGTGGCATTGCAGGCTCAGAGGGCCCTGATGACTGGACTGGTGAGTGGTGCCATGTAATACCTTCCTGCAAGGATCTGTCATTGTGGTGGTATGCTGCATCCTCCATAATGTGGCTTGTAGAGAGAGGTGTGGATCTTGGGGAAGGTGAGGCTGTAGAATGGGATAACTCACTGAGGAGGAGCAGGTGGTCTGAGAGGAATGAGAATTGGATGCAGACGGGGTTCATGCTGAATACAGAGGTGACCCTCCTGCATAAGGAGTGGTCTCTTCCTGTCACCCCCCCGTGAAAAGGACCTCCATTCTTTCCCTCATGGCTACTAAGACTTTGATTCTTCTGTGACATCTCGCTTCCCACTGTGTTGCAGTGGAAGGCTTTGGCACAAACCTTCTCCCTCAGGAGTCTCAATGATGGTTGCCATGGGTGCCTTAATAAGTCCTCCACTTAATTTAACCAGTCTCCATAGCTGCACTAGCTGTGGTGGAGGCTGCCTCGCTAAATATTTTTAAGTTGCGGGTTGATGGGTTTTTGATAAGGGAGGGGATTAAGGGTTATGGGGAGAGGGCGGGAATGTGGAACTGAGCCATGACAGATCAGCCATGATCTTATTGAATGGCAGGGCAGGCTCGAAGGGCTAGATGGCCTATTCCTGCTCCTATTTCTTATGTTCTTATGTTCTTATAAACCCATCATCTTATCAATTAAGGGCCCACCCCTCCCTCCCCATACACAGACCCCCAAAATCAGAATTTTACTCCATTTTCTACTGGAGGCCGGTTTCTGAAACAAAAACAGACACAGAGGTCTTGGGATTGATTCTCACCTTGGCGGATGGTGAAATTTGTATTCTGTAAAATAAATCTGGAATTAAAAGTCTAATAATGACCATGAAACTAATGTTGTAAAAGACACATCTGGTTCAGTAATGGCCTTTAGGGAAGGGAATCAGCCATCCAAATCCACAGCAATGTGGCTGGCTCAGAAACAGCCTAGCAAGCCACTCAAGGGGTACCCACATCCAATGAATAAAATAGGAAGATAGAGAAACAAAGATTTAATGACTGACTGGACAGCAACTTGACTTGCCCAAAATAACTGGCCTGCTTAATATGACAGTGTTATAATTGATGCCAATTGCCCACCCAGGAGAAAACTGAAATGATTGTTTAATGATTACGGTCAGGATACCTTACTCTGTGTTGCCATGCTGAGGGATTTCTTAAATAATATTGAGCAGACTTTGCTTATCAACACTGGTGAAAATGTGCTAGATACCTTTCCACCCATAAACTATAAAAGAACATAATCCTCCCAAAATGTTTCTCCTACTTAATATAGATTGCAGTGGATCAGTCAGGCTAGTGAATAAGATGGCACATTTTTTCAGTTCCAAAATATATGTTTGGGCTTAAAACCAGCTTCTTCACTTTTTTTACAGGAGAATCCATTTTGGTTTGTGAGTTGCCATGTACAGTCTGCTGTGTGGGCATGTCTTAAACTTCCACACGTTTTCTTGGTCCTTAAGCTAAAAGTCGTAACATTTTCTAATTCGTCAAAAAACTGCTGTAGCAACTGCTGTTGGTGAAATATTGATGCAAGAATGGAGGAAGAATTTTGTCCTAAAGAAAACGTCCAGGACCAAATTTATCATGAAAACAGGGACCAACCATTGACTTGACCTTGAGAAGAATGTATCAGAATGGGTCTTCAAAAACACTGGTTCACATTTTTGACTCTGCATCAAAATCGACCACTGTTTTTGACATTATTTTTGAAAGGTCAATGTGCATGTCACAATCTATGGCTTTATTCTCATCAGAGTTCTGAACTTTTAAAAAAATGTGAGAATTAATTATTGTAAAGCTATAACTGAGGATTAATGGGGAAATTGAGAATATATATTCTCTTTTAATAAGTAGTAATTGTAAACTATGGTTTTACCTTTAACTCTTCAGATTAAAGAAATATAATAATATTTAACATCAACAAGTGAATAGAACTGATTAGAAAAGTTCAGTATTAAAGTATTTTGAACATCAGCTGCTTAACATGCCTTGATGACTCAAGATGTGGCGTTGCCGGCGTTTGACTGGGGTAGGCACAGTAAATAGCCTCACAACGCCTGGTTAAAGTCCAACAGGTTTATTTGATAGCACAGCTTTCAGAGCACTGATCCTTTATCAAGTGAATGCAGGATTTGTTTCACAATCAGGGCATATCTAGACACAAACTCAATCACAAGATAATTGGAATGTGAGTCTTAACAGGTAATCAAGTCTTTACAGGTGCAGACAATGTGAGTGGAGAAAGGGTTAAGCACAGGTTAAAGGGATGTGAATTGTCTCCAGCCAGGACAGTTAGTGAGATTTTGCAAGCCCAGGCATGTCGTGGGGGTTACAGATGATGTGACATGAACCCAAGATTCCGGCTGAGGCCAACCTCATGTGTGCGGAACTTGGCTACCAGTTTCTGCTCAGTGATTCTGCATTGTTGTGAGTTTTGAAGGCCACCTTGGAGAACACTTACCTGAAGATCAGAGGCTGAATGCCCTTGACTGCTGAAGTGTTCCCTGACAGGAAGGGAACATTCCTGCCTGGTGATTGTCAAGCAGTGTCCATTCATCCGTTGTTGCAGAGTCTGCATGGTCTCACCAATGTACCATGCTTTGGGACATCCTTTCCAACATAGGCCAAGTTGCAAGAGTATGTACTGTGTACCTGGAGTGGGGGTTAACGGGTGCTATTCGGATTGGCGGATGGTGACTAGTGGAGTGCCCCAGGGGTCGGTGCTGGGGCCTCAGCTTTTTACCATTTATATAGATGATCTGGAGGAGGGAACCGAGTGTAGGGTGTCGAAATTTGCTGATGACACCAAGATTGGGGGAACGGCAAATTGTGCGGAGGGTGTGGAGAGTCTGCAGAAGGATCTAGATAGGCTGGGCGAATGGGCCAGGAAATGGCAAATGGAATTTAATGTTGGCAAGTGTGAGGTGGTCCACTTTGGTAGGAATAATGGTAGGAAGGACTATTACTTACGTGGCGAAAAACTGCAGCAGGCGACGGTGCAGAGGGACCTCAGGGTCCTTGTGCATGAGTCGCAAAAACCCAGCCTGCAGGTGCAGCAGGTGGTCAGGAAGGCAAATGGGATGCTGGCCTTCATAGCGAGGGGGATTGAATATAAAAGTAGGGAGGTCTTGCTGCAGCTGTATAGGGCATTGGTGAGGCCGCAGCTGGAGTACTGTGTGCAGTTTTGGGCGCCGCACCTGCGCAAAGATATTTTGGCCTTGGAGGGAGTGCAGAGGGGGTTTACTAGGCTGATACCGGAGTTGAGGGGGTTGAGCTATGAGGAGAGGCTGAATAAACTAGGCTTGTACTCGTTAGAGTTTAGAAGAATGAGGGGAGATCTCATTGAGATGTATAAGATGATGAATGGGATGGATAGGATAGAGGCGGAGAGACTCTTCCCGCTCAAAAAAGACAGTAGGACTAGGGGGCACAGCCTCAAGATAAAGGGGGGAGCGGTTTAGAACGGAGTTGAGGAGGAACTTCTTCACTCAAAGGGTGGTGAATCTCTGGAATTCTCTGCCCGTTGAAGTGGTGGAGGCTGCCTCGCTAAATATTTTTAAGACGCGGGTTGATGGGTTTTTGATAAGAGAGGGGATTAAGGGTTATGGGGAGAGGGCGGGAAAGTGGAACTGAGCCACGACAGATCAGCCATGATCTTATTGAATGGCGGGGCAGGCTCGAAGGGCTAGATGGCCTACTCCTGCTCCTATTTCTTATGTTCTTATGTTCTTATGTTATGTTCTTATGATGGCAATCGTGTTGATGATCGGCATTTCTTGCAAAGGTTGCTGTGGCAGTGTTGTGTGGTGTCGTGGTCACTGTTTTCCTGAAGGCTGGGTAGCTTGCTGCGGATAATGGTCTGTTTGAGGCTGTGCAGTTGTTTGAAGGCGAGAAGTGGAGGTGTGGGGATGGCCTTGGCGAAATGTTTGTCTTCATTGATGACGTGCTGAATGCTCCAGAGAAGTTGACGTAGCTTCTCTGCTCTGGGGAAGTACTGGACGATGAAGGGTACTCTGTCCGCTGTGTCCCGTGTTTGTTTTCTGAGGAGGTCAGTGTGGTTTTTCAATGTGGTATGTCGGAACTGTCGATCGATGAGTCGAGTGCCATATTCTGTTCTTACAAGGGCATCTTTCAGCTTCTGTAGATATCTGCTGTGATCCTCCTCATCTGAGCAGATCTTGTGTATACAGAGATCTTGTCCATTGGGATGGTTTCTTTAACGTGTTTAAGGTGAAAGCTGGAGAAGTGGAGTATCGTGAGCTTATCCATGGGCTTGTGGTACAGTGAGGTGCTGAGGTGACCGTCTTTAATGAAGATGTGCGTGTCCAAGAATGCAACCAATTCTGGAGAGTAGTCCATGGTGAGTCTGATGATGGAATGGAACTTGTTGATGTCATCATATTGTTGTTTCAGTGATTGTTCACCATGAGTCCAAAGGAAGAAAATGTCATCAGTGTATGAGTGTATAACATTGGTTGAAGGTCCTGTGCTTGTTTGAACCTGTGCGTAAAGATGTTGGCATATTGAGGTGCAAATTTGGTCCCCATGACTGTTCCATATGTCTGGATTAAGAACTGGTTGCTGAAAGTGAAGACATTGTGGTCCAGGATGAAGCGGATGAGTTATAGAATTGCGTCTGGAGATTGGCAGTTATCGGCACTGAGTACTGAAGCAGTTGCAGCAATGCCATCGTTATGGGAGATGCTGGTGTAGAGCGCCAAGACATCCATTGTGATTAAGAGTGTTCCTGGTTCAACTGCTCCATGTGTGATGAGTTTCTGTAAGATGTCTGTAGTGTTGCGACAGAAGCCGGGGGTTTTTTGTACAGGGGGTTTCACGATGCCCTCGACGTAACCCATCCTGTTGGAGAACACTTCAGCAGTCAAGGGCATTCAGCCTCTGATCTTCAGGGAAGCATTTTCAAAGTGCCTTCAAGACACACGACAACCGCAGAATCGCTGAGCGGAAACCGATAGCCAAGTTCCGCACACATGAGGGTGGCCTCAACCGGGTTCTTGGGTTCATGTCACACTATCTGTAACTCCCACAACTTGGATGGGCTTGCAAAATCTCACTAACTGTCGGCTGGGGACAATACACATCCCTTTAGCCTGTGCTTAACCCTCTCTCCACTCACATTGTCTATACCTTTAAGACGTGATTACCTGTAAAGACTCGCATTCCAACCATTATCTTGTAAATTGAGCTTGTGTCCATATGTGCCCTGTTTGTGAACACAACAGATGAATGGACACTGCTCGACAGTCACCAGGAAGAGTGTTCCCTTCCTGTCGCGGAACACTTCATCAGTCAAGGGCATTCAGCCTCCAAGGCGCCTTCAAGACACACAACGCAGAATCACTGAACAGAAACTGATAGCCAAGTTCTGCACACGAGGACAGCCTCAACTGGGATCTTGGGTTCATGTCACACTGTCTATAACCCCCACGACCTGCCTGGGCTTGCAAAATCTCACTGACTTTCCTGGCTTGAAACAATTCACACCCCTTTAACCTGTGCTTCCCTCTCTTCACTCGCATTGTCTGCATCTGTAAAGACTTGATTAGCTGTTAAGACTCACATTCCAACCATTATCTTGTAGTTGAGTTTGTGTCTATATATGCCCTGTTTGCGAAACAAATTCTGCACTCACCTGATGAAGGAGTAGTGCTCCAAAAGCTGATGCTGCCAAATAAACGTGTTGGACTTTAACCTGGTGTTGATGACTCAGATATCAGAGCTGGGATCCGGGATGTCTCTGGGCATATCCCAGACATCCTGAAAGGGGAGGGTGAGGAACCGGAGGTTGTAGTGCATATAGGAACTGCTGACGTAGGCAAGAAGAGGGAGGCAGTCATGAAAAGGGACTATAGGGAACTGGGTAGGCAGCTGAGGAAGAGGAAAGCGAAGGTAGTAATCTCAGGATTGCTGCCTGTGCCACGGGAGAATGAGGGCAGGAATGGAATGAGATGGAGGCTGAATGCGTGGCTGAGGGACTGGAGCAGGGGGCAGGGATTTCGGTTCCTAGATCATTGGGACCTCTTTAGGGGCAGGTGTGACCTGTACAGTAAAGACGGGTGGCACTTGAATCCCAGGGGGACTAATATTTTTGTGGGAAGACTGGCTAGGGCTACTGGGGGGACTTTAAACTAGAAAGGATGGGGGGAGGGAATAGTGATGGGGAGACTGGGACCGAGGAGGTTAGCTCCCAGGTAGGGAAGGACTGCAGGCAGTATGAGAGGGAGGTTAGACAGGTGGTGGAGAAGGGAAATGTCCAGACTGAGGGGCTGAAGTGTATCTATTTTAACGCCAGGAGTGTAGTAAATAAGGTAGATGAGCTTAGGGCATGGATTGCTGCTTGGGAATGTGATGTGGTGGCCATTACGGAGACTTGGATGTCTCAGGGACAGGACTGGGTACTTCAGGTGCCAGGATTCAGATGCTTCAGGAAGGACAGGGAGGGAGGCAAAAGAGGTGGTGGAGTGGCACTGTTGATCAGGAACAGTGTCATGGCTGCAGAGAAAGAGGATGCCGTGGAGGGACTATCTACGGAGTCTCTGTGGGTGGAAGTTAGGAACAGCAAAGGGTCGATAACTTTGCTGGGTGTATTCTATAGGCTGCCCAATAGTGACAGGGAAGTTGAGGTGCAGATAGATCCTAGAGAGATGTAGTAATAACAGAGTTGTCATGATGGGAGACTTCAATTTCCCAAACATCGATTGGAATATCCCAAGGGTAAGGGGTTTGGATGGGAAGGAGTTTGTTAGGTGTGTTCAGGAAGGTTTCCTGACACAGTACGTGGATAAGCCTACGAGTGGAGAAGCTGTACTTGACCTGATACTGGCGAATGAACCAGGACAGGTGATGGATCTCTCGGTAGGAGAGCATCTTGGGAATGGTGATCATAACTCTATCTCCTTCACAATTGCATTGGAACGAGATAGGATCAGGCAGGCTAGGAAGGTGTTTGTCTGGAGTAAGGGGAAATACGAAGACATCAGGAAGTTAATTGGACAAATAAACTGGAAAGAGGCATTCTTGGGGAAAAGTACAGAAGGAAGGTGGCGGATATTCAAGGAATGTTTGTCTGGAGCTCTGCACGACAACATTCCGATGAGACAAGGAGGTTTTGGTAGGTCGCGGGAACCGTGGTGCACGAAGGCTGTGGTGAACCTAGTCAGGAAGAAAAGGAAGGTGTACAAAAGGTTCAGGGAGCTAGGAGATGTTAAGGATCTAGAGGAGTATAAGGATTGTAGAATGGAGCTTAAAAGGGAAATTAGGAGAGCCAGAAGGGGTCATGAGAAGGCCTTGGCGGGTAAGATTAAGGAGAATCCCAAGGCCTTCTACAAATATGTGAAAAGTAAAAGGATGAGAAGAGAAGGGATAGGACCTATAAAAGGTGAAAGGGGAAAGGTCTGTGTGGAACCAGAAGAAATGGCAGAGGTGCTTAATGAGTACTTTGCCTCAGTATTCACGGTGGAAACTGATCTGAGAGATTTTGCTACAGGTTTGCAGCAGATGGAAAAGATTGAGTATGTGGATATTAAGGAAGAGGATGTGTTAGAATTTTTGCATTCTATCAAGATAGATAAGTCGCTGGGACCTGATGGGATGTACCCCAGGTTACTGTGGGAGGTGAGGGAGGTGATTGCAGAGCCCCTGGCGATGATCTTTGCGTCGTCGATGGAGACGGGAGAGGTTCCGGAGGATTGCGGATGTGGTTCCTATTTTCAAGAAAGGGAACAGGGATAGTCCGGGAAATTACCGACCGGTGAGTCTGACCTCAGTGGTTGGTAAGCTGATGGAGAGGCTTCTGAGGGACAAGATTTAGGAGCATCTGGAGAGGTTTAGCATGATCAGAAATAGTCAGCATGGTTTTGTCAAGGGCAGGTCGTGCCTTACGAGCCTAGTTGAGTTCTTCGAAAATGTGACTGAACACATTGACGAAGGAAGAGCAGGGGACGTGGTGTACATGGACTTCAGCAAGGCGTTTGATAAGGTCCCCCATGCAAGACTTCTCGAGAAGGTGAGAGAGCATGGGATCCAAGGGGCTTTGGCCTTGTGGATCCAGAACTGGCTTGCCTGCAGAAGGCAGAGAGTGGTTGTGGATGGGTCTTTTTCTGCATGGAGGTCAGTCACCAGTGGAGTGCCTCAGGGATCTGTTCTAGGACCCTTGCTGTTTGTCATTTTCATAAATGACCTAGATGAGGAAGTGGAGGGATGGGTTAGTAAGTTCGCCGATGACACGGAGGTCAGTGGTGTTGTGGATGGTCTGGAAGGATGTCAGAAGTTGCAGCAGGACATAAATAGGATGCAAGACTGGGCGGAGAAGTGGCAGATGGACTTCAACGCGGATAAATTTGTAGTGGTCCATTTTGGCAGGACCAATGGGATGAACGAGTACACTATCAAGGGCAGGAGTCTTAGCAGTGTTGAAGAGCAGAAGGATCTTGGGGTCCGGGTCCACAGGACTCTTAAATCGGCCTCACAGGTGGAGGATGTGGTCAAGAAGGCGTATGGTGTACTGGCCTTCATTAATCGAGGGATTGAGTTTAGGAGTCGGGAGGTAATGCTGCAACTTTATAAGTCCCTTGTCAGGCCCCACTTCGAGTACTGTGCGCAGTTCTGGTCGCCTCACTATAGGAAGGACGTAGAAGCTATTGAAAGGGTACAGAGGAGATTTACAAGGATGTTGCCTGGACTGGGAGGCATGCCTTATGAAGATAGGTTGAGGGAACTAGGTCTCTTCTCCCTGGAGAGACGAAGGTTGAGAGGCAACCTGATAGAGGTTTATAAAATGTTGAGAGGAGTAGATAGGGTGGATTCTCAGAGGCTATTTCCCTGGGTTGAAATGGTCGCTACGAGAGGACACAGATTTAAGGTGCAGGGAAGCAAGTACAGAGGTGATGTTAGGGGTAAGTTTTTCACTCAGAGGGTGGTGAGTGAATGGAATCGGCTGCCGTCAGTGGTGATGGAGGCGAACTCGCTGGGGTCTTTTAAAAGACTTCTGGATGAGTATATGGGATTTTATGGGATTGGGGGTTATAGATAGGTCTATGGATTGGTAGGTTTTGATGTGATTGGCGCAACTTGTGGGCCAAAGGGCCTGTTTGTGCTGTAGTGTTCTATGTTCTATGTTCTATGTATATTATTCCTAACCGAGGTTCAGTTTTAATGGATACCAATTTACTAAAAAACGTAAGCACTTAAATGCACCAAAGCATTTTAAATAATTAATAATGAGAGAAAAATATATATTGAGCCTTGATGGAGCATTTAAGAGAGCTGAATGCTTGTTTCTCTTAAACATGTGATCAGTTTTAATTAGGTATTCAAAGGAGGAGATGGAGTCAGAAAGTTTCTTAGAGAGATTGCAAGGTAGCAGAGTGTAGATGGCTGAAAGCTCCAGCACCTAGAATGTACATGAGGTAAGAGTCAGAAGACAGGAGAAAGAATAAGTCTGGAGCTGGATCCAAAAGACACCTTAAACCCATGCCCTCTAGTTTTAGACGCCCCTACTTTTGGGAAAAGGTGTTGACTCTCAGCTTCATCTATGCCCCTCTTATTTTATAGATTTCTATAAAATTACTCCTTAGCCTCCTGTGTCCCAGGAAAAAATGTTCCAGCCTACCCAGCCTCTCCTTATAATTCAAACCAACAAGCCCTGCTAGCCTTCTGGTGAATCTTTTCTGCACTTTTCTAGTTTAATAATATCCTTTCTATAATAGGGCGACCAGAACTATACACAATGTTCCAAGCCTTACCAATATCTTGTATAACTTCAATAAGACATCCCAATTCCTGTATTCAACGTTCTGACCAATGAAGCCAAACATACTAAATGCCTTCCTCACCACCCTGTCCACTTGTGACTCCACTTTCAAGGAGCTATTAACTTTTCCCTGGATCCCTTGTTCTATAACTCTCCCCTATGCCTTACCATTAACTGAGTAAATCCTGCACAGGTTCAATCTACCAAAATGCACCACCTCACATTTATCTAAATTAAACTCCACCTCCCATTCATCAGCCCACTGGCCCAATTGATCAACATCCTATTGCAATCCTAGACAACCTTCTTCACTGTCCACTGTGCCACCAAGCTTGGTATCAACTGCAAACTTACTAACCATGCCTCCTAAATCCTCATCCAAATTATTAAAAAAATGACAAATATCTATGGTGGTCTGTTAAGCCTTGACATGGAGCTGAAGGAGGTTGATGAGTTTCTATCCAGACCGTATTTAACCCTGACACCAGAGAGAAGTTGATCTTTGAGGTGAATAGCCACTGTCAGGTAGGGGCTATAACATACCCTTGCTTGACACTAGTCTGGATTTTGAAGGTGTCTTTTTCAGATCTCCCACTCAGGACTGTTGCAGTTATAGCACCACAAACCAATAGCAGATATGTGATAAGGTTTCTTGCACATCCAGACCATTGGAATCACAGAGCCCTGTGATTTATTGAGTCAAATCTTTTGCTCAGGTTCTTGGTGTTGTTTTTGACATTTGTCTTAAATTTGCCTGGCAACTAAGGTGATGTTGCAAGTTCCTCTAGATGGTCTAAAACCAGATTGTGTCTCTGAGAGCCATAGGAAGTAGACAGTTGAAGAGAATGTGTATCAGGATTTTCTCTGCTATGGACAAGAAGGAAATACCTTGTTAGTTTCTTCTCCATGGATGGCCATTTTGAAGTGGCGAAAAGAATTGTGTGTTCCAATGACCCCTTGAGCAATGGCATTAGGAGCTCCTTGCTCCTGCTAAGTCTGCCTAAGATGGCAAGATCATGGAGAGATGCCAGACAAATTGTGGTCAAAAAAGTACCCAGTGGCAGAAAAGGTGAAGGAAGATGTGCTTCTCACCATCTACAAAGGGGAAGAAGGCTGCAGAGGCAATGTGGTACCATCATCATGGTTTGACACATCATCAAAATCTGACCAGCAACCCATCAAGATCATGTGGACAATGATGTCACCCCAAAGTCACCACATTGAACAAAGTCATACACAGTCTTCCGGGTGGTAGTAATAGCCTGTATCATTAAATCACCAGAGAAAATCAATTGTTTACTATTAAATTCATAGAACAATGTTCACCATAGCCCTTCAGACTCTTACTAATTAAAAATCTGTCCATTTCTTCCTTAATTTTATTCAAAGTCCAAACATTCATCACACTCTGGAATAGTGAAATCCACAGATCCATGAGCCTTTGAAAGAAGTAATTTGTCCTCATTTCTGCTTTAAATTTGCTATCCCTTATCCTAAAACTATGTATGACCTTTTGTTCTAGATTGCCCTACAAGAGGAAATATCATCTCCACATCTACTTTGTCAATTTTCCTTAACACTTGTACACCTCAATTAGAATTCCTCTCTTTCTTCTAAACTCCAGAAATTATAGGCCTAAGATGCTCAATCTCTCTTCATAGGACAAATCCCTCCTCTCTGGAATCAATCTAGTGAACCTCGTCTGAACCGCCTCCAGTGCAACTACATCCCTCCTCAAGTACGGAGACCAAACCTGTATGCAATATTCTAACTGTACTCTCACAAGTCCCTTGTACTGTGGCAGCAACACTTCATTATTTTTATATCCCATTCCTTTAACAGTATATGCTTAATGATCCAGCCTCCACAGCCCTCTGCAGTAAGAATTTCAGATTCACTACTCTTTGAGAGAAAAAAAATTCCTCCTCATCTCTGTCTTAAATGGGCGGCCCCTTACTCTGAGATTATGCCCTCTGGTCCAAGACTCTCCCAAAGGAGGAAGCTATCTACTGCTCTGTTTTTTTTATTTCAATGGTGGCCATTTAGCTGTGTTGGAATATGCAATGGTATTCTTTGTTATCTATGAAATATGATGCTGAAAGATTTTGTTGGTTAAGCTTTTCAGTATGAACAAATTCTAATTTTGTTATCCAGATTATTCCGTTAATGTACAGATCTTGCTTCCCATTGTGCAACGCGATGGGAGATTTACTAATTTGTATATATGTTGTTCTAGTTTCTTGCGATTTCATTTGTAATAGGAACTGTTTGTGTAAACTTGTCATTCTGTGCTTCCATCCTCTCACCTGTTGAAATGCTGCAGTTTATGTTAATTCACTTCCTCATTTTCACTTGCACCTTTAATGTTGCAGCATTATTTTAAAAGTATTGACTGACTTCAGAACACCATTCCCAGCATTTGCCTAAGTAAATGTGTATTAGACTGTCTGACTTGATGTACAGGATTTTCTGTCTTACCCTAGATGAGGCAGCAAACTCTTAGCTTTAGATATTGTACTTTCAGACTTGTACCTGAAATGCAGTAAAGTTTATTTATTAGTCACAAGTAGTCTTACATTAACACTGCAATGAAGTTACTGTGAAAATCCCCCAGCTGCCACTCTCCAGCACTTACTCGAGTACACTGAGGAAGAATTTAGCATGGCCAGTGCAGTGAACCAGCACATCTTTGGACTGTGGGAGGAAACCAGAGCACCCAGAGGAAACCTATGCAGACACGGAGCAAATGTGCAAACTCCACAGACAGTGACCCAAGCTGGGAATTGAACCCAGGTCCTTGGTGCTGTGAGACAGCCGTGCTAACCATTGTACCACTATGCCGTCCCAAATTTTACAAACTGGTAAAATAGTACACCGTGATGGCAGAGTTCTGAATTAATTGATCTTTGCCTAGCATATTAATTGCAACATTCTACCTTTAGCCATATAGATTGCAGTAAAGGATTCACTATCAAGATTAATTGATTTGCTGCAAGTGACTGAGTGATGAATTTTATTTTCAGCTTCCAACCTACCAACAGATGACAAATGGTCAGCAAATTAAACACTCATAAAAGTCCTGCCATAATTCAGTATTCAATGTCCTTAATTATGTACTTACCAGTAGCTTCTTCAGACTTTCCTTGCCCCGCAGTCATAATTTGGCTAGATGGATGGTGGAAGCAGCTCCGGCAAAGTCACATCAGAGGGGCAGGACTGGTTATATTGAAATTCTTAGTTATTTTTAGCCACATATACCACTTTCATGAACCCATGGTAAATGTACTTTCTTTTAACTTATGAACAGATAGTACTCTTCAAATGAAGTGGTCATCAAAATCAAAGGGAAGCTAAATAAACAGGGTAAAATGTAAATTGAATAAAGAAGACAGGATTGACTTCTAAGCTTTACTTCTATCCTATCTTCATCTGAATTATGGAACATAAGGCTTCATTTTTCTAACACTTTAAAGCTGAATACTTTAATAAGTTATTTACCATTCAATTATCATAGAATCATAGAATCCTACAGTGAAGAAGGAGGCCATTCAGCCATTGGGTCTGCACTAACCACAATCCCACCCTATTCCCATCATCCCATGCATTTACCCTAGCTAGTGTCTCTGACACTAAGGGGCAATTTAGCATGGCCAATCCACCTAACCCGTACATCTTTGGACTGTGGGAGGAAATCTACGCAGACACGGGGAGAATGTGCAAAATCCACACAGATGTGACCCAAGTCGGGAATTGAAACTGGGTCCCTGGCGCTGTAAAGCAGCAGTGCTAACTAACCACTGTGCTATTGTCCCGCCCTCACTCTAAAATGTGTATGTATTTGAAAAATTCTGGAATTTATTATAAAACTTAATTATTGCAGCTTATAGACAGGAATACACCTATATACCTCTTGAGAAGAAAAAAGTGATTTTCTTTTCACTGTATTTAATGACCAGTTAATAAGAGTGCAGGAATCTGCAAATTTAAAATGTACTGTATAGTAGTCATCAGTGCAAAAGAACATGCTTTTCCTTTCCTTAATGTTCCACCTCATCAAGTAAATGAATAACTTCCTTATCTGTTAGATAAATTTTGGCCATTGTAATTCAATTATTGTGTTAACATAGGACATGTTCAAATTAATCATACCTTGTACAGCAATAATAGACATAAAAAGTTAAAAGTTCAAAATAGTTAATGTAATTGTTCATTTTTTTTTCCTACAGTGCGGAAGGAGGCCATTTGGCCCATTGAGTCTGCACAATCCCATCCAGGCCCTATCCCCATAACTCCACGCATTTATCCTAGCTAGTCCCTCTTAACATTGAGGGGCAATTTAATTGGTTATTTGATAATCAGATGAGATCAATGCTTGATAGCTAAAGCCAAATATTCAGCACGGGCAATAAGCAACATGGATAACAAAGATTGATCTACTGTTTGAAACTGAATATGAAGGCTATAAAGTAGCTACAGAACCAACTAACCGCAGGAGTTGGCCCAGATTGATTGAGTCACACTGAGTGCTTTTACCCTTGGCATTGACTGCAACCAGACTTCCTCTCCTTGACTGCAGCACAGAGCAATCAGTAGAGGAATTCATGAGGCCTGGTGGCAAAGCACAGATGTGGTAAATCCCCTTTGACATCTATGAAGGAATGGATGCCTCTTGAAGTCCAGCAATGTACCAGTTCTCCTGTATTTTTTTAAGTTTGAAAACAATAATTAATTATTTCAACTCTTTTAAATATTTGCAATTGGTTTGTTAAGTTTGCTTTAGAGTGTTTCAGGTGCTTACAGGCGCTCACCATCACTTTCAGATGTTTACAAGTGCTTTCCTTTATCAACTTCTAATCCTATATCCCTTTTCCCCACCCCTCTTGCACCTTCCCTGCTACCTAAACATCTCTGCCCCCAACCCATCCCAGATCTGCTCCTCCCATGCCTGGTACCACCAGCGACCCCTCCATCCCCTCGCCCTTGGCCTCTCCCAGCATCTTACAGCTTTTCTCACAACTGTGTCCCCACCCACCACCTATTTGGCTCTTCTCCAACCATGGAAAGATTGAGGCACTGGGAGTGTAGGAACGAGGGGTGAGAAGAGCAGGAGAAGAGCAAGCAGCAGCGTTGGGTGGAGCAGCCCTAAATAAATCAGTATAAATGCATGTAACTATCAGACAAACAATCCAAGCTTACACATCCACAGGTTCTAGGAGGACCATCAGTGCCAGTTCCACAGTGCCATTACAGATACATTATAAGTTCTGTGTTCCAGCAAATCCCTCTAACTTGCAGTGTCACTGGGGCTCTCTGAGTAGCAGCAAACATCACATTATTCTTCAATATTGTGTATTCAACTTGTTACTGGGCATTGTATACAGTATTATGTAAAACAGGTAGAACCTGATCAAAAATAATTGGGTTTGCCTTGGTCATGGTGTGTTTTACTACTGAAAAATGCAGTGGCCCTTCTCATGAAGTTAAATAAGTTTATCTAAATTTACTACACTTTACAGAATTAGCACGGTGTTGTTGGCATCAATCTGATCCGCACCAACTATCTAGCCAACTGAACCAACCAGCACCACCCCCCCAAGGCATTTGAGGTGCTGTGGCAACACTCATTTTTACATACATCCAGAGCAATGATTAGTGATGGCAGGTGTTGCAACTTTCTTTCCATCACATGGTTGACCAGGAATCACTCCCACTCCCACCGCCTGACATCAGTATATGTTGGACAAATTAGCTCAACCTGCTTGGCTATATTATGAATGCACCTTCCTTGATCAGTGGCATGTTATAATCTAATGCAATCATAGAAACCCTACAGTGCAGAAGGAGGCCATTTGGCCCATTGAATCTACACCGATAACAATCCCACCAAAACCCTATCCCCATAATCCCACATATTTACCCCACTATTCCCTCTAACCTACACATCCCAGGACACTAAGGGGCAATTTAGCATGGCCAATGCACCTAACCTGCATATCTTTGGACTGTGGGAGAAAACCAGAGCACCTGGAGGAAACCCACCAGACACGGGGAGAATGTGCAAATTCCACGCAGACAGTGACCCAGGACGGGAATCAAACCCAGGTTCCTGGAGCTGTGGGGCAGCAGTGCTAATCACTGTGCCAGCTTGCCACCCTAATCCGCTATGTTTTTTGTTCAGCATGAATACACAGTCATATTGTTTCAAAATCCAATAGCCACAGACTGATTTAAATAAACTCAGGAATCAGAATATTTAATTTTATATATAAATTTGCTGGCAACACTAACAAAATGAGTCTGTTTTCTGAAGCAATGGAATTTAAGACTTTACGATGAATCTATAATGCAGAATATACAGTCAATGCTAATTTTTCCCCTTTTTTTTCAATTGACAATTACAGAGCTGATGAGCAGTCTCCTTTTTTTATAAATGTATCTGGGTGATTTGTGTCAGGTAAAAAGTTATTCAGTTTAACAAAGCAGCAAAAGTTCAGAGACAGCAAAGTAGGGGAGAAAATGAAAAGAAAACATGAATATAGTCAATAATTCAATCAACTTTTTACTACACAGATTCATTGCCCTTTCAAAAATCTTGATCCAATAGTGAAAGAGTTTAAAATGTCTCCACAAGCAGGATCCACTATTGGATTACTTTGAAGTTCCAGTTCCTATTTACAACAGTAGCTGTACTTGTATGAAGTAGAAAAGATCATCCTAGTCAGAAAAGCCACTGTATAATTAATGAATATATATCGAATTCTGCAAAACCGTATTAAAGTCCTGAAATGGTACTGGCTACATTTGATAGCCCTCAAAAACAGGTGTGCAGATTGTTATGTGTGATTAAGCTGGCTCTGCTGATTGTAAAGCTGGCAGTATGCCAACTTTGTGCTTCCTGCTTATTTTTGCATGGACAGCCCAGACAGAAAGGGTCTGTCAAGTTGGCATTGACTGTTCCTCTTCTTTCTCCTTTTCCTACTCCCCCTCCCCATGCTCCCGCTTTTCATTTGCGGCAAGGGGTATCCTCATCATGGCAGATACAAACCATGGTGAACTTTGATATTTCACTTACCAAGTACTGCAGATCAGATAGCTGAAGCCTTGTTTCACCCTGCCAATGATCTGCTCAGTTGCATTTTGTATGTCAGCATGGCTTTCTTTGTATGTGTGCTGTGCACATCTGCATGGATTGCACACTGCAGTTAAAGAATCATAGAGGTTTACAGCATGGAAACAGGCCCTTTGGCCCAACTGGTCCATGCCGCTAAGTTAGTTCCAATTGCTCATATCCTTCTGCACCATCTTACCCACGTAACTGTTTAAAAGACAAAATTCTACCCATCCTCCAATACTGCTTCCTGCAGCTCATTCCAGACACTCACCACTCAGTGAAAAAATTGCCTCTCTGCACCCTTTTGGATTTTTCCCCTCTCACCTTTTCCCAATGCCATCTAGCTTTAGACTCCCCTACTTTTGGGAAAAGATGTTGACTATCTATCTTATCTATGCCCTTCATTATTTTATAAACCTCAATGAAGATCACCCCTAAGCCTCCTGCGCTCCAAAAAAAAAATCCCAGTCTATCCAGCCTCTCCTTATAACTCAAACATCAAGTCCCGGTAACATCCTAGTAAATCTTTTCTGCACTTTTTCTAGTTTAACAATATCCTTTCTATACTAGGGTGACCAGAACTGTACCCAGTATTCCAAGTTATCAGCTATGTTGTCAGCAGATAAGCCTTGCCATCCAGTGGCCACCCTTTATATGGTGGTCCAGATGCAGTTGGCATACTGGGCGACCATAGAATGAAAGCACCATGACTGCTGCCAGAATACAAGGCAATGTCCAGCCTATGGTCATGCATCAGCTAGACATTGATAGAGTGGAATCCATTTTGATTCTAGTGCATGTGGCAGAGTAACATATGGCACCCACAAGAAATGCTCTAAGTGGCACTCTGCACCCTGCAATGGTTTGTAATACAAGTGAAGCCACGTGCTTGAAAGATTCTGTGATCTCCCTTGCAGAACGGTGGATGGCAAACTGCAAATATCTTCAACTCCAGCCTAGAAGAAGCAAGTTGTATAGAAATTCATCACCATAGTTACTCTCACAGTCACTGGCAATGCAATCCTTGCTCGAGTCTGCAGTTGCAGTAGGTCGCAGTTTTTAGTAAGCACATTCATGCTAAAGTGTAGATTCTTGAATATGTTCCTGACTGAGGTTAAGGTAAGACAACTGCTTCTTGAACTTCCTGATGATTGTGGTCTCCTACTGTGAGGCCTTCACCTCTTTCTTCTTCCAGCAGTTTGTCCCACTTAGTGTGGCCTCAGCTCATTCTTCAAGTCATCCTGTATTCATAAGAACATAAGAAATAGGAGCAGGAGTAGGCCATCTAGCCCTTCGAGCCTGCCCCGCCATTCAACAAGATCATGGCTGATCTGTCGTGTCTCAGTTCCACTTTCCCGCTTTCTCCCCATAACCCTTAATCCCCTTGCCTACCAAAAACCTATCTACCCGTGTCTTAAATATATTTAGCGAGGTAGCCTCCACCACTTCAACGGGCAGAGAATTCCAGAGATTCACCACCCTTTGAGTGAAGAAGTTCCTCCTCAACTCCGTTCTAAACTGCCCTCCCCCTTATCTTGAGGCTGTGCCCTCTAGCCCTGCTGTCCTTTCTGAGAAGGAAGAACCTCTCCACACGTGCAACAAAAATGAACAAACTCACAGCGGTTTGATTTACCATATTTAATGTTATACAAAAGTTAACAGAGTCAACTTGGGTCAATAAGAGTAAAGACCATTAAACATCATAAAGATTTTTTTTAAATGTTGGATTTCACAGTAGACCTGTCAGTATCTGAAATAATAATAGAGGTTAATTTGATGGATTTAACCCCCTCACCGGATTTTGGTGAAGGAATACGTCCAGAACATTAACTAGTCTTTCATTTATCAGCTACATTATCCAGTCCCACCCGTGCTGAGAAAATGGAAACCCTCAGGAAGAGGGCCTCAGGAGGAGGGCCTCAGGAAACCCTCAGGAGGAGGGCCTCACTGCCATTGGCAAAAAAGGGGATGTGTGGAAATTCTACCCCTTACAAAACTGATCCCAGGGACCATGGTAACCTTAATGCAGCCATAATCCAAGCTTTCTCTGCTGGTTTCTACTGGGGTCTTTTATTTTCCAATGGGTTTCACTCAAATGTTACCAATTTAGCAGGACAATAAGGAAATGAGGATCCTCACCTTCTGCTAACTGGCCTAGCCAGTACTGGATTACTGAATATCAGATCCCTTTACCTTGTCTTAACATAGTTATTTCCTAAGGGATTTGGTGCTGACTAAATCATTGCTGATTCCAGTCATATTGGGCTGAATTCAATCTTTAAATTCATTCATGGGGTGTGGGTGTTGTTGGCTTGATGCTGCACTTATTGCCAATCCCAATTTTACCATGAGAAGGTGGTGAATTGATGTAACTCTTCATCCTGACAAGTAACATTTCTGCCAATCAAGTGCTGGACAGTGACCATCTCCAACAAGAGGGAGTCTAATCAATGTCCCTTGACATTCAATGGCATCACTGAATTTCCCATGGTCAACATCCTGGGCGTTACCACTGACCAGAAACTCAACTGAACCAGCCATGTCAATATCGTGGCTACCAGAAAAGGTCAGAGGCTAAGAATTCTGTGGCTAGTAACTCACCTCTTGATTCCCCAAAGCCTGTCCACTATCTGCAAGGTGCAAATCAGGAGTGTAATGGAATAGTCTCAACTTGCCTGGAAGGGTGTAGCTCCAAAAACACTCAAGAAGCTTGACACCTTCCAGGACAAAGCAGCATGTAATGATTACGACATCTTCCACAAAACTTCATTCTCTCAGCCACCAATGAACAGTAGCAGCAATGTGCACCATCTACAAGATGCACTGTAGGAACTCACCAAGTCTCTTTAAGCAGCAACTTCCAAGCCCACAACAAACACCATGTCAAAGGACAAGAGCAGCAGATACTGGACATTTCCCTCTAAGTCACCCACCATCCAGATTTGGAAATATATCACTGTTCCTTCACTGTTGTTTGGTATTCATCCCTAACAGCTTTGTGGGTGTTGTTACACCTCAGCGATACAACAGTTTGAGAAGGCTGCTCACCACCACCGTCTCAAGGCCAACCCGGGATGAGCAATAAATGGTGACCCAGCCAGTGATGCTCACATCCCATCAATGAATTTTAAAAATGTGTGCACCAATAACTCTGCTTACTGAGTGATGGTTGGTTCTGTATTCAATGTTTTGCAGGAAAGAAAGTAATTTCTCGGCAGTGAATGTGTGAGGGAGACAGTTCCAGAAGCAGGAAAGGTGTGAGATTTTGCAGCTATTATTCTCATAGAATCCCTGCAGTGAAGAAGGAGGCCATTTGGCCCATCGAATCTGCAACAATTCAAAGGGCAAACTCATGTCTGAAAGCAACTGGTTTGTGCAGAAGCCTTGAAGTTAGTATAAAAAGTCCTTCAATAAATGCCACATCACTCTCTATAGATTTCTGCAACCTTGAACAACTAAAGTAAGCACCAAATTGTAGAATTTAAGCAATAGCTAAGTTGTAAGTCATTGATGATTCATTTAAATAGCACTGTTCACTGATCTTTGCTGCTGCTGAATGTGTGTCCAACAGTACCAGGTTAAAAGTGGGTATTAGCTCTTTTTTCTAATTTATTAGTGTCACAAGTAGGCTTACATTAACACTGCAATGAGGTTGCTGTGAAAATCTCTGAGTCGCCACACTCTGTTTGGGTGTACTGAGGGAGAATTTAGCACAGCCAATGCATGTAAGCAGCACATCTTTTGGACTGTAGGATGAAACTGGAGCACCCAGAGGAAACCCATGCAGACACGAAGAGAATGTGCAGACTCCACGCAGACAAGCCAGGAATTGAACCCAGTTCCCTAGCACAGTGAGGCACCAGTGCTAACCATTTGCCACTGTGGATATTTGCGCTTCAAAATGACACTGCTCCATAAAATCAATATTGCATACTGATTCACCTCATGATTGGCCTGCTCTGTTTATTTCCAGCCACCAGTCACTGTGTAGGCCTCAGCAATGTGGTGTTGGCTAAGTGACATCTTATGCATGACATCCTCCCACAGTCCAAAGGTGTTCAGGTTAGGTGGATTGACTGTGCTAAATTGCTCCTTAGTGTTCACATGCTCTGCAGTGTCCTTCCAGATTTTCACAACACCCAAAAATAACTGCTAACATTTGATTTGATTTATTATTGTCACATGTATTAGCATACAGTGAAAACTATTGTTTCTTGAGCGCTATAAAGATAAAGCATACCTTTCATAGAGAAGGAAATAAGAGAGTGCGGAATGTAATGTTACAGTCATAGCTAGGGTTAGAGAAAGATCACATTGGGTAGGATGGGCAAAATGAGAGTGACAGAGACCTATCAGTGGCTTGTTGTAGTATCAGTAGTCTCAGTGTGATCAAGAGTTCAATTCTGTGTGGGACCTCAGTCTGGTTCACTGGGGCAACACAGTAGCACAGTGGTTCGCATTGCTGCCTCACACCATCAGGGGCCTGGGTTTGATTCCAGCCTTGGGTGACTTTGTGGAATTTGTGCATTCGTTGGAGTTTAGAAGGATGATGGGGATCTTATTGCAACTTACAGGATACTGCAAGGCCTGGATAGAATGGACGTGGAGAGGATGCTTCCACTAGTAGGAAAAACTAGAACCAGAGGGCGCAACCTCAGGGTAAAGAGATGATTTTTAAAACAGAGATGAGGAGGAATTTCTTCAGCCAGTGAGTGGTGGAGGCCTGGTCATTGAGTATCTTTAAGATAGAGATATATAGGTTCTAGATTAATAAGGGGATCAAGGGTTATGGGGAAAAGGCTGGAGAATGGGGATGAGAAAAATATCAGCTATAATTGAATAGTGGAGCAGACTTGATGGGCCAAGTGGCCTAATTCTGTTCCTATGTTTTGTAGTCTTATTCTCCCCTTGGCGATGTGGATTTCCTCCATATGCTCCTATTCCTGCCATCGTCCATTAGTGTGGATTAGATTGATTGGCAATGCTAAATTGCCCCTTAGTGTCCCAAAATGTGTAGATTAGGAGGATTAACCATGGTAAATGTGTTGGGTTGTGGGGCTAAGGTGGGATGCTCTTGTTGGACCGGAAGTGCAGACTTATGATCCAAATGGCCGTCTTCTATAATGTAGCGATTTTCTGACTGGGGAGCGATGGAAGCTTGAATATTGGCGGTGTTCCGTTTGTGTGAAATGCGCGCTCCCCGCCCCTCCCCCCATTGGATTAAATTTATTTAGTAGTTGGAATAAAAGGGACACTCCGAAAAATCGGCAAAAAGTACATAATTGTGTAGTAGTGTCACATGGTAGTTTGCTAAATCAATTTGACAATTATATACACGCTACTAAACAAAAACAGACATTTAAAAGTTTGCTGCACATTTTCTGAGTTGGTGAACTTGGTCCGTTTTCTGAGTTGTGCAATCAGAAGGTGTTTAATTTGGTGGGGCGTGCTCCTGCATTATCAGAGTCCTTGGGAACAGTATCAGATATTTCTCGGTGTATATTAATGCCACAGCAAACAGAGGCTGACAATCCCAGCAGCAGGAGCAGTGATCCAAAGACCATGTCGATAGCCGATGGGCCCGGAATTGTGCGGAGCTGGAAAGACAGGAACCATCCGGCGGGTATTCTCGCAGCCGCCTCTGGATAAAGCGATGAAATAAACTCTTTGTTAGTCGCGACCAGCCTCCTCAGCCCCGGCTTCTCCAGTTTATGCCACGTCAGTATCTTGCTGGGGAAAGAGCAAAGTGAGAGTGTTGGTGAATTGGGTGGCAATAGTGTTGGCGAGTTTCCTGCGGATCCATTGAGCGGGGTTTACTGAAGGCTGGGTTTATTTTTGGTACAACGCGCCTCTGGGATTAATCTGATTGTAACATGCTGACGGTTGAACCTCTCAGGCGCTCGCCCTTTGTTTTGTTCTCAAGAGTGGCTGGGGGGATTGAGATTATGTGCATAAATTATGCATAGGCGTCTGTGCCGACGTCTTTCTTTCGCTATTTTCGTGGGAATCCTACTAACCCTTTACAGGTCAGTGCAAGAGCTTCCTCAGGTCAACTCCCCGCACCCTTTACAGGGGAGAGTCGGAGTCAGGGGAAAGGCGCCGCTAGTGACGGTGCTCATCTGGTGGTATCCCTTCGGCAAGAAAAGCAAGATCCAAGACTGTTATCGTTCCTACAACATCCAGGGCTGCCGATTGACAACAGATCGGCGACTCTACCCCATTTCCCAGGCTGTGATAATACATCACCGAGACCTGGGGGGGAATGTGAGCCAGCTTCCTGCGGGACCCAGACCCGCTTTCCAGAGATGGGTCTGGATGAATTTCGAGTCTCCCACTCACTCTTCGGGTCTGGAAGTACTTAATGGGGTTTTTAACTGGACCATGTCCTACAAACGGGGCTCTGACATCTTCATTCCTTATGGATACCTGTACCCCAAAAAAAGAACAGAAGGGAAGGTGGCACTACCCAGCAAATCTAAGCTGGTGGCTTGGGTCATCAGCAACTGGAATGAGGACCATGCACGGGTTCAGTATTATCACCGACTAAATAGGTATGTGGACATCGACTTGTATGGGAGATATCATCAGCCGCTGCAGAATGACAGTATTTTCCTGACCATATCGCCGTATAAGTTTTATCTGGCTTTCGAAAATTCACAGCATGTGGACTACATAACTGAAAAACTTTGGAGAAATGCCTTCATGTCCAGCGCCGTGCCCATAGTCCTGGGTCCCAGCAGGGCCAACTATGAGCAGTACATACCGGCCGATTCCTTTATCCATGTAGACGACTTCTCGACTCCCAAAAAGCTGGCCCGCTACTTGATGTTTTTAAACAAAAACGCAAGCAGCTATCGGAAATATTTCGACTGGAGAAGACAATACAATGTGCACCTGGCAAAGTTTTGGGAGGAGCCGTACTGCAAAGTGTGCGAGGCTGTCAAAAATGCCAGGGCGTCTGACCACAAGAGCATATCCAATCTGGCCGGTTGGTTCCAATGATCGCGCTTTGAGGCTGCATATTTTTGCTAAAATAAATTCTGGAAATAAAAGTAATCTACAGATTACACCTGACTGATCCCTTCAGGTTGTATAGTCTGCGAGTGGAATGGATTCAGGGCGTGTGAAATTATAGCATTACACTAATGTTGTGCCTAAGGGTTATCTGCAGGGACAATAGTCATTTATTTTTAAAATACGATTTTTAAAGCGGTATCTGAAAGTGTTGGATTATTTTGATTCCAGCAAGTTATGGTTTGTCTGAATATTGCACTCAATCTCTTAAAAATATTTTGAAATGTGTTTACTAAAGATGAACGCTAAATGTGTATCATCTCGGCTACAATACAGCGTTATTTAGTTTGTACATATTGAGGTCCAGGATAGAATGAAATAGCTCTATTCTAGAGTAAAGTGTGTGGGGCAAAATCCTCAGGAAAAGTCTCTTCCATTTCGCATAAGTTTACCAACAAAATGAATTTGGTGTCGGGGAGACACAAGCTGAAAAGTTGGTGTTTTATGTTTTGTATTCACTTGCCTCTATTCCCAGACACTGGCGGTAACTTTGTTTAGAAACTTGTAAACAGTCCTGCATTTCAATTACCTTGTGATACTGCTGGAATAAACCAGGAACAGATTACATTACACTGCATCATCCATTACAAACATTTCACCGGAAATTGTTGGGATGTTGTTGGAATCGCGAGTTAATACTATTATTAGTTCCCAAAATATCCGAACATTCTTGGAGTAAAAGAAATGTACCATGCGACGTGATTCTCTGCAAATTGCTGGACAGTTTGTGCCACTCTGCCTTTAGCCTTTCAGTAGCCATTGAATGTTCCTCCTCGTGTCTGCTTCCCATTGAACTTAATGGTGATTATGACATTTCTGAATTTACATTATTGTGAACTATTCCCACTGTAGCCATTAGAGATAATAATTAATTCATAAAAGCCTATACTAATGTTTTTTTTGTTTCTGACATGACACTCAATGGAGGCCTATAGAAAGACTAGTGAAGGTGTAGAATCTCATTCAAGTAGGTCATGAATTGTTATGAGAGTTCATGAAATATTGTTATGTCTTGGCAGCTTTTTTGTGATCCATACTCTTGTTGATGTTGGAGGGCAATCATTTTCAAAGCTGTTTCAGCACTCAGATGGTCATTTGTTCATCGGATAGTTTTCTCTCAACATATTGGGGAAACTGTTTATGAAATTGGTGCAATGTGTACCCATTACTTGTTTCATTCTTCCTGACAATGATAGATGGATTTAGAATGTTTTGTAGATTTTACACACATATCCAGGTAGTTACTCATTACCTTCTCAATACAACAATTCATAAACAGACTGCATTACAATGTCCGATTCTTTAGCTTGTTCTATTTAATTACTTTATTTTCCCTCTGACTCATTTTATTCTTTCCGTTTCTTAATTGACTCTTTATTTCCATCTCTTAATTCTTCTATCTATTTATTTTGACTCAAATTCACTGACTATTGCTCATTTCCTTCACCCTTTTCTATTATCAATTCATACAGAAGAACTATTTTGCATTCATGAAATCACAGCTGACAAATTGACCCTGCTGCATCAATATCAGATCAAAGTTCCAACAATTTGCAGCACAAGTATATTATGATATGAATGGTGACCAAAAAAAAAGCATTGCAGCAATTTAAGAGCTTAAGAACATAAGAAATAGGAGCAGGAGTAGGCCATCTAGCCCTTCGAGCCTGCCCCGCCATTCAGTAAGATCATGGCTGCTCTGAAGTGGATCACTTCCACTTTCCTGCTTTCTCCCCATAACCCTTAATTCCCTTGTCTATCAGAAACCCATCTACCTGTAACTTAAACATATTCAACAAGGTAGCCTCCACCACGTCAATGGGCAGAGAATTCCAGAGATTCACCACCCTTTGAGTGAAGAAGTTCCTCCTCAACTCCGATCTAAACTGCAACCCTCCCCCCCCACTTATTTTGAGGCTGAGCCCTCTAGTCCTACTATCCTTTCTTAGCGGGAAGAATCTCTGTACCTCTACCCTATCTATCCCCTTCATTACCTTATATGTCTCTATAAGATCCCCCCGTCAGCCTTCTAAACTCCAACGAGTACAGACCCAGTCTATTCAATCTCCCTTCATAGGCTAACCCCCTCATCTCTGGTATCAGCCTAGTGAACCTTCTCTGCACTCCCTCCAAGACCAATATTATCCTTCCGCAAGTGCGGCGACCAAAACTGCACACAGTTTTGCGGCCTCACCAGTACCCTGTACAGTTGCAGCAAGACCTCCCTGTTTTTGTATTCTATCCCTCTCACTATAAAGGCCAACATTCCATTTGCCTTCTTGATCACCTGCTGCACCTGCAAACTGGGTTTTTGCGATTCGTGCACAAGGACCCCCAGGCCCCTCTGCACCGTAGCATGCTGCAGCTTTTCGCCTTTTAAATAATAATCCCTCCTACTATTATTCCTACCAAAGTGGATAACCTCACATTTGTTAACATTATACTCCATCTGCCAGGTCCTCACCCACTCACTCAGCCTATCCAGATCTCTCTGCAGACTTTCCACACCTTCCACGCAATTTGCTTTTCCACTCATCTTCGTGTCATCAGCAAATTTTGTTACCCTACACTCAGCCCCCTCCTCCAGATCGTCTATGTAAACGGTAAACAGTTGAGGCCCCAGCACCGATCCCCGCGGCAGTCCACTAGTCACAACTGCCAACCAGAATAGCACCCATTGATTCCAACTCTCTGCATCCTGTTAGATAACCAATCCTCTATCCATGCTAACACCTTACCCCCAACTCCGTGCACCCTAACCTTTTGCAGCAATTTCTTGTCTATCATTTGTTAAATCCTTCTATTCAGGTATGACTGAGCAAGACAAATGTATTTATATCTACATCAAAGTTGTAAGAAAATAGAAGGTGGTTTATTTAAGAGCTTGATTAGCACTCTTCAATCAACAGCCACATACAGTTTTTATTATAAAGGAACTATACAAAAATGGCAACAACTTTAGAGTCTGTAATGATTTTTTTACAATTTTTAAACTCACTTTCAGAATAATATTCAAAAATCTAATATGAAAATTACAACGAACATTATAATAGTTATGCTTCCTCATGACTAAAGAATAGAAAATTAATTGGCTTTTTTTTGTTAAATTACATTTCGATGCTCTATTTCTAGTCTTGAAGTTAGTAATTGTCTTCTGGAGCTTTCTTTTAAATGTTATTTCATTTGTGTTAATTTATTACAGTAAATTATTTATTTAACAGCTTGTAAATTATACTTCACATTAAGCACTCACACTAAAAAATGCCTTTAGATTAATGTTTTACTTCGGACAATTGTTAAGATAAGGAGTTTTATGTGAGCTGCATGCAGATCGGATTTCATTAGAAATAGCAATAATAATAATGATTCAGTACAGCAGCTGTTCAATGCAACTGCAGTGCTAATCCGGAAATAATGTTTATAACTCAAGAACCTTTGACAAATAGATTTAACTATCTGACAGATGTGAGGAAAAAAACAACATGGGAAAAGTAAATAATTTTTCAGTGTCCATCATCTGGAGTACAGAAAACATGTCCAGACCATATTTTGTATAGAAAAATGAGTACGGAACTGGTTGTGTTTTGAGATTCCAATGGTGTAATGGTGAGTAGCAAACTTAAGTTTTGGAGACATCCAATGTGAGTCTCCTTGAGGCTTTTGTAATAGAGCAGGGGCTGGAGGTGGGCCTGAGTAAGATGCTCTTTCAGAGAGTCGGTGCAGACTCAATGGACAAAATGGCCTTCTTTTACACTATAGGGGTTCTATGGATCGTTAAAGATATTTCAAATGTTTTAAAATCAACTGCCATTAAAGCAGAGCAGCCTTGACAGTGTTAACATCCTAGTTTTAAAATTCATTTTTCTGCAACCATTGAAGAAATATTATTGCTCCTACAAAGTTTTCATTCTAACTTCTATGGGATGAAGGATAGCCTGAGATGCTTTAAGCAACTTAAAGACAAGTTACTATTTTACTTACTTCTGTTGCACTATGGACAAAAAAAAAGCCAAATCAAAAGGCGGTGATACAGTATAAATTAAACTATACCTGAAAGCTGGTGAACAGCATACTACATCACTTTTGAAGCAGTCATTATTGAAAGTGAAGTGGATAACTGGCCTAACAGGCTGAAGAATTCAAGCTGAAGGGTAGTCACTGTTGTAATGTAGGAAATGTAGCAGCCAATTTGCAGACAGTAAACTCCCACCAACAGCAACAAGATAAGAAAATCTGCTCTAATCCACCGCATTGTTGAATACCAGGAAAATAGTTGGGATAGAACTATTTCTGTTGTTCAGTTAGTATTCCAAATGAAATTAGCACTTTAGTGTTAGTGTATACACTCTACTGTATAAAATTGCATTGAAATTGAAAAGTAAGTGTAATCTTTCTAGCGCTGCTTAATCTCACATCTGTTATGACATGCTGTAGCGTTTAATACTTTATGGCTCCAAAATGAAGTGGTTAGTTCTACAGTGTACAAGCTGTTGTTGCATTGTGCAAATATACTATTAAAGAGTACTATATAAATATAAATAATAATTGTCCTGAAGCCTTCAGTTAATATAGAAAAAAATCAATCTTTTAGCTGAAGAAAATATTTGTTTTAATAAGTCAGATTTTATGCTTTTCTATTTATTACTTGAGTAGATTCAAATATGAAATAAACAATATGTTTTCAATGACTTTGGATATTTTCCTGTTTTGTTTCATACAATCCATAAAAGGGGGCCATCTGGCTAATCAAGTCTGCACCAACCACAATCCCACCCAGGCCCTATCCCCATATATTTAACCTAACTAGACCCCTGACAGTAAGGGGCAATTTAGCATGGCCAATCAAACTAACCCGCACATCTTTGGACTGTGGGAGGAAACCGGAGCACCCAGAGGAAACCCATGCAGCCACAGAGGAGGAAGTACAAACTCCACACAGATAATGACCCAAGCCGGGAATCAAACCCAGGTCCCTGGCGCTGTGAGGCAGCAGTGCTAATCACTGTGACACCCATGCCACCCATTTTCATTTCAAGTCACATTCATTAGTTTATCAATTAGATCAAATTCTATTAAACATTTAAAATGTCTGACCTACTTACCTGGACAACAAATTACCTGTGTTGAATTACCTAATTTCAGTTGTGGGATGATTGTGATTGGTCTTAGTGCCTCAGGATAATAAGGAGAAATATTGATCAGAGTTCCTAGTTCCTAATTTTTTTCCATTCTTTCATATTATGTTGTTGTTGCTGGCAAGAGCAGCATTGGTTGCCCATCGCTGAATGATTTGATACATAATTTACAATATAAGTTAATGAGTTGGAGGAAGGAAGCAAATTTACTGTAGCCCAATTTGAAGATGACACAAAAGTTGGTAGAAAGGCAAGTTGTTGCTAGTGGAATTTTGGCCCTTATTTCAATGGGGTTGGAGTATAAGCATAGGGAAGTCTTGCTGCAACTGTACAAGGTACTGGTAAGATCATATCTGATGTACTGTGAACAGTTCTGGTCCCCTAATTTAAGGAAAGATATTATGTAAAGTTTATTTATTAATTGGAGGCAGTTCAGACAAGGTTCACTGGGATGATCTCCAGTGTGATGGGATTGTCTTATGAGGAAAGGTTAAATAGATTGGGACTCTACTCATAGAAGTGTAGAAGAATGTGAGGTAATCTCATTGAAATATATAGGATCCTGAAGGGGCTTGACAGGGTAAATGGTGAGAGGATAAGAACATAAGAACATAAGAAATAGGAGCAGGAGTAGGCCATCTAGCCCCACGAACCTGCCCCACCATTCAATAAGATCATGGCTGATCTGATAATGGTTCAGTTCCACATACCTGCCTACTCCCCATAATCCTTAATTCCCTTATTGGTCAAAAATCTTTCTACCTGTGTCTCAAACACATTTAACAAGGTAGCCTCCACTGCTTCAATGGACAGAGATTCCAAAGATTCTCTGTCCATTGAAGAAGTTCCTCCTCAACTCTACTGTAAACGGACTCCCCCTTATTTTGAGGCCGTGCCCTCTAGTTCTTGTTTCCTTTCTCCGTGGAAATAATCTCGCTGCTTCTACCCTGTCTAGCCCCTTCATTATCTTTTATGTCTCTATAAGATTTTCCCTCAGCCTTCTAACCTCCAACAAGTACAGGCCCAATCTACTCAAATCTCTCCTCATAAGCTAAACCCATCATCTCCAGAGTCAACCTGGTGAACCTTCTCTGTATTCCTTCCATAGCCAATATATCCTTTCACATATAAGGGGACCAAAATTGCACACAGTACTCTAGTTGTGGCCTCACCAGTACCTTGTACAATTGCAGCAAGACCTCCCTGCTTTTATACTTCATCCCCCTCACGATAAAGGCCAACATTCCATTTGCCTTCTTGATCACCTGCTGCACCTGAAAACTGAGTTTTTGTGATTCATGCACAAGGACCCCCAGGTCCCTCTGCACAGTAGCATGTTGTAATTTTTCACCATTTAAATATTAGTCCATTTTACTATTATTCCTTCCAAAGTGGATAACCTCACACTTGCCAACATTATACTCCATCTGCCAGATCCTCGCTCACTCACTTGGCCTATCCAAATATCTCTGCAGATTTTCCATGTCAGCCACGCAATTCGCTTTCCCACTCATCTTTGTGTCATCCGCAAACTTTGTTACCCTACACTCGGTCCCCTCCTCCAATTGTTTATGTATATGGTAAATAGTTGAGGCCCCAGTACTGATCCCTGCGGCACACCAACTGCCAACCAGAAAAACACCCATTTATTCCAACTCTCTGCTTCCTGTTAGATAGCCAATCCTCAATCCACGCTAACACTTTACCCAAAACTCCGTATACCTTAGTCTTATGCAGCAACCTTTTGTGAGGCACCTTATTGAACGCCTTCTGGAAATCTAAAAACACCACATCCACCGGTTCCCCTCTGTCAACCACATTCTTTTTTAAATTCAATCATGGGACACAGGCATCATTGGCTGGCCAGTATTTATGCCAATCCCTAATTAAGCTGCCATCTTGAAACACTGCAATCCATGTGCTGTGGGTTGACCCACGATGCCGTTAGGGAGGAAATTCCATGATTTTGACTTAGCGACAGCGATGGAATGGTCATATATCGCCAATGTCAGGGTGGTGAGTGGCTTGGAGGGGAACTTGCAGGTGGTGGTGTTCCCATGCATCTGTTGCCCTTGTCCTTCTAGGTTGAAGTGCTTGTTTGTTTGAAAAGTGCTGTCTAAGGAAATCTGGAGAGTTCCTGCAGTGCACCTTGTAAATAGTACACATTGCTGATACTGAGTGGTGGTGGAGAGAGTGGATGTGGTGCCAATCAAGTGGGCTGCTTTGTCTTGGATAGTGTCAATCTTTTCGAATGTTGTTGGAGCTCCACCCATCCAGGCAAGTGGGGAGTATTCCATCACATTCCAGACTTGTGCCTTATAGATGAAGGATAGGCTTTGGGGAATCAGGTGAGTTACTCACCACAGTATTCCTAGCCTCTGACCTGCTCTTGTAGCCACTTTATTTATGTGGTGAGTCCAGTTGAATTTCTGGTCAATGTGACCAAAGGATGTTGACAGTGGAGGATTCAGTGATGGAAACACTATTGAATGTCAAAGGACGGTTGTTAGATTGCTTCTTATTGGTGATGGTCATTGCCTGGCATTTGTGTGGTGTGAACGTTATCCCACATGGGAGATTTTAAGATCATAGGGCATAGTCTCAGAATAAAGGGGCATCAATTTAAGACAAAGACATGGAGGAATTTTTTCTCTCAGAGGGTTGTGAGTCCTTAGAATTTGTCACAGAGAGCTGGGAGAACACAGTCCTTGTGCATATTTAAGGCTGTGATAGATAGATTTTTGATCAGTAAGAGAATCAAGGGTTACAGGGAAAGAACAGGAAAATGAATGTGAGGAATATCACATCAGCCATGATCCATTAAATGGTGAAGCAGGCTGAGTGGTCTATTCCTGTTCCTGTTTCTTTTGGTCTTACAGCTAGGTCATTACAAAGGACAATTAAGAATCAAACACATTGCTATGGATGTGAAATTACATGTAGGCCAGACCAGGTAAGGATGGCAGATTTCCTTCCCCTGAAGGACATTAGTGAACCAGATGAGTTTTTATGGAGATCGATGTTAGCTTCATGGTCACCAATATTCATATAAGCTTTATATTCCAGATTTACTACAGACATTGTCAATGCACTTTGCAACAGGGTTAGCAATGGATGAAGACAAGAAGAGACTCAGCTGTAAAAATCTGCTCTGACCACCACCCCCCCCTCCCCCCCATACACACAAACACACACACACATACACACACACACACACAGTTGAATACTATGCTATGCTCACCCCCTAGACCCACACATGAAAAACTGTATCTTTAATTTTTTGCTTGGGATTGTGGGCATTACAATGGTGCTCCCACAACATTATTTTATCAGTAGAGTTCTGGTATTTTTATCTAGTGAATGAACAGTAAAAATGAAAGGAAAGGTATGTACTTTATAGACCATTTTTCATGACCACAAGACATTCCAAAGCACTTTACAGCCAATGAAGTATTCTTGAAGTGTATCACTGTTTTATTGTAGGACATGTGCAACTGCTTTGGGGACGGGTAACTCACACCAACAGCAACAACGTAATGACTGTATTTCTGAATTTGATTAAGGGACAAATATTGGCCAAGACACCAGGGACAACACCCATTCTCTTCTGGTGGGACCAGACCAGATTTTTAATTGTCCAAGTATAAATATAACTTTCTACAGACCTTTCTCAAGGTCAATTTTTTCCAGCCTGTTCTGCATATCTAACATATTATTGTGTCTAATTTCTGGGATAACTTTATAGCTGCTGACACCATAATTGCTCCATCACTGAATGTGGTATATCATTGCTCCAATGCTGCCATAACTTTAAATGCTGGCAGGACCTGTACCTCAACCCACTCAAGCTCTTTTTGACTCTAGTATACTGTTCAGAAGGGCAATTATGTGTTACACAGCACATAAAATTTCTATTGTGCCAGAAAAAATGTTGCAAACTTATGGAGAGTTCTCCTAATCTCCCATCAGAAATTCAATAATAGATTGGCAGAGAGTCTGGAGAAATATCAAAAACAGTTAATCTGTTACTGAAATTACTGCAGGTGATCTGGAGAAGACCCAGGGAAATTTCCCAGTCAGGATGGAGCAGAACCTGTGGATAGTGTTCCCATGCACCTGATTCCCTTATTCTTCTCAGATGTAATGGTCAAAGGTTTAGAAGATGCTGTGGAAGCAATCTTGGCAAGTTGCTGCAGTGCATTTTGTGAATGGTACACACTGCAACCGTTGTGCACTTGTGGTGGAGGGACTGTATCTTTAAGGTTTTGGATTAAGGTTTTAGGCTACATAGACATAGAAGGAGTTAAGTTTCTTCAATATTGCTGGAGCTGCACTCATCCAGGCAAGGGAACCTGAGATTAGTAAATTTGCTGACGACACCAAAGTTGGAGGAGTTGTAGACAGTGAGGATGGATGTTACAGTTTGCAGAGGGACATAGATCAGCTGCAGAGCTGGGCCGATAGGTGGCAGATGGAGTTTAATACGGAAAAGTGTGAGGTGATTCACTTTGGTAAGAATAACAGGAGTACAGAATATAGGGCTAATGGAAGGACTCTTAGTAGTGTTGACGAGCAGAGAGATCTCGGGGTACATATGCATAGCTCCCTGAAAGTTGGCACCCAGGTTGATAAGGTTGTTAAGAAGGCATACGGTGTGTTAGCTTTTATTGGTAGAGGGATTGAATTTCGGAGCCGTGAGGTCATGTTACAACTGTATAAAACTCTGGTGCGGCCGCACTTGGAGTATTGTGTACGGTTCTGGTCGCCGCATTATAAGATGTGGAGGCATTGGAAAGGGTGCAGAGGACGTTTACCAGGATGTTGCCTGGTATGGTGGGAAGGTCTTCTGAGGATAGGCTGAGGGACTTGAGGTTATTTTCATTGGAGAGAAGAAGGTTACGAGGTGACCTGATTGAGGCATACAAGATGATCAAAGGATTGGATAGGGTGGACAGTGAGAGCCTTTTACCTCGGATGGTGATGGCTAACACAAGGGGACATAGCTTTAAATTAAGGGGTGGTAATTATAGGACGGATGTCAGAGGTAGGTTCTTTACTCAGAGGGTAGTAAGGTCGTGGAACGCCCTGCCTGCAGCAGTTGTGGACTCGCCAACTTTAAGGGGTTCAAATGGTCAGCGGATAGGCATATGGATAACATTGGAATAGTTTAGGTTAGAGGGTCATTAGATTGGTTCCACTGGTCGGCGCAACATTGAGGGCCGAAGGGCCTGTACTGCGCTGTAATGTTCTATGTTCTATGTTCACTGCTGTCCCAGTTGTTTGAGGAAGGAGGAGAACAAGAGCCAGGATGGAGTATCAAACATTTTTTTTGCGGAGTCCAATATTTTGGGGAGGGAGAATCCAACTGTTTGGAGGAGATGAGGCATCCCTCAACTTTCCAACTCCATCACCAATCCCTTCTCCCACACTCCGTGCCAGCCCTCAGTTCAAGACCCAGCCTCTGAGCCACTTCCTCACCTTGTTTGGAGGCACGGGTGTCTGACCACTTCCCTCTGTGGTTTGTTGGTCTCCAGGATTATCTAGGATTACTTCTGTCCATCTCAGATGTGGACAGGATTCTCATAATTGCTGCAGCACTTCATGCTGTGTGTAATTAATTCCTTATAGGTACATGGCTGACCCTAAGTAAACAGTGAGTCACTGTTTTAATACCAGCTTAATTGGCACACAGGAAATAAGTACACTGTAGGAGAAAATAATACCATGACTGGATTACAAAAAAAATCACTCTGTAATCATCTCACCAGGGCCAATGTTCTGGAACCACACTGCTGAATTTAACATAAAGAAAATGTTGTGGCTTACAGCAATACAAGTCCTAAGGTGCGGATATATAACATTTAGTTCAGACTGTGAACATGGGCTTAAACTCCTGCTCCTCTTATCTCATTGGTCAAACTCCCACTTGCATAACATGCAATCTCACACTTCATGAAGCCCATGGGGAAATCTATTGATGATCCTCCACGCTCTTTATAGCCACTATAACATCCTGCTGCCCTCAGGCCCACAGCTACCTCAGTAACCTCACTGCAAATTAGTTCTTTCTGCTGCTTGGTGACTGATCTATGATCAGCTGGGTGTGATGCCGGAACAGGTGGCCTAAACCAAAAGGGTATCCTCATTTCCAGAGGGAGTGCCAAAATGCCACTGATGCAGGTTCCTTTTCAAGCTTCGTCTCATCATTGAGTATGTTTCCTTGTTGTCCACTGGGATGGGCACTGGGCCAGCTTTGAGCTGCTGTTCATTGCTGGCAGCAGCTGTTTCCATGGCCTGTGACAAAGCATGCTCTGGGGTGGTGTCCCTGCTCCTGAGGAGGTTCAGGTGTTTCCTCACGACTTTACCCTGGACTTACACCCTGTGGGATACTAGCTCCTTTTTTTCCATTTGATCCCAGGGATCTAGCTAGGACCACCCTGAAATTCTTCACGTCATTCACTCTGAATTTCCACTTTTTTCTTGCAGAATCATAATTTATTTTCTGATCCTCTTATTTAAAATCACCTTCCCCAGCAGGTTTAGGAATAGTAGTTTTAGTCCCATAAAAAGTCAATATTCGATTAATAGTTCTGCTGGAACAATACGTGATCTATGTTGGATGGTTCTATAATCAAATAAAAATGTGGTAGTTTGGTCTCCATTTATGCTGCCAGTTTAAGCCCGGTTCAAGTCCATTTAGATGTTTGCACCACCTGTTCCATCAGCCCATTCCACGATGGGCAGTAAGGTTCTGTTTTGATATGTTTGACGCCATTGGACAGCATGAAGTTTTGAAACTCAGTACTGGTGAAGATGGTGCCATTGTCATACACCAGGATTTCTGGTATTCTGTGCGTAAGAACCTCTGATGCAGCTTCTTAATCATGGCATAGGAAGTACTGGGGCTCAAGTAATTTATCACTAAACATTTTGAGCCTGCATCTACCAGGATCAAAAACATCGAGCCCATAAAAGGCTCAACAAAATCCACACGGACTTGCACCCATGGCTTGCCAGGCCACTCCATGGGTGCAAAGAAGCTGAAGGAGAGAGTTCTTGATTCTCCTGGCATAGGATGCACAGGTTACCAGGTCTGTGATGTCCGAGTCAAGGTCAGGCCACTGATGTTGCTCCTGGACAGCAGTGTAATTTTTGTTATCCCATGGTGGCCATTATGTAGTTACATAAGTATCAGACATTGCCCTGAGTGAGATACAGCTACTCAGGATCCCAGAGAAAAATACTGTCCTCAAAACAAAGCTCATCATTTTTGGTGAAATGTGGCTTCATCTCTTCTGACGATTGTCCTTGGAATCAACCTTGGAATTCTGGATCAAATGCTTTATTTTGGATAAGATTGGATTTCTTTGAGTCCAGGTCCTAATTTGTTTTGCGGATACCAGTAAGATCTTTAAACAATTCTAATTCATTACAACTTCCTCCAACCCTGGGAGAGAAGCTGTACTCATGGGCAGCAGAAGTTGGCTATTTGGGTTCTAGGGCAGTGCTCTGAAAGCTGCCTGTAATAAGACCCAAAGCTGTATCTGGGCTGAGACAATGGGGGGATGTTCTTATCTTTCTTAAAAATCCCTAGTAAGGGTTTGTGGTTGACCACTATTATGAAACAAGCCATAGACATTCTGATAGAATATTTTTATGCCACAAATTACCACCAACCCTCCTTTTCTCAATTTATGAGTACCTTCGCTCAGCATCTGAGGGGATCTTGGATACTTATGCTATAGATGTTTCTATTCCACCTATCCAATTATAAGTACCATTCTGATCCCATAAGGAGCAGCATTACATATCAAGACAAGTTCCTTCTTTGGGTCAAAATGGGCCAACAAATTGGATGACAACAATTTGAAGGCCTCAGCCTAAGGAGCCTTCCAAGACTATTTTTGATACTTCTGCAGCAGCGTGTGCAAAGGAGTCAGTAAAGTGGCCAAGTTCAGGATGAATTTCCCATAGTAATTTATTAATCCTAGAAAGGAATTCAAATCTGTGGTATTTTTGGAGTTGATGCTTCCTTGGTGGCCTTTACTTGTAGATATAAACTTTTTCCATCCACTTGATAACCCAATTAGGCCACTTCACTTGTCTGGAAGACGCATTTTTCCCTCTTTAGATGCACCCCAACTCTCAAAAATCTCAAGACCATTTTCAAGTTCGCCAAGTGCTCTTTTTCTGAAGTGCCCATGACCAGGACACTATCTAAATATGCTGGCACTTTGGGTAACCCCTGGAGTATGTTCTCCATCATTCATTGGAATGTGACACGTGCTTTTGAAACCTCGAGGGCAGGTGAGTATATTCATAGAATCCTTTGTGTGTATTAATTGTAACATACTTCCAGGATGTCTCACCAAGTTTGAGTTGAAGATAAGTATGCTCATACCCAGCTTAGTGAATGTCTGGCCACCTGCTAACTTCATCCTAGGTATGGGGTATCTATCCAACTTAGAAACCCGATTGACCTTTCATTTATAATCTCCACAGTTGCAGGTTGGCTTGTCTGGCTTAAGGACAGGGACAATGGACAAAGACCACTCTTGAAGCTGCATGTGTCTTATTATGCCTAGATCTTCCTGGCATCTGAATTCAGTCTCCACTTTTTCTAATCAGGAGTAAGGAACAGGTGTTGCTTTAAAATACTTAGACGTGGCATCTGGGCCAACATAAATTTTGGCTTGGACCCCTCTTATTTTCCTAAGTCCTTCCTATAAACTTCATGGTGTCTGCTAATGACTTCAAACAACCCTCCCATGCCTAGCCAGTGGATCTCCAAAAAGTTCAGTCTGATTTGCTGGACTCAATCTCTCCTATTAGGCCTGGTCTTTGCCCCCGCACAACGATAGGGGAGAGTTAGGCTGATTGTTGTCCTTAGGTTATCGGGATCACTGTAGTGCCCTGATTCTCAATGGTTTCCCTGTGTAGGTGGTTACCCTGGCCTATGTGTGCTGTAAATTCAGAAGTTGAATAATGATTTGAAGATGATCATATGATGCTCCCCAAAACTGAAACTGCAGCCATTGTGTCTACCTCTATTTTCAACAGCTCTCCATTTACTAGCAATTCCATCATTATTGAGGTGACCTTAGTTATAATAATGTGATTTTAATTGTATTGTTTCTTGTTCTGGTCATAGATGCACCAAGCCTGTGTCCATGGTTTATGGCAACATAAGTCCTAAGTTCTGGATCTATAACATAGTTCAAACTGTGATTGTGGATCTAAAACACCACTACTCATTTCTCATTAGGTGAGCTCCTGGTCTCTTAATAGGGAGACTCATTCTTCACAAAGCCCATGGGGAGGTCTCTTGATGATCCCCCGTGTCCTTTGTAACTGTAATAAAATCACTACTAATACTATATCTAATAGCCTCAGCACAAAAGCTGCAAGAAAGCAGATACTTCCAAATAATACAAATCTTAAAAAAAGGTTGCATTCTCCTGCTGCCTCTCTGTAGGAGTTGGCAATAACTTGGCATTGCGATAAGTCATTTTTCCCCAGCATTTGCAGAATATTTGGGTTTGTCAGAGTCTTAAAAAAAACTTGCATTGTATTCCTGTATCACTGTGGCAAGTTCAATTTCATTTGATTGAATTATTGTTTTGCATTTAAAAATCCCATTTCCATATGTATACATAACTTGTTTCTAAGGGTATAACAACACTTAAGTATATAGCCAGCACTGACTGACACTTATTACAATAATAACAATGTCTAAGCATCCCTGGTTTACTGTCTACTGTGGCTGAATAATTCTGCAGGGACAATGAGTATGAAACAGCAAGTTCTTAGTTGCTTTCACTTCAGTTGACAAGTCAGATATCTCTTTTAAGGCTTTTTTTTGTATTTAAATTGCCTTCGATGGTGACATCAGGTTACGTAGATGGCCAATGGCCTCAGTATATAGTGACATTGTACATATTAAAGGGTAAGTGTCTCAATTTGCTTTCATTTTTCCAAGGCTGGTTTTTAATCACAGGGAGTTAGTCCTAGAAGGATAAAAAGAAAGACTGATTTCTCATTTAAATTATGGTTGTGGAAGCAATGGAAATTCAATTAATCAGGATTGTGAGGCTGTGCCAAAGAAACAGTATTTTTTTTTCTCCTACAGGTACCGAAGGGGCTGTAGGGAAGAGCCTCTGGCTGGACAATAGCAGAGGCTTCAGGAATCCTAGAGGTGGAAGGGGGCCAAGTGACTAAGAATATCCTGTATAGAATTATGCAAGGAGACTGAGGAGGATATCAATGACTAATAGTGATGAAAAGTAAAATGGAGGAAGTAGTTTGGAAAGGAGGGCTTAACTTAAGAAGACAATCACTGCATCCCCTAATGGGGGCAATATAATACTGAACGTTAGCAAATGTTAGGTGAAAGAACATCAACATGTGTGGTATGTGGGCTAGGCAAGGGGCGACTCAAGTTCATCACCTTTGGATCTCCCGTCAGGCTCTATCTAGTCATGGTGAAAGAAATAAAACAAGTAGGTATAAGTTATTCTGGACGAATTTTGAAATGTTGGTCTTTAGCAATATGTAGGTGATTTAGACGAACCTAAAGGCAAGGTGTAGCTGATACAAACCGAGGTTCAGAACAAAAGACCATGAGACTCTTAGAATCAGATAGTCACCTCTTAGATCTAGCCTGATTGTCCCAGAATTGTCCTTATTGCTGGCAGACTTAGACCAATGAATGATTTGGTTATAATTCCAATTGGGAAGGATATATACAATATCCATATAGTCCCAGTCAAGCTGAATTTGACTGATGTAGGACTACCAGAGTAGCATCTGATAAAAACTAAGGAGTTGTATGCGGAAAGTTTGCACATTTTAGTGAAACAACAGATGGATAAATCAGGAGGACTGAAAGTTTGGATATCAATGGAAATTGGGTGGGAAATCATTTGACTGAATCAACTAAGGGAGCAGGATGAAGGAAACAAAGTTTAAAAAGTGACAATCCATCAGTAATTGATATTGACATGTAGGAATCAATGACCTGTTTGCACAAGTCTAATGTAAAGTGAAGGAGATTCTGTAGGGAACAATGAAGGGGAATCAAAATTGGCTGAAGAGGATGGGACCATGACCATACATTTTCCAAACATTGTTATGGTGACAAACTCCATGCAATGATCACAAATCACTGCATTATTTATTATGATAGATATCTGATTGGGCATTATTTGTTAAGGACAATCTTCAGAGGAGCTGCTTTTGCGATAAATGAAGGCTCTTATAAAATCCAGCAGCTCTCTTATGACCTGCAATATAACCTTAAGAAATATTGTGGAACAGGGACCTATGACATTATTTCATACAAAGCATTCTGCTACCCAGCAGTAAATCCCAAGAAATGTTGGCCAAGCTGAAATAAGGTAGTAAGTTCACCATTTTGATTTTTGTTCCCCCTACTTCCACTCACTAATAGTATTAACCTCATTAGCCAATCCACTGCGCACAAATGCAGGATTAAACAAGTCTTGAATTGCATTGTTTGTTACAGGAAGCAATTTTATTTTGCTGCATCGCAACGTGACAGGACACTCATCTTCAGAATGGCAGGAATCTCAGAGATTCAAGCAATCATCATCTGCATTATGACTCAGTTTTTCACTGCAGGTATCTTTGGCTATGGGAAAGAACTTTACTACCTCAGTATGTTAGTTTGTAACCAGAAATACTGCTATCAATCCCTGCTCATCCCTGAATCACATGCCTATTTGAGTCGAAATATCAATATACTGGATTGGACCTCTCTTTCATGAACAGTACTGCTAGCAATAAGGGCAATTCTTCAGCCTCTGTCGGTGAAATATTGCCAACTATGTAGAGCAAATTATTAGGTGGTGAGAAGCCTGATTCATGCCGATTTTCCTTATCAATCACTGACATATCAGGTTCCCAAAATGCTGATGTTACAAAGCAAGTGGTGGGTTTAATGAAATATTCTAAACTTATCCATGTCAGTTACCAAAATTGATAGGCTGGTCCTTCCTGATGACTGACTGGTGGTGAGGGGCCATCCCACCTGAAGACTGAAGGGTGGTCCTTTCTGATGATGGACAGGTAGTGAGGGGCCATCCTATAGGATGACTGATAATGGTGAGGTAGTGAGGGGTGGTTCCACCTGGTTACTGGCAGGTAGTGAGTGGCAGTCCCTCCTGATGACTGACAGGTGGTGATAGGGCACTCCTGTCAATGTGTGGATGTGCCAACGTTGGACTGGAGTAAACACAGTAAAAAGTCTGACAACACCAGGTTTAAGTCCAACCGATTTATTTGATAGTACACTCACTAGCTTTCGGGTTAGCCCCTTCGTCAGGTGAATGTCAACTCTCCTGTCAACACCAGAGACAGGTGATCATTTAAATGACTGACATGTAGAGAGGGGTGGTCTCTTCCAATGATGGACATGTGCTGAGGGCGGTTTCTGTTGATGACTGACAGATGGTAAGTGGCTGTCCCATCAGATGATTGAAAGGTGTTGAGGGTGATCCCTGCTGATGATTGAAGAATAGTGAGGGACACTCCAATGAATGTCTAACAGGTGGTGAGGGGTGGGTCCACCTGAAGATTGACAGATGGTGAGGATGAACCCTCCTGTTGATTGACAAGTGGCAAGGGGCGGTCCCTGATGATAATTGGCAGGCGATGAGGCGTGGTCCCAGATGACTGACAGGTGGTGAGGGCGGTCCCACCTGATGATTGACAGGTAGGCAGAGTTGGTGCGTATCACTGAGGTGGGGTTGACCGCGTGTTTCAGGTTGGTGAGCCCAGGAAATTGCTAATTGGGAACACCTGTGCAAACCGGTTAGCGGACTGATGCGGGTGTGCTGCGCAACCACCTAATCACTAATTAAACTGCAGCAGTTTTTTTCCTGATGATTAGGCAGTAATTTCGAAATAGTTAAACGTGAGTAATTCCGCCTACCTCGCAATTGTTAAATAGATCAGTGAGTGGCTGAAGTTTGTTCACAGTCCGTTCATTTGCAGAATTGATGGGTAGCTTGTTTGAAAATATTCATTTTCTCTGAATACCTAATTTATGATAAAGAACAAGCCCATGTAGTTTCCTTTGTAAAGTTCAAAACAATATATTTGTTGGTGTTAGTACATCGCAAAATTAAACATTTCTCTAACATACATTGCCTGCGGCATATAAGATCTCGAGCACTGTTGGGAAATATTAAACCGGCTATCACAATTTTACGAAATGTTATTGAGAAAGCTGTAATGCTGACAAATCTAAATACATTTTCCAGCTTCAGACTGAAATGTATAATGGTGGGGCCGTCTTTTCACAGTTTTATTATTCAATCAAATTGCAAACTTGAGTGCCTGGAAATTTGTCTATGGTGTTCTGAATCTTTTAACCTGTCTCTGTAATAAATAAAGCATTTTCCTCAAAAACACAAGGTACTAATAATTAACTGGTAAAAAGGAGGAATGATTGCTAATAATAAAATGGAAATATTTAAGATTATTGTGAGTAAACTGTGCTTCACAACATTTGAGGGGCTAGGCATCTTTTTAGTTTAAAGTTTATTTATTTGTCACAAGTTAGCTTACATTAACACTGCAATGAAGTTACTGTGAAAATCCCCTAGTCGTCACACTTAGGCACCTGTTCAGATTTACTGAGGGAGAATTTAGCATGGCCAGTGCACCTAACCAGCACGTCTTTTCGTTCCAAATGTTGCTATATTTTATACTTAGATTGCAGAAGGGCATACATAATACTGTGCACGTACCAAATACAAATCGTGACTTAGCAAACTTAGCTTTACGTTCCATTAAAAACACTTTTATCTATCTGTACCTGTCACATCTCCACTAAAGGCTTCTCTTCCTGCTCTTTTCCACAGTTAGAATGCTTGTTTGATGCAGCCTTGGATGAGGTAAACTTAAAATCATCCGAATCTCTGCTGCCTGAATGCAATCCAACACTAAGCCCTTCTCACCCACAGCATTTTTCATTGCTTACCTATGTTGGCTCCCATTCTCAAGCATCACAAAGCTAGAAATTCTCATCTTTGTTTTTCACTGTCTCTATAACCTTGTGCAGGCCTCCAAGAACTCTGTTCCTCTGACCTTTTGTGCATTCTCCACTTTTGTTTCAGATCTATTTTGTTTGATTAAACTTACATGCAGTCAGAGGGACCAATTAGGAGAAGCCTCATGGAATTTCTGTATCATCAAGGTATGATGATGCAGGTACTTTATTGTGACTAAAAAAATCATGTTTTTCAAGAAGCTTCCAGAACATAGAATCCCTACAATGCAGAAGGAGGCCATTTGGCCTGCTGAAACTGTACCAATTTAGCATCTCACCCAGGCCCTATCCCTGTAACCTGACATATTTATCCCTCTAATCCCCCTACCCGCCAGGTCTTGGGAGGCTAAGGGGCAATTTAACATGGCCAATCTATCTAACCTGCACATCTTTGGACTGTGGGAAGAAAATCAATTTATTCAACCCACATTTTAAATAAACATCACACACACAAGTTATAGATTTGTAAGTCAGTGTAGTAATTGTTCAATGGAGGGATCATGAGGCTTGCATTTAACATAACACTTTTCTGGAAAGTTTCAACTATGCACAGTTCCTTGCTTGGGATTCTTCCATACAGGCTTACTGCTTTCTGAGTTCTGTCCTAGACTGCACTGACCAAGGACTATATATTTTACTGTGTGGATAGTGTCATTTTCCAATCCTTTGTTGATCCTTTTCTTTGTCAGGCACTTTGCAATGTATGTAGGTACCATCATCACAATACAACACAGTCTTAGGTCTTGACACTTCTTGCACAATCTTGGATTGTCACTTATGAAGGAAATGGTCATGGTACTCTATATCTGTTACTTAGGTTGTGCAATGAAGTTTCTTTCTTCCTAGCATTTCTATTGAGCATATTTTCATATTGGTTCTTATGCATATCTTCTGCATATGACCAATTCAGCAATCTTGTTCTGGCATTCAGTCTTAGGTTCCTTCTGTGCTTGAATTGCTGCTTTATCTAATCCCTCCAGCACATCTCATTCAATTGGGTGGCTTTGTTTTCCAATGTCTTCCTTTTGTCTTCTGCACAACCAGCCTTCTGCTTGGACATAAGTAGTTGCCAAATGTGGCAATGGAGTTTAACGTGGATAAGTGTGAGGTCATGCATTTTGGTCAGAAAAATGGGAAGACGACTTATTACCTAAATGGAGAGAGACTTCAGGGTGCTCCAGTGCAGAGGGATCTGGGTTCCCTTGCTTATGAGTCACAGAAAACTAGCTGCAGGTTCAGCAGATAATAAAGAAAATGAATGGAATGTTGGCATTTATAGCTAAAGGAATAGAATATAAAGATAAGTGAGACCACAGCTGGAGTATTTTGCACAGTTTTGGTTCCCTTATTTGAGGGGAGATGAAGTGGCATTGGAGGCAGCTCAGAGGAAGTTCACTAGATTGATTCCAGAGATGAAGGGTTTGTCAAATGAATAGAGATTGATCAGTTTAGGCCTGTACTCTCTGGAATTTAGAAGAATGAGGGGAGATCAAATTGAGGTATACAAGATGATAAAAGGTAGGGATAAAGTAGACATAGAGCAGATGCTGCCTCTTGTGGGATATTATAGAACAAGAGGCCATAGTCTTAGGATAAGGGTTAACACATTTAAAACAGAGTTGAGAAGAAACTACTTCTCCCAAAGGGTTGTGAATCTGTGGAATTTGCTCCCCCAAAGTGTGGTGGATGCTTTGACAATGAGTAAATTTAAGGAAGAGTTAGACAGATTTTTAATTGGTAATGGGTTGAAGGATTATGGACAGAAGGCGGGAAAATGGGGATGAGAAGCATGTCAGCCATAATCGAATGGTGGAGCAGACTCAATGGGCCAAATGGCCTAATTCCGCTCCTATATGTTATGAATTTTATTCCATTCATCTGCTTTGCAATCCATTCAATTTAGTCATTTCTGAGTTTTTTCAAAGGTTTGGTTTTTGATTTGATATTTTTATTGCCACACTTTTAGTATACAGGGAATAGTATTGTTTCGTGTGCGCAATACAGCAAAGCATACCGTACATAGGGAAGGAGTGATTGCAGAATGTAGTGTTACAGTCACAGCTAAGATGTAGGGAAAGATCAACTTAATATGAGGAAGGTCTATTCAAAAGCCTGATGGCAGCAGGGAAGAAGCTGTTCTTGAATCAGTTGGTACGTGATCTCAGACTCCTGTACCTTTTTCCCAATGGAAGATGGTGAAGAGAGAACATCTGGGGTGCGTGGAGTTCTTGATTATGCTGGATGCTTTTCCGAGGCAGTAGAAAATGTAGACAGAGTCAGTGGATGGGAGACTTGTTTGCGTGATGGACTGGGCTTTGTTTACAATTCTTTGTAGTTTCTTGTGATCTTGGATAGAGCATGAGCTATATCTAGCTGTGATACAACCAGAAAGAATGCTTTCTGTGGTATAGCTGTAAAAGTTGGTGAGAGTCATAGTGGGCATGCCAAATTTCCTTAGCCTCCTGAGAAAGCAGAGGGTTTTCTTAACTATAGTGTTGGCACAGAGGAACCAGGACAGTTGTTGGTGATCTGGACAGCTAGAAACTGGAAGCTCTCAACCATTTCTATTTCATCCCCATTGATATAGATTGGGCCATGACCTCCACTTCACTTCCTGAAGTCGATGACTATTTCCTTTGTTTTGTTGACGTTGAGAGAGAGATTATTGTCATTGCACCAATTCACCAGATTCTCTGAATCCATCATTCCCATCTAATAACATTTCTAACACTTTGCATGTTTTCAGAAAATTGATGCATCTGATGATCTTTCTGTTGTAGTAGTAATGAACTCTACTTCTACATTCAAATTTCTTCCTTGTCTTATTTTTATTTGATAGTTCTTCTGAGTTCATAACTTATTCAACAATTGTGCTTTCTCTTTGAGTTTGTCTATTGCTATGTTCTCCACAGCATCCTTGAACACCGGATGGTTTCTGCCTCTCTGCCGAATGACTATCAGGGATAGTGGAGGAAATCTATGCGTGGAACCAGAGGAAATGGGCGAGATATTAAATGAAAACTTTACCTCAGTTTTCACCAAAGGGAGGGACTTGATGGATGAGGTGGCTAGGGTAGGGTGTGTAGATATTCTGGGACATGTTGATATCAAAAAGGAGGTATTGGGCATCTTAAAAAACATTTAAGTAGATAAGTCCCCAAGGCCTGATGGGATCCATCCCAGAGTGAGGCAAAGGCAGAAATTGCTGGGGCCTTGACAGAAATCTTTGTACCCTCATTGGCTACAGGTGAAGTTCCAGAGGACTGGAGGATAGTCAATGTTATTCCATTGTTTAAGAAGGGCAGCAGGGATAATCCCTAAAATTATAGGCTTGTGAGCCTTACGTCAGTCATAGGGAAATTATTGGAAAAGATTCTTAGGAACAGCATTTACCACATTTGGAAACAAATGGACTTATTAGTGATAGCATGGTTTTGTGAAGGGGAGGTTGTGCCCCACTAACTTGATCGAGTTTTTCAAGGAAGTGACAACGGTGATAGATGAGGGAAAGGTAGTGGATATTGTCTACAAGGAATCAGTAAAGCCTTTGACAAGGTACCTCATGGTAGACTGGTAGGACAGGTGAAGTCATATGGGATCAGAGGAGAGCTGGCAAGATTAATACAGAACTGGCTTGGCCAGAGAAGACAGAGACAAGCAGTAGAGGGGCACTTTTCTGAATGGAAGGCTATGACTCGTGGTGTTCCACAGTGTTTAGTTCTGGGATCTTTGTTGTTCGCAGTATATATAAATGATTTGGAGGAAAATGTAACTGGTTTGATTAGTAAGTTCGCAGATGACACAAAAGTTGTTGGAGTTGCAGATAGAGAATAGGATTGTCAGAGGGTACAATAAGATATAGATCGGTTGGAGAGAAATGGCAGATGGAGTTTAATCCGGACAAGTGTGAGATAATTCATTTTGTAAGGTTCAATGCATGTAGGAATTATATAGTAAATGGTAGAACCCTTAGGGGTATTGACAGGCAGAGAGATCTGGGCGTACCTGTCCACGGATCGTTGAAAGTGGCAATGCAAGTGGATAAGGTAGTCAGGAAGGCATACAGCATGCTTGCCTTCATTAGTCGAGACATTGAGTATAAAAAATTGCAGGTCATGCTGCAGCTGTACAGAATCTTAGTTAGGCCTTATTTAGAATATTGTGTACAATTCTGGTCGCCACACTACCAGAAGAATGTGGTTGCTTTGGAGAGGGTACAGAAGAGGTTTACCAGGATGTTGCCTGGTTTAGAGGGTATTAGCTATGAGAAGTTGGATAAACTCAGTTTGTTCTTATTGGAACAACAGAGACTGAAGGGTGACCTGATAGAGCTTTACAAAACTATGAGTGGCATGGACAGAGTGGATAGTCAGATGCTCTTTCCTAGGGTAGAGAAGTCAGGCATTAGGGGACATAGGTTTAAGGTGCGTGGGAAAAAATTTAGAGGAGATGTGAGAACCAAGGATTTTATACAGAAGGTGGTGAATGTCTGGAACGCACTGCCTGGGGAGGTGGTGGGAGCAGGTACCATCACGGGATTTCAGGGGCAACTAGATGAATACATGAATAGAATGGGAATAGAAGGATACAGACTTTGTAAGTACATATGGTTTTAGTTTGAGCAGGCATCATAATTGGCACAGGCTTGGAGGTTAGAAGGACCTGTTCCTGTGCTGTACTTTTCTTCTTTGACAATTTTTCCAGCTCATTAGTGTTTTCCATGTGACTGATCATTTGATCATTCATTTGGACCTAGCAAATTCCCAGTATGGCTCTGGTGAATCATAGTTCTGTTCTAATTTCTCTTTCAACAGTACAGTGACTCTTGAGGTAGATGATACAGGATGCTTACATGCGTGCAAGGGATCAAATCCTTGTTGCGTTTCAATCAGAGACTAGTAGTTCTCTCACTGATCCTGAAAGTGATAAGCATCCATTATATTGGATTTTCCTGGCTTTCTTTGAGATCTATACCATGACCTCTGTTGCTGAGTTCCACTTATGCTTTTTCTCTCAATTCTTTTTACTTTTTATTCACATCTTTCTTGTTTCTTCACCACTTACTGGTGAATGTTGTACTGTTTCTTACTTGTCCTAATAGATTTCCAAGCTACTTTCATCTTTTCTATGGTACTTGCCGTTTTGTTTAGCTTTGCTGTAACTGGGGCACTTCTAATTTAGATTAGGGTCATAAACCTTTACCTCATTTTTTTACTTGATGTTCTCAATGAAGTTTGTCCAACTTTTCTTTCACTCTATTTCTGCTGTGGCTTGTCTTACTTTCTGATTATAGCTTTGATTGCTTGTAGTTTATTGCTACAACTTCAAGGAACTTCTGATTATGATACAAAAGGATGGGATGCAACTCAGTTTTGTTTTTGGTTCTTCACTTAGTTATTTAGGGTCTTTCATTGACCTCCTGGAATCTTTCAGTGCCCTCCTTCTTGGGTCATTCAACGCCCTCCTTTGGGGGTCTTTTGTCACCCTCCTGGAGTCTTTCATTGCCCTTATTATGGGGTCTTTCATTGCTCTCTTGTGCTCTTGGAACTTGTACTGCCTATGCTGAATCTAGCATTGCCCTTGCTTGTGGGCATATTATCTCCTCTGAGTTACAGTTTTACCTCTTTCTTGAGTCCTTAATTTATTCCTCTGAGGTCTTGTGTTACTTATGGAACCCCCTTTTTCTAAGAGTTGTCCTCTATCAGTAGTCTTCTCTGATTTACCTGTCCCTTATCCTTTGTTCCTTCTTATGGTTGTTTCATTAAATGTTGTGCATTTTACTTAAAGAAGACTGCTGTTTTTGTTTTTGTTAGTTTCTCTTTCCTTGTTCCTGAAGGTTAGCTAATCTCTTCTCATTCTAATTTTTAAAGATATACTTCCAGATCTCTTTACTGCCTGACCACACCATGTTCAGTTTCTTTGGCTGCCCCTCAGGGTCTGGCACTACCTCAAAAACTATTGCTGTGTCTGTTCGTCCAAAGGAATCCCTCTTTATCAACTTGAATTAAACTGGACATTCACAAATAGGCTGTGCCTTTCAATTGATCTACCTTGTCATCAATATTATGGTTTTTTGTATACCTGGCTTCTGAAATTGTTAAGAGAGGCTTCAGACTTCATTAGGAACAAGGAAGATATTTAATGATAAGAGAAACTTAGGTACAGGAGGTTTGCAGCTCTGGATGCCCCAGTCTTTATATGCATACTTTATAGTTGCTCCATACTGAGAGGCCTCAACTCTCTGGTGTGATCACTCATTCTTAGTTCCCATTGGTCCCTCAAATCACATGACCCTATTAAGCCAGACTGTCTTAAAGAGACAGATGCCACATACACAACAAGAAGGAGGAGACCATTTGGCTCATTATGTCTGTGCTGCCACTCCAAGAGCAACTCAACCATTCTCCTACACTTTTCCCATCGCCCTACAATTCTGTTTTCTTTTCAGGTGCCCAAACATTTCCTTTTGGAAAACCACAACTACATCTACCTCCATCACAATCTCAAGCAGTCCATTCCACATCACAACAACTTTATGTGGAAAAAAGTTATTCCTCATTTCACCATTGATTCATTTTGCCATTCATCTTAAACTGATGCCATAAATTCTTGACCTTTCTGCCAAAACAAGTTTTTCTCTATCTGTTCTGCCTAGGCCTGTCATGATTTTTGGAACATCACTATCAAATCTCTTCTCAGCATCTTTCTTCTGAGAAGAAGAACAACAGCTTCTCCAGTCTATTCACGTATCTGAAACCCTTATCGCGGGAAACATTCATAAACCTTCCCTGAACTCTCACTAAAACCTTCCTGTCTTCCCAAGAGTGTCGTATTAGAATTGGACACAATACTCCAGCTGGGGCCAAATGAGCAACTCCCCTGCTTTTGAACTCTATGCCTTTAACAGGAACTTTCCTAATATTAAGAGTTTACTCATTTTGTCCTGGATTATCAGTTCTGAAAGCTTTCACACCACAAAGATAAACTCAGTGGTTGTATTGCTTGGTTTATCTTGGAGCAAAGATGTAAGATTTGCAATTCTCCAATTCTCTCTGTTTTTAAGGAGGATTGGAAGATTATGACTGGTACTTCCACAATTTTCACCCTTATCCCTCAGATGAGATGCAAAATAGGCTGATGACGCCCTATCACCCTTTTTTAACTCCCCACAGTCAAAATCTGCCTCAATATGTTGGTGCTCCTTGCAGCAAGGCTACCGCAGCAGGGTTGTGCAGTCAGAATATCTTTTTCTTCCTAGCTATTATTAAAAAGTAGGATTAAAACCAAGTTTGCTATTTAATTTGTCAGATGCACAGTTTTGTTGCTTGAGTTAAAATTTTAAAAAATGAACACGTAGACTATTGTGATTTCTTTTTACTTGTACTGATGGAAAAAATGTTCTGAATTCTTGCAGCATAGTTAATCTGAAATTTTTATCCAAACTTTGCATGTAATCAAACTAGAATATATTAGCTTTGCAAGAGTACCTGAAGGCAGCAGATTTTCAGCTTTGCTCAAATGATTCATGAGAAAATATAGGTTAATAATTTGTTTTAAAATTGTTTTCTCAGATTTGAAGGTGTTCCTTGATCTGTGTAGAAGCTCAAAATATGACTGGAAGAGCATATGGACATACCCGAGGGCAAGCATTACTGAATCAAGAAGAGACAGGTTCAAATGTATGTCTTATTAGGTCTTCTGGCTTATAAACCATTTTCTTAATATGGGAATCTAAATATTTTAGACAGCATATCAAATTGTAGAATCCCCCCAGTGGAGAAGAAGGCCATTTGACCAATCAAGACTGCACCAACAACAATCCCACCCAGGCCCTGTTCCCATAACCCCACGTAGTTATCCTGCTAGTCCCCTGAACACAAAAGGGCAATTTAGCATGGCCAGTCAACCTAACCTGCACATCTTTGGAGTGTGGAAGAAATCTGGAGTACCCAGAGGAAACCCATGCAGATGCAGGGAGAATGTGCAAACTTCATGTAGACAGTGACCCAGTGCCAGAATTGAACCCAGGTTTCTGGCACTGTGAGGCAGCACTGCTATCCACTGTGCCACCGTGCTGCCCAAATTGTCTTGTGTCTAATATTAACTGTGAGTTGGAAGATGATAGGCGGGATTTTCGGGCCACGCTTACCCTAAATCCCGCCAGAGGTTAATGGCTCTTTGGCCCGCCTCCTTGCCCGCTATGATTGCTGTTGGGGGCGGGATGGGAAAATACTGCCTGATGTGTTTCAATTATAGAAACTTTGCAATCTTATTTTGCTGTTAGTATTGTTATGTTAGAGTTCCTCTTTTTTCATAATTTAACGTCACTATATATATGGACATCTTATATATGAATAGAATTGTTGGGATAGAAATTTTATGAATGCAAAATGGCTACAATGAGGCACAATCTCAGAGGCTAATATCCTGTGCTCCAAGGAAGCCTCAAGAGCTTCTGATCCCAGATGTCCTGAAATAGACATTTGCTATTGCTGGGCTATGTTAAGGATCGCTCTCTTCATTTGGGCTGCTCTGAGGCCTTGGTTAGGTTCTGCTCAGATTTTCTAGACATATCTGCAGCCAAGACAGCATTAGCCTCCAGGACGATATGTGTGGTCATTTATTTTTAAAGTTGATGTGGAGTGCGTCTCCTTCCTCCAGAGCACTCCTACTGTTGATCAGAATTTATATTCTTCAGTTGGCTGAGCTGCTGATAGCATGCTGCTGATATCGATCATGCTTCTTGAAGGTGGAAAAAAGATGGGTACCTGGCATAAAAATAGCTGTCCGACACATAAGGGGTTAAGAGGCATTAAACCTACACTGACTTCCAACACAGACACTGACTTTCAAACACAGACAACCACTTAATTGAGACCCCAGTTCAGACAGTTAATTGAATTAAAACAGGGAACAGATGCTTCAGGAAGCCAGGCACCTCAAAAAGAGATAAAGATAGTCCTGGGGCAATGGGGTCTGATAGGGAGATTAAGAACAGGAATGCATAAATACAAAGGAACCACTTACTACAAGAATAGAATGAAATTAAGTCATTGATAAAGAAGAAATGTACCCATTCACGGAACAATGTGGTATTGAAACGATAATGGCTGTACCTGTCCATAATAATGAGCTAAGAAATGTTGTACCCATTTGACTATAATGATGTGATAATCGTGTCTGGTCCACCTATTGCGTAAAGGGTATAGAGATAGGCCGCTTCTATTGTTTCATTGAGAGAAGGTAGCTGTCCAGTACAGCAGGGTGCTGGTACCTTTTCTCCATGAAGCTTCGTTAAATAAAACTGTATTATTGTTCCTCCAGTCTGACTCCGAAGTGGTAATTTTCCCACAACATTCTGATTTGTCATGTTCATCATTCCCTGCATGCACTTGACTCTTCAGGATTGTTCTAACATGATTCCCATGTATTGTTGCCAACTTAATGGCTTAGATCTTCTATTTTGCTGCTGTAATTGCATTAATCAAATTTTTAATATTTCACATGCAGGAGGGAGCCTCAGCCACCTAGAACAAATATGCAGATGCTAGGGTATGCTCTACACAAGTTTTTTCCATGTGGATGGAAAATTATGGGGAGCCTCTTTGCAGTTCCCCAATGTGCATTCCCAATGGGTGAAGCTTCCTACCAGTAGTGCAGATTTGTAAATTTAGCTGTGAATGCCAATGTGTGTCAGTTGTGAAGAGAGTAAATGTTGAATGTGGTAGATGGAGTGCCAATTAAGCAGGCAGATTTTTTCTGGATAGTATTGAGCTTCTTGAATGTTATTGGAGCTGCACACATCCAGAAAGATGAAGAGGATTTTATCACACTCCCGCCTTGTGTCTTGTAGCTGGAGGACAGACTTTGGGAGTCAGAAGGTGAGTTATTCACCGCAGAAGTTCCAACTCTGACCTGCTCTCGTAGACAGAATATTTATATGGCTGGTGCAGTTCAGTTTCTAGTCAATGATAAGCCCCAGAAAGTTGATAGTGGGGGAATCAGCGAAAGTAATACCATTAAATGTTCAAGGGAAATAGTTAGATTCTCTCTTGCTGGAGATGGTCATTGGCCAGCACCTGTGTGGCACAAATGTTACTTGTCACTTATCAGCCTAAGCTGCATATGAATACGAACTGTTTCAGTTTCTGAGTGTCAATTAGACAGAACCATTAATAATATAAAGAATAGAAATTTTCTCTCACTTCACACCTCTTAATCCAGTCTAAATAAACATCAAGGTTTGACGAAATGGAACAAAAAGTTAATAATTATTATCACTTCATAAAGATGGTAACCAATGAAAACAAACACTCCCACCCACCAAAACAGAACCCCTGCTGAGCTAACCCATGAGTGGTGGAGCTCAGCCAAACATTTGTATTGGGTGGTATTACAAAATCTGAGGTTCTCATCTTCTTAGTAGACTATTGGCACTCCTTGAATGGCAAAAAATAATTATCTGCCAGTCTGCAATGCATTTCTGTAACTTACCTTTTATCAGGGACTGTGCCTTTGAAAAGGGAATACAGTCCATGATTTCTTTACAATGCAGTTTGGCTTCTGGACTGTACAGATGACAGCAGCACTGAAAGGATACAAATCTGCCTGGCAGCCATGCATAGCCAAACTACAATCAGACAGTGGCACACCTGTTGTAGGTGCATTTTTCATTTCTTGGTTTCCTTTCCTGCCCATCACTATTCCTCGTGGTTCTGTCATTCAATCCCTCCTATCGAAGATCTTCCTTTTTGTCCTTTACCCATCACCCCTTGTGCAACATCAATTACATCTCTAACTTTTCCCAGTTCTAAAGAAAGATCATCAACCTGAAACATTCACTCTGTTTCTCTCTTTGCAGATGCTGCCTGGCCTGCTGAGTGTTTCCAGCAATTTTTACTTTTGTTCACTATGGTAACTTGGCCACAGAAAGGTAATCAAATGCATTGTGATATTCAATCTTGTTTACTTATAAAAATATTGAAATATGGTACAGCGTGGATTCAGAATTGGAGGCAGCCGGTTACACAGGTCCCTTATGGTAAGTCCATGCTACCTATGCACACTCAAACTAGCTAAAGATATCTGTATATACATTCAAATAGGAAGATACTTACTATAACACTCTATAACAACTCACCTATCTTGATTTCGCCTTCTTTGAATGGTGTCAATTTCTCTTTATTATTGTCTCTATGATCGGCATTGAAACATTCTAGTCACCATGTAAAAACATGCTGTTGTTATATTGTAATGATATGTTATATTTTTAAGGAAGGACACAAATAATAATGAGTTGAAGTATATAATAAATCTGTCACATTTATGATATCATAATTTTTCTCATTTTGTTTTAGGTATTGGTTGTGAATCCGAGTACATCTTCCCTGACACAAATGAAGACTTTTGGAAATAACCACACTCAGAAAAAACCAGAAGCATGCAGCTGTGAGCTCATTGTAAACTATTATTGGAGGATTAGAGATTAAATGTTGTGAGATGCCACATAATTCATGTGGTTATTTATCACATACATGGTGATTTATCAATGATTGGTGCAGCCTTGATGGGCCAAATGGCCTCCTTCTGCGCTGTAGGAATTCTATGATTCAATGACTTCCCAATGAGTCACTTGCAGCGTGCTGAGCTGCAGTGTCTCAGATCATTTTGCATAGTGTAACTCAGTGAGGATATGGGCAGCATGATGGCACAGTCGTTAGCACTGCTGTCTCACAGCACCAGGGCCTGTGTTCGATTCCCAGCTTGGGTCACTGGCTATGTGGAGTCTGTGCATTCTCTCCGTGTCTCTGTGGGTTTCCTCTGGGTGTTCTGGTTTCCTCCCATAGTCTGAAAGACATGCTGGTTAGGTGCATTGGCCACACTAATTCTCCCTCAGTGTACCCAAGCAGGTGCCAGAGTGTGGCGACTAGGGTATTTTCACAGTAACTTCATTGCAGTATCAATATAAGCTTACTTGTGACTAATAAATAAATAAACGTTTTAGTATCCCTGTGGTTGGCTAATCCACTCTGGATGTCACCCTGACCACTGGATACTGTGTCCCTACAAGTCTAATTTCAGGTTCCATTCCTGTCATCCAAATCCTCTGTCCAGAATTTTTCAAAACAAAAGTCTGGCAACCATGAGTCCTCGTCAAATTCTTCCTGCAGGCACTGCAAGACTTACAGGGCCTAGACTACTTACACATTTTAATAGTGTCTCCCATCTACCACTAATAAGGTTATATTGCCCATCAATTAAACTCCATCTCCTGATTGATTGAGCACCTCATACGCAAGGTTATCCTGGCTTGTAGATCAAAGGTCACCCTTTGATTCCTGTTAAAAAATAGAAAGCAACTTTTATTTTAGCAAATGTAGCCAAAGAAAAAGAATAGTTTAGACAAAACAGCAGTGAATATGGCATAATCAGTATGAAAACAAAGCAGAAGAGAGGGTAAAAAAAGTTGATCGTCATTACTATCACTTCTGATTACTATTGAGTGCATAATTGCTTAATTGCTTATCTTAATCACAGCACAATTAAACTTAGTTTTAACTCAATATCTGTAAATTAACTTTTAAAAACTTAATACAGATTTTCTTAAAATCAAGAGCAAGGCTGACATAAAATGCAAAATATAAAATTGTAAAAATTACTAATTGCAGACATCAGGTCTACCGTATTATTGTTTGCCATCTGTCTTCCCTTTTCCTAAACCTAGGAGTAATTAGCCTGCCCCACCTTCCCCAACTGTCATTGACAGGGTCCTGGACCGTGTCAGATGAAAGTTTGTTTTGATGAAAGGTCATTGATCTAAAGCATTTACTCTAGTTCTGTCCAGGGATGCAGCCTTTTCTGCTGAGTTTTTCCAGCAATTTTTATTCTTATTCCAAATTTCTTGCCTACGCAGTATTTTGCCTTTGTTGTTTAAGTTTACTTATTAGTATCATAAATAGGCTTATGTTAACACCACAATGAAGTTATGTGAAAATCCCCTAGTCACCACACGCCAGTGCCTGTTCGGGTACATTGAGGGAGAATTTAACATGACCAAGCCACCGAACCAGCATGTCTTTTGGACTGAGGGAGGAAACCAGAGCACCTGGAGGAAACCCATGCAGACACAGGGAGAACACGCAGATTCCACACAGACTGACCCAAGCCGGGAATTGAACTTGGGTCCTTAGCGCTGTGAGGCAACAGTGCTAACCATGACCTTGACCACGTCTGTTCTGTTTAATGCATTTCTGCTCTCATCCCTATCCTTCCCAGAACTATGAGAGGGTTCCTCTTGTCCTCACAACGAGGTGAGCAGGATAATTAATTGACATACATTGACCTGGCTCTCTTAGTGCAATTGGGAGCCCAATTTAAAATTACCCATTGCTGTATGGGCTTTCCAGGGATTGGGATAGTTGGCAGTGAAAGGGAGGCAAGAACAATCATAGTGGACCAGGAGGAGCAGTAGTACTCCCCAGACTACTCAAGGAAATCTTTTGCCACCCTACTTCTCACCAACAGTCTCTCTACTCCCTCTCGACTGTCCTCAGCTCTCCTACTTGTCAATCTCTCTTCATCCCATTCCCACTTTATTTTTAAATATTTCTTCCCCCTCTCTATTGCTTTCTTGACCTCTTGCCATCTAATAACCTATAACCCTTTCTTTTCTCTCCCATCCTTGCATTAGCCTGCTAAAGTCTCACAAACTTCTGATTGCAAAAGTCTATCTTCAACCCGTCAACCATCGGTTTTCCTTGCTGGCGGCCAGGCTGTCCATTTAGCTGGCTTAAGGAAATGGAGCCAAAAAATGTTCATGATGTCCTTCTTCTAAATTCAGCAGCACTGATGCATTTATTGGCTGTTTGGCTTTTCATAGCCACCCCTGCTGCACCCTCCCTACTATCTCTTAAATAACGAGGCCGTGGTTTGAATGAGTCCAGTGCTGAGTAAGCACAGCGTCCAATATCAGAAATCAGAAGTAGTACTGGAATGTTCTTCATCCTTGTTTCGTTTTGATTTTTTTAGTTGACATTTCAGTTATTAAAAGTGCTTAGTTAAAGCTACTACCAATGGATCATATTAAGTATTATCAATTTGGATTTAACTCACTACAAGATATGGCTGAAATTCCTTTTATAATTGCCAATCATAAAAAATATCAACCATCACAAATATACTTTGAATGATGCTATATTTCACCTCTATTGCTCACAGTCTGTGTTAATAATTATTAGATTTGGGACCATTGACACAGCAGTTAACATAACAGCCTCACAGTTTGAGGGACCTGGGTTCAATTCCGGCCTTGGCCGACTGTGTGGAGTTTGTACGTTCGCCCTGTGTCTGTGTGGGTTTCCTCCGAGTACTTTGGTTTCCTTCCACAGTCCACAGGTTAAGTGGCTTGGCCATGCTAAATTGCCCCTTAGCGTCCCAAGATATGAAGGTTAAATGAATTAGCCATGGTAAACGTGTGTGTTTACAGCGATAGGGTGGGGGAGATGGCCTGGGTAAGATACTCTGTCAGAAAGTTGGTGCAGACTTGATGGGCTAAATGGCTTCTTCCACACTGTAGGGATTCTATGATTCTATATTCAAGTAGATTCATAGATTCATTGATATTTACAGCAGAGAAGGAGGCCATTTGGATCTGACTACAATAATCCCATTTTCTAGCACTTGGCCCTGTAAATTGTGGCATCATTTCTAAATTACACAATTCACTTTTAAAAATACCATTGTGGCCTGTTCATGTTTGAACAAGGAAACATTTGGAATTCACAGTCCAGTTGAAATCAGTAATTTCAAAAGACATTTGGTAAGAAAATCAATTGCAGAGTATAAACAGTGAGCTGTGTGTTTTCTTGCTGAATTTAAAAGTGAAAGGACGGGTCTACACGGTCTTTTCTGGTCCGGTACATGTTAGTTTTACTGGAATGGTTTTCTATAGGCATGTGAATGCTCAAATTCTGCAAAATTCTAACCATCCCCACTTCCTTTGGTATTCAGCTTTGAATTGGGGGTCTCAGAGAATTCCAGTGGAATTTTAGAACTATATATTCACTAGCGTTTACATTAGGGAACACCTTTGCAAAAACACATTTCCATTGAGTAGGGTTCTCTGGAGGAGAGATTCATAAAATCAGACTTTTAAAATGATCATGTTTTTGCTTAACAGTGACAGTATCTGCTGGTTTTGAACGACAAACAATGATGGAGAGAGGACGTCCGAGGAGGCACAATTTCTTTGATTTTGGTGTAAATACAAGAAAAGCAATGGAACATGTGCAAGATTCTAAGTCAGGTGAAAAAATACTACTTGATTTAAATATTTTAACTAATTTTTAAATAAGCTGCTATAGAAATCATTAATAAGAAAATTTATCTTACGTGGTCATGATTGTATGTAACTGAAGCTGTGTTATCAGGCAGCAGATCAAATAACCTTAAGTTACACCAGAAAAAGCAGTTTGTTGGTAATATAACTTAATTAATTAGCTTCAAGATCCTGTACACATTATATTGTATATAAATAAGTACAATGACTTGAGTTGGAAAGGTTTTGGTTTTGGATTGTGGGTGACATAAATTGAACAGTTTCCCATCTGTTCTATAAGTTATTACTGAATGTAAGATGCAGTGTTCCAGGGAGGAGTATTGGTGCAATGACACAGCCTTGTTTAATCCCAGTTTTCACTGAGATTGGGTCTGTGATGGTCCCATTAGTGAGGATCACAGTATGCATGTCATCATGAAGATGGCAGAGGATGGTGACAGATGAGGAGGATTCTCCATTGGCCTAAATGTTTGATGGAGTCAAAACTTCTGTGAGTTTGAAAAAGCCTTATGCAGTAATTGTTGCTGTTCCTTGGATTTTTTTTGGATTTGCTGTGCACTGAAAACGTAGAGATGAAGTTGAGGTGCCGGAGATGGCACATAAGGCTCCAATCAACTCATCTACCCAACTCGTCAAACATCATTTGCCCCACATGTGGCAGAGTCTGGACCACGCTTTGGACTTATTAGCTATCTCAGAACCCATCAAACTGGAGTGGAAATAAGTCACTCTCGATCCTGAGGGACAACCTAAGGAAGCAAGGAAGAATACATAAGCAATTACAACTGTAAAATGGAGGGGTAATTCCCTAATCAGTGCTTAAAAATGGATAGTGCTTCTGGGTATATCAGTGAAAGTTGCATGGTGAATTCATTGCCTAAACTCAAATCATTTCAACAATTTGCTCATGCGCGTGGGGAGCATGAAAAGTGACAACTCTTGAAGAGATGCTGAATTAAATCGTGGCAGAATCTCGTTTGTGGCAAAACTGACTATTCATAATGATTTGATTTGATTTATTATTGTCACATATATTAGTATACACTGAAAAGTATTGTTTCTTGCGCACTATACAGGCAAAGCATACCGTTCATGGAGAAGGAAAAGAGAGTGCAGAATGTAGTGTTACGGTCATAGCTAGGGTGTAGAAAAAAGATCAACTTAATGTGAGGTAGGTCCATTCAAAAGTCTGGTGGCAAGAGGGAAGAAGCTGCCCTTGAGACGGTTGGTATCTTTTTGTATCTTTTTCCCAACTGAAGAAGGTGGAAGAGAGTATGTCCGGAGTTCATGGGGTTCTTAATTACGTTGGCTGCTTCGCTGAGGCAGCGGGAAGTGTAGACCGAGTCAGTGGATGGGAGGCTGGTTTGTGTGTTGGATTGGGCTACAGTCACAACCTTTTGTAGTTTCTTGTGGTCCTGGGCAGAGCAGGGGCCACACCAAGCTGTTGTTAGCGCGAGTGGGTGAAACAACCATTACGGACTCAGGGTGAAATTCAATAACGGCACAGCTTTATTTTCTTTTTTACGTCGTCAGAGAAGCACAGTCAGGACATACAATCGGACTGTCCCGAAAGTGCTCTAAAGACTCCCCCACAACGGGCTACAGTTATACCTGAACTTCGTGTTTCAAATGCTAATCCTTTATTTACAGTATTTGACTTCAGCCATCCTGTTTCGATGTTTTCGAGTGTTGGAGCAATTGTTTTAAGTGTGTGTTAATCACTTTTGTCTGGTTGGTTATCAATGGTCTAGAATCTCTGGGGTTTGAACCATAGGTGTGTTACTGATCTCAAGAGGCTTGAGGGACCAGGGACACTTCCTTAACTGTGTTAATTTTAGGTGTCTCCATGGGTTGTTTGACTGGTTTAGAAGTGCTGATTTTGATGGGGTGGGGATGTGTTCTTTAACTTAGTTCCTGTAGGTGCCATCCTGTCCAATTTCCCTTATGTGCTAGCCCTTGTTTGCATTCTAAAAGCATGCTCTTGCCTACTGATCAGTGTCTGTTACTTTGTGATTTTAGTGGAGGGCTCTGAGGATAACTTAAGTTTGCTTCCATTTTGTGTGCCCAGTTTCATAAAATTTGTTGTTCGATAACACTGTGGTACAACCAGAAAGAATGCTTTCTATGGTGATCTGTAAAAGTTGTTGAGAGTCATAGCTGACATGCCAAATTTTCTTTGTCTTCTGAGAAAGTAGAGGCATTGGTGGACTTTCTTAACCATGGCGTCAGCATGGGGGACCAGGCAGGCTATTGGTGATCTGGACACCTAAAAACTTGAAGCTTTCAACCCTTTTTACTTTGTCCTCATTGATGTAGACAGGGGCATGTTCTCCTTTACACTTCCTGAAGTTGATGACAACCTCCTTCATTTTGTTGACATTAAGGGAGAGATTATTATTGCCACACCAGTTCACCAGATTCCCCATCTCATTCCTGTACTCTGTCTCATCATTGTTTGAGATCTGACCCATTTCGGTGGGCGGCATCAGCAAACTTGAAAATCGGGTTGGAGGGGAATTTGGCCACACAGTCTTAGGTGTATAAGGAGTATGGTAGGGGGTTGATAACACAACTTTGTGAGGTACCGGTGTTGAGGATGGTGGAGGTGTTGTTGCTTACCTTATTGGTCTGTGGGTTAGGAAGTTCAGGATCCAGTGGCAGAGGGAGGAGCCGAGGCCCAGGCCATGGAGTTTGGAGATGGGTTTCATAGGAAAAATAGTGAAGAAAGCAGGAAAACCCTCAGAACTGCCCATTGACTGAAAAGAACCCAGAGGTACCCCGGAGTATGGATACAGAGAAAAGTAACTATTTTGAAGCTAATCCTTCAAATAATAGTGACATCATGAAGCATAGTAAGGTTAAAGTACTGTAACTGCCATTATGGTATCTTGGAACTGCCCTGCATTATTCTGATGTGGTGGGTCAACACAATTTGTACATCAACGAAATAGGACATTTTAAAATTTATAAATACTATTGGCTGCAGTTATGCAGGCTGAGGTTATATTGGTGCTACTCATAAGGCCCTATACTTTATGGAAACCAACTGTCTATCAGAAGTACCCTCAGTGCCCTTTCAAATTGTAGCCTATTATTCATGGGGAAAAGCCAACAAAAGTGGTGTCTCTGGTAAGCTTGATATGGTAGTGGACTGACTGATCTGACAGGTTGAGAAGGATGAGGTGGAAAAGTTTAACTTTGTAACAGTCATGACAGATATCATTAGCAGCAAGGAAATGGCCACAAGAAGCTGAACAAAACAATTTAGTAGTTATTAATACAGCTGTTTGATCAGCAAACTGAAAACAGCAGGCAAAATCTAGGGCCTTCAATTTCATCCTACTTATACCCACGGAGTACGAGAAACATAATACCAATCTATTGCAAGTAAGTGACTTTAGCCACTTTTGTGCTGAAAAATTGCAGCACTTGAGTTCCCGAATTCCATTTGGTAGCTACCACTTTTGAAACCCTGTGCTGTTTTAGATCTGAGGCCTCTCTCCCCTCACCCCCAGTACAATGGCATTCCTATTATGAATTTAGATTTATGTGTGCTTCCAAGGGGTGTGACACTGCTTCTCTCAACACATAGCTGCCACCTTGCACCTACCTCCTCTGACTCCTTAATCCCAAGCAGGAGATGCCTGCCAATTCTCAGCTTTACCGTTCTTTCCGACAGATCACCACTGCAATGAGAGGCATGGGAGTGGGAGGAAGGTGCTGATTAGTATGACGAGGACCCAGTCACATGCTGTTACAGTTGCATACCATTACCATCTCTCAGGCTACTAGCACATGCCAAGCCTCAGCCATCCCTGCCACTTCTGTACACACTGGTGATATGGAAAATATAACACTCCCCCAACTGTCAAGGTACAAGCTAAAATGAGATGAGTTCATGGATGACTCCATGAACAGTTGTAATGCATGAGCAGTTAACCACTTCTGGCTACTCCAACAATGCCTAGAAGAACCATGAGAATAGAACCCCAGAGGGAATTAATCCTGAGAACCCCTGACTGTGGCTAGATTGTGAGAGATCCAAACGTCTGCACTTAATTCCCTACCTTCGCAAATCTGGATTCAGAAACCCATATCTTCTTCTATTTCAGGATCTCTTCAATTCGTGATCTTGACAGCAGTTCCATCCCGTTGAACTGTGTGCAACTCACCCTGATTGAACAGTGGTACAAAGCCAAGATGTAACATATTCAAATGATGCCAGTGGTGGTGACCAGGCAGAGAGGGGGAAAATGCCAGTGGAAACTCTCAAGAAAGCCACTTACAGTGGAAGTTTAACAGAATTACACAAAGTATGCAAAACAGAAATAGGCTGTTTGGCCCAACCAGACCATGCTGATACAACCCACAAGTTACCTCTCATTCTGTGTCTTTCAACCTTTCAGCACATTGTTTTATACTCTTTTCTCTCCCATAAGTAACAAGTTTCCTTTTCAATAGTTCTGTGTAACCTTTTTAATATTTCTCAATACTGTAATCTCTCAATCCCCCCCACTCACAGTGGGGGGGATGCTGGAGCTTGGGGATGCTGGAGGTTGGACTTGGGGGAGTCCTTCTATAGGATGACCTATGGTTTCTCCAACATCTAGACCGGCAAGGAAGGCCTCTGGGCCTGCCTAGAATCCTAACCCATGTGCACTGGGTGCCAGCCTCCTGTGGACCCCCACTGATGCAGGAATCTGGAAGCTTGTCTGGAAAATTCCATCAGCCTCCTTGAATTGGTCTCAAATAAGTTCTTAATGAGCCTGGTCAACTACCCAATGTGTGCGGGCAGGCAGTTCTGTCAATCCCAATCCTGCCTTTGCAAAAATGACCAAGAGATAGGATTAGTTAGAGAATTGGCAGTGGAGTTAATGTGTCACCCTGCCACCTCCAATCCTGGCTGTGATTGAAAATCCGGTCTATTGACTCTGAGGAACCCGACTCCCTTCAGTAATTTGATTGATCATGTGCTTCATTGTATCAGAACCTGATAGATTCTACTCATCTGAACCTACAGGATATAATCCACTTGTGTGGTACTTTCCAATGAAATGTGAAGTTTCTCCTGAATTTGCTGAATTGTTTAATTTTGGATCTTTGTAGGTTCCAGCGGGCTTCCAGTGAAGATTGTCACGAATCTTTTTGCCTTCAGATCACCCCCTAAATGGTGCCTGTACCAGTACCAAGTGTCTTTTATGCCTGACATTGAATCAAAACGTTTACGGATGGCATTGCTGTTCAGCCACAGTGATCTATTAGGAAGAATCAGAGCATTTGATGGAGCTATGCTGTTCCTTCCAAATAAACTTCAAAATCAAGTAGGAATTTTATTTTTAATCCTGTTCAGTAGTACCAATCTTGTAACATTGAGGAAATTTTAAAGAGTGAAAATGAATGTAGAAAAACAGTATGAAAACCAAACCAGTTTTAGTACCTCTAATTTTGTGCTAATGTGGTAGATGCCTTGCAACCAACAAGTATTTGAAAATTAATAGACAGGGTACTACACAGCTGATATAAACAATTTAGAAAGTGAATGATGTTTTGCTTTGAAAATGAGCTACTTAAAGATTGGTTCGGATTTTAATCAACGCCAGTGAAGCTCACTGTAAGTTACACTAGAAAGACTTGTAGGTGCATGACTATGTTAGCTCAAGGTTATCAATTTGTTTCAGAATCATGATCAACTGAAAAAAGACATGATGTTATCGTATTCTTGCCGTGGTTACCTACTGTCAAAAATATCTATTTATCGGAAAGTCCTACAATCTGTACTTCCTTTTAAAAATTAGCCTGAGTTACTTGAAAAAATAAACAATTTATTTGGGTCATTAGCCATATCAGTTTAATTTCTGTGCTGATCTGATCAGCACTCACCTGTACTGAAGTAATTTACAATGAATGTAGTAAATGAATATAGCTTACTATTTAAATATGTTAGGACATACAGAAATTATTGTCCCATATCGGATGATCTGGCAGCAGACGAGCGACCTGTTCTGGGAATTACTAGCTATGGAAACGGATGAAAGTCTGCCTTAGTGCACCAACAGAGTCAGGAAGAGAATTGGAATGGGAACAGAATATATGATGATCTAGCCACAAAGACATTGGGCCAGCTTTTACCAATCGGAGGCCAAGGGCCAAATCCGGATGTAAAATGGATCCGAGCCCGGAATCCTTGTTCCAGCGCGCCCATACGCTTTTTGCCGGCTCCAATCCGGTCTGCGCTGTGGGTGGGGTTTAGCGCGGCCGGAACAATCGGAACTCTGAACTGCGCATGCACAGTTTGAAAAAGATCTGAAACAGTGTGCCCGGGAGCGAAAGACAAAACCAGCAGAGAGAGCTGGGGGGCACGGATGGGGGGGAGGATGATCCGCGATCGGACCCCCCCTGGGAGGCAGGCCCCTCCGGCAGAACCCCACCACGGTCAGACCCCACCGGGAGGTAGCCCACCCCCACCGCGATCAGACCCACCCGCTCCCCCCCCCACCCCCACCCGTCGTTCAGACCTCCCTCCAGGAGGGGGTCCCCCCTCCCCGATCAGACCCCACCCCCTGGGAAGCAGGCCCCCCGCCTCGGCAGAGCACAACCCCAACCTACCTGGATTGCTGCTCTCCCTCCACCATCCTTCTGACCTGCACTCGTTGATGTGGAGATGCCGGTGTTGGACTCGGGTAAACACAGTAAGAAGCCTCACAACACCAGGTTAAATTCCATTTGGACTTTAACCTGGTGTTGTGAGACTTCTTACTGCACTCGTTGGGCAACCTGCAGCACCTTCCTGGCCTTCCGCTGGCTTCTGCTGGAGGAGGGGAGCAGGCTCAGATGGATCTGTGGTTGGGGGGGCTGGTGGTGGAGATTCTCCCAAGTCCATCCTCCCCGCATCCTCTACCACCCCCCCAACCAGAGATCCACCTGAGCCCGACCCCCTCCTTCAGCAGACGGCAGTGAAAGGCCAGGAACGTGCTGCAGGCTGTCCAACAAGTGCAGTAAGAAGTCTCACAACACCAGGTTAAACTCCAACAGGACTTCAACCTGGTGTCGTGAGACTTCTTACTATGTTCACCCCAGTCCAACGCCGGCATCTCCACATCAACGAGGGCAGGTCAGAAAGATGGTGGAGGGACAGAGCAATTGAGGTAGGTTGGGGATGTGCTCTGCTGAGGGGTGGGGGGAGCTGATCTGATCGTTTGATCGCATGGGTGGGGGTGGGAGGTGGGGCCTGCCTCCCGGAGGGATTTGATCATGGGGGGGCAGGATGGTCTGCCAGGGGGGCCTGCCTCCTGGGGGGGTGGATTGCGGGGAGGGGAGTCTGCCTCTCAGGGGGGTGGATCACTGGAGGTGTGTTCTGCCGGGGGGGGTCTGATTACAGGGGGAGTGGGCGTCTGCTGGGGAGTCCTGCCTCCTTGGGGGGGAGGGTTTGCCGGAGTGGTTAGCAGGGGGTCTGCAAAGGGTGTTCGAGGAGGTTGGGCTTCAGAGGTTCTCCTGCAGAATAGGAATCCGCTTTGGATTTTTATTCTGCAGGTTGATAACAGCACGGGTCCAGAACGGATCTGAAGATGGTAAAATGGGATCGCGGACCAGATCCACGCCCAAATCAGGTGTCAGGTGTCAGTAAAGGCGCAATCTGCTCGGTTTCAGGTGCAGATCACGTTACAGGCCCAATGCCCAATTTACCGCGATTTCTCGGGTACAAATTTTTGGTAAAATCGGGCCCATTGAATTCCCTGCAATTTTAAATTTCCAACAGTGCCACATGAAGTTTATTTATTAGTGTCACATGTAGGTTTACATTAACATTGTAATGAAGTTACTATGAAAATTCCCTAGTCACCACACTCCACCGCCTGTTCAGGTATGAAGTATGACTTACTATGATTGGAGTGCTTACAAAGAGCTATCTAATGTTGTGGTTAGTTAGGCCTTCACATATACACACTATTGGATATAGATAGTTTGTTTTACATCAATATGATTTCTTCTTAACAACAGCCATCCTTAAATCATCTTTACGTTGCATTCCAATCACGGTCAATTTTAAACTGTGTTCGAGCATCTACAGTGGATTAGGTTGTCCAAATTTATTTCGTATAGGGCTCTTGCAGCAAGTGAACAGAAGACAGGTTTATCCTGTCGCCTGTACTGAATTCAAACCCAAAACTCAGAGGTGAAAATATTAACCCATTTTTTATGCATTCAAACCTTATTGAGCCTATGTTGAGGGCAAAAAAAATGCTTGATCGGTTCATGGACATCCAGAAATGTTTCATCCAAGGTAATAGTCTATTTATTTTAGCATCTGTCCATTGGTAATAAAGGCATTTCCAAGGTTTTCTAGTTCCTGCCCTTATGGAAATCATTGGGGATTGCCACAGTGCAATCCTCAAAGTGTTTGGTCTTACAGGAGTAAGGCATTTTCTTTTGTCTCATTTTGTAAGGTCAAGAATATTGTGGATGTTATTTCACAGCTTTTAAATATTCTATTAAACTCATCATATTTTTAGGTTACAAAAGTGACAAGCATAATGAAAGATGGCCAGACAGTGAATATAAAAATTACTCTGACAAGTGAATTTCCACAGGATTCTCCTATGTGCATCCAGTTCTTCAATATCACAATTAAGAAGTGAGTTGACTGTCAGTGATATGAAATAAATTGTGCAACATTGATTGGAGGAATCAAATGGTATTTGAAAGATCAGTTGTTCATAGGCTCCCAGCAGGATTTTTTCCTATTGAGGCTTGCTGAACATCTTGGGACTAATGTAGCCCTCACCTCCGTGCCCATTTTTCTGGAACATGGATGTCTTGTGCACTCCAACACCATTACAATATGCATGACATTGTATACTTCGGGGTACTCTATCCTACCAGTCTATACTTAACAATCTAACTTAAGTACTCATCTGGACCTTCTTGGGATCCTGCTCCAGTCTATTTAAGCTGACAGCATGGAACACATGCCCCTCTTCACCCAAGGCAGGAGACTCATTCTCAAATTTTGGAAATAAATTACATTTGTCAGGGGATCACTTGTGTAGCCAGGTTGGGCTGCTGGCTACTACAAGGGTGCATCAATGACACTGCCCCAATTCAAGCTAATTTAATTCTATAAGGTAGACTCGGGCACTCTGAAAGCCCAAACAGGCTGCAAACAGTTCCACTCCCACTGAAGACAGAGAAAGTATTCAGTATCCTCTGGGATTGATAATAATTTGCTCATAACTCTCCACCTACAATTTAAAGGCTCAGTGAAATAAGAATCTGAGTACAACAGGTATATCAAGATCAGTACACCAGGCATAAATTCAACTGACACTCTGTCCAGGATGTTTTGTATTCTCAAGACTTTTTTCATGGAATTATCAAAAGACAAACAGATAATAAGATTCTTCTGGTTCCAAAAGTTTAAACATTTTGAACTTGTAGTGAATTCAGTTATCATTAATGCAAATAAAATTATTTCTCTGCATAACAGGCCAACCTGTTACATAAATAAAAACATTAAAACACTTCTGTTTTTAAATAGAGTTCTGAAAATGCTGTCTATGTACCAAATTGGACAGAACTTTTATAATCCGTCAACTCCAGTTCACATTCCACAACATAGGTAGGCCATTTCTTTGATTATAGTCCTAATTTTCTGCAATGTTGATTATATTACCACTTTGCGAACTGCAGTGAATTACTACACTGATATTAGAAAACAAACCATTTCTCGCTAATTAACAAACTATTTCAGTTATTGACTATTAGAAATAGTGAATAATGGCATTTTTATAGAGCTTTATCCCTGTTGGTTTCGAGACTTTGCATACTGGTTTTTGAGAAAACTAACTTCATTATCAGGAATGGCAATAAAGTGGCTGATCATAATGCATTTGTATTGATGCTGCTTTGATGTTAATGAAGTAACAATCATCTATTTAACTGGTATAAATAATAAAGAGAACTGTAACAATGCAGAAAACTAAAATAATTCTCATGACTGAGAACTGAGTTTCATGTCTTCATAGAATTATGAATGACTTCTATGAAACTGTAATTACATTTTTGTTGTTAATAGCATTTGGGCATATTGAGAACTGACCAGGAATGGTAAATGATCCTAGAGATTGCAAGGACTGGGATAGCGCTTCTAAAGGACAAATAACATGCTGCAGAAGAGATCTCCTTTCCCGATTTTTCCCCACCTCTTCACCAGTGACGTATGGGATGGGAACCTCATTTAAATACTTGTAATACATTTCAACATCACCATCATGCCTCCCTGCCATATGATCTCTCCTCATTGAATATTCGTACCATTAGTGAAGTTTAAAATGGCATTTTAAGAATAGGATTCAGTCAAGGTGATCCCGCTAGGGACAACAAGGTAAGTTTAGCACCTGGAGGAAAAGGGACATGCCCAGGCAGTGCCCTGGCATTGCTTCTGGCATAGACTAGCACAGCCCTGCGGCACAGGTTGCTACTGCTAATCTGGAGCTCCCTTTTAGGAGTCCACCCCTTTCAGGGGTGGGTTTCCGTTTTGTGTGGTGGCTGGTGGATGCATTTGCTTGTGAAGGGGGCAAACTTGCCTGTGAGGAGGTATTGGCAATGGATGTGAGGGAGGGGCCAATAAATTTGCAAATGTCAGAATTTTAAAAAAACATACAAAGTGGAATTTTATGAGAATTATTCTAATTGTCCAGCTAGAGTTTCAGGCCCATTTTTTTGAGTGAGTTTTCACTCCCAAGCTTATGGACTTAAGATAGTGAAAGTATGGGTGAGACTATTTCTAGCCACTAGAGGCAGTGAGCGGGGTTTAACTCGCCAGACATCTGCAGCTCAGATCGGAGCCACAAACTTCACATGCACAGAAAAACCTAAAAAACAGCAGCTCTCCTGAATGACCCTCCCCCCACTCCCCTGGCCAGATACAGCCTCCCTCTGCACCCGCCACTCCCTTCCCTCCCACCCATCCTCCCCATCACAGCTTGGAAGACTTCTTGGAGGAAGGTGATGATGGGACCTCTGAGGCCAGCACCAGTTTCAAGTCAGCTTACACCTTGCAGTTCACCATCCCAGAGAATCTCATATTGGCAGGTCAGGTTAGTGGTGAGGCATCTGGATCACTCTATGGTGCACACAATATATCTGCTGATGTACATTGGGTGGAGGAGAGAAGAGAGAATGTCCAAGGTCTCTGGCACGCAGGGGTCTGCTGGAGATGAGGACTCAGCTGCCCTCAGGCTACATGCTGGGGCTCAGCCATCACTTCTCCCTCAGCTGCTGGAGATGCAGCAACAGAGCCAGGGAATGCAGGAAGGGCTGACAGCAAGACTGGACCAACTGCGAGGCAGTTGGGAAGAGTCCCAAAGCTTTCAGGTCGACCAGCTATTGCTGGTCTTGCACGGTTCCCAGGCTGGCATTTACTGTGGAAAGCCTGGGCAGGAAATCCTCACCATGAGTGGCAGGGTCCAAGCGATGGCTGACTCATAGCAGGCCTTGGCTGAGTCCCAGAGGGTCATGGCAGAGTGCCTCAACAAGCTTCTCAAGATTCTATGGCTCATGGCTGAAAGGCTGGAGTGTTTGCAGAAGACCCAGTGGGACGGTGCCAAGACACAGTGGGCCAAGGCAGCAGCTCCTCGTTCACCCTCATTGCTCCTGCGCCTGAAGTCAATTTTTATACATATGAGGAGTTTTGGTTACTGGTTGCAGCTGCAGCGACCGAGATCGTTAAGACAAATGATGTGGGAAGATTGAGAGTGAAGTTTGCCAATGACATTGTAATGAATGCAAAAAAATGCATATTGACGTTTTGCCCACTTTGGGCTCACTGCTGATCATGCCCTTTTTTTTAGTAAGGTGGGAATAGGCGTGAAAACGCATGCCATCACCACTAGTCGCTTACTCCTGATCTTGCAATATTTTTCTGCTGAGAAATGGGCACTTTGAGGTCATAAAACTCTGCCTGAGGTCAACGGACTTTTTGATGGTCCGCCCCTCCCCTACTCTGATTCTCATGGCAGGTGGGATGGTAAAATTCCGGCCATTTTCTTGAAATCATGACAACAGAGCAGGTGATCAATCAAGCTGGTGGAGAGGTAGAAATGTATGTTATCAGAATTCAAGTGGAAACTGACTCCATGGACTGAATGTTGAGCTCCCCTATTGGGGGATTGTAGGTGAGGGGGAATGTAATATCAAGCCAAGGACCTTCATGCCACCTGTCAGTCCACCCCAACCTGTCTGCAATTTTATAGAGGGCAGGGAGGCATTGTGCAGCTACCTGTCCTTCAATTTATTGAGGCCCTTTAATATCCAGTCAATAGGGAAGCTCAGCAGTGGGTGCGAGGACTGTGGCGCCTGTTAAATTCAGCCCCGTGTTTATGAGTGGAAAGCATTATCTAGGAGGAAAAGGGACAAGCTGAGGATGGATCCTTGGGGTATTAAGAGGATTCATTGATCTTAAAATTGATAGAGTAGTACCAAGCATAGGCAATCCAAATGAGCTGGAGAATGAGGATAGACATTGGAACAATATGGTATGCTTGACCAAATCAAATTCTGACATGGCCAGCCATGCCACATTGCACAATATGATTATGGATGGTAAGGACCTTGTCATTGAATAGACAAACATTTTGGAGGAAAATACGTAGAGAGGTTCTGATTACTAATTGAAACACTAGTGATCAGGGCAAGTATGATGAATGGAAAGAAGATTGGTGAGGTAACACTCAGTGGACATGTTGGGCAAGAATTTTCAAGAATGGAACAAGAATGGTTGCTGCTCATAACGAAGCAATGATGATTACCTCAAAGGGCCTTTCGGAAAATGCTATGTGGGGCACAGAGGGTAATACTGGGATTATTCAAGAAGGATTCAAGCTGGGATTGGTCACAAGGCAGAACATAAGAAATAGGAGCAGATTAGATCATACCACCTACTGAGTCTGCCCTGCGTTTTATTACGCTAATAGCTAAACTTCTACATCAAGACCATTTTCTTGCTCTATCTTAATTTCCCTTGATTTCCTTGGTGGCCATAACTCTTGATTTTAGTCTTGAATACAGTCACAGACTGAGCATCCATAGTCCTTGTGCAGAGAATTTCAAAAGTTCACCACCCTCTGGATAAGGAAATGTCTCTTTAGTCTTAAATGGCTGACTCCTTATCCTGAGACCATTGTCCAATCCAAGTCTAGAAAAACATCCAAAATGTGAATAGCCATAAAAGAAAACGTATGGGAGAGATTAGGTGTAAAGATGTGACTGAGAAGACAATGTGAAACAGTATAAAGCTAAGAGCTAAATGTTTGTGGTGGGATTAGGTTGATTTATATACAACTTGAAGTATCCAACTTTTTAACTCCAAAGTCCATATGGAGAGAACTGCATCCAGGAAACATTGAAGTTAGAATATCAACATTACTGCAAATTGTTTAGTGGATTGTTAGTATTATTGTAAATTAGTATTGTTATATTTCGGTTCGATAGATCTGAAGATATTTAAATTTTATGCATTTTCCAATTTCAGGTTGATTCTATGGCCAGGCTTTTCTGCTTCAATCTTGAGATATGAGACCAAAATCTTATTGTCTGTTGATGTAAGCCATAAGGTTCTACGTAGTGAAACAGTATTAGACTTCATGACTGAACTATACAACAGAACTGGTGACAATAATTTTATTGATATCTGTATGAAAGAATTAGTGGGATTCATTGTCCTTACAAGGTAAGCAAAAAAGTTCTTTCAAAAAAACAGAAAAGTGGAACCATTACAATGTTTAAGTTTATTTATTAGTGTCACAAGTAGGCTTACATTAACACTGCAATGAAGTTACTAGCCCCCTAGTCATTGCACTTTGGCACCTATTTGAATACACTGAGGGAGAATTTAGCAAGGCCAATGCACTTAACCAGCACGTCTTTCAGATTATGGGAGGAAACCGGAGCACCCAGAGGAAACCCATGCAGACATAGGGAGAACGTGCAGATTTCACACATACAGTGACCCAAGCCAGGAATCAAACCCAGCTACCTGGCGCTGTGAGGCAGCAATGCTTACCACTGTGTCTCCCTTGCTATTGGCATGCAAGTGTTTATCATCCTAATTTGATGTGATAGTAATAATAACAATATAGATTAAAATATTTTTGAAATTACACCGATAAAAAATCGTAACTACAAAGAAGACAATCAAAATCAAATAGAAATTACAATCCTTATTACTCACTTAATAACTGAAATTGCAACTAATAAATCCAGCTGAATTGCAGCATTTCTGGTACTGCTGTCTTCAGTTCATATTTCTCAGTTAAGTTCATCAGTTAGCTTAGTTGCCCGAAGTAGTAATAAATTCTGGGTTAGATCTTCTACTTTTTTTGACGTTGATTGTGATTCCATAGATTATACTTGCTGTGTTGTAATTCCTGAAAGAGAAAGCTCAGTAGATATTTCACATATAAAAATGCAAGTATAATTCTTCAGTGTTGAGCAACTGGTATGGTATTTTTTGTATATTAATGTCAATTATTTGTTGTGAAACATGCAGTAATAATGTCACAAGGTCATAAACAAACCTTCATAAATGTGACTGCACATCAAGCTAAGAGATAAACTGAGAGCAATGCCACTCATCATTTTTAGTGAAAACTTTCAAGTTAGCGTCAGAACAAATTAATGCCCTTCAAAAGTTTATAATACAACCAATGAATCAAAATATTAGGAATTTGTGGGTATCTTTTTGAATTCTTTCTCACTATTGTTGGTGTCAAGCTGGTCTTCTTGTATTGCAGAAATTAGGATGACTGTATTGGACTCTATTGTCTTCAGAGCAGAGATTCAACATCATTTCAGTCCTAAAGATTTGAAGACATTAACGTGTATTGTTACAGAAAATTAATATTAGATTTTCCATTTACTGATGTGTTAATGGAGATAAGAAGAGCAAGATTTCGATCCACTTTAAGAATGCATCCTAATCCTGGCTTTTGACCCCACACTTGTACTGCAGGGAATGGCCTGGAGGTCTCCTGCAATATTGCATGGCCATTTTCCTAAGTGCATTCATTTGAAGAAATTAAAAACTGCTAAGTTTAAAGATCCTAAGCAGTAATCTGAAGGGATGCTTCTACCTGTCTTACTAGCATTTGATTTCAGGGATGAGCAAGCCTCCTCTCTGTCCAGCATTGCTGAGTATTAATAATGAGAAAGATAATATTTTTCTGGCATTTGTATATTATTATGTGCGCATCCATATTTGAACAGACATGCTTGCTATCAGTTCAATGATTATGCCAGTGGAGTGGAGAGCAAGCACAGGAGTTGGCAAAAAAATTACCTGCTGTTCTTTTATTGAATTTGCCGAGAAGCTGGCATAGCTTAAAGGGAAATCTAGACCATCATTTGATTTTTAAAAGGTTTTGAGAGTAATGCACTGTTTCTGTTTCCTAGATATAATAATAAAACTTATCGCATTGATGATATTGACTGGTCTGTGAAACCTACCAATGTATTCAAAAAGGCAGATGGAACTGAAATCACTTACATTGATTATTATTCACAGGTGGGAAAAATAAACCAGTAATAAAACTAGGTACATTTTTTTGATCAGTGAGGTCAATAAACTGGTTAGCGCTGGACTTCAAATATACAAGAATTTTATATCAGCACATGAGGAGCACATATGTAAATTCTTTGGAAATAGAATTTACCTATATGCTTTGTGTTGTTATCAAGACACATAATGGGCAAAAATTTCAAAGTGTCCAGCTTGCGTGAAAATAGGATACTTGCAGATCCGTTTTTGGGTGAGTTTTTACTCCCAATCTCATGACTTAGTTCATGAAAAAAATGGGCAAGACTGTTTCTAGCTGCTAGAGGGAGTGGGCAGGACTAGACTCAGCAGCCAGCCTGATCAGGCAGCAGAGGAAGCTATTGTGCATGTGCAGACTTCTGTGGCTAAGACAGGGAGAGCTGTCAGGCCGCTGCTGTTGGAGTCAGCCTCAACTGAGTTCCCTTGCCCCCACAATTGTGGGGACCCACAGCTGATCGCAAGCCCAACACCACCTGAAAATATCGCCCCCGCACTCCTTTGCTGCCCAGATAGATTCTGCCCCCCCCCCCGCCCCCCCCCCCCCCACCAATCACAGGCAGAGCAGCAGTAGACCTCTCCCCTCTCCATCCACCCTTACTAATGCAGAGCAGCAGAGGGTCCCTTCCCCCCCACATATGATCTATGGCAGAGAGGCAGTGGATCCCCGTAGGCCACATCCCATCCAGGCCCTGTCCCTTTCGGGCCCCCTCCATAGCCCCTCCTTAGGCCCTGGCCCCCGGCAATGCCCCATGGGCAATGCCAAGATACACAATGGGCATTGCCAAGGTGGCAGACTGACACTGCCAGGCTGGCAGTACCCATGGGGCACCTTTTGGGCCCCAATAGCCTCTGGCCTCAGCAGCCTCTACTAGCGAGGATAACACAACTGTTTCCCATTCATGGGGAGCAGATATTTTCCTCGACAGGGAGAACATCTCCTTGCAAGGCTGCAAAGGCAAGTGAACCAGTATGATTGAGCACTGGGCTCACCAAGCACATAGAAATAAGTATTATGATAGATTTAAATAAATTATTCCGTCTCTTGTCAGAACTGGGTGAAAGGCTGACTGTACCAGAAATCCATTGAAGCCTGCTGGGTGATCGGGGCAGGGCCAGGCAATCCATGGAGCACTGCTCACTGGGCACCCTGGACTGCCAAGGTGGCAGGGTTTGAGCGGGAGTGGTGAGGAGGGGGTTCGAGGTGGCAGAGCCTGTTGGGTGGAACATGATAAGGTTTGGAACCTGGTGGGAGAGGCTCCTTACACAGCGACACAGTATATTGGGAGATCAGGGTGCCAGCTGAGTCTCCATCTCCTCCCAGTGGCAGGAATCACAAGACACTTCTGTGACATAAATTTGCATTACGACTGTTGCTGAATAAATTGGCAAGAAAACCTATCGTTTTCTCACCCGTTCAACACTTAGAATTTTTTAAAGAAAATTCTGCCCAAAGTTGAATTCACAGATTTCCATGATGGAATTATATGTATCCTTATTCATAGTTTCCTGCACCGTTTTAGCTATCATAAAGGAGCTAGCCCAATTAGGGGCAAACATAGAATTGTGCTAGGTGGAAAATAAAGGAATGTATCATTTAAATGTGATTAAAGTATGAGGCCAGCAACTATTTGAGCTTCTGGAAAGACCAAAAATATTGACGGGGAGACTTGGTAACAATAACCAGGAATAGTAAAGTAGTAAATGAAGTTGAAGAAATACAAAAGCAAAATACTGCAGGTGTTGGAAATCTGAAATGCTGAAAATACTCACCAAGTCTGGCAGCATTTGTGGCGAAGGAAACAAAATTAACATTTCAGGAACCTGCTCTAATGAAAGACCTTGGACCTAAAACATTCAGTAGAATTTTATTGCAGGCTTTGCAACCTGATGTTGGCGTAAATAGTGAGTCCTGAGTCCACACTTGCCAGCAATGGTCTAATCTTGGTGGTTTCCAATTAAAGACGGTAGGTGAACCTCTGGCACTGCCAGCCCAAACAGAAAGTGGATAACTCTAGAGCCTGAGATTGGGAGAGTTGGATGGTGATGGTGACAGCCCACTGCAGCTGTCCACTCCATCTCCTTTCCTGTTACATTTGAGCCACTAAAATTAAGCTGTTAAGTTTCTTTCTTTCTCTAGAGATATAGCTGCCAGATGTTTCGAGCACTTTGTTTTTATTTGAAGCAAAAGGATATCTAACTTGGACGCATAAAGCAGTTTGCAGGTGCAACGGTGCAGCCCATATTTAATAACCTTTTAAGACGAGATGTTTTACTTTCAAGAGAGTCATTAGCCTGGAGTTCTCTTCACCAGAGAGTGGTAGAGGCAAGGATAATGAATATTTTTAATGCTGGGTTAGCTAGATTTTTGATTGACAAAGGAATCAAAAGGTATAGGGGATAGACAGGAAAGTAGCCTCAATGCCACTGTCAAAATACCCATGACCTTATCGAATGGCAGAGCTGGCTCGAGGGACCGAATAGCCTATTTTCATTCTTTATTCACATGTGCATTTACAGGGCACAGTGGAGCTGAAAGTCAGAGCAAAGATCGGTTCATGTGTGAAATAGATTGACATGCAGCTTAATGTATCCTTGAGGTCTAAATTCCCCAGTACTCCAAACTTGCTGCAGGAATGTTATGGCCTAAAGGCTAATAAATACATCTTCAGAATAAATCTGCACATACAGATCAGCAGTCTCAACACAGCTAGTCTGCCAAGGCTTTACAAAATGTAGGCCTGTATAGAGGCTGAGACCACAAGCATGTTTTTTTTTGAGGGGGTAGGGCAGCATGATTGATGGGAGGGTCAGAACAGGCTTTTAGCAGCATATAGATCTTTAGTGCAGTCAGGATAAACATTCCTGCCAATCTGACTCAAGAAAATACTTTAAATTTTCCACATTTTGGACCTATTTAAAGTAGCCTTCAGTGGTGCCCTGAAAGGAGTCATCACTAAGGCACCCGAAGATTAGGAAATACCAGCCATCGCTTATGCTTCTCAAATTTTGAAAAATTTAGGAGTCTGGGTTTGAAATGAGCACAGGAGCTCAATGCCAAAGTGGTGTTTATGTTCATTTCGGGTGGCCATAAGGCACCTACATGGACAAATTAGTTTCATGTGCCTGTGTTAGTCCCTTAAGGTGCATGCAACTTTGTTAATCTCAGACACTTTGGGTGAACTGTACATAACCTTTTATGCAAGTGGACAGTAAATTATGGGGTGCAAAGTTGATTTTCTGATGCACATAGAGGGTGAGAAAAGTTCCTCATTACTGGTGCACATTCGAAGAAAGCTACCCCTCAGATGAAAGTCATTGACTATGAACACTTAAAAGTAAAATTTTCAAAATCAGTAGCTATATAAAACAGGCTGAAATTTGCTATCAACTATTTTGCACCACTCCATCATGAATTTCACCCATTACGTGTTTGTTTTGACACTAAATATGTTTTGTTTGATAGCATCTTAATTTTTTGTCTATGCAGCAATATGATGCCTCCATCACTGACCTGAATCAGCCAATGTTAGTCAGCCAGTTAAAAAGTAAAAATTGTGTCAAAGATGTGGCTCCACGTATAGCTCACCTCATTCCAGAGTTCTGCTTTCTCACAGGTAACAAAACATTTCTTTCCAAAAAGACATTCTTCACATGAATGCTGATTCAGTTGCTCAGCATAACTGAATCAGTTACTTATACAGTAACTTACTCATTACATTTTTGTTAAGTCTGAATCTGTCATTGGTTGTCCAGTTTTAAGCTGATCTGTCTACCAGTATGCTGTCAGCTTTCATAGCTAAAAGACAGACAATTGCTTTCTTATTGTTTTGTAATTATTTGAGAAGTTAGGCACCAGAAATTCTAGCTTTACTTTTGACAGGTGTAGCTAATAATAACATCTTTATATAGCCACTCGTAATGTTATAAAACATCATGAGGTACTTCACAGGAGCAATAGAAAAATGTCACTGAGCCATGAAAGGGAATATTAGATCTGATGACCAAGAACTTGGTCGAGGAGGTTGGTTTCAAGGAGTGAATAAAGGGAGAAAAGTGAGGTAGGGAGGAAGGGAGGATTGGGAAGGAAAACTAGAACTTAGGGCCAATGCAACAGAAGCCACAAAAACAGATGATGGAGAGATTACAATTGAACCAATAAACCAGAATTAGAGGAGTGCGGATAATTCAGATGGTTGAGCAGATTATGAAGATAGAGATGGGGTCATGGAGAGATCTAAAAACAAAGATGCAAATTTGTTTGGTTAAGGAGTCAGTGCATGTCAGGAACGTCACAGGGATAACACAGGATGACAGGTGAATTTGATTTGGTTCAAGTTACGATATAGGCAGCAGAGTCTTCAGTGATCTCAAGTTTACTGAGTGTTTAATGTGAAATACCAGCAAGGAGTATATTGAAATCGTGAGGCCAAGAGGTGGAAAAGGCATGAATGAGGATTTCAGCAACAGATTAGATGAGACAAGGACAAAGTCAGCTGGTGCTACGGATATGGAATAAACTAAGTATTAATGAATAATAGCAATAATTGAGATAGATATACATTAAATTGCATAGACACTTTCCAAATTTAAAATATTAGGCACTAACATAATGACAGCATATATGTGAGAGACATGAGGAATCATGTACAAAAGATTAGTGGATCTATAGATAGATTCAGCATAACCATAGGCCTGTATCACACCATCCTCAAAATTTCACCCCTATGTTTTCTGTATTTGCAATTTATCACTGCATTTGCAACCTTACAATGCATTACATTAGAGTTTAGAAGAATGAGGGGAGATCTCATTGAGACATATAAGATGATGAATGGGATGGATAGGATAGAGGTGGAGAGACTCTTCCCGCTCAGAAAGGACAGTAGGACTAGGGGGCATAGCCTCAAGATAAAGGGGGGGGCGGTTTAGAACGGAGTGGAGGAGGAACTTCTTCACTCAAAGGGTGATGAATCTCTGGAATTCTCTGCCTGTTGAAGTGGTGGAGGCTGCCTCACTAAATATTTTTAAGACGCGGGTTGATGGGTTTTTGATAAGCGAGGGGATTAACGGTTATGGGGAGAGGGCGGGAATGTGGAACTGAGCCACGACAGATCAGCCATGATCTTATTGAATGGCGGGGCAGGCTCGAAGGGCTAGATGGCCTACTCCTGCTCCTATTTCTTATGTTCTTATGTACATTTAAAATTCTTATCCTTTTGTTTAAATCCTCCCAAAGTCTTCCATATCTCTGGAACCTTCTCAGTCTCTGAGTGGATAAGTTCTCAAGTTACCCTAGGTTTGATTCTTACAAAGCCTCAGAGACACTCTTCCTAGTTAAGGTCTATCATTACTCCTTTCTTGTCAATGTTAATCCATTCCAGAGGGAATCAATTTTCTGTTTAAAAAACTGCATTTGGAGTCAGAAAGAACTTACTTGATTGTAAGGATTTAACAAGATCTCCACTTCACTCTGAGTTTTAGGAGAGTTTGTTTCTTTCCACTCGAACCAATTTGAGGCCCACTCTACCAATCTTCTGTTGGGTGAGTGGCCCTACAAGAATTTTGGAACCATGGTCTTTATTTTCACACTTATTGAACGAAGGGTTAATATTTCACCAGACTTTTAAACTTGTCTGCAATTTGTTGTATGATTTCTTGGATCAGACAGCTTTAGTATGGATCCTGGGTATGCTCACCATTTGGAGTGGAGCACCTTCCCCATGACTGATGTCACCAGAATAACCTACAGAGAAGTGAAATTCTAATTGAGGTTCATTTCACTCCTACAAATAGCCAGATTGATTCATTTTGCCAAATTTCTTTCTATAGGGCTAAGTAACCAAGCTCGTTCTGATTTTCGTATAATGAAAGATCTGGCTTCAGAAACACAGCTGACACCTCAGAAAAGGCAGCAGCGACTTCATGATCTGATAGATAATATTCAGAGGTAAAACATAGTTCATAGGACAAATGTTTAGCTTCATTTTTAAATGTAAGTTTGGAAAAACAGCAGTTAAACAGTATTTTGTGGATTGGTCTGTTGTTATAGATGTTAACATTGAAGAAGATAAGGTACATTGCACTGGAAATAAAACACTTCAATTTAGGGATTCAGTGAAAGCAATGGGCAGCTTGGATCAATCTTACCACACTTACATGGTGTATAAAACTTTCTCTACTCACCCAAAATGATATCAACAGCCTCAGGCTCACATAAGAAAATCCCCAAATGCACTAGCTGCTATTTACTTAGTCCTACAGCAATTAATAAAGTTTTTTGCATTGAAATGTACAATTTCAGCAAGATGACTTAGTGACAATCTTACTTATAATTTTACCAGTTAAACAACTAATTGAGTTTTCACCTGGTGATTCATTATTCACAAGTGAGCACAAGCGCTCTGCTGAAAGGTGATTGACCTGAAATATTGGTCATAATTCTTCGGCTGTTCATGTCGGCGGAATTCTCTGGTCCCACTAGCAACACACCCCCCGATCCGTGAGGTGATGTCAATGGGAATTCCCATGGACAGCAGCAGAACCAGAGAATCCTACCACTAGCAAACATGGTGCTATCTCCTCCCGGCAGGAAACATGCAGCTGGGAGGCCAGAGAATCTCACCCATTGACTCTCGTTCACTGTTCATAGATGCTGATTCCTGCTGAGTATTTCCAGCATTTTCTCTTTCTGTTTCTGCTCTTGCACAGTTGTCATTGGAATACTCTTTATGGGGAGGGTTCCGTCATGTGCTCCAAGGTCCAGATATGGTCAGACAATTTTCAGCAGTCAGAGCAGCAATGTAAACAGCCTGCCTCTGCTGGAGCTACTAAGAAGGCACCACATTGAAGCAGTAGTTAAATTAAGAAAAGACAACTGTAATTTAGCAAGAGTATGTAGAAGGCCCATTGAGAAACATAGAGAATTATAGAATGACGCAGCACAGAAGGGAGACATTCAGCTCATTCTTATGTCAGCTTTTGAAAGTATGATGGAGTTAGTCCCACCCTTCTGCCCTACCCCTACCTCCAATGAAAATGAACTGGATTTCCCCAGCACCAGTCAGACCAGAATAGAGAAATAAAGTCACATGTCCATTATTGGCCTTCCCAATATTTGCAAAGGTGGGGCAGAGCATGGACCTCAGAACTTATCTGCAGTAATCATCAGACCAATTACAGGCTTATTAAAAGCCTATCTCCCACAACTTTCCTGGAGGTGGCCAGGATTTAGCAGTTGTCTGGGTCAATCCAATTGCATGGATGTGAGGATCATGTCTGGGGCAAGTCATGAAGGTGGGAATAGTTTAAAAAGGTAAGTAAAAAGCCTTTTGAAAATTTAAAGAGCTTAATCCTTTAAGTTAAAATTGCAACAATGCAACACAGAATGGGGAAGGGACCAGAGTTAAGAACTCTGTCAGTTCACAGATTGGTGCAGTGGGAAAGGGTGTTTAGATTCCTCAGATGGAACTGTGTGTTGCATCCAAATTGATGCCATTGAAGAGGAGGAACAATAGCCTGCACAACAAGGATAGAGCACTGGGCATCAGGAGAGGGAAAGGGATATGAAGGAAGTGGAGACACTATCTTGTGCCCAAAATCCAAAGCCAGAGGCAAAGAAGCCTATAAATGGCTGAGAACTAATGCTGAAGGATACTGTGATACTGTAGGTGGATGATCACAGATATCTGCGCCCTCATTAGCTGTGAATCTTGGTTACATCTCTCAGGTGACTGCACCTTGGTGCATTGCCCAGGTGACAGATTCCCTCTTTACCAATGTTAATGTGGCATCTTCCTGTGTCATCTTCCCGGTAGAGGACTTCTTTCCTTTGGGGTGCCGGATCTCAGGGTTCTTTTCACCATCTTGGCTCCCTGTGGTACAATGGCACAAACCCCCTCAAGACAACCAGCAATCTCTGTTGACTGCCTTGGATGCCTGAAACTTTCCCCCAGTAACTGGAATTGGACAGGAAACACATCTCCAATCAATTAAGAGCTTAACCACGAATAATCTGACACCCAATCGGTTTCCCACTGGGGACAGATTTTTTTACACAAAAATAGATCTGGCTCCTGTTTCCCATTTCCAAGAAGAAAATCAAACCCAACTCGATACTTTAAGAGCAGATGCATAATAAAAGAAATAACATTCTGACAATGCTTTTTGCAGAAATCAAGTAGCACGGACTGAGTTAGAAGGTTGGGGATTACGTCTTGATGAACAGATCTCGTTGGCGGGCCGTGTCCTTCCAATTGAGAAAATTCATATGTTTGATCATTCTGTGAGTAACCACCTTCTGTTACCTTATGATTTTATTTCCAAAAATATCATAGTGCTGAATTGTGCAATTAAGCTTATATTTCTGTGAATTATTCAATGCATTAAAAATGTAATATTGTCTGTAACGATTTATTTTTGAAGTTTGATGCCCTGGTCCTCTGTAAACAGTATTCTTAATATCTATATTTTACGCCAAAGCATTAGGACAAAAAAGTTGGAATTAGTGTATGAGATGTGATCCTATCACACTTTTAGGCACTGAAATCAAATTAATTCTTCCACAGTTATGATCAGTATTGCCTAGAGGGTGATAATCACTGAATTATTGCCCAAGCAATCTGAAAATGGCATAGAGACAGACATGTCAACACATAGGTCAATGACTGATGTCTAAAAAAGGACTTGCTTTTTATTGATCATTGGTACCAATCAGTCAGGAAGGGGCTGCACTGTAGAGATGGGCTTCACCTGAATCAGAATGGGACTAGTTCTACCAGAAAGGGACTAGTTCTACCAGAAAGGGTAAACATAGAGGAGGCAAAGGCTTTGAACTAGTTAGATAGTGGAAAAGGATCTACAAAAAAATGGAACTGGCTTAAATGTGAATGAAATAGGAAGGGATAGAATAAAGGAAGAACATCCTGCATTTTTGTATTGAGGGTGAAAACAATATGTTAGAAATATTACCTCTTCCACCTGAAAAAAGATGCAGTAATGTTCAGTGCTACTGTGACAACTGCTGATGACATCATCCTCTCTGCCTGTACCAGGCTCCAGGCCAGGTTGAAAGAAGTGGTGGAATTTTGTCACTCACCTTTTACTGAACTTGAGTTGCTTTTAGGCATGGATAGAGTAGAAGTGGTGGTCTTTGGTAACCTCATGGCAGATAAGGCCTTCTGTGGAGAATTTTCCTCCTCCTTTGCAACTTTTGCTCTAATTGTTGATCATGTTGCAGACCCAGAGATACTGTGACCACAGCCCCCCATACCTTGTGCAGATATGGTTCACCAAATCATGTTACCTCCGTGAATGAAAGCAGTAGCTGTCCAAAACTTCTCCAAGCAAAATCCACAGCACTTTACTTCAGCATTAGTAAGTCAAAAGAGCCTTCCCTACACATTGGTGGCTAGCCCATTAAAGAAAGCTATTTATGGAGGTCTCGTGTGCTTCTGAATGCCTGTTCAGCTGTGATTAGCACAGACATTCAGTGAACATGCACAGAACAAGTGACTGAAATGAGCATCAAATCGAGTGTCACATGTATTTTGACATCATAATAGAATCTCTTCTGATATCTCTAGCGTTTGCACACCATACACATGCGAGCAAGCAGTCTCGCAGCGCGGAACACCAAGTGGGCTGCTCTGATACTGGTCTGCAGTGCGCTTGTGTGATTTTAGATCATCAGGGATTCCATACTGCTAGCATCAATGTTGCGTTTGAGACTGATTTTGTGGTAGAGATAGTGCTTCACTTGCAGGGAAGTGCCCAACTGGAGCCCTTTAATGTAAGATAGTCACCAAGAAATCAATAAGGGATTCAGAAGAATACCTTTCCTCTGAAAATGACAGGAATATGGAACTCACTATCACAGGGAGTAGTTGAACAAATGGTGTAGATGTATTTAAGAGATAGATACACAGCCATATAGGAAAGCTTGGATCTCAGTACTGATAGAGTTAGATGAGAAAGGGATTGGAACACAAGCACTTATATGGACTTGTTTGGACATTTGGCTTGTTTATGTGCCATATGTTATAAGTGATTTTAATAAAAGATATTACATAATTTAATATAAACCATTTTTCCTTTCTATTTTCCATTTCCAGTGCCAGCCAGTGTCACCAGCAGACTGGTCCAGAGATACCCGAAACTCAAGGATTATTGGCAGCCGGCCACTTCAAGACTGGCTGATAGTTTTCAGTCAAAGAAATTGTGAAACTGTTGGGAAACTTTTGGGATGTCTTAAAAAAGTGGGACCACCAATGGGCTTTTCAGTTGAGAATCCAAAAATGTAAGTCTAGACAAACAGTTATTCATATAGTTTAAAATTGACACTATTCACTGTCTTATAATCAAAGGGGAGGTGCATTCTAGGAGTCAACATTACTGGAGCAACATGTTACCCATTGGAAATGTTTCCAACAATAGTGCAAATATTGCCTTGTTGAGTCAGTCAATATATTAATTTAATATTCAAGGTTATCAACATGAATGGCTCTTCGCCCTGCATTCGACAATAGAATATTGAGAACAGGTTACTATGAGTTTTGATATCCTGACTATATAGGATAAAATGCACAGAAACAGGCCATTTGACTCAGAAGGTGGCGCCAGTCTTTATGCTGCAGTTTAACCTCCTTCACTTTTCCTCACCTGTCAGCCCTCGATTCCCTTCTCCCTCAAATTTTGATTGGCCTTTGCTTAAATGCAGCCATTTAATTTGCTTCAACCACTCCCTTGGCAGCAAGTCCAATGTTGACACCACTGTCTGGGTAATGTAGTTTCTTCTCATTTCTCTGCATTCCTTTTTGCCTATCTTATATTGATAGTCTCTAGTTCAGCTCTTTCCCACAAGTAGAAGGGGGGGTGGGGGGCTCAGTGATATAGGGTCGCGGGGCTGGCCAGCGATTGAGCTGGCCAGCTGTGTGGGGCTACTGCACATGTGCCGATTTCGGCACTGACAGATTGGCACATGCGCAATGGCCCGCTCAATACTATGCTGCCGGCCTCTCCAGTGGGAATAGGCCCCCCTCCCCTGATTTTTTGCATGAATCATATCGTGCACTCTGCAGTGCACAGAGTGTAGGAGATTCATTTTAAGACTCCGGCTGAAAATGCCAGCGAGAATTTCTCCTGTTTTTACGCGAATGCAAGGCTACCTGCCCACACAAAGCAGGTGGCATATTAAAGTAAGTAACTGCCGGTTAGTGGAGGCCTACTGTTTCTAGTTCGCTCACTGATTCCCAGGGTCGGTGTGGGTCAGTTTAGATGCCCGGGGATAGGTTTCTGGTGATATGAACTATGAGGAGAGGCTGAATAAACTAGGCTTGTACTCGTTAGAGTTTAGAAGAATGAGGGGAGATCTCATTGAGACGTATAAGATGTTGAATGGGATGGATAGGATAGAGGTGGAGAGGCTCTTCCCGCTCAGAAAGGACAGTAGGACGAGAGGGCACAGCCTCAGGATAAAGGGGGGCGGTTTAGAACAGAGTTGAGGAGGAACTTCTTCACTCAAAGGGTGGTGAATCTCTGGAATTCTCTGCCCGTTGAAGTGGTGGAGGCTGCCTCGCTAAATATTTTTAAGACGCAGTTTGATAGGTTTTTGATAGGCAAGGGGATTAAGGGTTATGGGGAGAGGGCGGGAATGTGGAACTGAGCCACGACAGATCAGCCATGATCTTATTGAATGGCGGGGCAGGCTCGAAGGGCTAGATGGCCTACTCCTGTTCCTATTTTTTATGTTCTTATGTTTATGTTTATAAAACTCCAGCATTCCAGGCATTGCTTGGTCTAAATGCAGCAGCAGCCAAAGGCTGTCCTGCAGAGGCCTCTCCCAAAAGTGGTGGCTTGATTGCAAAACCCATTTTTAAAGTTTGAGAAAGGGTGCCTCCATTTGGAAACTATTTTGAATAACTTCTAACCCTCACACGCACTGTCATTGCTTACTACTCCTTTCAAGCTTGAAAGCTGCTGATTAGCCCTCTAACTTCAAGATCCTGCCAACTGATCTTAATTGTTTACTCCAGGGAAAATCACACAGATTTCCCACGGTGCAGCTTCTGGCTCACATTTGAGCCTGACAACAGGATTCAGAAGTTTGCATGGAAAATTGCGCCCCAGGTCTCTCCCTCTTTAAAACTGTACCACTTAATTAATGTTGTCATTCTGCCTTCCAAAGTACAGTGCTTCACACTTTTCTGCATTAAATTTCATTTGCCATGTTTCCATGTTTTCACCATTATGTCCACTATTCTCATCATGATTTACTCTCGCTTATTTGGAAGTCCAGTTCATTGATCTGTCAAAAGGAGCAGTGGTCCTACTCCTGACACATGGGGGCACCACTGCATACTTCCAACCAGTCTGTAAAACAACCATTCATCACTGCATTCCATTGTCTGTCTCTTAACCAAGTTGCTATTCACATGACCGCTGCCTCTTTAATCCCAAAGGCATCAATTTTGATAATTAATCTATTATGAAGTACTAATTCTGTAACAATAAATACTGATTTAATCTGCCTATTTTGAAGATCATTTACTCAACATCAACTGTGCTATCTTCATCAGTCTTCTCTGTTGTTTCATCAAACAATTCCATCAAGTTTGTCTGACATGATTTGCCTTTCACAAATTCATGTTCATTGTCATTTATGACCCCTTGTTCTACAAGTGACAGTCAATTTCACCTGGATTATAGCCTCCAGAAGTTTCCCCAACTACTAATGTTAGGTCAGTTGGCCCGCGATTTAATCCTCTCCCTTTTGTTTGAACAGCAATGCAGCATATGCAATTATCTAGCCCTTCTGCACCACTTCAGCAAACTGGGATTCATCACTATTGATTTTTTAGTTTTAGTGCTGCAAACATTTTTAAATACTTTCATAATAAATAAATAATCCAGTTTGGTAATCCAGAACTTTGAGTATTGTTGAAAAAAGACACTTTGTCAAAGTTTTTCATCTTACACTCATCAGGATAATTCCAAGAATAACGGTGTCAGGAAACAACATTATACCACATGAGGAGGGTGCTAATTGGTTGGGATCTGATTGGTAGATTGCCATGATGAGTGCACTAGTTGATGATGACTGACAGTTAACTGCCAAGCATTGTGTGAAATTTGAACAGTTCAGCTTGACTCTGATTGGTCAAGGCATTGCTCTGTGGAATGAACCAGCAAATAGCTATCATTGATGATCTTCAGCAGAAAAAGGTACAATGCGTGTACATGTTCTTCCTGTCTGCAAAGAACAAGGCCATGTGTAGTATTATTAATGGCTTACAGCGCACGAAAATATGCCACACTGTGAGCCTGACTGGCAACCTGTTGTTTCTCCTGATATTAGCTTTCTTGTGATGGTCCTGATGAATGTAAACAAAATGCTTTTTTTCAGCAATACTCAAATAAATAAATACGTAATGTAATGGCCAGAACTTTCAATCTCCATAGGTCATACCCAGGCAATATTCTAGAAGATGTGCCGGGGTCCCCCGGAATTTCCTACAAAGGGGCTGCACAGGAATTGCTGGGGAGTTCGAACTTCAGATGAGTAATTACTCTGCATTGTCAAGTATCCAAAATTCCAGTTTAAATTTGAATGGTTCTGGGTCTTTTAGCAGAATCGTTATCCAGGATAAATTAGAAGAATTAAAACCACTTCTGACTCATGAACAACAATGATACTGGCCTCCCTGACATCCCCACTGGCTGAGACCTCAAACACCCAATTACCCTTTGCACCCTCAATTATCTTTCTGACACCCTGATTACACCCGCCACACCTGATTAACATCCCACACCCTCCTGATTATTCCTCCACCATCCGACTTCGTCCCTGACTACTCTCCAAACCCTCCGTCACCCTCCTGACCCCCCCATGACAAACCCCCACACTCTCCCAACCACCATCAAATACCTTCCCCCATTCTCAACTAACACACACCTCCCTGACTATTGTTCCTAACCCCTCTCCACCCCCCAACTATCTCCATGGACTACTCTTCCAACTTCCCCAATCCTCTTCCCCCATTATAACTCCCTCATAACCCCATTCCCATGCTGCCCTCAACCCTCCCCTCCCCATCTTACCCCCCTCTCATCCTATTCCTCACCACCTCCTAACCCCCTCCCATTCCTTCCCCACTTCCCCTATATTACCCCTTCCATTCCCCATCTTAGCCCCTTCCCTTTCTCAGCGTACCCCTCCCCTCCTCATCCTACCCCCTCCTCCTCATCCTACCTCATACCATCCTTCTCTCCTCCCCTCCCCATCATAACCTTCTTCCCATCTTACGCCCACTTTCTCCCTATCCTGCCCTTCTTTCTTTCCCTTCCCTCACAATTTCTTTTTACTCTATCCATCCTACCCTCCAACCTACCCACTTACACACTTACCTTCTTGGCTTCTCAAAGTGCATTTGGACATTTAAACTTACTTGCTTTATGGCAGCTAATGCTGTAAAAAGTGGGTGTGAACTCATTTCCCCAGATGCTGTTGCCCTACACTGTCAACTTTCTGCTGGCACCCAAAGCTTTTACATTTCTTAGCAGGCGTGACTCAGAAAGGTGAGAAAAATGCAGCTTCCAACTGAAGTAAGTGTCGAGAAAAGGAGTGGCAATTAGAAGTTCTTTTATTTCAATAAAAGTGCTTGAATATACATGTTTCCTATCCTCATTATCTTGGGTTGTTAAACTAATTGGTTCATACACTTACTCCTTGATTGTTTTGTTATGTGTTTACAGGATCCAAGTAAGTGAAAGTCCCACATCTTTCATACAAGCTTTGAGGCAACACATCGAGTCCAGTACACAGCTGGTAAATATACAGACTAAATCTCTATTTACTCCTTCTAAAGATAGTACAAAACTTCCTCAAAATTATTTTCCAAATTGAATATTCTTGGCACGCAGAGGAAACTTAAAATTGGCAAGTTTTCTCTGAATGCAGTGTTTTAGCAAACAATTATGAGGTTTGAAGAATGCACCCTCCATGTTATCTTAATTCTACTCTGGTCATAAACTTACTTAATAGTTATCTCTTAATGAGCATCAGTAAAACAGATGTTTATGGGAACTTGTTGTCTGCAGATTGATTCTTATGTTTCCTGAGTACTTTCTGTGGATGTGAAGCAATTTGGGCTGTCTAAAAGTCATGAAATTTCAATTATTTTCCCATGCCTAATGGTGCACTAAGACAGACTTTTAGTAATTCCAGGAACAGGTCGCTAATCTGTCACCAAGCGCTTATAGCTTGAGGACGCCACTCCACATCAAGCTAATCAGGAGTCTCACCTGTTCTTACTGCCAGCCATTGGCGTGTTAGAACTTTGCACACTCATCCTGTTTGGTCACGTTATGAACGCACCTTCCTTGACCATCAAGTTCTGGGGTGGGACTCGAAAACCGAACTTATGGCTCAGACGTAGGGACACTATCCACTGCACCACAAGACCGCCCAGGAAGCCATGAGAGGTACAACAAAAATGTAAGTTTTTTTCAAATATTAGCAACAACTGCCTAAGAGTAAACTTGCAAAAAATCAATTGCTCAGCATTGTTCAGATAATTTGAAAGGTACAAGTAAATACCAATATGTTTAACATTATTATTTAACTCAGCTAATAGTTCACATAGGGAAATTACAGTTGCTGAAAGTACAGCACCTATATAGTAATTTAAGGTTTACAGTTTACATTTTTTTCTGAATTGCAACGGGAAATAACTTCCTTTCCTGTTCTTGCACTGTCACCTCTGAAGTCCATCAGGGATCTCGCAGTCTTTCCCTTCTACTTCTTAGCGCCCCTCAGTGGCTACATCCAAAATCATGTCAGGCTCCACATATGCCTTGGGATGCGAAAGCTGCTATAGAAACGCAGATTATTATTGTGGAGGAATGAAGAAGGTGCAAAGGATGAACCCTTGCTGCGTAGCTTCAGGCGGCACAGATTAAGCCTATCTAAAAAATGGTTTAAAACACACCAAAATATTGTGATGGAATCTGTGGACAAAACTTATGTTCTATGAGACAGACCCTAATTGAAAAGGAAAACTGACAGTAGGGAAACATAGAACATAAAACGTAGAACACTACAGCACAAACAGGCCCGTTGGCCCACAAGTTCCCCCAATAGCATCTATACCTACCAAGCCATAGAACTATCTGTAACTTCCAATGCCATTAGATCCCATATACTCATCCAGAAGTCTTTTAAAAGACCCCAGCGAGTTTGCCTCTACCACCACCGACAGCAGCCGATTTCACTCACTCACCACCCTCTGAGCGAAAAGCTTTCCCCTATCATCTGCTCTGTACTTGCTTCCCAGCACCTTAAACCTGTGTCCTCTCGTAGTGACCATTTCAGCCCTGGGAAATAGCCTCCAAGAATCCACCCTATCTATTCCTCTCAACATTTTATAAACCTTTATCAGGTCGCCTCTCAACCTTCGTCTCTCCAGGGAGAAGAGACCTAGCTCCCTCAACCTGTCTTCATAAGGCATGCCTCCCAATCCAGGCAAAATCCTTGTAAATCTCCTCTGCACCCTCTCAATAGATTCCACATCCTTCCTGTAGTGAGGTGACCAGAACTGCACACATTACTCCAAGTGGGGTCTGACAAGGGTCCTATAAAGTTGCAGCATTACCTCCCTATTCCTCAACTCAATCCCTCAATCCTAAACTAAGATTGAAACTGAAAATTGGAAACCAAGACTTCTGGTTGAAAAAATATAAGAAGAAATAGAGTCTTCAGAGCTCAATTGAAATTGATGTGTCTGCTAGAGCAGTATAGAGTGATCTGATTTGATTTGATTTATTATTGTCACATGTATTAGTATACAATGAAAAGTATTGTTTCTTGCATGCTATACAGACAAAGTACACCATTCATAAAGAAGGAAACAAGAGAGTGCACAATGTAGTGTTATAGTCACAGCTAGGGTGTAGAGAAAGATAAACTTAATGCAAGGTAGGTCCATTCAAAAATCTGGCAGCAGAGAAGAAGCTGTCCTTGAGCCAGTTGGTACATGACCTCAGACTTTTGTATCTTTTTCCCGACGGAAGAAGGAAGAAGAGAGAATGTCCAGGGTGCATGCGGTTCTTAATTATGCTGGCAGCTTTTCTGAGGCCCCAACAAGTGTAGACAGAGTCAATGGATGGGAGGCTGATTTGCGTGATGGACTAGGCTACATTCACGACCTTTTGTAGTTCCTTGCAGTCTTGGGCAGAGCAGGAGCCACACCAAGCTGTGATACAACCAGAAAGAATGCTTTCTATGGTACATCTGTAAAAGTTGGTGAGAGTCGTATCTGACATGCCAAATTCCCTTAGTCTTCTGAGAAAGTAGAGACATTGGTGTGCTTTCTTCACTATAGTGCTGCCATGAGGGGACAAGGGCAGGTTGTTGGTGATTTGGGACATCTAAAAACTTGAAGCTGTCGATCATTTCTACTTCATCCCTAGTGATGTAGACAGGGGCATGTTCTCCACTATGCTTTCTGAAGTCAATGACAATCTCCTTAGTTTTGTTGACATTGAGGGAGGGATTATTGTCGCCGCATCAGTTCACCGGATTCTCTATCTCATTCCTGCATTCTGCCTCGTCATTGTTTGAGATCTGACCCACTATGATGGTGTTGTCAGCAAACTTGAAAATCGAATTGGAGGGGAATTTGGCCACACGGCTAGCTGAAGAAGTCAAGGGCTCGATCTAGAAGTTGAGAAAAGGCAAATACACAATTGCTGCAGATATTTATGTTGCTTGAAGACAACATTGGTGAATCTGCAACATTCAGACTGAATTGAGGAGGTTCTGCAGTCATGACATTTTTGGTGAAAACCATGCCCATGGAACTCAAGTTGGTTGTGAAATGCTGTTGGCTTGATAATTAGGTTAAGTCCTAAAGACAAAGAGGCTGACATTTTTGAGGAAGCCAGAGTTTTGGAGGACATTGTGACAAAGTTGATGACACAAATGGACTGCTGAATCAATTTATAAGATCTGTCTTAGTTATATCTGCTATTTAATGTGTAATTTATAGTTTATAATCAACCTGTTAATTTGTTTAATTTACTTGACTGTGGATTTTAGCGTGTACATGGTTACCTAAGATAACATATAGTGTTTGCTATGTCTGAATCTTTCGTAGTAAAGATTTTTCTGTTTTAAACCATGGAATCTTGTGGCTTCATTCTTTCAGTAAATAACTGGGATTTTTAAAAACATTATTGGTCTGTAAGGAGATCATAATATTTAAAAGGCATAAAATAAACTGTAACACTTAAATATGCTTCAGAATTTTAAAAATTAATTCATTAATATGTAGGGCTTCATGCGATTGCCTGGGGATTTGCCAGATCTGTTATAAAAGATGCTACTTTGCATCATATTAACACTGCTGCTGGAATTTGAACATTTTGGTGTATCTTATGGTTTCACTAAGCGCAATGCATTTCCTAAAGCTGTAGAGAATAGATGTAGTGTGGGATTTAAAAAGAAATCGTTTCTCATTAATAATCAGTAAAATGGAAGATTTTTGAGTTTGTTTCTTCCTTGCATTTACAAAATAGCATGCCCCTGTGGTGACAGATTACCTCCCTCTTTCCACATATTGCAGACTGACTCTCTGGAATCTGCAGGCTTAATATAGGTTTTTGTCCCGAGCTGGTCCAATCATTTATCGCTTTACTAGTTATTCATTAATATGGAATGGTATGCTTCAACTGAGGGAATGAACAATACAGGCTCTTAATCCTCAATTTCCTTTGGGGAGTGGAAATCTCCAACTATCATGATTTAAAGTCTCAGAAACAACACAGGGTGGCACGGTAGCACAGTGGTTGGCACTGCTGCCTCACAGTGCCAGGGTTTGATTCCCGGCTTAGGTCACTGTCTGCGTGGAGTTTTGCACATTTTCCCCGTATCTGTGTGGATTTCTTCCGGGTGCTCCAGTTTCCTCCCACACTCCAAAAAGTGCGAGTTGGGTAGATTGGCTATGCTAAATTGCTCCTTAGTGCCAAGGGGATTAGCTAGGGTAAATGCAAGGAGTTATGGGGATAAGGCTTGATGGGATTGTGGGCGGTGCAGACTCACTGGGCCAAATGACCTCCTTCTGCACTGTAGGGTTCTATGATTCTACGAATTATCTGCACTTCACTCGATTCCTTGTGGCTTTTAACTGTGCAAAGCCTGTAGACTACTACAAGCCAGTCCCAACAAATGATCTGTAGAACCATTGGATTCTGGCAGCAGCTACTGGATGGCAGAGAAAGGAATTAGGGCATGAGAAAAACCTTTTCCATTTACCATTATTTGCTTAAGGTGAATTGAGCACACAGTGAGTGATTAATAGTTGCCTCCAACAGACACCAGGAAAGTGATTCTGTGAGGATTTTAGAGTGGAGATCTCATATTTGAGCTTGCATTTCCTCTACTTTCCTCCCCTCCCATCAGAAGGAAAATCTAAACTAACATACTTAAAGTGCAAAAATAATATAAATAGAATAAAAGCATCCCTGAATATAATGACGTAGAAATTAATCTGGGCCCAAAGCAGAAGGTGTGAGGATCAGTAGAAATTGGACTCCCGTCTCATCTATATACTTGGGTGAGTTGCTGGTGCTGGCTGCACCTTCACTGACAGCTCATCCTGTGTGGCATTCATTCTCTGACTCGCCCATAGTGATCTTGAGGTGAGTTCTTGGAGGGGGATTGGAACTGGTTCTGGTGTTGGGGAGAGGCAGAATTATGACTCCTACAGAGTCAAGACATTGCTGATTCTGTAGGAAGGTTTTTTAATTGAAAAAACGTTTGTTAATAATCACGAGGGCTGTCATCCCTGCTTATGCAATGACTAATTTGTCAAAGATGTCCTATCATAGGCTTTCAATCCCTAATTTACAAATCGGCATGCCATACCATTCAATAAGATCACTCCCAATATCTACCAATCTCTACCCCAAATCAAAACAGACAATGCAGGGAATACTCAACAATTCTGATAATATCTATGGGCAGAGAATTATAGTTAACATTTCAACTGGTTAATTCTTGTCAGAACGTTTATATTAATTTCTATCCTGATGTATTCTTCCTAGCTGATGATCTTTTTCTTGAATTGTAGGTGTTGTGCATCCTCCCCTCAAATCAGAAGAATAATTATGACTGTATAAAGAAATTCTTGTGTGTAGAAAGGCCAATTCCAAGTCAATGTGTGGTGGCCCACACACTAAAGAGGGCAAATGTGATGAGTATTGTCACTAAAATTGCTTTGCAAATAGCTTGCAAAATCGGGGGAGAATTATGGATGGTGGATATTCCTGTGAGTACTCAGTTGAGCGAAGTTAAAGTTTGGTTTTCATTGACTTTAGTAGATATATTGTTCTGCTTTAAGCTGCATTAACAGTATAATCATAGTCAAATATTTATACACTTTTTAAGTATTTTCTAAATGGATGATTGCTGTCTTTAATCTAGTTGATCTTTAACACGTACACTTATTTCCCTAAATCCTAAATTTATTTCCCTCATCATATACATTAGTTACATTAATACTGTTCTACTTGTCTGTCCTTTTGGTCTGCTGCTACAATTTTCACTTTGTAAATGAATTTGGGGATTTCATGCCACACTACAAATTGATAAAGATGTTTATGGGCAGCTCACAGATATCTATCACAAACACTCAAGGTGTCAGATGTCATCATCAAGGAGACTCTCCGATCGGAATTTTACTGTCCTGCCAGCCACTGGAGTGAGGGGGCAGACCATGGAAAGATCCATTGACGTTGGGCGGCATTTTATGGTTTCGGGATGAGTGAGGCCATAAACTCCCTCCCTCCTTGTCTGCAGCCGTATATTCAGGACATACTTCTAAATGTATAGAAAGGTCCTGTGATTCGAAACTCAGGAGAAGCAAATTTCATGCATCCTGTAAAGTTTACTGCCCATGTTACACCTATTTTCCATATATTTTTATTTAACACTCAGATTATTAGTATATATAAGCATGTGAGTGACATGTATATTGTGATGATTACGTACATTAAATGTCATTTTACAGTTAAAGTCATTGATGGTAATCGGTATTGATATAAACCGTGATACGCTAAGAAAGGGGACATATGTTGGATATGTGGCAAGTATCAACACTACAGTTACAAAGTAAGTTCAATTTTGACTCATTTTATCAAATTCCAAACTTTCAAATGTTACATTTTCATGGAAATTTTCATCATGGGACTTGGGTTTTGCCAGCATTATTATTCATTCCTAATTGCCTTTGAGATAAGGTGGCAGTTAGCTGCCTTTTTGAATCTTTGGAAGTACCTAGACCACAAGTACTGCACAGATGGCTAGGGAATTCCAGGATATTAACCTAGGAACAATGAGGAATGACAATCTATTTCCAAGTCAGGATATGTATGAGTTGGAGGGGAGCTTGCAGGTAATAGCTTTGCTCAAAAATAATTTAATAAAAAGTTCAGCAACTATGTGCCTGACAATTTAACCTGGGTGGTAGAAAAGCTTTTAGAAAGATAACTTGGGACAAAATTAACAATCATTGGCACTAATGTAGCTTAATTAATGAAAGTTGGTGCAGGCAAATCGTGCTTAGCTAACTTGATTGAGTTTGCAAGAAGTAAGAGTGTTGATTGATGTACATGGACCTTCAAAAGGCATGTGTTGAAGTGCTACATGGAATCATAGATATTAAGAGCGTGTAAGGAGGCCATTCACTCCATCATGGCTGTGTTGGCAAACAGGTAGCTATAAAGCTTAATCTTACTTTGCAGCCCGTGGTCCTAGCATTGCAGGTTATGGCACTTCAATGCATATATTAAATGTTATGTAGGTTTCTGCCTCCATCACTCTTTCAGGCAGTGAGTTCCAGATCCCCGGCACCCATTTTCCCCTCGAATCATCTCTAAATTTCCTTTCACTGAACCTAAATCTACATCTCTGGTTATGAATTCTTCAACTAAAGGGAATGGGCCCACCCACTCAATTTTATACACTTCAATTAGGTCTCCCCCCCAAACTTCCAAAGGAAACAACCTTAGTCTATCCAGTCTTTCCTCATAAGTAAAGTTCTTCAGTTTGTCCTCATAAACCTATTCTGTATCCTGTCTAGTATATTCACATTTTCCTACAGTGCAGTGGCCACAACTGCACACACCACTCTAGCTGTGGTTTAATTCCAGCATAACCTCCCAGCTCTTAGCATTTTTGCCTTGGCTAAAAGTATCTTGTAGACATTCAAGAGCACCGTTCCATCGACTTGTAGGGAGGGATCTGTGAAGATGCGGTCCAAGGCCCCTCTGTTCCTCTACACTTCTAAGTATCTTACCTTTTATAGTGTATTTCCTTGCCCTGTTAGCTTACCCCAAATGCATTGCTACACATGTGTGGATTGAATCCCATTTGCCACTGTTCTGCTCACCAGACTTGTCCATTGATATATTCCTGAAGTATTTACAGCAAGTAGGAAAATTGGCAATATTGTTGTTAACAATGGAAAAATTGCAGTGAAGTTTGGACTAATGTTGCATTTCTTGTACATTTCCACTGCCATTTAGTTTCTCTGTCACACGTATTATACTGATTGTCGATATGTGCAATTCTTCATTCAAAAATAAAGTATTCCTCTTTGAGTTTGGCTAATGAAGAATTAATTCACAGTTCATCTGATCTTATATAACAAAATGGATGTTTAGTTCAATCATTTAAAACAAAATTTAACCTTTATACCCATTTTTGGACACAATCTTACAATCGATCTACATAATAATCAAAATGATTAGAATGAATATGAAGTGAAACTGTTGCTTTTGATCTCAGACTAACTGGATGGATTATTTTCTGCAGATGGTTATCTCGCTGTATCTTCCAGCCTTCCAGTGTAGAAGTAGCTGATTGTTTGAAAGTTTGCATGAGAGGTGCTGATATTTTCTCCTCTTTTTACTTTAAGTACTGTACATTTTGATTGATAGATGGTAGTCATGGTAACATAATGGTCATGGGATTAGGTAATCATCCAGGAAGTGGAAGTTCAAATCTACTGTAAAAAATTGATGAAATTGAACCTTAAAAATTGGATAATTTGTGGGCTAGAGCTGGTACCATGAAAGTTCCTGGATGTTGCAAAGACTCAGCAGGTTCACTAATATCTTTCAGGGAAGGAAGCTTGAATTACAAATTACTTGAGTCACATGGCAAGGGGTGACATGGTGGCACAATGGTTAGCACTGCTGCCTCACAGCATCAGGTAGCCGGGCTCGATTCCCGGCTTGGGTCACTATCTGAGCAGAGTCTGCATGTTCTCCCCGTGTCTTAATGTGTTTCCTCTGGGTGCTCCAGTTTCCTCCCACAGTTTGAAAGATGTACTGGTTAGGTGGATTGCCCATGTTAAATTCCTCCTCAGTGTACCTGAGCAGGTGCCGGGGTGCGGCAACCCAGGGATTCTCACAATAGCTTCAATGCAGCAATAATGTAAGCCACTTGTGACACTAATAAATACACTTTTTAAAAAAAAATGTAGTTGATTCTTAGTACTTTTGAAAACAGCAATGCGCAGTAAATGTTGCCTTTCCATTGTCACACAATCCCTCAAATTAAAAACTTACACAGAGTTCCACCTCTTTTGGATGCATTTTGATTTCAGTAGCAAACCACAATTACAGACAATCAAAAAATCGATACCACAACATAGTACTAGTACCTGTTTGCTAATATGAGTTCTAATCTTCAATGATGACATTAACCAGTTCACTTTAGTTGTGCTGGCCAGGTAACACTGACACAGCACAGCAAGTTGCTTTATTTCATTTAAATTTTATAACACCATTGCATATGAGGTATCATGCATTGCACACATGCCTGTAGTTGTTTCTATGATTCTTCACATTTCAGAGGTTGAGAGACACGGCATGTCAAGCCAAGAAAAATACATTGTGCTTCCCTATAGATGCATCGTTGTCTATTTAAAGAATTAAGTTTGTGCTAGTAGTTAAGAATAATGGGTGGCCTTGATGTATTTTATTATGTTGTAATGTCATAATACACTTTGCATTATGGACCTTTTATTGTTTCCATGTATTAGTTTGGTAATTGATAGGCCATTATCTCAGCTAGGCATTGCTGGAGAGTGCTGTCAAGGATTAAAAAAAAACAAATGCAATGAACAAATAAATATCAATTATAACACATTTCAAAAGGGAGAAATAAAATAATAGTCTTACCCAGAATTATTAGACAGACTATTATTGAACAGGCATCTAGTAAAAATCTAAAAGCTAAGAAAGTAGTCAACCAACTTGCATTTTTCTCTGTCTACCAAATATCTCAGTAATAGCATGTAACGTTACCATTAAATACAAGGTGATTTATCTTTGCACCTCTTCCTTTTTTAAGTACTGACACATTCCTTCCTAATTTTCCCTTTTTAAAGTAAACTCTGTGCTATTCTTAGTGGCTTTGCTCTTTAACTTTGGAGACTGAGAATTATGATGGGCACAAATTCAATTTAAGTCCAATACCTTTATGAAGAATTTTAAACAAAACAGTTTCAATTAAATCTTACCCCTCAGGTGGTCAATCTGAGATAATGATAAGGCATTTCGGAGTGACCTGTGACCAAGATCTTCTGTCTTCTTTCTTGAGCGCTCCTGAGTGGGATTTATTCAGGGATTTAATACAGTTAGTGTAAAAGCTCAGGCATGATCTTCTTCTGAATGCTGATTGGCTAGTTGGGCATGTAATAGACTGTTGGCTAGTTAGCATATTCCCAAATTGCCATTGATTTAACCATATAAGGACTTCTGCCTGTCCCTCTCTGATTACCTTTCTAGTTTTCAGTCAGCCTATTCTAATTTCAACCGTTGCTGGGATTAACAATTCTATTCAATTCAAATTGTTCAATTCAGCAACTCGACATTTAACAAGTATCATTAGAACTAACAAATATTGCACAATGGATATGAGTATCAAAGGTGTGTGTGCACTAATGGTCTGGTGTGAAGAGCTGGACAAATGTATGCAGCATATTCTTGTGCTGTCTAAACAGATCCTGGGGTAACAGGCTAATGAGATTATACTGAGGCTTCACCTGAAACAATCTTTTAAAAGCCACCTGGGCCTTTGGGTTAAGAAAAAGCTCAGATCTAGCCCAGGAGGGGTTGTAATGCCTCATTCTGTCAGCTTGAATCTTGTTTGATTGGGCCCAAGATGAGAGGTATAGTCTGTCTTGTCATCTTGGATCTGTTTTGAATTGGATTTTTGATTGGGGAATAAAGTATCAAAAGGTAAAAAAAAAAGGTCTTGAATTGCAATGCAAATGGAGAAGAGCACTATAAGCTTCTCTATCTATTGACAGGGAAGCACAAGTTTAGGAATGTTTTATGATAAAATGCACTCAAGAAATGAATTTGTAGAGAAAATAACAGAAGTTAATTTGAAGTAAGCATGATTTATCTTAGTCTAGTATCAATTAGCAACCATTTCTACATCCAAATATTTTTGTAAATATTCTTTCAATGCCACCACTGAAAGCATTTAGTTCGGGCATGTAACTGCTTTGAAACACAGTCATATTTGCCAAATTTAAAAGAATATTTACAAAAATATTTGGATGTAGAGATGGTTGTTAATTGATACTAAAGTAAATCATGCTTAATTCATATTGAAATTATATGAAATTTGTTTTGAACAGCTTATTTATTAAAAGGAGTTATTAGCATCTAGAAAAAAAGATTAGCACATAACAAACACTGCCCTCAACACATAGCCAGTCTGTGAAGTCTTTCCAAGGGGCATGGTGGTGCAGTGGTTAGTACTGCTGCCTCACAGTGCTAGGAACCTGGGTTCAGTTCCGGCTTCCGGTGACTGTATGGAGTTTACACATTCTTCCCATGTCAATGTGGGTTTCATCTGGGTGCTCAGTTTCCTCCCACAGTCTAGAGATGTGCCAGTTAGGTTGATTGGCCATGGTAAATTACCCCTTACTGTCATGGGGACTAGCAGGGTAAATACATGGGCTATAGGGATAGGACCTGGGAGGGTCTGTGCAGGCTTGATGGGCCAAATGACCTCTTTCTGCACTGTAGGAATTCTATACACTATGCTTTGTTTGTACTTTCTCTCACACATATAAATAAGATATTGATCAACATAACTCAATATATTGCAAGATAAAATAAGCAGTGCAAAATTTTGAACACAAAGTCTTATTTGTCACACCAAAAAATGTGGTATAAACTGTAGGCTTCCCAATATGAATCATTGCATTCAGGAAAAAGGAGAATAAAATAAATGAAAATTGTTTTGGCAGAGGATGTTAATTATATCAATTGAAGTTAAGAACATAGAGATGAAGGATATTGATTGGAGACATTACTGACACAAGTGTGGTGTGGAGTCAGGGGAATGATGCCGATGTGTGAAATCACTCAAGTCGTCAGGCGTGTGTCCCGATGTCATCACCCACGTGCGAAATTTCTGTTGACGGGCCCACCAACAATCAAGCAGACCATTTAACACATTAAGGGGCCAATTGAATGTAATTTTATGTGGCCCCTCTACTTTTATGGTTGGCAGACATGATCAGGCAGCCTTTAAGTTTTAGCTGCAACCTTAATTGAGGGAGGATGTAATGTCAGTGCTGAAATAAAATTTTAAAAGTTGCCTGTGGACTGAGATTTGTGTATTAATGTGCTGCCGAGACACTCTTTGCATAGGTTTTCCATCACTATTTTTTTCAGGTCTGCGGCTTCCTGAGATAGCTTCACAGAGGCTGTCCCTCTGTGGGAGCACATTGGAAGTGCTAGCCCGCACCCTCACTTTTCTTGGCAGTCACCATCTTCCCACCTTCCCTGGCAGCGCTGAGCCTTTCCCAGTGTGCATTTCATTAATTGGTCAGCAACGTGAAATTGCATTCCTGGGCCAATCCTGGCCAAAAGCGTATGTCGCACCCACTACTGGGCCCGCCAAATGCACATGCCTGCTGGATGAAAATTACATGTCCAAATCTATTACATATAAGACTGGCTTGAAATTCTTCCTTCATCAATTGTCTATCAGGAGTATAACAGAGAGTGCTCAGTGGTAAATTAAGCCTATGTCCTGGCCTTACTTCATGATGCTCTGTGTTGTAGAGAAACTCTTAGATAATGCTGAAAAAGTGTGATTTGTCTCTGCTTTACAGAGACAAATTTGTGAAGAATATTTGAAATTCCTTAATATAGTTCTGATGTTGTGCAAGCATTTCCCTTTGTGTGAAAAAATGCTGGAATATTAAATATACGGCTGGGAAGCTTCTGGTACATCACATTTTGCCTCCAGTATCTCATCCTCTGGTTTCCAATTGAGTTATGGACCACTTCTTGTCAATTCCTCATTTAGACTTCCAGTATTATCTCACATTAACATATTTGAGCTAAAGACTGCAAGTGAGAAGGTTATTGATGGAGTCCAATTTCTGCTGGCAGTAGTTGAAAATTCTTAAATTGTCTGTTTTCCCTCTGTCTCTGACATCAGAGGAAGCATTGCTAAACCACGGGGCCACCAGGTGTGTCTTCCTTTCAGTATGTTTGCAGCAGCCTCCAGGTCTATTTCTCAAGTCCACAGTTGAGTTTCTGGGATGCAGGGCTATTCAGTGCTGCCACAGGGGTGAAGTCTAGATTGTGGCCAAAGCAACCCTCAGCATCACAACTGTGGTGATTCTGATGAACAAGGTAGCACTGCATGCTGCGTCCTTTAAAGATAATACCTGCACCTGCTTTTCATTAAGGTAATGCTGAGATCAACACCTTGTTGCTCCCCCCTCCCCCCCATGATGGCATTATATGGGTCTCATATCTCCAGGTCATTAACTGATCAGCAGTCATATGATTGTGGGCAGCTGGCTGCATTCCAGCTGTGCAGTAACAGTGCCTGCTTCCAGCTCTGCCACTGAGACCGATGTCACAAATTCAGTCCAATGAGTTTCCTTTTGTTCTCTTTTGTCTTCTTGTTAGCATAATATAAACATCAGAGTTTGAACCTCAGTGTTCTGTGATCATGAGCATTTAGACAACAGGGAACACTATGCAGTGCTCTATGTTAATCTGTTGGCGCACCTCCCTGAGAATGCTTGATGTCTGGATTCTCAGGTGATGCATAGCAAACATCAAGCAATGGATGAAGTGTCCCATTCTCCGGACATAGTCACTCAACTCTGTGAACTTAAGATCCATGCAGATTTATTGTAAATGTTTTACTTGCATTAGTGAAACAACCTGGAAATTATTACCTACTTGATGTCACTTCATGATTAACATATTATTTTATAGGTGCTCTAAATAAATGGCTTGAAGTGAATCATGTTCTGCCTGGCCGCATTGTTATTTATCGAGATGGTGTAGGTGATGGGCAACTAATGACATTAGTAGACTATGAAGTCCCCCAAATACTGGACAGCTTCAAGATGGTTAGCCCAGACTATAGGTAAAGTTTTGATATTTTTTGTCAGAAACACTGAATGTTTAAATTCCTTGAGCAATGAGTTCTGTAAATTACATAATAATATACATATTTGTAGGCATAGTCATTGAAGAATGGGGTATACAGCACAGAAAAAGGCCATTCGACCCATCACAGCACCACTCAAAGACAAACCTAACCACATTAATCGCATTTTCCAGCACTTGGTCCATAGCCTTGTATACTTTGGCATTGCAAGTGCACATCTAAAAACTTCTTAAATGTTATGAGGGTCTCTGCCTCCACTACCCTCTCAGACAGCGAGATCCAGACTTCCGCCATCCTTGAGTGAAAAAATCTTTCCTCACATCCCCTCTAAGCCTTCTGACCTTGACCTTAAATCTATGTCCCCTAGTCATTGATCCCTCCCACCAAAAAGAAACATTTCTTCCTGACTATCCATGCCCCTCATAATGTTATATATTTTCCCTCAGTCTGCTCTGCTCTAAGGAAAACAACCCAGTCTATCCAATTTATCTTCATAACTAAAATTCTCCAGATTAGGCAACATCTGGGTAAATCCTCTGAACCCTTTCCAATGCTATCACATCCCTCCTATTATGTGGACTCCAGAACTGCACACATTACTATAAATAATATTATTATAAATAGGAAAGCATTAACATCTATATATACGTAAAAAATCTCTTGTTTTAAGGCCCTTGTCTTTCCTATATTCCACATGGACTATGATTGTAACTTGCTCTTCCTTCCCTTCCATTATCAATTCCAGCCTTTGCTAAATGTCTATTAGCCTAGCATCTGGAAGCTAACAAAGCAGTTTGATCAGTATTGCAAAAGTCTTACCTGAAAAGTGGTCAGCCAGCAGGTGAAACATTTAAGAGAGTCAGGGGCACCTTTGCTGCCCAAGGCCAGTCTGATGCAGGTCTGTCTGAAACAGGGAGCGGCTGTACAAATATCCAGATTAGGATCCTATAATGGTTGTACAAATATCCAGATTAGGATCCTATAATGGTTGTAGGGCCCTAACTGAAATTAACAGATACTAATATACAGAATGCACACCATGCGATAACATGCACCATGTAATGCTGTGTCCATTTGCACCAGGTATATAACCTGGAGGAATGAGAGAGGGACTCATGTTTCCTGCACTGAACACTGCTAGTAGCCTGGATGATTTGGTTGTTTAAGATTAAGTGTTGGGGGACAGACTGGTTGTTTTACTGGGAAGCATGTGAAAGATATTGGCCGGAATTCTCAAAAAAAATTCCAAGTATCAGATTCGAGTGAAAACAAAATAATTCATGGTGGTTTTTTAGTGGGAGTTCAGGGTAGAATCTTCCACACTCTGTGCACTGCAGAGGCCACCAGTGTGAATATCATTAAGTTTCAGGGGGCGAGGCCTATCCCTGCTGGAGAGGCCGAAATCAGTGAGCTGAGCAAGCCACTGCACATGCGCCAATCTGTCAGTGCTGAGATCGGTGCATGTTCAGTGGCCCCGCACTTATGGCCTCCCAGTTGCTGGCCAGCTTGATCACTGGCCAGGCCCTTGACCCCTGCAATGCCGGCTCTCCGCTTCCCACAGCTTGATTGCTGGCCCACCGACCATTCCTGGGCCCAGCCTCGACCACCCCCCTCCTGGCCTACCACAATCTCCAGCCATTTTTTTTCTTCCCCCACCCAACAGTATCCACCTCTCCCAGCTGAGCCTTCCACCACCCCCAGCCTGCCCTGATCACTGCCCTTTCTCCTTCCCCCACCCCCATCAACCCCCACCCCTCATATGCCACACCCCCTTGGCACTGTCCCATGCCCTTGGACAGTGCCTTGGACAGTACCAGCAGGCCTAGGCTGGCACTGACAAGGTGCCAGTGGCCAGGGGGCATCCTGCCTGGTGCCTGACCCTATGGGGGCCTTGATTGCCACCCCCCCCGCCCCCCTTTCACTCCAGTGTGGTAGGGCCACTAATTGCCCAAAAGTGGAGAGCTATTCTAAACCCTGCTGGAATGAAATACACTGGCAAGGGGGAATTGGTCGCAGGCCCGAAGAATTCAGTCCCAGACTGCTAATAGCATTTAAATTATATTAAAATTACAGTTTAAATACTTACATAGCCTCCCCACTGATTTCCAGCACAGAACGGTGCTGCTGGAAATCTGACGCTGGCGGTGAGAACACATGTGCGAATCCCGCACATCACCCACCACGGTTTTCTCCTGGCCTGCTAAAAAATTACTGCAGCAGGATGGGAGAATTGCCCTCATTTCCGCATGTTCCTATGAAGTTCAGAAACCCTGAGCTTAAGTAAACTCAATTTGTGACATTTTCTGAAAATTAGATTAGTCAGTGCCCGCCATTTAAAACTTGCACATCATGTCAGATCCAATGCTGCCATTCTTACTAAACTATTAGTCAAATTATAGTTCACTTTTAAGTTTAAATTTCAATGATATGGTGGTAGAATGGATAATATGCTGGACCATGATCCAAAATCAGTTGAACGAAGAAAGGATTTTGAACAATAATGCAGTCTTAACGCTCCTTCAGCTCTAATCATGTTTTAATGGAAATCTTTCTTATCTTTAGCCCCAAAGTAACAATCATTGTAGTTCGGAAGAAAAGTACCTGCAGATTCTTTGCTGATGTGAACGGAATGCTTCAAAATCCACCAATTGGCACTGTGATTGACAGCGAGGCTACGCGCCCTGAATGGTTTGTTGGAACTAAAAGTGAATGGAGTTGTTTGCATATTAAACAGCAATCAGTGAAAATTCTGAGTATGCAAAGTTTGCAAATGTTGAAACACTCCAGCCTGACATTGGGGAGTTTGAGAGCCCACTTCATTTAGGAGAGATAGCCATGTGCCAATTCATCCGTGGGCATAACTTTATGTCTGTTTGCACTATACAACCAGTCTTTAAGTAATGATCAAAAAAAATACTCAGACACCCCTGTCCCCCACCCCTCCTCACCTTGCCAAGACCACATCCAGTACTCATAGGCCCTTTGTTTCACTCTTTTTGTGACAAACCAGGCTCCAGTAGTATGCTGGATCTCTTATGAAAGCTTTTGGTATATGGAGTCACCACCCATGACTCTGGAACATTGGAGGTCACAACCTTGTCAGAGGCAGATGGAGACACTCCCATAGCACAAGTACAGTATCAATAAATTATCCACAAATATTAAATGTTATAGATCTCCCCTCAAGCCATGATATCAGGTTAGATTAGTGTTCTGAGTATGACCTAATTTTGTTTTATAATATTGATAGGTATGACTTCTTTCTCATCAGTCAATGTGCACGCCAAGGCACTATTTCTCCAACATATTACAATGTTATATATGACAACAGCAGCATGAAGCCAGACCATGTGCAGAGATTAACTTATAAGATGTGTCACCTCTATTACAACTGGCAAGTAAGCAGACTTCTAAAACTGAATGCATTTTTTGTTTTGTATAGTTGTTTTCCTTCCTTTTCAGCTCTGCAGTTTTGATCTACTTTTCAGTAATTGTTCCAACAGTAGACTTAGCACTACTTTGCTTTTTAGGAATCAGATTTGTCAGCAGATACTAATTTTTGGATAATGTAACATATTCTCTTTACGAAGAACAATGCAGACTTTAATCCTGCAAGCCTACTTAAAATGAAATTAATATTCAAATATAAATTTGGCATCTTTATTCTTATTCTAAACTGTTTATCAAAACTGGGTTAATAGAATAGGCTAAGTTGTTGTTTATTTCATTCTGTTCCATTATAATGTAATTTAGCTTGTGAGGCTGCAAGTTTATGCCCAGGATTTCACCACAGTATTTCCTGAGTTTCTGTTATTAACATGGCTGTTTTATTTGGTGGAGTGACTTGTCTTGTTAACTCTGATAATGAAGAGACTCTTTCAGGCTAAAATGTTATACAACCCTGAGCAGTCCACACCCAACCTCTCAGAGGGACAAGTGGTGTATAGCCACACAGAGTTGATCAATAGTAGGTCTGTGATGCCCTTAGATGTCAAGGACTGCACACACATTATTGAATGGATCAGCATTCCCTCTGCCACCACCACCACCACCACCACGCGCCCCCCCCCCCATCCTACGCTGCCAGGTGTAGGTAACCCATTGAATCTGCAAAATTGCCTCTTTGCCTTGACAGTGACTGAGAATGGAAAATATCACATTGTTGTGGTAGGATTGCTTTTTTTACTCAAGGACTGAGATGTGTTGGAGCAGAATAGGAACATTGAACTATTTTATATTGGACCAGAGAATACCTGATGTTAAGACTGGATAGGATTGAGAAGAGTTCCCTTTTGGCACTAATATTCCTACACTGAAACAATTTTTCTTCTAAGGAAAGGAAAGAAGAATGTCCAAAAATTCTGTTAAAATTTGTACATTCTGGAATTTGCTGCCAGCACTTCATTAAATATCCAGTAACATTGCCTTCAATTCTCTTCTTAAGGAATTGGAGAAAAATAAGCAATCTAAAAGTAGATGGATTTTTTTGAATTCCTTTCATCGAATGAGTTGCCTGAGGGCAAAACATCCAAAGATTAAGAATTCTTCCACATTAATTCATGAACAAAAAATGATTCAGATAGAAATGAGAAAGGTGAGGCAATGCATGAGAATTAGATATAAGAACATAAGAAATAGGAGCAGGAGTAGGCCATCTAGCCCTTCGAGCCTGCCCCGCCATTCAGTAAGATCATGGCTGATCTGTTGTGGCTCAGTTCCACTTTCCCGCCCTCTCCCCATAACCCTTAATCCCCTCTCTTATCAAGAACCCATCAACCCGCTTCTTAAAAATATTTAGCGAGGCAGCCTCCACCACTTCAACGGGCAGAGAATTCCAGAGATTCACCACCCTTTGAGTGAAGAAGTTCCTCCTCAACTCCGTTCTAAACCGCCTCCCCTTTATCTTGAGGCTGTGCCCCCTAGTCCTACTGTCTTTTTTGAGCGGGAAGAGTCTCTCCACCTCTATCCTATCCATCCCATTCATCATCTTATATGTCTCAATGAGATCTCCCCTCATTCTTCTAAACTCTAACGAGTACAAGCCTAGTTTATTCAGCCTCTCCTCATAGCTCAATCCCCTCAACTCTGGTATCAGCCTAGTAAACCTCCTCTGCACTCCCTCCAGGGCCAAAATATCCTTGCGCAGGTGCGGCGCCCAAAACTGCACACAGTACTCCAGCTGCGGCCTCACCAATGCCCTATACAGCTGCAGCAAGACCTCCCTACTTTTATATTCAATCCCCCTCGCTATGAAGGCCAGCATCCCATTCACCTTCCTGACCACCTGCTGCACCTGCAAGCTGGGTTTTTGCGACTCATGCACAAGGACCCCGAGGTCCCTCTGCACCGTCGCCTGCTGCAGTTTTTCTCCACGTAAGTAATAGTCCTTCCTACCATTCTTCCTACCAAAGTGGACCACCTCACACTTGCCAACATTAAATTCCATTTGCCATTTCCTGGCCCATTCGCCCAGCCTATCTAGATCCTTCTGCAGACTCTCCACACCCTCCGCACAATTTGCCTTTCCCCCAATCTTGGTGTCATCAGCAAATTTCGACACCCTGCACTCGGTTCCCTCCTCCAGATCATCTATATAAATGGTAAATAGCTGAGGCCCCAGCACCGACCCCTGTATCAGTGTTAGAAAAATAATTAATTAATAGTAATAATCCAGGTGACTGACAGGTAAATAGTGCCTATATTTCTTATTCAAGAACCCTACAAACAAAGACCTTAGGTTAGTAAAATCGACAAAAAAATCACAAATGTTGAATTGCTAAAAATCTGATTTTAATAAATGGTGGGAAATGATATTTCTATGCATAAAAATAGAGATAGATTATTTTTTGTCATACATTGCCTCTTTAAATTGAATTGAATTTGATTATTGTTGGCTTAATCAATTAACTTACATACTAGATGATTTTTGTAATTTGAGAAGTAATAGTTCTTTAAAATAGTTTGACACAGAGTGTCCTAGAAGGCTATAACACTTAAAAAGAAAATTAGAAACTGTATTTGAAACTGTTCCAAACTGAAGCAGTGATTGTCTCCTTTGCCAAATGGCTTTAACGATCTAAGGTACATAAAATCTGACCTGTATCAATCCAGTTCTTAGAGACTGCTATTGCTACTACCTCATATGTTCAGTGCACCTTCAGTGTCTGAGACAATAGCCTCTATATTGACAGGGGAGAGAGGAGTAGGGAAGCAGTTGGTGGGGTGTGGGAGCAAATGGTGTGAGTCGCAAAGCCGGCAGTCCACCCAAAATAATAGTCATCAGTCTAATCTGCCTAGAGCCTCTCTGGCATACAATCCACCTCCTGGCAAATTTGCCTTGACATGGATGCTGTCACTACTCCACAGTTAGGTCCCGCCATATAATGCCGTTGTGTTCCAGTGTTGCATTCAAGATTAGTTTGCCTATTTAAAGGAGACTTCACTTTTTTGTTCATTCATGGGATGGGGGCATCACTGGCTAGGCCTTTATTTATTGCCCGCCCCTAATTGCCGTTGAGAAGGTGGTGTGGTGCCTTCTTGAACTGTTGCCACCCATGTAGTGAGGTACACCACATAACAGAACCCAATCGGAGAACAGCACGATCATTATTTTAACTGCCCTCTGCTTTGTTTCTGCCAAGCATTGGAAAGCTAGAATTGGGATCACTATTTCAATTACAGTGAAATGACAGCAAAAGTGTTTATACATTTAAAGCCCTGGGTGTTATTCCATGGGATGGAAGTTGATACCTACGGTCTCTTACACAATGATCTACTATATCCAGCAACATTGCCTTCAATTCTCTTGATAAGGAACTGGAGAAAAAATAACTACTACAATTCAGTTTTAAAGCATATTGGTAGAGTTCTACTGTAGTTTATCCTGCTTTCTATATGGAAAGTGTAGAAGCCAAAGAACGAAAAAGTAAATAGAAAAATAGCCTATTATTATCTCTCATACTATACTATTCTATAGATAATTTTGATTATTCCATTCATTGCGACTACTATTTTCCAGAAAGAAGCCAAAGGACGGAACAAGAATGGAAATCCTTCTTTACTTAACAGATTTATTCCTATTCCTATCCATATTTAGCGAATTAATCTCTTTCTGTTAATAGTAGAGATCCTCCAGGAGGCCTGAAAATAAAGTAGCAGTTGCAGTTTTGAGTATAGACTCTCCTTTTGTTGAAATTTGCTTACTTCAACACATCCTCTTTTAAAATAAAAATGCTGATCATGTTTCATTCCCTGAAAAGTAGGATTTTTGCACTTGTCTGGAAAATAGAGAAACTTTGAAACAAGTTATCCCTTGCCAAAGGCTTGCTGGGATGTCCTTTGTGTGATTTGTTGCAGTAAATCCATTTTTTTTTATACTTTTACTCATCTTGTGATTATCATGAATAAACTATATCTAAACCAGCATAGAGTTATTCATCTAAAATATCATGGTTCTTTTCTCTCATTCATTTCCATTCTAATCTTTCTGGATTGCAGAGTATAGCATTAATAATCATTAATACATAAATGCTGGAAATATTATCAGTGAATGGCGGATAATTTTAACTATTTTCTGCCCCTGTTCAACTTTCACTACTTAAAATATGTCAGTGTTGTCTTTTTCAGGGTGTGATTCGAGTTCCAGCTCCATGTCAATATGCCTTCAAACTTACAACCTTAGTGGCTCAGAATGTTCACAGAGAGCCTGATTTGGAGTTAGCTGATCGTCTTTTCTTCCTGTGAAAGTAAACTTAATCCTGGAAGCAGTTAGTGGAATTTTTTTTTTATTTTCTAAAAAATCAAAATACGAAGCAAGTTCATTTGTTTTTTGCCAGATTGTAAATTTGTTTTTAGGGGAGGGGTCGCTTCTGTTTCTCGAAGTCTTATATAAAACAAAGTTCATTTTAAATTGCCATTTGATCTCTGTAATCTATATTTGAAGAAGGAAAGCTATATTAAAATATATATGTATGTTCCTATCCCTCAAACTTTAAAAGATGGTAAAGTATAAGCAGATATATGTAATAGAAAAATAGATTATAGCATTTTGTGTACATTGATATATCTTGCATTTTATTCAAGTTAAACTTGTTCTGACATTACATAATTTCTTATAGAAGGAAAGAATAATTTTGTTTCAATGTAAATTTCTTTGTTTTTGAATAACAGTTCATCTGAAATTATGGTTTTTTTTTGTTAATTATATTTCAATCATCAAACTGCTTTAATTTTTCTGAAAGTACAGGATGCTTAACCAATAAGTAAATGTGTTTAATAGGAGAGTTATCTTTTTTACGTATGCTTTGTTAGCTTTTGAGACAATTGAAATATTTGGATTCTGAGCAAAATTTGTTTCAACCTTACTGAATAATAATTTTTAAAAATGTAAATCTAAACCAATGTTCCTGTTATTTGAATGTGTTGCAAAGGTAACTGTCATATTTTTGTTTATTAAAAATGTTCTTCAATAGTCATGCATGTATGTTTTATTGGATAGGTGTATCATTTTATTTTAAATATTCCAATGGTTTTGTCATCACTATGTATGACAAAGCCATTGGAATATATGTAATAAAATGTCTCTTAACAGACAAGATACTTCCAAAGGCCTCTGGGCAAAAGTAATTCTCAAGTAAAGTCTTTACCTAACAATGTACCTTTTTGATTTGGCTACATGTCAGTAAGTTGATACTGCCACTCACTTGGTATCACACACTTCAACTAGACATAAATTAAGCATATCGGGCCCAATTCTCCCATTGTGACCCGCAACATTTCTGGTGAGTCGGGTTGGGAGATGCACATGTTGGCCATTTTGCAGGTTTCATGCGAGTATTTATGACCCGCGTGCATCTCCCAACCGGAAGAAAATGGTGCCGCCTGGAACATACGGAAGTCCAGCGGGAAGTGAGGTAAGTCATTTGAATATGTTTTCAGTGTAATTTAAGTCTCATTTCAAAGTGATTATCCATTCCTGCCGGTCCCAAAAGCATTTCCCACCCTACCAGGAGTACTTCATTCTGGCAGGTTTTAGAGTGGCTCTCCATGTTCGGTAAACTAGTGGGAGACCCTGCCACAGTGAAGGGGGGCAATCAAGGCTTCCCAGGGGGTCAGGTGGCAAGAGGATGGTGCCCCCTGGGCATGGGCAGCCTGGCATTGCCAGCCTGTGCCCCCAGCACTGCCCAATGGACAAAATGCTCATGCCTAGGGGTCACCTTGGCATTGCCCACCAGGCATCAGGCAATGCCAAGGGGGTGGGGCCTATTGTGGGCAGGGCCTAGGGACAATTAATGGGAATGGGGAGTCCTGCTGCCACTCTGCATGGGGATCAGTCTGGACTGGAGGGAGGCCAGCGATTGGGGCGGGCTGGGGTGTGGTCTGCCGGGGGGTCTGACCCTGAGAGTATCTGCCAGGGTGAAAGGGGTGGAGGGATCGCCACTACTGCGGGGGGGAAGTGGTGGGTTGGACATCGGCGCACTATGGGGCAAGCGTTCAGGGCTGGCCCAGGAATTGTTGTGGGGCCACGATCAAGCTGAGGGGGGGCTGAAGGGGCAGCACTGTGGGGGTCCTGAGCTGGTCAGTGATTGAGCTGGCCAGCAAACAGGGAGACTGACAGATCAGGGCCACTGCCCACAAGTGTTCCAGAACTGTCAGACTCCAGCGTGAATAGCAACCCCCCGGGTTTTTAATGATATTCCCAGTTGGGACTTCTAATTACATAGAGTGGGGAGATATGAGTGAGAAGCTGCACTGAAAAAACAGTCATGATCTGAAGAGTTTTCCCACCAATTCAGCACTTTTCAGGGGGGATTCCAAGGTCCATGAGGGGAGGGAGGGGGTCTCCCAGTGCACTGTGAAATGGGGGAGCCTTTGCGAAGCGGTGCCCAAGTGCTTTGAAGCAGGCTCACCAGTGTGCTAAGGCCCCACACCCCTCACCCCACCCCCAGGTACTGCTGCAAAACTCCCAACTGTGATTGACAATGTGGGGCGATTGAGGTGTGGAGCACATCTGAGAAACCAGAACAGATCACTCCATTATTCTCACTGTTATGACATTTGGGAAAGATTCTCTTTTGGAGAGTCAGTGCAGATTCGAAGGACCGAATGGCCTCCTTCTGCACGGTAGGGATTCTCTGGATTTAGCTTCACAAATATATTGTTCTAGCAATGCAACGGACAGGGAGACATCAACGGGGGCTGTCTTGGGGGCAGTGGCCCCGCTGGGTGCCATGGCCTCCGGAAATCAGCACGGAGCTGATTTCAGTATTTAAATCAGGATTTGCAACCAATTAGCGGGCCTGGGACTGAAGTCACAGGGCCTGTTAGCATATCTACCAAACCTGCACTCCCACCTCCGCTGTCGGGAGTGGTTCACTCCGGTGGAGGCTAATAGCACTTCCCAATAAAGGGAACAGGTGGCCGACCCTGCTGAAGGGAACAGAAGCCATTGAGGCTCCACCACAGAAGGTCAGGGATAAGGGGGGAGCCCCCAGATAGTGCCAGACTGGCCCCCAGCACAAGGGGCAAAGTGGCAATGCTCAAAGGGCACCTTTGCACACCCCACTGGGCATCAGGCAGTACAAAGGAGCAGAGCCAGAGGGGGTGGGGCCTTTGGGGGCAGGACTTGTAGGGGGTGATTAGTGGGGGGTGGGTGAGTCCCGCTGCCACTCCAATCAGGATCAGTAGCTGAGAGTGGCCAGCAATCAAGTGGCTAACGATGTGGGGCCATTGCGCATGCACTGATCTCGGTGCTGACAGATTGGCACATGCGCAGTGGCCAGCTCAGTGCTATGCTGCCGGCCTCTTTGGTGGAAGTAGGCCCTGTTCCGTGATTTCAGAGTAAGTCCCTCCATGGCGCTCTGCAGTGCTCAGAGTGTGGGAAATTCAGCCTGAAAAATCAAAATTAAAAAAAAGTTTCACTTAAATTGTAAACTTAAATATTTTAGTTTTCAAAGTTAACACCCTATTCTGAAACTAAATGTCTGATGCCCCTCAACTCATCTTCCATTGATTTGTTCTCATAGTTCCCCCGGATGATAGTCACATGTTTCCAAACTCCACTCCTAAAAGACACACTTTAAAATAATCTTTCCAACAATGTTTTCTGTTACCAAGTGTCATTTTGAATACAGTGTTCTTATAAACCTTTTCCCTACATAGTAGTTTTACTGCCATCTGTTGAGGGTTCTGTGCTTGTGCGAGCTTTGGCAAGGTTTTCAATCTGCAAGAGGGTGACCTGAAGCAAGACCTGCTTTACTAATGCTCCAATTTTCATATTTATTACTGTTCTGCTGAGTTACCATTATTGAGGAATTTCATTATTCATTTATATAAAGAATCTTTTAAACAACACATTCAACTATATTATTCGTGGTCTCAAGTCACCACACTTTCCATCTGCTGTTTTCAATCCAAATCCAGCTCCAGTTTTTCCAATTATCCCTTCTGCTCTCCTATTTTAATAACGAATCAGCGCTAGGTTTTCCACATCTTCCCATGCTACACTTCTCATTCTAGGTGGTCGAGATTTTGGCTCTGGAAAATGCTATTGAAGGATGTTTGGTAAGTTGCTGCATCCTGTACATGTTACACACTGCTGTTAATGTGCATCGGTGGTGGAAGGAGTGAATGTTTAAGGTGACGAATGGGGTGCTGATCAAGTGAGTTGTTTTGACCTGGTTGGTATTGAGCTTATTGAGTGTTGTTGGAGCTGCCCCAGTTAAGTGGAGAGTATTCGACTTCACTCCTGACTTGTGCCTTGTCGATGATGGATAGGCTTTGGGAAGTCACAGGGTGAGTTACTTGCCACAGAATTCCTAGCCTGTGACCTGCCTGGCAGCCTTAGTATTTATATGACTGGACCAGTCAAGTTTGTCATCAATGGTACCTTCCAGCATAATGAAGGTGGGACATTCATTAATGGTAATGCCATTGAATGTCAAGTAGAGATAGTTAGATTCCCGCTTGTTGGGGATGGTCATTGCCTGACAATTGTGTGGCATGAATGTTACTTGCCACTTATCAGCTGAAGCCTGAAAGCTAGTCAGATCTTACGGCATGCAAGAATAGACTGCGTCAGTATCTGAAGAATCACAAATGGTATTGAACACTGTGCAATTGTTGCACCTGCGTGGAAGGACAGGGAGAGGGTGCTGATGATGTATTTTCCCAAAACAGAAGAAAGAATATGGGACACTGTGTATAAGTAGAAGTAGCCATTCTGGGAACATAACAAAGATTTAACACAATAGTACAATTGCTCATGTAAGTGCAAGTATATCAAACAACTAATCAGATGTAATAACTCAAACTCATTGCTGTGTCATGATTTTACACATCTTTCCAATGTGTCAAATCATTCCAGCTCAAATGGTAAATCTAGCTTCACCTAATCTAGTAGGAACATAGGAAATAGGAGCAAAAGAAGGCCATTTGGAGCCTGCTCCAAAATTCAACTAGATCATAGCTTATCTTCCTCAATGCCATTTTTTCCACACCATCTCTGTGTCCCTTTATATCTTTAATATCTGGGAATCTATCAACGGTTGTCGTGAACATACTCAATGACTGAACCATAGTTCTCGGGGTAGAGAAATCCAAAGATTCCAGCTTGTCTAAATCCCCAGAAGCCTCTTTTATCCTTTTCATGCTCCCATCTAGTTTTATGTCATGAGCAAACTTGGAAATACTATATTTGGTCCCTAACTCCAAATAATCAACATAGATTGACCAGTTTATTCTTATTCTCTGATTTCTACCCATTAACTAATCCATAGTCAATGCCAATGTATTTATGTGCTCTAATTTTGTTCACTAACCACTTATGTGGGACCTTATCAAAAGCCTTCTGAAAATCCAAATACCCCACATCCATTGTTTCCCCCTTATTCTGTTGGTAACATTCTCAAAAGAATCCCAACAAGTTTGTCAAACACAATTTACCTTTCATAAATCAATGTTGACTCCACCCAAACAGATTATTATCTGCCATTCGTCAGCCCACTGGCCCAATTGATCGAGATCCCATTGCAATCGGTGATAACTTTCTTCACTGTCCACTATGCCACCGATCTTGGTGTCATCTGCAAACTTACTTACCGTGCCTCCTATATTCTCATCCAAATCATTAATACAAATGACAAATAAGAATGCACCCAGCATCAATCCCTGAGGCACACTGCTGGTCGCAGGCCTCCAGTTTGAAAAAACAACCTTCTACAACCACCCTCTGGCTTCTGTCATCAACACAGTAAAAAGTCTGACAACACCAGGTTTTAGTCCAACCGATTTATTTGATAATAGACTCACAAGCTTTCGAGGCTTCCCTCTTCGTCAGGTGAATGGAGAGTTCTGGCCTCAGAGCATATATCCAACGCCGGCATACCCACATTCTGTCATCAAGCCAATTTTGTGTCTATTTAGCTACCTCACCCTGGATCCCATGAGATTTAACCTTATGCAACAATCTACCATGCAGTACCTTGTCAAAGGCCTTGCTAAAGTCCATGTAGACAATATTAACTGCACTGCCCTCATCTACCTTCTTGTCACCCCCTTCAAAAACCTCAATCAAATTTGTGAAACATGATTTTCCACTCACAAAGCCATGCTAACTGTCCCTAATCAGTCCTTGTGCCTCTAAATGCCTTTAGATCCTGTCTCTCAAAATACCTTCTAGCAACCTACCCATTACAAATGTGAGGCTCACCTGCCTGCAGTTCCCAGGCTTTTCCCTGCAGCCTTTTTTAAACAAAGGCACAACATTTCTCATTGTCCAATCTTCAGGCACCTCGTCTGTGACTATCGATGATTCAAATATCTCTGCTAGGAGACTCACAATTTCCTCCCTAGCCTCCCACAACGTCATGGGGTACACTTCATCAGGTCCCAGGGATTTATCTACCTTGATGAGCTTTTAAGACTTCCAACACCTCCTTCTCTATTATACGTACATTCCTCAAAACTTCACTATTTATTTCCCCAAGTTCCCTAACATCCATGCTTTTCTCAACAATGAATACAGATGAGAAATATTCATTTAGGATCTCACCCACCCTATCCCTGTAATCCCACTTATTTACCATGGCTTTGGCTAACCTACACATTTTAGGACACTAAGAAGAAATTTAACATGTCCAATCCACCAAACCTACATCTTTGGACTGTGGGAGTAAACCAGAGCACCCAGAGGAAGCCACATAGACATGGGGAGAATGTGCAAACTCCACACAGACAGCCCCCCAAGTCAGAATTGATCCTGGGTCCCTGGCGCTGTGAGGCAGTAGTGCTAACCACTGTGCCACCGTGCTACCCACTCTATACATGCAATTTAAAAATAAATCCATGATTTGCAGCAGCATCACATTTTTGCCTCCATTTTGGTGAATACTATAATTAATCTCACAACGCTAGGTTAAAGTCTAACAGGTTTATTTACAATCGCAAGCTTTTCGAGCACTGCTCCTTCATCAAGTGAAGAAGGACTCCAAATAAACCTATTGGACTTTAACCTGGTGTTGTGAGACTTCTTATGGTGCCCATCCCAGTCCAACACCTGCATCTCCACATCATTATAATTAATGACAAATAAGATAAAAAAATAATGAAAATGAAACAGATGGAGACTCACTTGCTGATATTACTGAGCAGTGAAGGAAGACAGAGTATAAGAGAAAGCAAATTTAACCATCATATTTTCTTCCATGCGATATTTTTTGAAGAGATAACAGGGGATGTTCTGTCTCCAAAGATAAACCTTGGCTTCATGACAAAATATCTGGCTGCAGTACAAAACACTATTTTCAGATTTCTGAGTCCATGTTTCCAATTTGGAATCCTTTGGAACTGCATCCTGTTTTTTGAGTTTCAACAATCTTAGAAATCTAAAGGTAACATTTACCAAATTCAGCCAGCAAGTGGCACTGTAAGAGCAAATCAAACTGAATGAGAAAAGTCAATCCAAACATTCCTTCAGCACTATATCTGGATGGGTAAAGACATCATCACCATTTTGGGGCGGAAATTTGAATTGCTTGATGCTGGCCATCATTTTCTTCATGATAGTATTTAAGAGATGCAATGGCATCTTGCTGAATACATGCTGCTTTATCCGAGATGTGAGTTGGCTGACAGAACTTGAGTGACCGTAATCCAGATCACTCACAGAAATATGTACCAAATTGCTGAATTTCATTTCTAAGACATCCTGGAAGGTAGAAAATAATGATAGAATTTGATATTACAATCAAATTAAATCAACCAGCAGGGTATGTGGGTAAAGCTGGTTACCAGCGTTAGTGGGAATGAGCAACAGCATGATGCATGCTTCAATTTTTTTGTTTATATATCCAATTCAATCATCGCTTCTCGGCCTTTTGGCTAAGGTGAAATGTACTTTCGACATGCTGTGCTTGGTTGAAGTCATTAGGTTACATTTTAGCTTCATTTGAAGCAATTTTTAAAAGCGGCATCTTGGCCCTTTGGCTAAGATGCAAATAAGATCAAGCCTTGGAGGAGATGCTATGCCTACTTCAATCAGCTTGGATCATGTAGATCAAGCCCAGTCAGAAGGTGAGAGCCCTGTCTTGTCAGCTTGGATCAGGAATGTCTCACTTGTTGAGACTCTGAATTAGACTTGATTTGATCGAATTGGATAAATAAACAAATATATCCAATTCAATCCAATCAAAGCCCAATTCAGAATTTAATTGAGTGAGACATTCATGTTCCAAGCTGACAAGAGAGGGCTGTCACCTCCTGTCTTGAGCTTGATCTACATGATCCAAGCTGATTGGAGCAGGCAGTGCACCTTCTCCAAGGCTCAATCTCATTTGCATCGTAGCCAAAAGGCCGAGATGCTGCTTTAAAAAACTGCTTCAAGTGAAGCCTCAGTGTAACCACATGACTTCAACCAAGTACAGCATGTCAATACTACACTTGATCTTAGCCAAAAGGCCGATGCATGCTTCAATTTTTTTTGAGCAAGCAGATCTGATACTGGAGCAGCATTCTCATTTTAAACATTCATTTGTTCACTGATGATCTTCTTTAGTGCGCAGCTACCAGCGCTACCATTTCAAGTGCGTATGATTACAGAATATGTGTTCAGATTCAAAGGGCTTCAAAGTAACAGAAAATGATAAAATTAAAGGGATTAGTACATTGGGATATGTGAAGCATTCACAACAAAGTAGATGACTTAATAGCAGAGACAGAAATTAATGGTTGGAAGTTAAATTTTCAGGACTCTTAATTTTGAGAAGCAATACGCTAAGTGGAAATGAAGCAGAGTAGCCCTGATAAAAAAGGATGGAATATTAATAATAAAGGATCAAGTAAAGACAGTAGAGAGAAAGAAGCTTAGTTCATGTGATGGAATCTGTTGTTTCAAAGCTTATATTTTTTGAGACAGACTTGGGCTAACAGGTGGCAACTAACATTAGCTACGGTTCTTCTATTGCAACCCACAACTTTTCTCTATTTATTCATGGTGGGAGACACACATCTCCGGCCTTGAACAGGGATTTATGTGTGCGCCAGGAATGCATGTGCAGCTCCCAGAGCCGGTGAACAGTTGCCAGTCAGACTACGCTAGAAACTGGCGGGAAGGCAGGTAAGTCATTTAAATCTTTTTTGCATGGATTTGAAATATGTTTGGATCATTATTGGGGCCTTCCAGGTTCTGATTGAATCTCCCCCCCTCCTCCAGGAGGACTTCATTATGGTGGGGTTCAGACTAGGTCCCCACATTTGGGGAACTAGCAGGGGACCCTGTTGGAATGAAGTGGGGGGCAATTGGGGCCCCCCAAGAGGTGGGGTGGTGGGGGGAGTGGTCCACCCTGGCAGTGCTAGCCTGTGCCCCTGATACTGCCAAAGGGGCAAAGTGCCCATGCCCAGGGGGCACCTTGGCACTGCCCAACAGGCATTGGGCAGTGCCAAGGCAGTGGGGCCTTGGGTCAATCAGTGGTGGTGTGGGGTCCTACTGCCATTCTGCATGGTGATCAGTCTGGGATGAAGGAAGGGCAGCGATTGGGGCAGGCTGGGGTGGGGTGGTCTGCCAGAGCGGAGGGGGCCTGGCTCCTGGGGGCCTGATTCTGGGGAAGGGTCAGCAAGGAGGGGTCTGCCAGGGTGAGGGAGGTGGGAGAATTGCCACTGCTGGGGGGAGTGTTCTGTACATCTGGGCACTCCGAGATGGGGGAGTCAGGGCTGGCCCGGGAATTGTTGTGGGGGCTGCAATCGGGCCTTGGGGAGATCTGGAGGGGCAGCACTGCAGGGGCCCTGGACGGGCCAGTGATTGAGCTGGCCAGCAAACGGGGAGTTTGACAGACTGGGGCCACTGCACATGCACAGAATTCCAGAACTGTCAGATTCTGGCGCAAACAGGCCCTGTCCCCCGCGGTTTTTAATGAGATTCACGACTTCTGCAGCGCACAAAATGCAGAGATTCAGGTGAGAAGCTGAATTGACAGAACAGTCGGAATTTAGAAAAGTTCTCTCACCAATTCAGCATTTTTGGCAGAATCATGGCCATTCATGCCAGGCAATGACCACCTCCAACAAGAGAGGATCTAATCATCACCACATTCAATGGCATTACCATGGTTGAATTCCCCATTAACAACATCCTGGGGGTTACCACTGATCAGAAATTGACTGTACCAGCCATATAAACACTGAGGCTACCAGAGCAGGCCAAAGGCTAGGAATCATCTGGCAAGTAACATACCTCCTGACACGCGCCCCCCCTCCCCCCACCTCCCTCCACAAAGCCTGTCCACCATCTAAAAGGTACAAGTCTGGAGTGTAATGGAATACCCTCCATTTGCCTGAATGATTGCATCTCCAACATTCAAGAAGCTTGACAGCATCCAGGACAAACCAGCTCACTTGATTGCTACCTCTTTCACAAACAGTTAATCCCTCCACCACAATGGCAGCCATGTGTACCGTATACAAGATGCACTGCAGGAACTCATGAAGGTTCCTGAGGCAGCACCTTCCAAACCCACAACCATTACCATCTAGAAGGACAAGAGCAGCAGATACCTGGGAACATCATTACCTGGAAGTTCCACTCCAAGTCACTCACCATCCTGATCTTCACTGTTACTGGATCAAAATCCTGGAACTCCCTCCCTAAAATCACTGTGGGTTACCTCCACCTCAGGTACTACAGTGATTCAAGAAGGCAACTCATTACCAACTTCTGAAGGGAACCTAGGGTTAGGCAATAAATGCTGGCCTTTTTAAAATGTTTGAACCATCCATTCTGCCAGTCCATTCAAAGACTGATGATAAAGTTCTGTTCAGGTGTGTTGGATACCATTAAAGAACACAAGATTCTGAAGATCACCACAAGTAAAGGCTGTGTCTTATCGGAAACCAGGACTTCCGGTATTCCGTGCATGTTGGAGCTTTGCTGTAATTTCTTGATTGTAGCCTAAGTGGTTGCGTAGCCGATGTGGTGCACTTCCAGCCACTTGAGTGTGTCCACCATAATTAAAACCATAAAATCCATAAGGGGACCTGCAAAGTCAATATGGCCGACCACGACATTCCCATGTAGAAAAGCTGAGAGTGGGAATTTTTGATTTTCCTGCACAGATCACATTGTTTTACCAAATCTATGATGTCGGAATCAAAACTGAGCCACCAGACCTAACTCTTGGCCAGAATCTTCATTTTTGATATTTCCAGGTGGCAATTATGTATCAATTACTCAGTACCCTAAATCATGATCCTGTCCTCATTACTAAGTTCAGCTTTGGTAATGAGGTAGGATTTCATTTCTTCATTGGATTGTCCTGAGAATCCCTTGTACAAGATCATGTGCCCCATTTTGGAAAAGGTTGGATCTTTTTGGGTCCAGGCTTTAATCTTCCTTGTTGTCACTGGCAAGGTCTCCAGAAAGTTCAGAGTATTCACAACCTCTCCCACTATTGGTAAAGAAGCCAGGCTTGTGGGCATGGGAGGTGACTCAGTGCATTACCTTTCCGCATTTCAGGGCAGTGTTCCAGAAGATATTCATAGGCCGCCGATATTAAGATCCTGAGCTGTATTTGAGCAGAGGCAATGTGGGAAATTGCTTTGCCCTCTTTAAAAAGGTTCAGTATATGGTTTATGGTCAATACTATAAAAAACTGTTGGCACTAGACATATTGATGGACCTTTATCATATCAAATATGACTGTCAACCCTTCCTTCTCAATTTAGGAATATCTTTGTTCAACATCTGAAACAGGTTCTGGAGGCATACGTGATGGGCTTCTCAGCCCCATCTTTCCAATGACGTGATAACATTGCACCAACCCCATACGGGGAAGAATTAAATTCTTTCTTGAAATGGGCCAGTAAGTTAGATGACAGTAACTGACATTTAACTTTAGAAAAAGTCTCCCTGCAGAGCTTCCCAGGACTATCTGTGGTATTTTTGTAGTTGGGTTTGCAAAAGAACCAGCATGAAAGCCAAATTCTGAATAAACTTTCCATAATAATTGACTAATCCCAGGAAGGATTTTAACGCCGTGATGTTCCTAGGAGTCAGTGACTTCTTGATGGCCTTTAACTTATTCTCTACTGGATGAAACCCTTGCCATCTAGTTAGTAGCCTAAATAAGTAACTTTGGCCACTTGGAAAACGCATTTCTTCTTCAAGTGAACTCCCGCTTTAGAAAATCTTTGTGAGACTTCTTCGAGGTGGTCAGGTGTTCCTGTTCTGAAACCTCTGTGAAGAAGACATCATCTAAGTATATTGCTATCTTTGGTAGTTCTTAAAGGATGATCTCCAATAGGCGACATGGTGGCACAGTGGTTAGCACTGCTGCTTCACAGCCACAGGGACCCGGATTTAATTCTGGCCTCGGGTCACTGTCTGTGTGGAGTTTACACATTCTCCCCATGTTTGCATGGGCTTCTTCCGGGTGCTCCGATTTCCTCCAACACTCCAAAGATGTGCAGGTTAGGTTGATTGGCCATACTAAATTGACTCTAGTGTCAGGGAATTAGCAGGGTAAATATGTGGAGTTATGGGAATAGGGCCTGGGTGGGATTGTGGTCAGTGCAGACTCAATGGGCCAAACGGCCTCCTTCTGCACTGTATGATTCCATAACACTTTGAAAGATGGCACACACTGACGAGACCCTGAAGGCAAAAAGGTATGTTCACAGAGTCCCTTATGTCTGTTGATTGTCACATATTTCCAGGAGGATGGTTCACATTCAAAATGTCTTGCCACCTGTTAACTTTTCATACAAATCTTCGATCTGGAGCATGGGGTACCTATCAAGTTTAAGAACTCGATTGACCATTAGCTTATAATCCCTAGAAAGACAAACTGATTTATTAAGATTAAGAACAGGGATTATGGGCACGACTCATTCTGCAGATTTCAACAGTCTTATTATAACAAGGTTTGAAAATGCACTAGTTCAGTTTTCACCTTCTCCAGCATGGAGTAAGGAACTGGTCTGGCTCTGAAATACCTAGGTGTAGCATCAGGGTCAATGTCGATCTATTTTCCCCAGGCCCTCCTGTAAAACTCTAGGGTATCTACAGCTCCCCCATGCCTAGCCTAAAGATCTCCAACCAGTTGAGCCGAATCTATAGGAGCCAATCTAACCCTATTAAGCTTGGTCCATGCCTCCATACAATAATGACTGGGAGAGGAGCCTAAGTCCATCTATAAGTCACTGGAGCTACTGTGGTGCTTTTTATTTGTAAAGATTCCTCGTTGTTAGATGGCTAGCCTAACCTTTGTATAGAATCATAGATAGAATCATAGAATCCCTACAATGCAGAAGGAGGCCATTCAGTCCAATGAGCTGCACTGACAACAATCCCACCCAGTCCCTATCCCCATAACCCCACATATTTAGCCTTCTAAATCCCTAACACCAAGGGTCAATTTAGCATGGTAGGAAACAAGAACACCTGGAGGGAATCTACATGGACACGGGGAGAATAAGCAAACTCCAGACAAACAGTCACCTGAGGCCGAATTGAACTCGGGCCCTCGTGTTGAGGCTGCAGTGCTAACAATCATGTGCCACCATGCCAACCTCAGGAATTGGATGCCTGATTGGAGGTGCTTATAGATCTGTTTTCTGATAACGGAGACTGTGGCTCCAGTGTTCATCTCCACCTTCAAGGGACAGTGATAGTATTTCACCATTATCAGGACAACCTTTGTTTTTACAACATGATTCAGTTGCAGTGTTAATTAACATTAGGTTATCTCAGGAGGAGGGAATACCTACATGGTACACTCAGGTCCAGTCTTGGCTTTCTTCCCAGGCAACAAACATTTTACATGTTCCTGAAACATCACCATGGCTGTGTTTCTTGACAGTGCTTGTCAACTGGTAGCTACACCTCTCTGGAATATGTTCTTTAACACTCTTCGAATTGTCCCTACTGTTCCTTAGCTGGTGGTGACATTAAGGGTCTTATATCGAATGGGATCTTTTAATGCCTGATTGACACAAGCACTATCCATTAAGGACAGGTTGCATCAAGTCTCTCCCCTAGTTGGAAGACATTGCCCCTGATGCCCCTTGAAGCGCCTGAGCCCCTTTTTCTGTGTCCTCAAGTGACAAATCTACCTCGGCGGCTTTTTTCAAAAGTCCAGATTGGTTCTGCCAACAATGTTCTTTTGGATGGTTAGGCCATTTATGCCACATACCAATCTGTCCTGCAACATTTCATTAAGAGATGGTTCAAATTTGCAGAGTTCAGCTAGTTTCCACAACCTAACCAAGAACTCAGTGACAGATTCCCCAGGGGTTCTCCCAGCCATGTTCAAGTGATATCACTGGAGAATTACGGGGGGTTTTGGGTCATAGTGCTTTTTTTTTAACCAGGTCTACTAGCACATTAAAAGTGCATTCAGATGCCCCTGACTCAAAAATTTATCACACCGAAAGTCAGGACCCTGTTAACAATATCATTTTTGCTTATTGTCTCTTTCAATGTTGTTAGCATGGAAGAAGTAATGCATGCTCTCAGTGTATTGAGCCCAGTCTGCCCCATTGATGTCATAGGGCTCAAGTTTCCCAAAGAGAGGCACAAGAGTATTTTCTTAACAGAGAGTTACTTGACTCACAGAGTTGTCTGGAAAGAATGATGGAGGGAAAAAATATTTTTCTCTTTGTTTGGTGGAAATAATGAATAATTCTACCAAACACCAGTTTTCCATCACCAAAATCCTTGATTGTACACCAAGGGAAAAAAGCCACTCCTGTGCCTTGCAATCAGCTAGTCTTCAGCTCGAGACCTACAGCATCAGTCTGGGTAAAATGAGAGGCTGAAAACCTCCTCTCGCTGCTTCCCATTGGGAAACCCTCCGCTCACTCAATAAGGCAGCTCGTACTCCACGAAGCCCATGGGTAGATCTATTCATGATTTTCTCCTTAGTTGGCAGAACAGTTAACAATATTGATTTGCGAAAAGGCGATTGACAAGTTCCAATAACAGATTGAGCCAAAACAACCTTTGCTTCTATAATCCTTTAGCAATGTGGATTCATTCCACCAGGAATGAGGAATGCACCTTTCAAAGATTGAAACCAATTCACTGCAGGATTACACAACTGTGTTGCATATATAGATGATCTATTCTGCAGTAATACATGGGAAGCATGTGTGGAACATGTAAGTGCACTATTTGATACACAATAAAAAGGCTGATTTGTTGATAATTTTGGCAAAGTATAAGTTTGCCAAGGCCAAAGTCATCTATATGGCACATGTCATGGGGCAAGATCAATTGTTGCCCAGAGAAGTTAAAGTTTAAGCAATTATGGACTTTCCTGTCTCTTTCAGTGTTACAGTGAGTAACTCATCTCCTGCCTCTCCAAAGCCTGTCCACCATCTACAAGGCACACGTCAGGAGTGTGACAGAATATTCTGCACTTTGCCTGGATGGGTGCAGCTTCAACAACACTCAAGAAGTTTGACACCATCCAGGACAAAGCAGCTCACTTGATTAGTACCACATCCACAAACATCTACTCCCTTCCCCACAGACCCTCAGTAGCAGCAGTGTGTATTATCTACCAGATGCAATGCAGGAATTCACCAAAGAGCCTTAGTCAGCACCTTCCAAACCAATGACAACTTCCATCTAGAAGGACAAGGGCAGCAGATAAATGGGAACACCACCACTGCAAGTTCCCTCCAAGTCACTCACCACCCTGACTTGGAAATGGGTGCTAGGAGAGTTAAGGATCTAGAGGAGTATACAGGTTGTAGGAAGGAGCTTAAAAAGGAAATTAGGAGAGCCAGAAGGTGTCATGAGAAGGCCTTGGTGGTAAGATTAAGGAGAACCCCAAGGCGTTCTACAAATATGTGAAGAGTAAAAGGATGAGATGTGAAGGGATAGGACCTATAAAAGGTGAAGGGGGAAAAGTCTGTGTGGAACCAGAAAAAATGGCAGAGGTGCTTAATGAGTACTTTGCCTTGGTATTCATGGTGGAAAATGATCTGGGAGGTTGTATTTGCAGGTTTGCGGCAGACTGAAAAGATTGAGTATGTGAACGTTAAGAAAGTGGATGTGTTGGAACTATTAAATTCTATCAAAATAGATAAGTCGCCGGGACTGGGTGAGATCTACCCCAGGTTACTGTGGGAGGTGAGGGAAGAGATTGCTGAGCCCCTGGCGATGATCTTTGCGTTGTCAATAGAGACGAGAGGTTCCGGAGGATTGGAGGATTGCGGATGTGGTCCCTATTTTCAAGAAAGGGAACAGGGATAGACCGGGAAATTACCAACTGGTGAGTCTGACCTCAGTGGTTGGTAAGTTGATGGAGAGGATACTGAGGGACAGGATTTATGAACATTTAGAGAAGTTTAGTATGATCAGAAATAGTCAACACGGCTTTGTCAAGGGCAGGTCATGCCTTACGAGCCTAGTTGAGTTCTTTGAAAATGTGACTGAACATATTGACGAAGGGAGAACAGTGGATGTGGTTTACATGGACTTCAGCAAGGCATTTGATAAGGTCCCCCATGCAAGACTTCTTGAAAAAGTGAGAGGGCATGGGATCCAATGGGCTGTTGCCTTGTGGATCCAGAACTGGCTTGCTTGCAGAAGGCAGAGAAGGGTTGTGGATGGGTCTTTTTCTGCATGGAGGTCACAAGCATCCTAGAACAGGGATCTGTTGTAGGATGCTTGCTGTTTGTCATTTTCATAAATGACCTGGATGAGGAAGTGGAGGGATGGGTTAGTAAGTTTGCCGACAACACAAAGTTTGGTGGTGTTGTGGATAGTCTGGAGGGATGTCAGAAGTTGCAGCGGGACATAGATAGGATGCAAGACTGGGCAAAGAAGTGGCAGATGGACTTCAACACAGATAAATGTGTAGTGGTCCATTTTGGCAGGTCCAATGGGATGAAGGAGTACAATATCAAGGGTAAGACTCTTAGCAGTGTTGAGGAGCAGAAGGACCTTGTGGCCCGGGTCTACAGGACTCTTAAATTGGCCTCACAGGTGGAGGATGTGGTCAAGAAAGCGTATGGTGTACTAGCCTTCATTAATCAAGGGATTGAGCTGTGGAGTCGGGAGGTAAAGCTGCAACTTTATAAGACCCTTGTCAGACCCCACTTGGAGTACTGTGCGCAGTTCTGGTCGCCTCACCACAAGAAGGATGTGGAAGCTATTGAGAGGTTGCAGAGGAGATTTACAAGGATGTTGCCTGGATTGGGTGGCATGCCTTATGAGGATAGGTTGAGGGAGCTAGGTCTTTTCTCCCTGGAGAGACGAAGGTTGAGAGGTGACCTGATAGAGGTTTATAAGATGTTGAGAGGTATAGATAGGGTGGGTTCTCGGAGGCTATTTCCCAAGGCTGAAATGGTTGCTACAAGGGGACACAGGTTTAAGGTGCTGGGGAGCAAATACAGAGGGGATGTCAGGGGTAAGTTTTTCACTCAGAGGGTGGTGAGTGAGTGAGTGAGCGGCTGCCGTCGGTGGTGGTAGAGGTGAACTCGTTGGGGTCTTTTAAGAGACCTCTGGATGAGTACATGGGATTTAATGGGATTGAGAGTTACAGATAGGCCTGGTAGGTATGGATATGATCTGCGCAACTTGTGGGCCGAAGGGCCTGTTTGTGCTGTAGTGTTCTTTGTTCTATGTTCTATATATCGCTGCTCTTTCACAGTTGCTGGGTCAAAATCCTGGAATTCTCTTCCCTAATAGCATTGTAAGTCAACCCACAGAACATGAACTACAGCAATCAAGAAGGTAGCTCACCGCCACCTTCTGAAGGGCAATTAGGGATGGGCAATAAATGCTGGCCAACCAGCGAATCCATGTCCCATGAATGAATACATAAAACTCCTCTGATCCTACAGCAGATGACTTCTCTTTTTATCACTTTGTGAACATTCTGACTGAACAAAAAAGAAGCATTTTCCTATTTGCATATTTTTTAGAACTTCAAAACTCTACTGAAACAACGTCTATGTGTGTCCTTTCGTCTTGTGTACGGTATAGGCTCCACTATATTGAGAAATGTTTATTTTTGACCTCTTCGCCAAATATTTGCATCCTGCCTGCGAGAATGACTCTGACTTTCCTGTGACTCATTTCTTCAACTCCCCCTCACATTCTTATTCTGAACTTTCTCTCTTTGACTTCCTACACAGGTCAAACCAAACTCAACGCAAGTTTCAGGAATAACATTTCATCTTTTTCCCTGGCACTATGAAATCTTTATGTTTCTGAACATTGACTTTAAACCTTCGCTCTATCCCTCTCTTCCTTTCAAGTTTCTCCAAATTACTTCAATCCCCTGCCTCTTGAAGATACTTATTCCCAGGCTTCTCACTGATTTGGCTATTTTTAACATTATTTTGGTTTTTTAAATGTCTTTTCACTGCTTTAAGTAAAATGATCTTTATAAACTTTGACTAGCTATTGCTTTTTTCCTAGTTTTTAATAAACTGTATAAATCATTGCATCTAGAATTGTCTGTGACAGGCCTCAGCTCACTTGGTGCCATGGGCCTATCAATGTGGGAACAACGGTGGCCAATTTAATTGTGGGAGAGGCTGCACTTTAGTCTCTTGATGGTGCAAAACCTCCCCTGATTACACTGGAGGGCAGGAGGATTGATGTGAAATTCACAGTGGCAGGATGTGAATGAGGCTCATTAATGAGTCAATTGACACCCATTATTACTGAGCCCACTGCAATTTAGTGGTGGTTTAGAGATTAAATGTAAACATGGCTTCCCTGTATCCTCGGAAAGCTGCAGCCTCCCAAAGAGGGTCCCTTATAGTCAGTACTGTGTGCCCAATTGAGGAACCTGCATCAGGAAGCTGAAGTGGCTATTGGAAGTCACAGCCTACCCTTACCTCTCTCCTTAGGCCTGTAGTCCCATGATAATTCTGGATCTCTAGGAGCTGCATTGCTGCCATAGTCACTGCTCACTCTAACAGCATGTGGAGCTGCCAGCCTCTGTGTGGCCAGAAGCTGTCAGTGGGCAGGACTTCCACCAACAGTGATTTCAATTATGAGGAAGGCCCGATTGTGGTTCACTGCCAGTTCTCCAAAAGGAGTACGAGGCCCCAGTCATTCCAACAAAATCCTGGCCATAGTTTGTGCTTCATTTCCTTCCTTTCCTTTATCCCTTGTTTTGTTTGGACTGGTTGAATTTCTTGCTTCCAGTTTTCATGAGCAGCAATGTTTGTTTGATCTGAGGAACCACATGTAATTGATTTCAGTTTGGACCCCAGGTAATGGGGACTGGAGTAGCCCAAAACTGGCTCATTTTGTGCAGCCACCATTGTTAAAGGGGCTCTCCACTGGCCAGTTACTAGGCCCACCTAATATGAAAATGGTTCTGACATCATACGTAGAATCTTGAGTGCAATCTTTACAGACAAAAGCCTTACTGAGCAGAGCAACAGAAGAGGCTTAGGGAACAATAATGTTCAAATTAGTTTTGTGGCTTTGGAGAACTAGTTTCCACAAGGATAATTGGATTACTGTCTCTATGAGTCCCTCTTCCTCACAATCGCACTCGTCCTTTTTCTCCAGACTAACTTTCCTGCTGGACTCCAAGCCACCCAATATTGAGCCATGGAGGTCCAGAAGAAGATCCTTTTGGTGTCCACAACTTGCCAGAGGCACAGTGATCAGGTCCAGCTCTCAAAATGGACCAAGAGAGGTATTGAAACATTCCTCCGGAACTAGGGCCAAAGTAATTATCGTCACAGGAAAAGGGAGAAAGTGACACTTTACAGTCTTATCAATAACTCTATAAAATTATGAATAATTAAGAACCACAGGGATGATTTTTGTGTAGCATGTTCAGGCATTGATGATCCTCTGATGTGTCCAAGATGTGGCCTTAAGCTAAAATGTTTGTTCAGCTCATGGTTAGTACAAGTTGTCATTTCAGTAAAGGCGTTGAAGCCAGTGCTTGGAATGGCCACCCGGAGGCTTGTTTAAGGTTATTAAAATGCCTGCTACTGCTCATGAAGAAGACTGCGGGTCATTTTGATGGCTTGTGCTTGTCCTAAAGTCCTTTCCTATCAGCAGGTATGTGCTGGGGGATAAATATGATACTGATGTTGAAATCACATGCTACTTAAAGGGATACTCACCATTTCATATTGATTAGCTGCTGGAGCTGTGAAGAGAATGTCTGAAACATAACTTTCTGGGCCATCTCAATTGTCAAGACTTTAACAACACTTGAACAATTTTTATTCTGGAAATTCGCTGAAGACTTCATCAGAAAGGAGTAAGTGCTGTGCTACTCCTTACTTATGTCTAGTAGAAATCACTTGGAGAAGGGCACTGCTTGGTAATGAAGAGTCCCTCTTCATCTGGTGGAATGGGAGGAGAGCACGAGACCAGGTGAACCAGCATCAGCTGCTATGGGAGAGAGAGGCAGGAAATTGAAGTATGTTTCTTCCACTCCGCAGATACAGAACATCCTTCCTCTTTCACCAAAACATCCAAATTGATTGCTGTGCCTGTATGTTAACATTCTGTGATTCATTTATGAGGCATCCCGATCCTTCGGTATACCAACATTTATTAATCTCTCAGCTTTTAAAAAATATTCTCATTCTGCCTACCAAAGGGAGTAGTTTCACTTTTCTCCACTTAATACTCCATCTGCCACTTTGTATCCCATCCACTTACTGGTCTTCATCCCATTACAGCCTATTAATGTTACAGCTTACTTTCCCACCTAGCTCTGTACAAATGACTCTACACTATGAATGCAGAATATCATAGATAGAATCATAGAATCCTACAGTGCAGAAGGAGCCATTCAGCCAATCAAGTCTGTACCGACCATAATCCCATCCAGGCCCTATCACCATAACCTCATATATTTATCCTAGCTAGTCCCCCTGACACGGGGGGGGCAATTTAGCATGGCCAATCCATCTAACCTGCACATCTTTGGACTGTGGGAGAAAACCAGAGCACCCGGAGGAAACTCATGCAGACACGGGGAGAACATGCAAACTCCACACAGACAGTGACGCAAGCCAGGAATCTAATCCAGATCCTTGGCACTATGAGGCAGCAGCACTAACCACTGTGCCACCATGTCATCCACCAATATGATCTTGAAAGTTAACGCCCATTATTCAGGGAATATCTGTAATGGTTTCATCCCAGGATGCTGTGAAACACATGCAGAAAATTATTCTAATGGCATGCAGTCAGATTTTGTTTGTTTTTCAGAGTCTCAGCCTCCAGCATTGAGTTCATTTATAGAACAGGGACATTGATAACACTGTTGTCTGGATTGCTCAGTAAGGTTTCCTTTACAGGAGCTTAGTTTATTTTTACTCATTCACGGCTAGACCAGCATTTATTGCTCATTCTTACTTGCCCTTGTGAAGGCGGTGGTGAGCCAGCTTCTTGAACTGCAGTAGTCACAGATATAGGTACCCCCATAGTGCTTTTCAGACAGGAGTCCCATGCTTTTTACCCAGCAACAGACAAGGATTGGTGGCGACATAGTTCCAGTGATAGTGAAGGAACATTAATTCCAACATGGTTTATTGGCAAAGGTTTGGATTTTTTTTCACATTCAGAATTAATGCATCTTACCCTTTTATTAGTGTTTATTGTCAGGTAGTCTGCCATTTTTACGGTTTTGGTGGTTATTCTGCTGGTATTTTCCTTCATTTTCCTCACTTGCTTTTGATATTTAAATCACACTGGACAAATGTGCCATGGGCCAGCTCAACTCAATTTTACCATTGCACGGTTGGAGATTAAGTCTGTTTAGCCTTCTGAATCATGTTTGTCACCACTTCATAACAATGCTTTTGTTCTAACCACATGTTTTCCATATTGCTTATTCTCAAAATTTCGTTTTCCCTTTGCGTTCTCACCACAGATACAAGCAGGATCAAGGTGCTAGGCAGGCAGAGTGAGCAGCCAGATACATCAATAACTATAATCACTGTTAATTTCACTGGGTATTGGTTACGCTTCTAGTAATACGAGAACTTCACTTTCACTTTCTTAACCAGAATTTAGTTCATCAGGTGATAATAGCAGCGCACAAAGCCAGGGAAAGAACCTTGCTCAGTAAATAATGGTATGCACTTCAATGCAAGGACTCTAGTGAATAAAGCAGAATAACAGATAGACATGAGGGAGTTTGATATCACAGAGATATCACTGAAACTTAAAAAAAGCAGAGATGGTAACTCAACATTTCTTGTTAAAGGGATTTTGGAAGGTCTAAAAGGGGGAATTAAAAAAGGAATAAGGTCAGCTGTGAGAATGGATAAGGTATGTAAAGATCATCAAATGAGACCATATGATTTGAACTGAAAATTAATAAAAGGGCAATCACTACAGACCCCCAAACAGTCAGACAGGGAATGAAGAGTAAATATGTTAGCAAATTGGAGGCAGAGTGGTAGCATTTCCACTCTGACATCTGGAAGTAGTTCATCCTTTGAATGTATTCCCTTGCTACGGTACCTTCTTCTCCTTACTGGCACCTCCTTGCAATGTCCTCTATGGCCTTTTGCCATACTTTTCACCCACCCCATCCCCAAAGCGGTCCCTGCAGGTGGCCATGTGTTTGTTGCTGTCCATATCTCTGTCTCTGCAATTCTGTCCCCTCAAGTTCTCCTCCTCATTAGAGGACCCACCTCCTGAGTGGATGATGCCATTAGCCCACAAGTGCTGCTGTTCTGAAGGGCCATTCAGTTATTGGTTCCTCAACACACACTATCCACTATCCACCCAGCCCCTCTAACTGGACCCATATGTCAGCAGCCAGATAGAACTTTGGAGGCTCATCCCCAAAGCTCCTGGACTCTCTTTCCTTGTGGAATACTGCCCCAGCATTCCTGTGAAGGCATGCTGCCTCACCCAGCAGCTGTCAAGTATAGAATTCATCTCAGCTGCCAGTACAATTTTGCCTTTAAATATCTGCTAGAGCCCTGGCTTCCCTTGGCCTCTGTGTAATCTCTGTAAATCCAGTCAATTGGATGTTTACCTAACTTAACCAGCTCTCAATTACTTGTTTGCCAGAAAGGCACACCATTCACATTTCGTTTACTGTCTGCTGCTGGTAAAGACCTGGCATGTTGACATTGGTAGTTCATGCCAACACCATATGATTTTATGTTCCCCCGCCTCTAAGGCCATTCCCAGTGGGACTGGAAAATCTCAGCCCAGATGTGAAGACTAAGCATTTATTGAGATCTTGGCCTCCTGACCATTAACAATAAATGCCATTCAATCTTACTGCAGTTTCAACCCCAAGGTTCGCAGCCCTGGGGAACCCATGCAGCAGTCACTCATTCCAAATCAGATTTAATAGCACATGATAGAACCTAATTTAAATATGCCCATGGTGGAACTGCTTATTCAGTGCAGTGCCAACATGAGAGGCTCAGGAGGTATTCATACAAACATAAAATGTGGAAGTAAAATGATTAGGAGGCATCCCTTTTGGAATTGGACATTCCAAAGCGTCCCAGCATGGAGTGAATTGGCCTTCCATAAAACCTGCCCATCTACCCTGTCCTTGCACCACTTCACTCCCACTCCGTTTCTTTGTTAATATTGAGCTGAAGCTGTCAAGTGCATAGACAGAGCTGTTACCTGTCTGGTTTAGAACTGAACTGCCCAATTCTTGAATAAGTTACCTGGAAATTCCATGAATTTTTGTCAGTTGCAGGTTTTCTTGTTTAACACACCCATATTCATAGTAGGATTGGCACTCCTTCCCAACCATTCTGTAACTCACCTCTGTACTAGTGACGAACGAAACTGAAATTTCGTTCTTCTAATTCTGTGTGGCAATTGTCTGCCCTGAAACTTTGGACCTCTTTGAAGGGAGAGAAACGTTAGGGCTGACTGATAAAAGACTTTTCTATATGCATAAGGCATAAAAAGAAAATCCAGAAGTATTTTCCAATCCTGCTCATATTTTGTGCTTATTGCCAAACATCATTTGAACAGATTTTAGAACCGAAAAGGTTCACCATGGAAGGCTTCTGCAGAAATTGCAGATGTATGGGATTGAGGGTAATTGGATTAGGAATTGGCTGGCGGATAGGAGACAGAGGGTGGTGGTTGATGGTAAGTATTCGACATGGAGTTCAGTTACGAGTGGTGTGCCTCAGGGATCTGTTTTGGGGCCACTGCTGTTTGTAATTTTTATAAATGATCTGGATGAGGGTATAGTTGGGTGGATTAGTAAATTTGCTGATGACACCAAAGTCGGAGGTGTGGTAGATAGTGAGGAAGGGTGTCTTAGTCTACAGGGAGACTTGGACAAGTTGCAGAGCTGGGCCGAGAGGTGGAGGATGGAGTTTAATGCAGAAAAGTGTGAGGTAATTCACTTTGGCAGGAATAACGGATGTGTAGAGTATAGGGCTAACGGTAGGACTCTGAATAGTGTGGATGAACAGAGGGATCTAGGTGTATATGTACATAGATCCCTGAAAGTTGGGAATCAAGTAGATAGGGTTGTTAGGAAGGCATACGGTGTCTTGGCGTTTATTGGTAGGGCGACTGAATTTAGGAGTCGCAGCGTCATGTCGCAACTGTACAAAGCTCTGGTGCGGCCGCACTTGGAGTATTGTGTGCAGTTCTGGTCCCCATATTATAGGAAGGATGTGGAGGCTTTGGAGAGGGTGCAGAGGAGGTTTACCAGGATGTTGCCTGGTATGGAGGGGAGGTCCTATGAGGAGAGACTGAGGGATTTGAGGTTGTTTTCGTTAGAAAGAAGGCGGCTACGAGGGGACCTTATTGAAACATATAAGATGATTAGAGGTTTAGATAGGGTGGACAGTGATAGCCTTTTTCCTCGGATGGAGAAAGCTAGCACGAGGGGGCATAGCTTTAAATTAAGGGGGGGTAGTTATAGGACGGATGTCAGGGGTAGGTTCATTACCCAGAGGGTGGTGAGGGATTGGAATGCCCTGCCTGCTGCAGTTGTAAATGCGCCTAGTTTGGGGGCATTTAAGAGATCCGTGGATAGGTTTATGGATGGTAAGGGTTTGGTTTAGGTTAGAGGGTCATTGTTTTTTAACAGGTCGGCGCAACATCGTGGGCCGAAGGGCCTGTTCTGCGCTGTAATGTTCTAAGTTCTATGTTCTATGAAAATGTATAATTATCTATTTATAATTACCAGTAAAGTGAAGTGCTGCAGCAGCCAATTAGAATAAATTGTTAGATGATGCCTCCGCTGTGAACACAAATGAAAGAATGTGCATCCGCCCAACTATCAGAAGCATCCAGCATGTTCAGACACATGTGAGTGAACGGAGGTTTGGTAGGAGATAAAGAGATATGTAATTTCACGCCACGCTCCAACATAATTAGAAGGCAGATTTCCAACTTTAAAAAAAACTTTTTTTGCTTGTTATGAAACTTACCTACGTTCATGAAAAAAAATGAGTTTACATTAAATCACTAAACAGGAAACTTCAGTGTTTTGGAGAAGCTTGAAACACACTTTTTCTTGAAGACTTTTTCTTCGGCGTATGTTTTAATCCCCACCCTAGTGCACCCATTAATCACTGAAAAGATGTAAGGATGTGTTTGGCAATCTAACCGGCAGTTGAAGACTGGATCAGTGTAAACATGCAGTAATACTTCCAGCTAAAGGCAGGTGAAGCAACATACCTCAGACAGACACAAGTCCAGACATACCTCGGAAAGAGCTACCCTCAATTGACTCATAATCAGTTACTCAAGCTACGAGTGTATTGTTTGATTCAAACACCTTGGGTTGTACGGCAGATGAGCTTAGTAAACCTTTATCATCAAAATCTCTTCAGAAGGTAAGAAAACTAAAATGGGGGCTTGTTCCTGAATATTTTAAACAATTCTTCGATATTCAATGATTGTTGAGCTTTTTGTTGTTTGATGATTTGAAGGAGCTGAGCTTGTGAACTTTGTCTTCTGGTTGTACATTTGTGACCATTGCACTTATCTATGAGTATTAGATCCTGGGTCAGACATTCCAGACTACATGCAAACTTCCGTTAGGAAGTTTGGAGTTTTAAGATTATTTCTGGCAGGGCATGATGTTACTCGATAAATTGTACTTGGAACTGGGTGTTAAGTGGAATTGCAGTATGTTACTGCTTAATGTTGTGCTGCATGATACGGTGTGTTTATTTTTGTAATTTGAATGCCTCCAGAAACAAATATAAACAGTATATAATAAAAAGTCTGTGCATGCATGTTTGGATAATTTTTAGGAATAATTTAACAGAATATTTGTTGTCTAAGCCTGAATCCCATTCGTCACCATTCTGCATAAACTTATAGAGTTATAAAGATACATTTAATTGTGAAAGCATTCTGTTCTAGTTTACTGTTGAGAATTATACTTGATGCTTTGCTGTCCTATAATCACAGTCTCTATTGCAGCTCAACCACTGTAGAAGTTCCATGTTGTATTTTGATTTTCTTATTCTTACATGGCTATTAACCATGTAGTGCTGCCTCATGTAAGCCTGTTATTTCTGATATGTTGACAATCCTTTTTCATAACTTTGCCTATATCAATTTGATTTTTAAATTAATATTTCACTTAGACTGTATTGGTAATTGCGACCTATTTGCTAGTCAATCATATCACAAGTATTTAATTAACTGTTCGTTAATAGCTCAGTGTGAAAGTTGTGTTTAATAAATAGTTTATCTTTCCAAAACTACTCAGTATGATTCAACTAGGGAAGGAAGCTATCACCAGTACCCTCATGCAGAAGATTACATTTGTATAAATGTTGGATAAAGGTAGGATCAAAATCTCCTGTGATGTTCACAAAGCCAAACAACCTTTCAAAACCCATTGGGCTGTATTTAATGTTCTCTTGCGAGATCAGGGAGCTGGAAGGGATGATGTGATTAAGTTCTGGCCAACCAATTAGCAACCAAGTCTGGTCTGGGAGCACCACATCAGATCAGATAGTGAGGTCAGGCCATGACCAGAAGTAGATTCCTGTGTTTAATTAAAGGACAGCCAACAATGGGGAGCATGTTCAGGGCCAGCAGAATTAATTAGCAGATTGTCATTTTTGAGGAACAGTAACACTGGTTCCAGAGGATTAAAGAGGCAAGGATCTATGGGCAGAATATCTGTCATCATTCTGGTGGCTATTATGCCAGCTGTGTCTTGTGCCAGTCCCGGATAACGTAGGATGAAATATCATTGCTCATTCAGGGCAGCCTTGCACTAGATCAGAGTGTCCATTCCCCTCCTCGCATGGCAGTGGCTGCTAAGAGCATTGGCGGATTTGACAGTTTGATGATGACTCCTCCAGGCGGCAACTGAACATCAGAATGTTCTCATTCTGCAGGATGGGGAGAAGATCTTCCCACCATACTAAGCAAGCCTGGATGGAGGTGGCAGAGGAGGTCAGCAGCTTTGGGGTCACCCAAGGCTGCAGTGCCACAAGAAACTGAACAACCTTTTCCATTCTGCAGGGGTGAGTGGCAAACCTTGTTCCTGATGTGGGCTGTCAGCTTTGGGAGGGTGTGCAGGTGATAGGCATGGGATGTGGAGAAGGGGTTCATGATTGGGCAGTGACCAGAATGCATAAACAAGGAGCTTTGTTGTGGCAGAGGGAGGAGTGTGTTTGTCTCATTGGAAGGATGGGAGGATTCACATTACGCCAGGGCCAGAGCATATTTCTGAAATGTGGCAATCTCTTATTCAACCTCCTCTGAAGAATAGAGGGTAGATAATCTTTATCTCTTCTCCAATAGCTCAGTCATCAGCCCCAGCAGCCACTATTCCCAAAGGACTGGCATTGAAATCTGATGAAGAGGAAGGGGATCTCTGGCGGGTCTGGGTAAGATGCTCTTTCAGAGAGTTGGTGCAGACTCAATGGGCTGAGAGGTCTCCTTCTGCGCTGTAGGGATTCTGTGGGTTCTATGGTTCTAGAATGCCATGGCAATGACTAGGCTCCTGCCATTTGCAGGAGTTCCTCAGCCCAATGTGAGCTCAAGCGGTCAGAGGACACCAGCCAAGGCTATCCCAAGCAAAGGGGAATTGAGGTCACCGAGTTGGCTCTGGCACAGCTGGCAGTGAAGAATGGGTACCACGTACAGCACACATGAAATAATTAAGAAATCACAACAGACAGACATGGGACATCATAGGTTCTCATTTTCTTTGGCTCTGTGACAGGTTGTTTTGATTATCTTTATTAAATGATTGTGACGTGTTGTTGTGGATGAATATTGGTCTAAAGGGTTTTTAGCTCAAGATTGCGTGATCATATGCGTGCTAACAGCCATCCTCACTGCAGTCATCACAGCTATGAGATTCTAGCCCTTGTGATAATTGCTTTGAATACTCAAACAATGTCACAGATTGGCAGACTATGTCAAACAATGATCTTGTTATTTAAAGTCCACCATATTAAGAGAAATAGCCGTGTTTTTCTGGCACCCACACCTGACCGATCCTCTTGTGCAGCAGTGATGGGTTTGGCTTCTGTTGTTTGTGTGTAGGGTCCATTTCCGATTCATCATCTCAGGAATGCCAGATCTTCCTCGGCCAGGACTTTGCATCATTGCAGCAGCAAGCTGTAAGGCATGCAGCATAAAACAACAGGTGGCTCAAGAAGATGGCTCACCAGTATCTTCACAGGGATATTTAGGGAAAGACAATAAATGCTGGCAATGCCCATATTCTGAGGAAAAAAAAATTGTAAAATTTCAAGGAGATCCAAGCTTGTGCATATTACAGTGTGTCACCAGCTTGGTCCATGCTTCAGAAATTTCATTTGGTTGGCTCTGATAAATGTGTGGCTGTCATAACAATGCCAACCCTTTGTTTGTGAATTCTTCACCAGGATCATGAGCAGTCTCTTCATTGAACAGCTTTTATCACCGTAGCCAATAAAGGAATAGTGAGTGGCAGCAAAAAAATTAAAACACTGTCACAAAAGACCTTATTACAGTATAATACAGTTCAAAGAGCCCTTAGTGAAATTATCTGAAAAGGGCTCGGTTTTCTCACAAAGTATTTTATCTGTGGGCTGTAGAACTGACTATGCCACAATTGAATGTCACCCACACTTTCTCTTGATATATTTATGAAAACTTCTACTATTTGCATTGATGTAACTTGCATGTTTTTAAAAATTCCCTTCCCATCTTAATAGATTATTTGTATCCTTTGTTGCTTTTATTAGCTCTGCCACTCTGTGTGGGTGGCACGGTGGCACAGTGGTTAGCACTGCTGTCTCACAGCACCAGGAACCCGGGTTCAATACTTGGCTTGAGTCACTATTTGTGCGGAGTCTGCACATTCTTCCTGTGTCTGCATGGGTTTCCTCTGGATGTTCGGGTTTCCTCCCATAGTTCAAAAGACATGCTGGTTAGGTATATTGGCTGTGCTAAATTTTCCCTCAGTGTACCCGAACAGGCGCCAGAGTGTGGCAACTAGGGGATTTTCACAGTAACTTCATTGCAGTGTTAATAGTTAACACAAATAAATAACACAAACATATATGATATGACTGAAAAAATCTACAGCTTATTACTATGACTGGAAATACAATATGGTCAGTGACTTGGGGTTATGGATTCGCATGGCATTTAAGACTAGATAAAAGAAATGAGGAAAATTTTAATCTTTAGTCACAGGAAGTATTAAATATAAAAGTCAAAAGGCAATACTGAGCTGTATAAAACATTAAGACCTCAAAGTTCTGTGCACAGTATTAGATTATAAGAAGGATATGAGGACTAAATCAGTTGATTCCTCCCACTTTTTGGCACGAGGTTAGTGATTTATGATTTGCCTCTGCCCAGTTGCATTGAAGTAGAAAGCACGTGTGCTTTATGTTGCCTGCTCGCTTATTTGATTTCAGCCAAGCATGGCTCGCACTGCTGGCTTGCTGAATGCTAAACAAATACGCAGCAGCATTTCCAGCGAGCACATGTTTCAGCAGGCCTAGTACACTCATTACAAGGAAGCTGCTGCTGACTGCCTGAACTATAATTAGCAGAAAATAGAAGCTGAACAAATAGAGTCCCAAGGAAGTGAAAGGGCTCCAAGGTTCATGGGTGCACTGGAGGAGGCCGTGGCCATAGGGAGAGAGAGGCCGTGTTTCCATGGGGCCAGGAAGCCCTCCAGGAGCAACCAAAAGAGGATGGAAGCAGATGGCAAGGAGGTCAACACCTGGGACTTGATTTTCTAGGGTGTTTTGATCCCTTTGACTAAAATGTCAGGCAGGAGGCCACCCATGACCCTGACAGCAGCTCTATTGCAATATAACTCTGAGAAACACTAATTGCTTTCCATCTCTATTTTAGTAAGAAGTTACACCTTAAGAGTTCTGTTGGACAACCACATAGCTGGTAGCTCTTCAGTCCTGGCACCAGCTTCCAGAATGGTAGCTATGACTAGGATCATAAATCGTCCCCAATTCTGAGGAGCCCAGGTAAATCCAAGGGTATGGGTCTCAGTGAGCAATGAAAGCAAAGGGAGTAGGGGCCAAGAGGCCAGAGGGTGGGAGGGCTGAAAGAGGAGATGACCTTGGCACAGTGGTGGCTTTAATTGGTCCAGGGCTCCACAAAGGAGGATTCTCCTCCCCTTCCCTGACACCAGCCCACTCAGCCAAAGCTATCAGGATTGCCTCGTGGCTTTGATCTTCCCTTACTGTGGGTAAAATACTATTGGAAGGAGACAGCCCCCTCTAGGTTATTTTAGGGTGTCAAAAGGCCCAAGGGCCCTCACTATCCTATAAATTGTTAGACAGGTCAGGAGCAGATGGGCAGGTGGCAGGAAGGCCACCCTGTGTATTCTAATGGCCCGTCACACATCTTCAAAAAGCATGGAGTGGGCGGAGGGGGGGCAACGCAAAACCCAGCACAAAGAATCAGACCTAGAGGACCTGACAGCAGTGCTAGAAGCACATAGGTGGTTAAATTGAATGAATGCATCTCCACATGTGATCTCATACACACCACTGACCTCTCGCACTGTTAGATGTACTAATGGTGATAAGGATGAACACTGAGATATTTGGTGTATTCGCTGTCCTGCCATATAGCCTGTTGTCACTTCAAGAAACATGGTGGATTTGATACAGGCCATTGAGCAGAGTGGAGCCTGGGTGCTGTTTGTTATTGATATCATTTAAGAATCTTACACAGGCCACACAGGTGGTAGCCCAGATCACTGCTATCCCTGAGGAATTGATACAAGTCTGTGTAAGCTAACGAATCTTTTCCTCTTAAACTCCTCCACCACTGATGTTAGAGTAACAATTTTATAGTTACTTCTCCTTTATTTGAACAGGTGCAACATCTGCAATGTTTCCATCCTCTGGCATCTCTCCCATATCCAAGGAGAAGTGAAACATTGTGGTTGAAGACTGCTATTCCCACCCTTACATTCATTTCCAGTATGGAAGTGGTAGCCAGACAACCTGCTTGTGCTGCAGCATCTGATTACCTTTGCCTCATCTTCCATTGCAACTCAGGCAGAAGCCACTTGTATCTCAGTGCTGCTGCCTAAAGTCACACTCAGGTCATACCATCTAATCTTGTGGTCTCAGTGCTCAAAGGGCACTTCAGAAATCTGTGTTCTAGCAAGTTACTAGGATTGCTGAGACACTGCGCCAGAGCGACTGGGAGTGGGTCCAGGAACACAACTGCTGTCCTCTCTCAGGATCTAGGCTTTAACACCTGCCACTCGCCAATGCCAGTCAACCCAGGCTCTTGTCCACATGCTAAGGTGATGCTGACCAAAGCAGGGCCCTCAAGCCAGGTCCTGCAAGGCCATCTGCAACCTCCCCCAGTGGAAGTCAGCAATCTTCCACTAGCAATGATGCAGCCACTGGGGTATGGAGCACTCGGCCAGGCAAAGGCAAGATATAAGGTAGAGAGATACCAGTGTTGGACTAGAATGGACACAGCAAGAAGTCTCACAACATCAGGTTAAAGTCCAACAGGTTTACTTGGAATCACGAGCTTTTGAAGCACTGCTCCTTTATCAGGTGAATGGAATCCATTCATCTGATAAAGGAGCATTTCTCTGAAAGCTCGTGATTCCAAAGGCAAGATAAGCACTAAGGGAATGCACAAACGAAAAGTTAATGAATAGTTCAGCTGTGTTTAAATAATCAGTTGTTAGACAAAGATGTTATGGTGAGGTTTTAGTTTGTGGACGTTATGATAGAACGTCACAGATGGATGAGAAGATGGGGAATGGTAGAGTGGGAATGGGTGTAAAGAATGAAATGGAAATGTGAGCTCTTACCAATAGCTAAGACAGAGCAAAAGTGTCCCAGATGCCTCCTCCTTGTCTCTTCCTTTTTCTCTCTTTTTCCTCTTCCTTCCAAGATGACCTCTGTATACTTGGTGGCAATTGCCATAGTCTCATAATTGCATTTAGAACATAGAACATTACAGCGCAGTACAGGCCCTTCGCCCCTCGATGTTGCACCGACCAGTGAAACCAATCTAATGACCCTCTAACCTAAACTATTCCAATGTTATCCATATGCCTATCCACTGACCATTTGAACGCCCTTAAAGTTGGCGAGTCCACAACTGCTGCAGGCAGGGCGTTCCATGCCCTTACTACCCTCTGAGTAAATTTTGTTGTAGAGAGTACAGCAGACCACTGTGAAATTGGAGACATGCTCCGGGGGGTATTGTAGGGCAGCCCAAAACACACAAACACACACACACACACACACACACCTTAATTTTGTGGCTTTAAGTTTTAAACAATCCAAGTATGTAATGATATGGTATTCTGTTATGCAGAAATATATCTACAAAGAACAATTTGAAAACTTGGGCCTTTCTTAATTAAAACAAGAAAGGTTATGAGGCAATGTGATGAAAGTGTTTAGAATTATGAAAGGATGAGAGAAAAGGTAGATAAAAGCACACTGCCTCCAGTGGTTGAGGGGGGCTGAAGGCGTTGGTGGTGAATGTATCTATAACAAATGCTAATAGATGATAGCAATTGACACAAGAAAGACATTTGCCGATGTGGTGGACAATTTGTTGAAACTCATCAACGCAGCATGAAATAGTAATAAAGTAAGTAAATAAAATCTTACCAGGGAACAGAACAAAGGTTCCAGGAGGTAGTGGTGATCAGTACAAACCTGTTTGCCACTCCACATAATCCAACTCCATCAGTGATCAGATAACTCCATGGTCACCAACTGGAGCTTAAACCCCACAACCAGTTACTGTGGAGAGGAACACTGTGGGCTGTGGAACTGACAATGCCACAGTTGAATATCACCCACATTTTCTCTTAAAGTATTTATGAAAACTTCTACTCTTTGCTTTGATGTGCCTTGTACGTTTTTAAAAATTTCCTTCTTGCATATCTTAATACTTTATTTGTATCCTTCCTTGCTTTTATTAGCTCTGCAGTCCATTAGATTAACAATTTTCGCTGTAGTAATGAGTCATTTATACTGGCAGCATGGGGGCACAGTGGTTAGCATAGCTGCCTCTCAGCACCAAGGACCCAGGTTCAATTCTGGACTTGGGTGACTGTATGGAGTTTCTCCATGTCTGCATGGGTTTCTTCCAGGTGCTCCAGTTTCCCCCCACAGTCCAAAAATGTGCAGGTTAGGTGGATTGCCCATGCTAAATTGCCCATTAGTGTCCTAAGATGTGCAGGTTATGTGGTTTAGCCATATTAAATTGCCCCTTAGTATCCAAAAATGTGTAGATTAGGATTAGGGTTTGCTGTGGATTAGCCACGGTAAATGCACAGTGTTACGCACAGGAGGTGTTACGGGCCAGGATGCTTTTTCAGAGAGTTGGTGCAGACTCGATGGGTTGGGTGGCCCCCTTCTGTACTATAGGGATTCTATGAATACTGTCTCTTACCTTATTTGTTGACTATAGTTCCTTAACTACAGTTGTAAAACCTTTGCCATTCAAAACTGTACAGTGATTTTTTTTATGATACCAAACAGTTTTCCACTGTTTTCCTACTTCAGTCTAGTTACTGTGGTCAGTTCATCATTTTGAAGATTGCTTTACTTGGATTTGAGACCCTAGTTCACAATTTCATACTTCTCCTTCACAAATCTTATAAAAATTCAATTGGATATGGTTACTATTTGTGAGATGTTCCCTTACAATCTGATTATGAATTAATTGTGGTATAATGTTCATAACTAAGATTAATTTGGTTTCTTTCCTTGTTAGTTTTAAAACATTTTGGTCAATTTTAGCACTACCTGTCCACGGAAGAAGGCTTATGATCTTCTTTTTGGCACTCATGATGGACCCTTCAATGAGGATCAGAACATTCATGGAGTATCTTTCTTTATTAGTTGCAGGATTGCCCACCACTATTCTCACCTGATTTTAGAAATGGTAGCAATGTTTCTGCTCCGATTGATCAATTGTAGGATTGCTTAGGTTTGTGTCTATAACCTGTTACTTTTGCTGTTTAGCATGTAAATAACCTTGTACTGTAGCCCTCGGTCCCATTCTAAGATATGTCTGGTGCAGTTCTAAGTGTTCTCAGGTGGGTTCTTCTGTCCTGGACTTTAGGTGTGGGACTTGGTTCTTGAACATACTGTAGACTTACTCTGGTATCTTCTTAACAATTGGTAATTGGTACTAAATCTTAATAGCTTGGAGTAGGCACGTTGCTCCTAGGCATGATTTTAACCTCTTTCTCTCTCTCTCTCGAGCCTAACTGAGTGATGTCAGTGGTACATCATCAGCAATGTCATACATCAGTATATTCCATTTGTTAACCCTTTATACTGCACATCCCCCCCGCCATGTATGCTATCCTTTTTAATAACAACATAAAACTTGATCTTCAAGTATTTACATTGCATTTCTGAAACTCCTTTTTTACAACTATAGGTTCTATTCAACTGGAACTCCAATTCTTGCCCTCCCCAAGTCATGGCCCTGAGGAATTCAATTTCCCTCAGTATTCTCAAAAAGACATCTTGAAGAGAAGAGGGCTTTCTTCTGCATCTGGTAGGATATCATCACCTGTACTATAGAACACTTCCATTGTATTGCTGGCTGCATTGCCAGGAAGCAGAGTGTAGGTTTCAGGATGACAGAACCACCAGGACAACAAAGATTTTTCCACAAAAGATTCATCTAAAAGAGAAGCCCAAAGAGAATTGAACTTAAGACTCTTTGGGACTAGAAAGAAGAGCTCTGGACACTCTGAGGAACTTGGTGCTCCCTCAAAAGGCTTTGGAAATAAGCTTCAGGAGATGAATTATCTTGATTTCCAGGGAACACTGTATCATCTATTACCGTATCAAAAACTGAAAAGGCATTGAAGATCTAAGATTTCAATTAACTTAGATAAAGAAGGAAAAAATGACCAACCTCCCATAAGGCTTTCAGAAAGAAAAGATGATTTCCCAATGTTACTTTGGGAAGACAACTGCTTTCAGTAGGCAATGTTAAAAGAAGCACACTATTCTGTATGTGGTTGTTCTACTATGGGCAATGGGATTAATGTGAATATGTAGACAAGACAGCCTCTTCTCCTATAGTGAGACAAATGTGTTGTAGACATGATTGCTGTACAGGATTCTACAACTTCTGTGCTGATCTCCAGGTCTAAAGAGAAGATGTCCAGTTGAGACTGAAGCATGTGTGCCAATTGACTTTCACCCTGACAAGGTACCAGCTTTGTAACAGTGTGATCCTCTGTATGGAGCAAAATCTTTTTTATGGAAGACTCTTTGTGGACAATGGAGATAAAGTAGGCAATACATTGATAGATTCAGTGAAACTAAGATCTGAATGCCACAAAGCACAACTGATTCTTCTCTAAAAAGTCAACAGAGACTTCATAAGGTGCATCTATCGACATTCTCTAGGTCATCAACCTCAAGAGATGACTCAATATTGCAAGGGATTCTTCTTCATCAATCTCTCGGGAGAACCAATTCATTGGAGGTTGTCATGGAGATAGTCACCATCTGCTGCACTGCCATCTGTGTCTGCCATCTCTTTTGTGAAGAACTAAGAGATTCATAACTTCCATGTCTACCAGAGGTCGAGTGGATGGTGTATCTGTGAAAGAAAGAAAGGCCTAGATTTTCCGGCCCTGACACCAATGGGCTTCATCGTGGACTGGATGGGAAAATTTAGGGAACCATTCACTTGTAATAGCTTTCCAAATTTTCCAGTCCCATCCACAATGATGCTCACTGGTGTCAGGGTCAGAAGGTCCTGACCAAACTTACTGCTGTGTGTAAAGGCTGAATTTCCACTGCTTCGAAATAAAAACATTGATGATTATTGCATTAAAGTGAGTAGGCTGGATATAATGGAGGGAGGGGGGTTGCGTATGGCTTGATTTCTCCCCGCACCACCAAAAGCAAAGATAGCATAGAAATGACTTGCTGCACACTGATCTATCCCACAACCATAACGCGCTGCAGTTGGGCTAAATAGAGTCAGTGTAGGGCTTCCACCTGTCATTGGGAAGGAAATCCAGCCCTTGGAAGATGCTGACCAATCTGATTTGCTGGCAACTGCCTCAGTTCCAGCAGCACCAATAGCACATTAGTGAGTGCTGCTGGCATTACAATGAGAAAACAGAAGCAGAACAAATGTATCACCAGAAAGCGATAAATCAGGGATCTTGCACAGGGAGGGAAGAGGGAGGTAAGATGGGGTATGGTCACTTTAAGGCAGCAGGTGAGTAGGAAGAAGGGGTTATTTCTGAGGAACACCACCTCCAGTCCACAAATGGCAGCCCCAGAGATAGAATACTCCCATCCACTTCCTTCAGTGAAATCAATATTCTGTCACCTGTTGTAACTGGTAGCAGCAATAATCCTGCCTCTGATTGGCAAATCTTTGCCATTGGATGTCTGTTGGGCGAAGGCTCATTGGCAGAAGAAAGTCAAAGTCATTTGCTCATTTGTTATCAGCAGCCCCAGTATCAATTTTATCAAAGCCTTGAACTTGGATTGTAATTGATCAGTAGTCTGGATTATTCTAACTACTTTCCCATGGAACCCATAATTTTGTCTTTTTCTTGACTTTCCATTACTTGGAAGGAATGTGTTTTGTAAATACTATCTGGTCTTTAACTTTGATTAAAATTGCTGGATTTGCAGAACCACTTGTAATGTCCAGTTCTGCCACATTAAAAGTATTCTGCCCCCTGCTGGTCAGTCTTGGTCTCCATGTTACGTTTTCATGCCACAATGCAAGCATCACAAATTTCTGCCAACAAAATTTTCTCATCCATCCGCTTGGTTTAGCAGTTTTCTGATGGGTGGGGCCATTGCCTGTGGGCCAATCTACATGAAGCCCAGGAGTCACCCCAAATTACAGCCCAATGTGACGCTTGAAATTGGGACTGTATCACCCACCAAACCATCTGCTCGATAACAGAATTCCATGACAATAGAAAGATATCAAAAGCTTAAAGAATGAACTCAAAGTCTGCAGTGGACTCCTGTATACCCTCCCTTAAAAGAACACAATCTGTTATTGGACATACTGCATAAAGAAAGGATCTAACCTGAAGGTTTGGCTCCTTTTTGTAGAGACCTGATGCTGCTTAGTACTGGAAAATGGATGTTTCCATAATTCCCACTCTACAGCCCATTGAGGCAGTCAAACAGGCTGTTCAAGAGCAGGGACTCAGTGAGCAGTCATCATTGCCTCTCTCCAATCTGCTTTCTCCTTCCACCAATATTTTGTTAACTGCTTTCAAAGGTTTAATCATTCTATGATTCCTTCAAAACTATCAACACGTTTTTTACATTGCTATCTCCATGATTGCCACCATGTTCTGAACTGGATATATCTGTCTTGGACTCTAGGATGTTCTTAGACTTTGTTCTTAGACAGACTGCAAACGTTCAAAGTAGGTATGTTGCTCTTAAGCATGATTCCAATCTCTCTCTTGAGAATCTAACACATGACTGGTACAGCATCATATATTGACATATCCCATCAGTTGATCTTTTAAACTACACTGGGAACAGCCTTTCACACTCACCAGCAAGTTAGCACTAGTTTCTAAGCATGATGGCTATGGAGGAATGAGGCATGTGTGGACTACGGAGTTACAAACTATGGTGGTATATAGTTGTGTTGCTGATGCGGTTGGTCCATAGCTCCCTATGGATGCCAAAGTTTTAGCTGTCCTTCATTTGTCCAAATAAGAATGGTAGCACCACATTATATATAGAAATGGAGGATATTCTCATTGTGCCATCCTGGTGAAGACTCATTTTCACAATGATTACTCCTGCCAGTGCTTTCATAGATGGATATATTTGGAAAGATTAAGTTCATGAGGATGAAGTCAAACAGGTTATTCTGTCACTGCCTGAATATATACCCAGTTTCACAACTGGCCTGCTCTGTCAGTGGTGGTGCTACTAAGTCTCTCGGTGGCCATTGGTATGGATCCAGTGTGCATTCTCTCTCCTTGCCTCTCTCACTGGTACCTGTAACATGGTAAACTATGGAAGAGTATAGAAATAGCCAGTTGTTGGTTGGCAAATGGGAGATTTCCATGGCTTTATTTGAATTAAACCCAAGCATCACGTTGGAATCATTATTGAGAACTCCCAGGATCATGGCCATCCAACTGTATGTTAGATCAGCCCCAGCTGATATGGACAGTATATACTGAGGAATGAAGGGGGAATTTTGGACATTGGCTGAAAGGTCGAATGATTATATCGAGCTGTTGTTTGACCAATCTAGGTCAGTGTTCCAATCTTGGGAACAATTCCCTCGATATTGATGAGGAAGACTGACTGGCTAGCATTGCTCACATCTTATCCTGATATTTTACCTGGGTAATCTTTCTTACATTTCTAATATACTGCTCTGCAACAATTGTGTGGATCACTAAGTCACATCAAAAATACTTTAAAAATTGGAACTGCTGTTAAATGAATGGAGGATTGGTCAGGGGTTGCAAGTTGCCTACCTTGAAGAATATTACTGAACCACAATCTGATAACTTCCACGGTAATTTTTCAGATGTTGACCAGATTTACTGAATACAGTTTTATCATTCACTATGGAATTTGAACTTGCCACCGCTGAGTTGTTAATCCAATATTATAACCTTGATGTGTGACCAACTGCCTCCTAATTCTGATTCAAAGATGACCCTGAAAATGCTCCGTGTGGGGCTGCCATCAGGATTTCCAGGATTGCTCATGCACAGTAAGCATGCCTAGGGTGGGGCTTTTGCTCGGAGAAGAGGGTGAGAAAGGAGATGGGCTGGCACAGATTGGCCAATGCCCCAAGATGCCTTTGAGCCCCCACCTTTTCAACTACCCAGCTTCAGCTGCAGATACATGCAGCCTTACAGAGGGGTACCCCTCCAAAATAGTGGCCTGGCCATTTTTAAATTTACTGGACTTGCTGATTGGAAACCTTAAAATGGAGCCACACTCTCTCTTCCTTAACTGCAATGGCAGGTGGCAGCTTCTTTCATACTGGATGGCCCTACATCTTTGAGATCCCAACTGCTGTTCTTACTTGGACACTAATTGGCCACGAGTAGGGCAATTCATAGTCATAGAATTCCACAGTGCAGAATGAGGCCATTTGGGCCATCAAGTCTGCACCAACTCACCAGCAGAGCATCTTTCCCTGTCCCTGTAACCCCACGCATTTACCCGGCTAATCCTCCCTAACCTACACATCTTGGGACCCTAAAGGGCAATTTAGCGTGGCCAATCCATCTAACCTGCACATCTTTGGACTGAGAGAGGAAACTGGAGCACCTGGTGGAATCCCACGCAGACACAGCAGAATGTGCAAACTTCACACAGATAGGCACCCAAAGCTGGAATCGAATCCGGTTCCCTGGTGCTGTGAGGCAGCAGCGCTAACCACTGTGTCACTGTGCTGCCCCAAATCAGGCAAAATCACTGCCAGTGCCTGCTCCCAGAACAGTGTGGGGTAGAAACCCAGATTCGAGACCAATGTCGGGATCCTGATCTAAAATGCAAATCTTGCACCCAATCATGAATTAGACAAATAAGGTTATTTTCTAAAATAATAAGACTGAGTAAAAAACTATGTCATCGACCATCAAATGGAAAAGTACTGCGTGAAGTTTTTTTTACATAACATGACATTAATTACGATTGTGTTAAATGAATGCATGGTTGTTTCTTAAGTATAACGAATTGCATTGAAAACATGTGACTATTTTGTTATAGCAAGCTGATCTGAGCTACCTCCAATTTGCGTCTCATGCTGATTAAGATGTTTTCTAGATTTGGGCAGCTCTGGCGTGGCTCTTTAGCCAGTCTGAAGTTGTAATGCTTGCCGTTTCCAACAGAATGCCTCATGTTTGAAATGGCCATTGTGCCTGAGCAGTTTGACACAAAAAAAGCTTGACCAGATGATCTCACAATGCAATCAAATCGCCATTTCTACATAAATGGACTTTTCTAATTCTGCAAACTTATGATTTGTGTCAACAATATTAAAAGCCATGATAGTATTTTTTGAGGTTTTTACATGGGTTGTTTTCTGAAATTCATAAAATGTTCTGAGTGACTGAAGTTAAACAAATTCAACAAAATGCATCATTAACAAAAAAAACAGCTGAGCATCACTTATGAATGAAAGAAAATTAGAAGTATGATAAATTAACTGATAGAAAAATATATAAAACATTCAGTAGCATTGAATTCATGTCAGTTTGGCGTTATTATTGTGTTTCAGGCTGGATTCTGCACTTCAATAAAAACATGGAACCTTGTGAAAACTGGGCCAATGCAGCTCTGACCAATTGGTTAACCCATATTGGAAGCCATCATATTGCTGATATGTTGAGAAGTGAAGGTAATATTATAAATTATCATAATGAATTAGTAAACTCTATTATTTTACCATATTTTCACACTCCAAAATGTACAATTTATCACACAAAATGATAATCTCAGAACTAGAAACATTTTCCACATCCCTATACTGCGATAGTTAGCAGATTGGGAGAATCTCTATCAATAAGTGCACTGTCTAGTAATGCAGACTTGAACATTTCCAGGTTCAATCCACAATCTGCTCCGTTAATCCAGCACTGTCTAGACAGTAGTCAGAGTGTCTGCTCCAGACTTTGCCCCCTACTTAACATCAAAGATCAGCAATAAAATATCTGTCACTTAACATTGCAGGGTTGTTATTGTAGGAAAATAGTACACCATAGATTTACTTAAAGTTTAGAATTTTACTGCCTCAAACAAATGCCTCCAAACTAATTATCACCCAGCTGATGTGAGCCTCTTGTGCCTTTCTTAAGGATCATTTACTCTATTACATGTCTGAAATGCTTATCCAATGGTTTCAGCTTGAGATGTAGAAGGTTGCTATGACCAAGCTGAGGACCCCCAAAGTGCTTGAGGTTGACAACCTTTTGGAACCCAAGCCTAAGTGGCTAATATGGACCTCCTCCCTCATCTGCTGGCACTTGCCAATGATAGGGGTCATATGGGGAAATCCTCCAGTAAGACTCTCCGTAGGGTTTATGATGGGGAGGGAGGCTTATTTTTGGATATTCCTTGGCTTTGGTACAATGTGGCCCTCACCTCAGTGAAACCACCTACCCCCTTGCAGGGGCATAAAAGACTGGCCCTGGTGCCCCATGACACCACTTCCCTTATTTTGAGGGTGCACTTGCATCAATTGCAGGGTCTGAAAGCAGGGCAGACATTGGTGAATGGGGTGGCAACTGAAAGAAGATAATATGTTCCACTTCCTTTGCTCATCCTCTTTTATGGTTACAGCTCATCTGCAGGAAAGAAAACTGCCATCCTCAATGTGGCTGATAGTCCCAAATTATTTTGACTCCCAGCATGTCCTAGGGAGATAGTGGAGTCAAACACCTGCATGGTCAGTGCATTGAGCAATTGCTGGTACATGGCAAACATTTTTTCTTTGACTGTGTCATTCTTCAAATGAATCAGGACCCAAATTTGGCTTCCAACAAACTATTTCCTGAACTGTCCTTTTCACTTGTGTTTGACCCTGCACTGAGTATATCAATCTGTAGAGATGCCAGTGTTGGACTGGGGTAAACACAATAGAAGTCTCACAACACCAGGTTAAAGTCCAATCAGTTTATTTGATTGTAAACCCACAAGCTTTCGAGGTTTGCTCCTTTGTCAGGTGAGGGGAGAGTTCTGGTCTCAAACAGAGCATATAAAACAGGCTCAAACAGAGCCTTTGTGTGTTGAGATTTTCCAGCATTTTCTGTTTTTGTGTTAATATGGCTAAGCCCTTTCTGACACTCCAAATGGACCCTGGAACTGACTCTGTTGACACTATTTGCTCAGCCATCTCTTCCTATACTTGCTGACTCCTTTTTTTTGTTTATATCCAATTCAATCCAACCAAAGTCCAATTCAAAGTCTCAGCAAGTGAGACATTCCAGATCCAAGCAGACAAAACCAGCTCACCACTTCCTGTCTTCGGCTTGATCTATATATTCCAAGCTGATTGGAGCAGGCATTGCACCTTCTACAAGGCTTGATCTTATTTGCATCTTAGCCAAAAAGCCTAGATGCCGCTTTAAAAAATTGCTTCAAATGAAGCCTCAGTGTAACCTCATGACTTCAACCAAGTGCAGGATGCCAAAACTACACTCGATCTTAGCCAAGAGGGAGAAGCCTACTGATTCCTTTGAATTGGGACATGCCTACCATCTGAAGGAAACAGGAATACTTTCCTGCCAATGAATGCATAATATCAGAAGTTAAGGTCACCTCTCAAATGGATGTGAAAGATTCCATAGCATAATTTTGAAGAAGAACAGGAAAGTTGTACTATTGTCATACTCAATTGATATCCCTCAAATAAATCACAAAAATCAGATTATCCAGTTTCAGTATATTGCTGTTTTGGGGAGTTTGCCGTATGCAAATTAGCTGTTGGAATTCCTACAGTACAATAGTGACAGTATTTAAAAGATATTTTCTTGGTAGTTAAGTGATTTGGGATGCATTGTATTTATTAAAGGCACATTTTAAAAGCAAGTCCTTCCTTTTCTTTTTCTATATTTTTTCTTCATATAAAAATGTTTTTGTTTGTCTCATTCTCTTATAGTTAACAGAAAACGAACTGGTGAGCAGGTGATGCCTGTGGAACTATATCCAGCATAGGGTTAGCCCTTTTAGGACAGGAGGGAGTGAATTGCATAGATAGAAAGATTATCTGGTCCAGGTGATTTACTGCGAGGATAGCACACATTGAGTTCATTGTATAACACTGCAGCAGCTATGACTGGTATTTCTTTCTTACCAAATGCAAACAGCAAGATATTCTGACTTGTCTGTGTGGAGCCATGGAATTCAATGTTCACATGAACTTTATTGCTCACTCCTGAAGGATGAAATACTTGGAGGCCAATTGGAGATAAAAATCTTCCATCTTTTATAGTCTTTCTAGTTAGCAGTAAATATGACACAGACTTTATTATTTTTCATGCAAGTATTAAACGAAGTATCTTACAAGTGCCCCAAAACTTTTAAACTTATTTGATATTTATTTTAAATAGATAAACCCTTCACCTATTATAAAAGCAGCATATACAAAAGAGAATGATGGAATATCTAACTATTCCTCCAACAAGAAAAAGTACTTGCACAACCCAGTTATTCAAGGTTTCACCTAATTCAGGTTTGCTAAACTTCTATCTCCCTGACTCTGCTCCCAATATTCACATTTGTATCCTTCTCTTTAATAAAACTCATGGTGGGGAAATTTTCCCATCCTGCCCACTATGGGACTTGTAGTGGGTAGGGGGTGGACCATGCAAAAGTCCATTGACCTCAGGATTTTCCAGTTTAGGGGCGAGCTCAGATGGAAAATCTCACCTTTTTTTTTAAAGTTTATTTATTAGTCACAAGTAGGCTTACATTAACACTGCAATGAAGTTACTGTGAAATTCCCTTAATTGCCACACTCCAGTGTCTGTTCGGGTACACTGAGGGAAAATTTAGCATGGCCAACGCACCTAATCAGCACATCTTTCAGACTGTGGGAGGAAACTGGAGCATCCAGAGGAAAACCATGCAGACACGGGGAAAACATGCAGACTCCACATAGACAGTAACCAAAGCCGGAAATCGAACCCAAGTCCCTGGTGTTGTGAGGCAGCAATGCTAACCACTGTGCCACTATGTTGCTGCCTCAATTAATTTGATTACTATCACCTGCTCTGCCAAATTCACACCATTCAGTACATCTACACCCATCAACAAACTCACCTGTAATCAAATGACAATCACTTAATACATTCACCTGGGTTACCATCCCTCAGTTGACTCTCAGAAGTCTCCAAGACCACTCCAGCTTCATTAGTTGCTGTGAAGCTTGGAAACTCGTATATATTACAATTCTTCCACAGTTAATTACTATTGTATTTGTTAATTTTCCTTCTTTACTTCTGCTTTTTCATTAAACTAAGAAACAACAATGATTATCTGTGGCAGAAGAAGATAAGAGATAGGAGCAGGAGTGGACTACTTAACCCCATTTACCTACTCCACCATTCAATAAGATCATGGCTGATCTGATTGTGGCTTTAACTTCACTTCCCTACATATCCCCCCATAACCCTTGAATCCCTTGTTAATCAAATACTTTCCTATCCCAGCTTTGAATATATCCCAAGCTTTACTTTTCCCTCTAGAATTCTAGAATTCCAAAGACTAACAACTCTTGAGTGAAGAAATTTCTCCTTATCATAGTCTTAAATGGAATACCCCATATTTTTAAACTCTATCCCTTGGTTCTAGTGGACCCAAAGGATAAACATCCTTTCAGTGTCCACCCTATCAAGCCCTCTCAGAATTGTATATGTTTCAATTGAATTACCTCACATTCTCCTAAAACTCCAATGTATATAGACCAGTATATCTGATTTTTCCTCATTGGGTAACCCCTTCATTTGAGTAACCAGTCTAATGAATGCTTTTTGAACTGCTTCCAACACAGGTATATCTTCCTTAAGAGACTAAGACTTTGCACAGTAATCCAGGTGTGGTCTCACCGATACCATGTACAGATGGCAAGGCCTCCCAAGGGATTATCCTCACCTTGCTGCCACTGCCACTTCCATAGCACAAGACAATTTACAATTGTTCCCCTTGAACAATGCTTAAAGTATCTCCAAAGAGGGCTTTGGAAATATAGACGTACTGCCATCTCATCTGCTCTGGCGCCACTTCATGTTGCTTCGTTCTTTTAAGGATTATAATATAATTTGTGCTGTGTCCAAATATGTGAAGGAAGAAAGAAAGACAGAAAAAACTCGCAATTATATCGTGCCTTTCACAACCTCAGGTGCTTGAAATCCAGTGAAGTACTTCTGAAGCCTCAGGCAGATTTCTCCATTTTTGAGTCTACGGGCAGTGGGCGGTGGCTCCGGTGGCACATTTCCTGCTGGTCAGAATGGCAGGATCCTGCGCCAGATTGTGTTTGGAATATTCAATAATTATACACAGGCAAGTTCCCCTCTGAATCACCCAATGGGCTGGCTGCTGATTCGCTCAGTCGACATCAGCTGATGAGTTTGCAGGTCTGGTGCTATAAGTAAATGCCAGTCCAGCACACTCATATTGCTCTCTCCAGCACACTCATATCGCTCTCTGCAGCCCATCTGTCTTCACTAGACCATGATGTGGAGATGCCAGCGTTGGACTGGGGTAAACACAGTGAGAAGTCTTACAACACCAGGTTAAAGTCCAACAGGTTTATTTGGTAGCAAACGCCACCAGCTTTCAGAGCATTGCTGCTCCTTTGTCAGGTGAGTGGGAGATCTTTTCACGAACAGGACATATAAAGGCACAGACTCTATTTAAGAATAATGATTGAAATGCAAATCTTTACAGCTAATCAAGTCTTAAAGGTACAGACAATGTAAGTGGAGACAGCATTAAGCACAAGTTAAAGAGAAGTGTATTGTCTCTAGACTGGACAGTTACTGAGATTTTGCAACTCCAGGCAAGTCAAGGGGGTTACAGATAGTGTGACATGAACCCAAGATCATGGTTGAGGCAGTCTCATGTGTGTGGAACTTGGTTATCAGTCTTTGCTCAGCACCTCTGCGCTGTCGTGAAGACCACCTTGGAGGACGCTTATCCAAAGATCAGAGGCCGAATGCCCATGACCGCTGAAATGTTTCCCAACAGGAAGAGACCAGTGTTGCCAAGACTGTTCTCTCCCTGTTGGAAAACATTTCAGCGGTCATGGGCATTCGGCCTCTGATCTTCAGATAAGCGTTCTCCAAGGCGGTCTTCACAACACACGACAGCACAGAGTTGCCGAGCAGAGACTGATAGCCAAGTTCCACACACATGAGGACAGCCTCAACTGGGATCTTGGGATCAAGTCACACTATCTGTAACCCCCTTGACTTGCCTGGATGTGCAAAATCTCACTAACTGTCCTGTCTGGAGACAATACACATCTCTTTAATTTGTGCTTAATGCTCTCTCCATTTACATTGTCTGTACCTTTAAGACTTGATTAGCTCTAAAGACTTGCATTTCAATTATTATTCTGTAAATTGAGTTTGTGCCTTTATATGTCCTGTTTGTGAAAAGATCTCCCGCTCACCTGACGAAGGAGCAGCAAGCGCTCCGAAAGCTAGTGGCGTTTGTTACCAAATAAACCTGTTGGACTTTAACCTGGTGTTGTAAGACTTCTTGCTGTGTTCACTAGACCATGCCAGACATCTGGAATCCAGGGGCAAAAGGCTAGCAGCCACAAGAAGAAGTCTATTTCTCAATTCAACCTCCCTCCCACTGACCCCATTACCTGGGAGACACCTATGCCCCACTTGGACCTCCACCCACCACATCTGGAATTTTCATCCATCCCCTTCCAGTAAACGGTGTAAATCTTTGTCCCCCTTGTTTATGAGCTTTTCATTCAGCCGTGTCAGAATCCAGCTTCCCTCCCCTCAGTCTTCCCTCTGCCTCCCGTTGTTTATCATCCTCATCCACCTCTAGCAGCTTTGCCTGCCATTGTGCCCTCTCACTCTTCCACCCCACATCTGTGCATAGCCCTCCATCCACACTACCTCCTAATCTTCAACAGAAACCACCCGTTCACACTACACCCCACCTCTGGTCGACCTTCAGGCTTTTGGAGTGAAGGGTTCATGAGTCCTACAACACAGTACTGTCCATTAAAACAAGTGGGGCACAAACTGGTCTGTCCTAGCACAGTGGTGTTCAGCACAACAGGAGCTGCGCAATGCTGTGACAGATAGACTATGTATGAGGATGTGTCTAGGGCAGTGGATAGAGGAGAGCCGGTGGATGTGGTCTTTCTGGATTTTCAGAAGGCGTTTGACAAGGTACCTCACAAGAGGTTATTGCAGAAGGTCAGGGGACATGGAGTTGGGGGTAGGGTGTTAGCGTGGATAGAGGATTGGTTGTCAAATAGGAGGCAGAGAGTGGGGGTCAATGGGTGCTATTCGGATTGGCGGTTGGTGACTAGTGGGGTGCCCCAGGGGTCGGTGCTGGGGCCTCAGCTATTTACCATTTATATAGATGATCTGGAGGAGGGAACCGAGTGCAGGGTGTCGAAATTTGCTGATGACACCAAGATTGGGGGAAAGGCAAATTGTGCGGAGGGTGTGGAGAGTCTGCAGAAGGATCTAGATAGGCTGGGCGAATGGGCCAGGAAATGGCAAATGGAATTTAATGTTGGCAAGTGTGAGGTGGTCCACTTTGGTAGGAAGAATGGTAGGAAGGACTATTACTTACGTGGCGAAAAACTGCAGCAGGCGACGGTGCAGAGGGACCTCGGGGTCCTTGTGCATGAGTCGCAAAAACCCAGCTTGCAGGTGCAGCAGGTGGTCAGGAAGGCGAATGGGATGCTGGCCTTCATAGCGAGGGGGATTGAATATAAAAGTAGGGAGGTCTTGCTGCAGCTGTATAGGGCATTGGTGAGGCCGCAGCTGGAGTACTGTGTGCAGTTTTGGGCGCCGCACCTGCGCAAGGATATTTTGGCCCTGGAGGGAGTGCAGAGGAGGTTTACTAGGCTGATACCGGAGTTGAGGGGGTTGAGCTATGAGGAGAGGCTGAATAAACTAGGCTTGTACTCGTTAGAGTTTAGAAGAATGAGGGGAGATCTCATTGAGACGTATAAGATGATGAATGGGATGGATAGGATAGAGGTGGAGAGACTCTTCCCGCTCAAAAAAGACAGTAGGACTAGGGGGCACAGCCTCAAGATAAAGGGGGGAGCGGTTTAGAACGGAGTTGAGGAGGAACTTCTTCACTCAAAGGGTGGTGAATCTCTGGAATTCTCTGCCCGTTGAAGTGGTGGAGGCTGCCTCGCTAAATATTTTTAAAAAGCGGGTTGATGGGTTCTTGATAAGAGAGGGGATTAAGGGTTATGGGGAGAGGGCGGGAAAGTGGAACTGAGCCACGACAGATCAGCCATGATCTTATTGAATGGCGGGGCAGGCTCGAAGGGCTAGATGGCCTACTCCTGCTCCTATTTCTTATGTATGTTGCACTCATCTTGAAGTCTCGAACAAACTGAGATCCGCCTCGTGCACATCGCTCATTTTCAAACAGGTTTGATGCTGATGTGATTTCCTGCATGATGCAAAATTGGAAGGCCAGACAAGGTTTTGGTGATCACACTATTAACGAGCATTCATGAAATGCAATTAATGCAAGTGGTGTTTACTTCAGCAGATAGTGGGGGAATGCCATTAACCTGACATTGGGAGAATTTCAGACTGTTTTTACTCTGGCAGCTTTCCGACTTTACAGCTCCGGCTGGATTCTCCACTCTCATTCACCATGGATGGGATGGGAGAATTCTGCCCATTGCCACTGTTGTAATGTAGGCATAAGTTATGTCACAATGAATTAAGTAAGATAGTCTATGTGTTTGTAACTTTTTTGCTTACTTTGTTTTTTCCTAGATGAGGGTCCTTTCTTTTTCCAAGGTATGTATTTCCATTTCGATTTCCCTGTCTTCAGTCTTTTACATTATACATATCAAACAAATGAAAACAGGCAACAACACAATCCTAGGACTTTGCTAATATGACCATAGAATTCCTACAGTGCAGAAGGAGGCCATTCGGCCCAGTGAGTCTGCACCAACCCTTCAAAAGAACACCTTATCCAAGCCCAACGCTCCCCCATTATCCCCATAACCTCAAGCATTTACCATGGCCAAAGCATCTCTGCCATTTAATAGGATCATGGCTGATCTGATTATAACTCCGCATTCTCACCTATCCCCGATAACCTTTCACCCCTTTGCTTATCAAGATATCTATCTATGGCTGACTTAAAAATATTCAAAGACTCTGCAGCTATAGTTTTTTTGAGGAGAATTCCAAAGACTCTCACCTTTTCTAAGAAAAAATTATCCTCATTTCTTATTTAAATGGCGATGCCTTATTTTTAAACAGTGACCCTAAGTTCTAGCTTCTCCCACAAGAGGAAACATCCTCTCCACATCCACCCTGTCAAGACCCCTCAGGGTCTTTTATGTTTCAATAAAGTTGCCTCTTATCCTTCTAAGTTCCAATGGATACCAGCCTAGCCTGTCCTGTCGAATCTTTCCTCACAAGACAAAATGCCCTTTCTGGATATTAGTCTAAGAAACCTTCTCTAAACTGTTTTGAATGCATTTTCATCCTTCTTTCAATAAGGAGGTCAATACTTCAAATGTGGTCTCACTGATGCTATATATAACTGAAGCATAACCTCCCTACTTTAGTATTCAAATCTCCTTGCAATAAATAATAATTCTATTAGTTTGCCTGATTATTAGCTGTACCTTCATGCTAACCTTTTGTGACTCATACACCCAGATTCCTCTACATCTCAGAGCTCTGCAGTCCCTCGCCATTTAGATAATATGCTTCTTTTCTATTCTTCCTACCAAAATGGACAATTTCACATTATATTATTATACGCCATTTGCCAGATCTTTGTCCATTCATTTAACTTATCTATATCCCTTTTAGCCTCCTTATGTCCTCTTCACAACTTATTTTCTTATCTATCTTTGTGACATCAGCAAATTTAACAACAATACAGTTGGTCCCTTCATCAAAGTTATTTATATAAGTTGTAAAATGTTGAGACCCCAGCACTAATCCCTGTGGCACATTGTATCTTGCCAACCAGAAAAAATGACCCATTTATACCTACTCTCTGTTCCCTGTTAGGTAGCCATTCTTCTATTCATGCCAATATGTTACCTCCTCCAGCACGAGCTTCTATTTTCCACAATGATCTTTGATGTGGCACTTTATCAAATGCTTATCTGGAAATCTAAATACAGTACATCCACTGGTTCCCCTTTATCTGCAATACGTCTGTATAGCGCTTAAGAAACAATACTTTTCACTGTATGCTAATACATATAACAATTATAAATCAAATCAAATCAAATCATTTTGCTTCTCCAAAGAACTCAATTACATTGGTTAAACATGATTTCCGTTTCACAAAACCATATTGATCCTGCCTGATCACCATGATTTTTTCTAAGTGCCTTACTGTATGTCTTTAATAATAGCTTTGAATGTCTCTTTCCTACCCACCAACACCCGCCCCCACCCCAAAAGTGTAAAGCTAACTGATTTGTAGTTTCCTGCTTTCTGTCTCTTTTTGAATGAAAGAGTTACATTTGCTATATATTTTACAACATATTTTATAATATAATAATGTATTTCCAAAGCGCTGTGAGAAGAATTAATAAAAACAGGGAAAGACTTATATGAAAATAAAGATAATTCTTTTTTTGTTTCATTAATGTCATATAACACAAAATGTTTGAAAGAAAACTTATCAAAGTGTATTTCTGTCATACAGAAGATGTCACCTCAGAACTGTTACCTGCTCAGAGGGATTGCAATCAAATAGGTGAGACTGGTACACTTCGAACGTCTCTGCATTGATAACACCATGATTACTCATGCCAATAATTTACTCTGAGGCAGGAATTACCACAGAGCAATGATGGCTTGTACTAATTGGAGTATTATTCACTGCTTAATAGTAAATCTATTTGAAAAGTTGATAAGCTGTTAAGTAATTATGAATCAGAAACAAGGCAGTAATTTAACTGAGGGAATTTAAACGGCATAAACTGAGAATACAAAATGTGTTCAGGAAAAGAATTATGTGATATATTGGGGAGCATGAGACTTAAAATATTACACGTACAGAAACCTTACTATACAGAATTTGTATTGTGCAGCACTAATTGATCTTCAGTGGCACTGATCAGAGAGAGTTAAAGCCAAGTGTAATATTCACACCCAGTTGGGTAAAACAATAGAGTAATTAGACCAAGGCAGTTGAGGAGCAAATGTTTAGAAAGGGGGCATATTAGAGAAGAGCGGCAACAGTGGGAAATGAGAAAAAGAGTGGGGAATAAAGTTTATTTATTGGCGTCACATGTAGGCTTACAGTAACACTGCAATGAAGTTATTGTGAAAATCCCCTAGTCGCCAGACTCCGGCGCCTGTTTGGTACACAGTGGGAGAATTTAGCATGACCAATGCACCTAACCCGCACATCTTTTGGGCTGCGGGAGGAAACCGGAGCACCCAGAGGAAACCCACGCAGACATGAGGGGAACATGCAGACTCCACACAGACAATGGCCCAAGCTGGGAATTGGACAGTGCTAACCACTGTGCCACCGTGCCGCATCAGAGGGAGAAAGGGTGGAAGTTGGAGGAGGAGGTAACAAAAAAAAGGGATAGTGATGGAGGTGAGGGCAGAGAGGGAGAAGAGTAGGTCAAAAGGAAGAGGGTGGAGAGGCTGAGGAGACAGGCCAAAATCTATTCAGTGATCTGGAATCCAAAGCCCAAATGCTATTCAATGAGGCCAAAACAGGATAGAGGGGTGTGGTGATTGTTCCTTTAAGGGCAGCACAGCTGAGATGGAGTCACATGGCCTGTGTGACCAATCGGGATTCATAGGGCAGACTTTTACCGGCACAGTGGAAAATGCCGTTCTCTGATTCTCGCCCACTCCTAGAATTGGGGCCAGCATGCCGTTAAAATCCTGGTCATAATGCGGAATCACCCCATGGTGTGAGAGACTCCTAAACAAAGAGATAAATTGGGAACTAGCTACAATCATGAGGCTATTGTACAATTCTTAGTGATAAATACCTTTTCCATTCATTAATGAAGCCTGTGAAAGTATATACAAAGAACAAAGAACAACCCAGCACGGGAAACAGGCCCTTTGGCCCAACGAGCCCGCGCCGCCAAGGGGTACCTTTATCTTTACAAGGGGTATGAGGATTGAAGTACGAGGAGATTGGTCTGGCACTGGGGTTGAACTATGATGAAACTGAGAGAAATGTTGCAAGCTTGAACTGTGAGGGGAGTCGGAAAGTGAGTGTCACTCTCCAAGTTGGAGGAGTAAAAATTTCCTTGATCGAGGCTCAAGATGACAAAAACCTCTATTTAAATGTATTCCACCAATTGCTAATTTGCATGATTATCACTCTATTTCTACACAACTTTTACTGTCCCAATTTTAACTTTAACCAACAAAACTGGTCCAAATTTTGGGAGGATCCACATTGTACTGCTACTCCTTCTGTCTCAATTTTTCATCTCCTGCTCTTTGTTTACCGTTCCTGTTCTGCTCAAATGCAGAGATCAATAACAAGTAATGTGACATTGTAAATGAAAAAGGACACAAGGAGATGTGTCAACACTGAATGTTCTGCCACGGTATCATGCACAGAGGTAATAGATATTGTATGGAGTGTTGTGATGCAACTACCATTTTCAATGTATTTTACATATAGTGACTGAAAAATGAGTACAGAGTCATCACACAAAAATCAAAGACACTGGGCGTGATCTTATTGGCTGTTCTTGCTGCAGCGGAAGTGTGGCATGGTTGGAGAATTTGGCAGCCAGTCAAATCTCTGTTCACTGCAGCAGGATGGGAACTGTGGTAAGATTCTGGCCTTTAATCTAGTGTTTGATCAGGTAAAGTTTCCATAGTCCTAGGTGACCTTAGGCTGTCTTCCCCTTTGAGAGCTGACTGGTGGTGATTTAACCTGAGGATCCTCAGGCAAGGGGCAAAGTTGAGAAGATGTGGCCTTCATGAATAACCTCAGCCAGTATGATAGTGTTTGATCACAGGCTATTAACTGCTATCAAAATCAGGGGTGTTGTCACTGATGGACAGAGGAGCAACAACACAGAGACTCTCTCAAAGAGTTAGTCTGCACCCCCAGTACTGCTAGAAGTAAAAGTAAGATAAACGCAGTCTGTGATACAAAAACAAAATACTGCAGATGCTGGAAATCTGAAATAAAAACAGGAAATGCTGGGAATTATCAGCAGCTCAACATCTGTGGAGAGAGAAAGAGAGATGACTCTATCAGAATAATCTCTGGTGGGACTGCCTGAGTGCTATACAGAATGAGGTAGGTTACACAATATAATTATGAATTATTACATTTTTTAAACTCTGCATACATAATTACTTATCTGTCTTCAATGTCTCTAGCTACTGACTCCATCTGCCTCCCCTGGCAACTGCGCAAGTCTGAACCAGTCCATTCACAATCTCGGTGTTGCGTTTGCACCTGGGGTGAGCTTTTTCCTATGTGTACATGCCATCATTATGGCCAGCTATTTCCAGATCTGACATATCACTGAATTCTACTCCCGTAACAGCTCATCTGCTGCAGAAGTTCTCATCCACACCTTTGTTACTTCTAAACTTAACTATCTCCAGACATTCCTGATTGGCTCCCGCATTCTAATTCTGTAAACTTGAGGTAATCCAAATTTCAAGTGTCTATGTCCTAACTTGCACCAAGTCTCGTTTACCTTTCACCCCTATGCTTGCTACATTGACTACCAATTAAGATTTCCATTCTTGTTTTCAATTCCCTCTTCAACCTCCCCACTTTCTTATCTGTGAACATTCCCCAGCCCCACAGGTTTCTGAAATCATAGAATCATAGAGTTTTACAGCATGGAAACAGGCCCTTTGGCCCAACTTGTCCTTGCTGCCTTTTTTTTAATCCCTAAACTAATCCCAATTGCCTGCATTTGGCCTATATCCCTCTATACCCATCATACCCATGTAACTATCTAAATGCTTTTTAAAAGATAAAAGATACCTGCCTCTCACAGCTTGTTCCAGACGCTCACCACCCTCTGTGTGAAAAAATTGCCCCTCTGGGCACTTTTGTATCTCCTCCCTCTCACCTTAATCCTATGCCCTCCGGTTTTAGACTCCTGTACCTTTGGGAAAATATATTGATTATCTACCTTGTCTATATCCCTCATTATTTTATAGATCTCTATAAGGTCACCCCTCAGCTCCTATGCTCCAGAGAAAAAGTCCCAGTGTCTTCAACCTCTCCTTATAACTCAATCCATCAAGTCCTGGTACATCCTAGTAAATATCTTCTGCACTCTTTCTAGTTTAATAATATCCTTTCTATAATAGAGTGACCAGAATTGCAGACAGTATTCCAAGTGTGGCCTTACGAATGTCTTGTATAACTTCAACAAGACGTCCCAACTCCTGTATTCAGTGTTCTGACGATGAAACCAAGAATGCTGAATGCCTTCTTCACCATTCTGCCCACCTGTGACTCCACTTTCAAGGAGCTATGAGCATGCACCCCCAGATCTCTTTGTACTGTAACTCTCCCCAATGCCCTACCATTAACTGAGTAAGCCCTGCCTGGTTCAATCTACCAAACTGCATTACCTCGCATTTGTCTAAATTAGACTCCATCTGCCATTCATCAGCCCACTGACCCAATTGATCAAGATCCCACTGCAATTGGAGATAACCTTCCTCACTGTCCATTATGCCATCAGTCTTGGTGTCATGTGCAAACTTAGTAAACATGCCCCCTATATTCTCATCCAGACTATTAATATAAATTAACAGTGGGCCCAGCACTGATCCCTGAGGCACACCGCTGGTCACAGGCCGCCAGCTTGAAAAACAACCCTCTACAACCATCCTCTGGCTTCTGTCAAGAACTCTCACAACACCAGGTTAAAGTCCAACCAGTTTATTTGAAAGTAAACCCACAAGCTTCCAATGCCAACATCTCCACATTCTGTCAAGAAGCCAATTTTGTATGCATTTAGATACCTTACCCTGGATCCCGTGACATTTACTTTCTGCAACAACCTACCATGCAGTACCTTGTCAAAGGCCTTGTAAAGTCCATGTAGACAACATCAACTGCACTGCCCTCATCTACTTTCTTGATTACTCCTTCAAAAAACTCAATCAATTTGTGAGACATGAGTTTCCACTCATAAAGCCATGCCTGTAGATCCTGAACCTCAAAATACCTTCCAACAATTTACCCACCACAAATGTGAGGCTAACTGGCCTGTAGTTCCCAGGCTTTTTCCTCTAGCCCTTTTTAAACAAAGGCACATATTTTGCCACCCTCCAATCTTCAGGCACCTTACCTGTGACCATCGATGATTCAAATATCTCAGCCACGGGACCCGCAATTTCCTCCCTAGCCTCCCACAACGTCCTGGGATACACCTCATCAGGTCCTGCAGAATTATCCACCTTGATGCGCTTTAAGACTTCCAGCACCTCCTTCTCTGTAATATCTACACTCCTCAAGACATCAATATTTAATTCACCAAGTTCCCTAACATCCATGCTTTTCTCAACAGTAAAATTTTGATGAGGAATATTCATTTAGGATCTCTCCTGTGGATCTGCACATAGATTACCCTGTTGATCCTTAAGAGGTTGTGTTTTCTCCCTTGTCACTCTTTTGCCCTTTATGTATTTGTAGAAGCTACCTGCACTCCTCTAATTCTGGTCTCTTGATTATCACCAGTTGAATCACTCCACCATAGGTGGCTGTGGTTTCAGCTGCCTAGACCTAAGCTCTGGAATACCCTCCTTAAGCTTCCTCACTACATTTCTTTCTTCCTTTAAAATGCTTCTTAAAACCTCTTTGACCAAGCTTTGGGCAATATGTCCTAATATCACCCTGCAGGACTTGGTGTCAAATGTTGTTTTATGCAGTTTTATTAAGTAGAAAGCTACAATACAAATTGTATATTGTTGCTGCTGTTGTCTACTATAACTTCATTGAAAGAGCTGCAGATACCCTGGAAATCAGTCAAAAGTGTGCCCCCGCCATATTTCCTGGGTTTCTATGGCCCTTGGCCAAAGTTATGTGGACAATCAGGGGACCCCCAAAAAGTTCACCTCTTTGGTTTTCCAGTGCCATCCCTGGCTAACTGCAAAATGTTTTGGTTCTTCTCATAAAATCACAGAATTGTCACAGCACAGAAGGAGGTCATGCAACCCATTGTGTCTGCACTGGCTCTCTGAATAAGCAGTTCATTTTGTTCCATCCTCCCGCCTTCTCTCTACACATTCCTTCTTTTCAGAAATTCCCTTTTGAATGTTTTCATTAAACTGCCTCCACCACACTCTCAGGCAGTTCATCCCAGACTTAGACCACTTGTTACGTGAAAAGGTTTACTCCATGCCTCCAGGATGCTTTATTAACTGTGCAACCTGTCTTGCCATCAATGACTTTTGCACAGAGGGACACCCAGGTTCCTCTGCTCCTGCGTTCCTTTTAGAATGGTGCCCTTTATTGTATATTCTCTCTCCATGTTCTTCCGACCAAGATGCATCATCTCACATTTATCCACATTGAGAATCATTTGTCCTCTGTCTGCCCATTCCACCAACTTTGAAGTTCTGTCCTAAAATGTTAAAAAACCGTTACTGTGTGCTGAATACAAATCTTTCCTGCATTATCACCCCAATTGACATACTTTAATAAAGCACATTTTATAAAATAGTTAATGATCTAGTTTATGTGAATATATAGGAATATGTCTACTGCACCTCAAGGGTGCTTAATTCCACTTGCTAGCAAGTCCATGCGTGGGATTCTCCCAAAAAGTTCAAAGTGCTGAATTCACCCAAAAACTGGAACAAAACGCCCACATTTTGTGCATCATAGAGTACCCTAGCATGAATCACACTAAAAATACGGGGGCATGGCCTATACTCAACAGAGAGGCCAATAGCAGGTCACAGTTCATGCGCAGTAACCACACACTGCCAGCCTCCCAATCACTGGCCAGTCCTGCGACCCTACGTCGCTGGTCGTGTGACCTCACACAATGTGACCCTACATTGCTGGCCTTCCAGATGTGTCCGGGCCAACCCTGAACTACCCTGCCCCGGCCCACCTCGATCCTCTGCCTACAATCCCAAATACAGAATGGCAGCAGGACCCCACACTACCACCAATTGCCACCCCGATGGCCTTGCCCCTTGGCACTGCCCGATGCCTGCTGGGCAGTGCCAAGGTGCCCCCTGGGCGTTGTCACTTTGCCCCTTGGACAGTGCTAGGGGTCAAGTTGGCACTGCCAAGATGGCAATACCCATGGAGCACCCCCGCTTCATGTGGTGGGGGTAGGGGAGACAATAGAAGGCCTAGAGACCTCAGCCTTAGGCCCATAAATGATATGGTAATGATAATTTGCATGATTCATTCAACTCTGCACCAATTTCTGACTGGAAACACACGGAGACTGTGGTGCCCAGCGGGGAGCCCGCTAAACAGTCTCTGCTGATGTCTCCCGGCCCATTGCACTGCTAGACCAGTACAGCGGAATGGGAGAATCGCCCCCCCATATTTTTTTTGAACCAATAAAGTTTGGATCCATAGACACTCAGGCCCCTTCATTGGATGAAAAAAGGATGACGTATTTTATATCTTTGTTTGTCTGCTTTGATGTTTTGAGATCAGTGAGGTTCTGCTTAAATAAACTTGCTATTTCTTGCAAACAAATCTTTTTCTAAATTATCTACAACAGAACAATTGACCCAAATGCAGTCACAGAAACTGGTGCTGAAACAAACAAAATAATCAATTATTGAATAAAATGTGTGTTATTAAAAAAAGTATCAATAAATAATAATCAAAAGAAAGCAATCCTCTGACAGTCCCTAAAAAGTAAAAAATATCTACCTGATCACTTTATAACCCACTAGGGGGCAGGGGTTGCTACCTTTTTGTGCAGTGTTCCCGGCTTGGTAATTAACCACAGTACCAGTCATTTTTAACTACAGTATTAAGTTGCTGTACCTCACTCCCATTTTCCAGTGGTCTCTCCAGACCACAAGCCACGCAGGCAGCCTCCTTCTGGACAGCCACCTGTGCCTCATGAGCAATTTGACAGAGTACATGCAGCAGTCACCCAGAAGTGCTTCTCCTTGTAGTCTTCTTCAACCAGCAACACTGAAGCGGATAATCTGGTCATCATTGTATTTGTGTTTGTGGGAGCTTGCTGTGCATATATTGGCTGTTGTATTTCCTCAATTATACCAGTGACTACACTTCAAAATGTACTTTATTGGCTTTATGGTTCTTTGGGGTATCATGAAAGATGATATATAAATGCAAGTATTGCTTTAATTATTTTCCCCTCTTCTGTTGGTCATCCCCTTCCCTCGTGATTCTTCCTTCATCTTGCAGTCACTCCCTTTCTCCTGATCTCCTTCCCCCTTCTGATCCTGTCCTGATCCTTTCCTGGTCATTACCTGTCTTTCCCAATCAACTCTGCTCCAGGATTCACTCATAAGTTGCTATTAGTGACACGGTGGTCCAAAATTAAATAGCTCTTTGACGGTGAGCTGCCTGGGGATTTGCAGTTCAGCATCCCAAAGGCCCAATATATGTGTGCATTTCAGGCCTACCCATTAGTGATTAGTCCCTGCATCTCATTTGTTTTGGCATAACAGTACAAACTGATTTCCATGCCCACCCATTTTATGATCTTCAATTGCACTATTAAGAACATTGTTAAAAACCTTACAAGACATATGGAACATCTGAACTACTTGTGAGTTATAAAATAGGAATTATATTAAAATAATAATGTCCAAATTTAAGAGTTATTTTATAATATGAAAACAAAAAATGTTGGAAAAACTCAGCAAGTCTGGCAGCATCCAAGGAGGGAGATACAGATTTACCATTTCGAGTCCACTATGACCCTTCTTTGGAATTGTAAAATTCTTAATGTTTGCTTAATTTGAATTGCTACCTTCCTGCTTAGTATTCAGCTCTACGCTGAATTAACACATTTCAGGTGGGATAACATTAGGATTTGTATAATAAACATTGAAAACACTGAACTAAGAAAACGAAAATCAGCCTGGCTACTCAATCATTGTTTATGTTTGATGACCTTTGCTAGAAAATGAACATCTCCAGTGTGGATGGAAGAAGAGAAACCTCACCAGTATAAATATATTGTAAATGGTTTCAAAAAGTCATATTTGCCACATTACTAAACAACAGGAAGTTTTTTTAAAAGCATAATACTGTGGATACTGGAATCTGAAACATAAATAGAAAATGCTGGAATATCTCAGCAGGTCTGATAGCTTCTGTGGAGAGAGAATAGAGCTAGACTTGAAATGTAGGCTCCATTTTCTCTCCACAAGTGCTGTCAGACTTGCTGAAATTTTCCAGCATTTTCTGTTTTTGTGTGAGGAAGTCTTCTTTATTTTAATGCCTTTAACACTGTTGAACTTCATTTTAAAAATGTGCACCTCTAGATTAAATTTTTAAAATAATTGACATTCCGCAATGATAGACTGTTAACATTTCCCTACTGTGTTAAATGGAGTACAGTACAAGAATGGATTTCTTTATTTCTTAATAGACGGACCCTTAAATTCAATTCTCCATCATGTGTGACCCATCACATGCTTTTTTCATGTGGCTATGAGTCTCCATTTACAGCTTAAAATTAGCACAAGAAATATAACCAGTGAGAATTAGTCAAGGAACAGGGGAAGGGGGTTAGAGGAGCTTGAATTATTTCAGCCAAAGTGGCAGATAATCACCTGATATCATAGAAATGCCTGAAATTCTATGTGTGGAAGTTACAATCAGTGTTTACTGGTGCTCTGTCCATTAGTTTGATACATACAATTGGTCACTTTTTCACTGAGGATCGTAGGTAAGCCAAAAGTACACCTTACATAAAATACAGATTGTACATCTCAGCAGGTCTGGCAGCATCTGTAAGGAGATGAAAAAGCTGACGTTTCAGGTCCTGATGACCCTTTGTCAAAGGTTGACTCAAAATGTCAGCTCTACTTGCATGTTTGGTAATAATACCCATAAAAATCACTTTGTCAGGTTCCTGTCATGAAAACAATGAACAATGAAAATGTACAGACAATGGAGTTGAATGTGATGATGGAGGACATCAGACCTTTCTATTGATATCAGTGTAATGAAATTTGCTTTTCTGATGTTGTCTGAGGGATAAATATTTGTGAGGACACCAGGTATAATTCCCTGCTCTTCTATGAAATAATGCCATGAGATCATTTGTATACCTGATGAGGCAAATGTCTCATCCAAAAGATGGTCTCTGGTCGTACGTTACTTCCTCACTGGCGTGAGTGTCACTCTTGATATTTGTGTTCAAATCCCTGGAGTGAACCCACAAACGTCTGACTGCCAGCAACTGAGCCACAACTGGCACATGGAAAATTGTGTCACGTCCCTAGACTCATTATTCCTTTTCTGCTGCTGGCACAGTGGTTTGCACTGCTGCTTCACAGTACCAGGGACCCAGGTTTGACTTCCAGCTTGGGTCACCGTGTGGAGTCTACATGTTCTCCCCTTACCTGCATGGGTTTCCTCCAGGTGCTCTTTCCCCCCACAGTCTAAACCAAAAGATGTGCTGGTTAGGTACATTGTCCAAGCTAAATTCTCCCTCAGTGTACCTGAACAGGCGCTGGAGTATGGTGGCTAGGGGATTTTCACAGTAACTTCATTGCAGTGTTAATGTAAGCCTACTTGTGACACTAGTAAATAAACTTAAAAACTAATCCCAGAGAATCCCATGGTCCCATCAGGAGGACCAGTCCTCCCCATCCATGAGTTATTTAAAATTTTAAAAAATGAATAAGTTTCCAGAAAAATATTTTTAAAAATGACTTTAGAACCATACTTTTACAATAATTACTTTGCTGTTGTGAATCGATTTCTTTCAATGACACTTCTGGGAGGATAGGGCTGAATGTCAGTGTGACAATGTCATGTAACCACTCTGCCTGCATAACCCCCTCTCCATATTTCCTGTGTTCAAATGTTTTTAGGATCGGTCCTCCTGTGATCCATATGTAAATCTAAGTAGGCGGGATTGTGTGTCAAATCAGTACAATATTGACAGTACATCAATGGTTTCAGCCCAACAGGAATGGCAGGGAAGGAGTCAGGAAAATCAATGTCACTCATCTGTATGCTCAACTTAAACAAACAAGGGCTGTGACTTGCACTAAATATATTCTCCAAACTTATTTTTAAAGCACAAATAATATTGACACATGATTTGATAGTTTGGCATTTGATGGATGGCAGGGTGGCACAGTAGCACTGCTGCCTCACAGTGCCAGGGACCGAGATTCAATTCCGGCCTCAGGTGACTGTCTGTGTGGTGTTTGCATGTTCTTCCCATGTCTGTGTGGGTTTTCTCCAGGTGCTTGGTTTTCTCCCACAGTCTGAAGGTGTGTGGATTAGGTTGATTGACCATGTTAAATTGCCCTAAATGTCAAGGAGGTTAGCAGGGTACAAATGTGGGGTTACGGGGATAAGGCCTGGATGGAATTGTTGCCAGTGCAGTCTCAGTGGGCCAAATGGCCTCCTTCTGCACTGGAGTGATTCTATGATGGTACTTATCTTTTGGAAATAATTTTATTGCCACAAGAGCTTGTAGGAATTGAGGTAGCAGAGTACTATTCGTACAGAAGATAAAAAAACATAGAATATAAAACACAGTCGCATATTTGAGAGAAATGCAAGGAGCCCATAAATGCATGTAAAACAAGCAGCTATCCAAGAAAAGCATTGTCAAACACAAAATAAGGAATGTGGCAAGCATAATAGAAAAGGATAAGGCTGTGGAAATAAGGAGATGAGGTGCACAACACCATTGAGAGATATGATTATTAAAAGTTACTGTACTATTGCTGCTAAAATCTTAAAGATCCATCTGTTTTGGTAATACAGAAATTAATATCTCCCAGATACTAATCAGAGAAAATACAGTTGTCTAGAATTCCACAGAAACTCTGTTTCCCTCTTTTATACTGACAAACCCAAATCCTTTTCCATATTACAGGAGGTAAAACTCTTTCTTGACTGGTCCTGGGATCTTTTGATAGTCTCTCTGTGTCACAGTATCAAAAATCCTATGCTCAGGATCCCCTCTGGGCTGCACCATATTTGTACTGTTCCCATGACACCAACACATTGCAAATCTTAAATATTGTAATAATATCAAACCTCATCTAATAGCAAGAGTTAAAATCTGAGTAGTCTGAAAGTGTTCATAGGGTGGCATGTTGGCACAGTGGTTAGCACTTCTGCCTCACAGAACCAGGGACCTGGGTTTGATTCCCAACTTGGATCATTGTCTGTGCAGAGTGTGCACATTCTTCCTGTGTCTCCATGGGTTTCCTCCGGGTGCTCCGGCTTCCTCCCACAGTCGAAAGATGTGCTGGTTAGGTGCATTGGCTGTATTTGATTTTCCCCAGTGTACCTGAACAGGTGTTGGAGTGTGAAGACTGGGGGATTTTCACAGTAACTTCATTGCAGTGTTAATGTAGGCCTACTTGTAACACTAATAAATAAACTTTAAACTTAGTTATCTTGCAGTTTGACGTTCCTTATTATTGTGTTTTGGAGATAAAACTTTTATTTCAGATGATTTGAAAAACTCCAACAGTTCTTTAGCATCTTTAAGGTCGAGACTGTAATCTTCAGCTATTTTGTTGACTGTCCCTACTTCGGGCTGGAGCTCGTAGTAATTAAGGCAGCAACAGGCGCTAGGACCTAGCCGGCCCACGCTCTGGTGCAGTAGGTAAAGCGCTGACATTCCTCTCATTCCGATGTGAATGGGGCTGATTGTTGGCTTCTTGCTGCTGCTGCTGCTCTCCGACTAAAGCCATTTTTCCTGTATTAGGCTTGAGGTCAACCCGGCCCGTTGCCCCTTCTAGCTTTGGTCGAGATTTTGGGGGACGGGGGTTGGGGGGGGGTAGAAATTGGAAATTACATGGATTGGGGGCAGATTGCAATTTGCGGCAAACGCTGAGAACTTTCTTGGAGGAGGGAGCTGAAGGTAATAAGTTTAATGTGTCGAGTGGACAAAAGTTTGTGGAAGGTGATGAAAGTTTAGAAAGTGTTGCTTGCTTATGTGTCTTGCTCTGTGCTGTTTGGGGGGCGGGGGAGGGTGGGAGTTGTGCTGTGAGGAAATGTGGAGTTAGTGTGAGCTCGAGCACCGTGTTTTCCCCTCTGGCTGGCGGCTGATGAATGAGGAGCACCCATGCGAGGAGGTGTCAGCTGCCAGATCACCGACATGTTTACAGTTAGCCTGCTTCTAAATACGCTTGTCAGTATTTCATATCCGTTAATATAACGCGATTAAGATCACAGAGGAACCGATAAAAAAAATTGCAAAAACAAGAAGTGGGGGAAAGAGTCTAAAATGTGTAGCTTCAACTTGTAACATGAACTCTTTTCTTAATGTTTTGTCATTTTGTAGAATTCACTCCTAACCATGTATAGTTACATTGACTTAGTTCTTGTTTCAGTCTACTTATTGTTTTATTAATACTTTAGAATTGGAATTGGCCACGTTTTAAGTTCTCCCGTTTGTAACTTTTTTTCCAGAACTGAGAATGAATTCAGACTTTGTACAAAGCCTGCTTGTGCCCCTGGCCCCTCACTCACTGCATTGCCTCCGTTTTGTTTCTCACAGGAGATGGTGTTGAACTTTCTCATGGTAAAATAGTTCTAAGACACGCTCCTTTTCTTTTGCAGCGGATGAAACTTTTTCATTTTTTACATTGTGTTCAGTCAAAGGTAAAGTTATTTTTTTTGAAGCAATTCTCACTGTGACAGGCCTGTTCAGAAGAAAAAATCTGTGCTTAAAAAAACAAAGGGGGGCGGGGGGGAGTAATCCGCTAACTAGTCCTGTCCCCTGTGGTTTGACTGATCGTCAGGTGCACTTCAACCCTGGTAGCCAGAACCTGGCGGGAGTTTTATAAACACACATTGAAATGGGGGCCATTTCCCCCCTAACAGTCTGATTACAGCCATTTCCTGATCTTTCCAACTATAGAGAGTATGGCAATGATACCCATTTCTAGCAGTACTGAGGGAACTTTAGCTGCTTGCAAGCTAAGTTGCAGGAAGCTTTTTAAGACTTTTTCCATTCTGCTCTATAGTCACTGTCTCAGTCTGAATGTGACTGATTTTAATATTGTCACATGTATTGGGATACAGTGAAAAGTATTATTTTTTGTGCACAACATAGTTAAAGCATACAGTTCATAGAGTACACAGGGTAAGAAAGGGGAAGAATATAGTGTTACAGTCACAGACAGGGTGTAGAGAAAGATGAGCTAATTAAGCTTTAAAGGTATAGAACGAGAGAGTAAAAGATGGTATGGTGGGGACAGCTCGCAAAAAGTTGCCATGCTCTGGCACCATCTTCACTGCTTACAATCTGAGCATTCTGTTTACCCTCTGAATTTCTGATCCTGTGTACCTTTTCCGTCACTGAGATTGTTTACTTCCACCTCCCATCTGAAATAGTTGAGCCTGTATCTGTCTGCTTCAGCCCATCTGCTGTTAAAACCTGCATCCCTACGTTTGTTACCTCGGGGCTTGACTATTTCAATGCTGTTTTGTTGGTCTCTGCTTTTCCACGCTTGTAAAGTTCAATTCATCAGGAATTGTGCTCTCCATATCCTAATTTGCACCAAGTCTCATACTCAATACTTCTGCTCAATTATTATATTGGCTCTTGGATTACTAACATCTTGGTGATTTTTTTTTTAATTCACGATCTTGACCTTGGCCCTCTTCATCTCCGTTATGCGGTCCCACAACCCTCTTTGCGAACTGTCTGTTCCTCCTGGCCCCATGTACATCCCAGACTTCTTTCACCTTACCGTTGTGGTCCTACCTTCGTTCGCTCAGTGCTACACTCTGCAATTCTTTCCCTCGTCCACCTCTTTTACCTTTCTCCTCATTTTAAGATACTCTTTAAAATATATGTCAATGAAACTTTTCAGAATCAATCTGAATATCTCCTCCTTTTGCTCAAATATCTCCTTTTTGTCTAATTACAGTTCTCAGAAGTGTTTTGGAATATTTCACCATGTCAGGGTGCTAAATAAATTCAAGTTTTTGTTAATAACTATAGAAGTTTTCATTGTGCAATCGTAATCTGCGAAACCAATGCTATTGGTTCTCTCTATCCAATACAAACACCACCTCCATATTGGTCAATGCCAATGTGCATGTTATTTTGTGTTGGCAACTTGCCTATTGTGTCAATATGGGCAGCCCACAAGTTGTCAATTCTGTCTTTTCTGGTGGCTGCTGCCAATGGTCCTACCAACCATCCTGCACTCCACCATTACTCTTTCCCATTTACTACCTACAAAAAGGCTCCTTGCAGTTTAGTAGTTTCATAATTTCAAAAAACCCTGTGAAAATACCAAGTTTGTCACACAACAGTTAAGGGGTGGCAGTGGTGTAGTGCTATTGTTGCTGGACTAGTAATCCAGAGGTAATGCTTTGGGGACCTAGGTTCAAATCCCACCCATGGCAAATGGTGAAAGTTGAATTGAATAAAAAATTAACGATAACCGTTAAACCATTGTTGATTGGCATAAAAACCCATCTGGTTCAGTAATATCCTTTAGGAAAGAAAACTGCCATCCCTACCTGGTCTGGCCTACATGTGACTTCAACATGTGGCCAACTTATGACAGCAATGTGGTTGAGTGCTAATTGCCCTTAGGGATGGGCAATAAATGCTGGCCCAGCCAGTGACACCCACATGTTATGAACAAAAAATTAAGTATCTTTCAAAGTAGATTTTTTTTGTTATTGGCTTCTTCCTATATGATCTTCTTTGCACATGCCACATTTTTCATAGGAGATGATTCTCAAATTGCACACTATGTACATTTTTAATTTATTCCATTTGCAAGTTATTAATTACAATGAGTATTGTACCGTTCCAAAATTTTGCTCTGTACTAGATGGCTCAGCACAGTTCATTTGAGATCAGGAGCTCAATTTGGGGAGTTGTTAAACAATCTATCTCATATTATTCTGTGGTATACTATGTAAAGCTATTTATATACTCCACCAACATGACGCCTGTTTTAATTGTTTTTGGCGGTTTTACTGCTATTTCCTGTCTGGAATCTCTTACAGGTTTCATTTGAATCACACCTTTCTCTATGACCTCTATCAGCACAAGTGCATAATTAGTGAACAATGTTGGCCATTTGCTAAACCACACTAAAGAAATCTCTGATACAGTCAAAACTGGTAACTTCATGTTGAAAAAGATTTGTGATATTGAGCAATATCTATTTTTATCTTCCTATCTGTACCTTGCTGTAAGAGGTCACCCAGTAAAATCCCATGATTCTAGCCTTGTCCAGTCTCTGTTGTGACAGTACAGGATTTCCCAATAATTCAAAAGTGTGAGCATAATTCTGAGAGAACAAAGTGAAAGCTGTGTTGCCAGCTCTCCATTTGGATGCCATCTCCAAACATGACCCATTAACCCCCTTGGGATAATGTTTATTATATGTTTACAGAAACATAGCAACATCGAAAATAGGACTAAATGACCTCCTCCTGTTCCTTTGAGTCTGCTCCACCATTCATTATGATCATGGCTGATCTTCCAATTCAATAGCCTGATCCTGCACTACCCCCATATCCTTTAATCCCCTTCGCCTCAAGTGCTATATCTAACTGCTTCTTTAAAAAATTCAAGGATCTTGAGGGAAAAGAATATTTTGGTCAGCATTTTGCAGATGACTCAAAACCTGGATGTGTGGTGAGCTGGGAGGAGAGAGGCTGATGGAATGAGCAGTCATATGGCAGATGCAATTTAATGCAAAGAAGTGTGAAATGATGCATTTTAGTAATAAGACTGGGAAGAGGTAATATAAATAAAATAGAACTACTCTAAAGGAGCAGGAGCAGAAACAACTGGGGGAATGTTTGCAAACATTGGTGAAGGTAGCAGGGCAGATTGAGAAAGAATGAAAAGGTGCATGGGATTCTAAGCTTTATAAGCAGTGGAGTATAGACCTCAAAAGCAAGGAGGCTATGATAAAACTGTAGTTCAACTTCAAGTGGAATTTTTGTCCCAATTCTGGGCACCCGCCTAAGGAAGGATGTAAACATTCTGGAGAGGGTGCAGAAAGGATATGAAAGTTGTTCATGAGGGGCTTAATTAACTAGATAGACTAGAGAAGCTGGGCTTCTTCTTGTTTAGAGAAGAGAAAATTGAGAGAAGTTGTGATAGAAACGTTCACAATTACATTGGCTCTGGACGGAGTAGATAGAGAAAAGCTGTTCCCAATGGCTAAAGGGCTGTGAGTCAGAGAGCACTGATTTAAGATGATTGACAAAGAAGCAACACCAACATCAGGAAAAGTTTATATACAATGAGTTAGGATCTGGGATAAACTTCCTGAGAATGTAACTGGGGAAGATTTAATCATGGCTTTCAAAATGGAAGTGAAGAAAGGAAGTAATGAAGGCTTGGGGAGTGGGTCTAGCTAAATTGATCTTGTAAGAGTTGGCATGGATTTGATGGGCTGAATGCCTTTCTTCTCTGCTGCAGAATTCTATGATTCTAACAAACCCATCTTGTTTACGATTTTACCCAGCTATCTTTCCACCATATCTTTCAATCTCCTCTTCATAAGCGTATTTAGTTGCAAATCATTTATATTAAGCGTCTTGTTCCCAGAAAAGCCCTTATTATTAAAAATAACACAACTGACTTTTCTTCCTGCTTCTAACCACCTAATTTTTAACTAACTTTCCCCTGAAATTTGGAGTCTTCAGCATTCTAAACATTTCCACCAGAAACCTCCAACCTTGTCTGTGGCTGCGATTCTCCGGTGCCGCTGCAGTGAATGGAGTATTGGCTGAGCACCAAATTGTCCATTCTCGTTGGCAACCAGAGCATGAATGAATGAGACTGGCGAATCCCACTCCTCGTCTAGATCTTCAGTTAAATAGGAAAATACAAACTGTCCGGCTAGTTAGTACCATCTTGTGTTCCTTAAAACCTTTAGAGGTTTACTGTGCATAAATGGTACTGACTAGTTTTATGGGGATCACATCTAACTAATGGATTGGTTAAATGTAGTCAAAGAATTGTGTCTACAAAGGAGTAACCCTGGTCTAAACTGTTCCTATAAAGTAATGGTTTTTTCTTCTCATAATATATTGGGAAGGAATTGGAATATGGGCATTTATAAGACCAAAAGAGACTTTGATGTTTCATCTGACCAATTCAAATCATCATTATTTTTCATATCCCTCAGGCTCTCTTTCTACTGAAAATCTATCTAATTGCCCCTTGAACATAGTGACATTGTTTGTCATCACTGTTTCCCAGGGCAGTCTGTTCCATTTATTCAACATTTGTTGAATCTAAACTGTCTTCATCTTCCCTCTCTAGGCTTTAAGTTCAGGCCCCAGTTGTAGAGTTCTTGATTATCCCAGTAAAATTATTAGATTCCTTGGTTCACCCAAATGATTGTGGTAACTGAGTATACATTAGCTGTCAGGTCCTAGAGGAACAGACAAGTTAGGGGTTTCAAGATATTGTATGTATTGGTAACAAACTTTGCACTGGTAAATGCATTATTGCAGCAATTCCCAAGTTCTGTCCACCACAGGATTCATCAGTGTCAAATTAGCAATTGACTGAACTAGTATGAAAGATGTATCAATGGTAACTGAATCAAGTATGGACCGAAATAAAATGCTACATTTGAAATGGTTTAACTACAAAGTGCTAATTAATTAACAGTAACTTTTAATGCCCCATAGCAGCCATACTCTTTTATCCACTATTTTTATTTAAATAAATAATCAACTGTGGAACCAAATATTTCCATAACACAGATTTCTACTGCGAGGTGGTCTGCATATAATTCCATCTTCTTGTTGGAAGAACTGACTCTCCTATTTGCACACCCACATCATTACTAATCAGTAAGCCCCGTCGCTAGTATTTGGTGATTCAGATCCAATATATAATGCACACATTCATCTATTCATCAGATTGAACTGCTACAGGGCAAGCCATTTTATCTAATGGATTTTCTTTTTAGCTGTAATGTGTATTAAAAGGATGTAAGCATAACTTTAAAATAATTGAGTTTATTTTTGCCTCCATTTTGCCTCAGCTAACAGAATATTTTAAAACAATTTTTCCCACTTTGGTAGGATACATTACTTAAGTATGTTTGGGAATAATGAGAGTGATTCATATTGAAATAGCTGTTTAATTTAAATCTCCTCTTCAGAATAGATCTACAGTTTTGTTAGCTAGGTTGCCCAGATGAAACGTTGTTTCCAGATTTCCAAATCAGAAGAGTGCTATTTTCTCTAGCAATTTAGAAATTTACAAAGCCGATGCACAGGGTGGACGTGGCAAATCCTTAATCCATAGAATAGAATCCCTACAGTGCAGAAAGAAGTCATCCGGCCCATTGGATCTGCACCAACTCTCCAAAAGAGTATTCCACCCAGGCTGTCACGTTCACTGTATCCCCAAAACACTAGATATTTACCATGACTAATCCACAAAATCTACAGATCTTTTAGACTATGGGAGGAAACTGGAGCACCTGGAGAATATTCAAATTCCACAGTCACCTCAGGCTCGAAGTGAACCCAAGCTATGCAGCAGTGCTAACTATTGTGCTGCCATTCCATCTTCTTGCTTGCTCCAAAACCAATTTATATTCAAACTGAAACCAATTCATGGTCCCCATAAAAGAGACATACTAGATCCAAGCTGACAACAACAGTCGTTACACCTGATCTCATGTTTGAGGCTAGCCGAAAGGCCAATCTCTCCAGCAATGACATCAGTTACCTTAGTGGATGCAAATATTCACTGCAAGTAAATAAATAGTTTCTTTCTTCCAAATTGCCAAGTATCGCCTCAAGATGGTCCAGGCTGAGATAAGAATATCTCTAGGAGACAATTGTGAATGTGTGTTTCAAGTTAATGCATCAATAAAGTTGTTTATTTGTCTGCACTATAACTGTACAAGTGAACATCTGCTGAAGTTATGTGATGGGAACTAGCAGTTTCAGAAGATTAATTGCATGTATGAAAAATATATCAGTCACCAACAGGTAGTCACCCCTTATTGGTGGGCTAAAGTATAAAGAAGTTGAGTATCTTAATGATCGATTAAAATAGAAATAAATTATAATATTATTTGTAAAAAGAATTATTGTGCAGTGGTCATTTGCAGAAGTAAAATTGTCAATATCCAATTGATAATTATTTTTTTCATTTCAGTTTCCTGTTGGTAGAAAAACATGAGGATAACTTTTCAGTTTTGGTTTGGATGAAAAACTGGTGGTATTGTCAGAAATATAACCCACCTGAGGTTCATCAAATATGGTGTCAAAGTTGAAAATTTAGCCCAACATATTTTAAAATGTCGTCTTGATGCGCAAAACCCAAACAAGATCCACTACTGAAAATGCAATAATGAATCAGGAGTGGTGTTGATCACTTGTGAATCAGAGATTACATTCCAAGGGGTGTAGTAGGGGTGCTGATCAGCGGAAATGGTGGGGGAAGAGGAGTGGGAGTGATGTGAGTGGCATTTGCAGTGAAATAAATTTATAAGTGCAGAGAGTTTTTGACTGTGTCCTGGACAGTATAATTTGTGCTGTGGGCCTCAACTTAGTTAGACCTGGATTGCTTAAAAAAACATTGACAATGCCTCAAACTGACTTCATGTTAGACATTGCAGTGACACTCTGGTTCACGTTCTGAGATTGAACTTGGGCATCAGAAACAGAGGTGCGCTAATGCGCCACCAACTTCTCCAAATTGCTTCCATTACATTTTTTCTCATAAATTTCAAGCTAAATGCTTTGTATTATTGAGGGGCTCAGCTTGTGTGTCTTCAAGATTTGGATTACAGCTTTTTATTGGTTTTTCTGCATCCAAAGAGCAAGATAAAATTTCAACTGGAATAACCTTGCATTATTTCCTTTAAAATTCTAGCATATGATTCATCTACACAAGATATTTCATTCTGTAATTACTTCAGTCACCACCAGTTACATGTTTCCTCTGCATCCCTCTGATATGGTCAGAGGGTGCAACTGCTGCCACAATATATTATCCTGAGAACTATAAGAACTGCATAGACAGAATGCAATGCTCTCATTTCCTTTTTGGATTTTTAGATATATTGCTTATTAGTAAGAGTTACAGCTTCAATACTTTTCTCCCACTGTAGGAATTCCTTTTACTTGTATTTGCATCTCTCTTAATCCATTAAATCTACTTCAGATATGTTAATATGTCAATGGGAATTGAACTATAGCCAATCACAGTAACAATGCCTTGTGTCTGTCAGTGACCACTTAAGAATTTCTCAGAGATGGAAAGCAGGAACACTGCTTCAACATTTTTCTTTCCCCACCCCCACAACCCAAAGACACAGAGGACAATTTTAATGCCTCTGTTACTTCCCTGGTTAACATCAGTAAACTCCATGGGGACTGTAGATCTAACATGGAACTTTCTTGGACTACATCTGATTGTAATGATGGTTCATTTGCAATCAAAGTGAAGATTGTCTACAGTTTCTTTCCCTTGGCTAAATATAGAAAACACCAGATTTTTTTTTTTGGATTCTATTCTCCAAAGATATTGGAACTATTCTGTGTTTTAAAAGGTGACAGTTTCTGAAGATTATAGTATTTATCAAAACTTCTGGACTAAAGTTCAGCATTTTGTCAACCATATTTGAGGAAGAGTTCTGGATTTCTATGCAAGATCTACCGCCATAGATTATTTATGTATAGAGTCTATTGCATAGCAACAAACCAACTAAGAACATAAGGAATAGGAGCAGGAGTAGGCATTTCAGCCCCACAGGTCTGCTCCACTGTTCAATAAAATTACAGCTGATCTGATTGTCCTTAATTCCACCATCCAACCCAACTGATCTATGCCTGCACTTATCTTCCACACTAGCTTCCTCTCGCCCTTCTTCATCTAACTGTATCAGCACACCCTTCTGTCTCTTCTCCCTCATGCTGAACTAGCTTTTCCTCAAATGTTATTCACTTCAGCTACTCATGTGGCAGTTTGTTTCACATTCTTACCACCCCTTAGATAAACAAGTTCCTTCCGAGTCCTCTGTTGGACATATTCATGACTACCTTATGTGTATGACCTCTCGTTTTGGACTCTTTACAAGTAAAACCATTTTATCTACAACTACCCACCATACCTTTCATAATTAGAGACCTCCATCAGATCAGCATTACTCAGCTTCCCTTTCGAGGAAAAATCCGCAGCCTTTTTGCCTTCCCTAATCCTTGTGAATCTTTTTTGCACCTGTTTCAAATATTGATTTTATACGACAGCAATCAGAACTTAACACCATACGCTCAAAATGTGATCCAGGCAAGGCTTTAACCATTTTGACAGACTTGTCTGCTTTTCAGTGCTATCCTTCTGCAAATTAACCTTTTTTGAATTGATTTATTATTGTCACATGAATTGGTATACATTGTCTGTATAGTGTGCAAGAAACAATACTTTTCAAAGCATACCGTTCATAGAAAAGGAAATGAGAGAGTGCAGAATGTAGTGTTACAGTCATAGTCAGGGTGTAGAGAAAGATCAACTTAATGCGAGGTAGGTCCATTCAAAAGTCTAATGGCAGCAGGGAAGAAGCTGTTTTTGAGTTGATTGGTTCATGCTGTCTGACTTTTGTATCATTTTCCCAATGAAGAAGGTGGAAGAAGGTATGTCTGGGGTTCTCGATTACGCTGGCTGCTTTCCTAAGGCAGTGGGAAGTGTAGACAGTATCAGTGGATGGGAGGCTGGTTTGAGTGATGGACTGGGCTTTATTCACGACGCTTTGTAGTTTATTGCGGTCTTGGACAGAACAGGAGCCATACCAAACTGTGATCCAGCCAACAAAAGTGCTTTGACAATGTCTCATTCTTTTATTCCATCTAGACATTATCCTAGCAGTAATTGGCTCCTCATTATTCCTACCAAAATTAAAGTTAATTTGCCAGTTGTGCGCCCATTGTGCAAATTTATTAATGCTTTCTTGTTGCTGTCTTCTTCATAGAATCCTACAATGCAGAAGGAAGCCATTCAGCCCATCAAGTCTGCCTCGACCACAATCCCACCCAGGTCCTATCCCCATTACTCCCTGCATTTACCCTAGCTAGTTTCCCTGAGACTAAGGACAATTTAGCATGGCCAATCCACCTAGCCTGCACATCTTTGAACTGAGAGGAAACCAGAGCACCTGGACAAAACCCACACAGACGTGGGGAGAATGTACAAACTCCACACAGACAGTGACCCAAGTCGGGAATCGAACCTGAGTTCCTGGTGCTGTGAGGCAGCAGTGTTAACCACTGCGCCATTGTGCCACTCCTAAATTATTTCATTATTTCCAATATTCCCAGGGTAGTAGATTTGGACCGGCTAATGTGTTGAAGTGATGATTTCAACCTGCATTTACTTAAGTTGCAGATCCAGGATCATGCAGATATGATATGTTGCTTATGTTTTCCAGTGACATCTTTCAGCAGATGTTTGTGGAAATATGTTGACAACTTAAATGGATAAAGTTGTACCAGACTTGAATATTCTGTCCAAGTCTTAAATTTCAGCAAACAGCTTCTTTAACTTGATTGTTGTTACCAGTTGATTCTGGATAAAATCTGTTTTCAGAAATAAGTTCAACTTTGTATTCAGTAACCTGAATATAAAAACAAAGAGAGACAAACCGGTCAAAACAAAAATGTATTCTTTTAACTATTAGAGTGTTATGAACAGGATTGTTTAAACAAATTAAGACAAATAGCCCAAATTGACAAATGGGTGCTGACAGGTAATGGAGTTGATACATCTGAGGAATTAACCTCAAATGTCAAATGCCAGCTTGTATATTAACATAATTCCTTGGATTTGATGTCATTGTGTTAGTCCATGCTTGTACCCTCATTGTACTCTTCAAATTATGCTGTGTTTAAAGCACTGATGTTTGCACAGCATAACATCAACCCTTGTATTGAAGTGCTTTGTGAAAAATGAGATAAATTACGAAAACTGCTAGCAGAGACGATGGAGGAGGAGGGTGTGATTTGCATCAGACAAGTGGATAACATGGCACTTTAAGTTGAAGACTTTTCCAGAAACACACCTATTTGAAATTCTCCTAAATATCAAGGCAACTATCATATTCCCAGTTGAGTTGTGTAAATTACATATGCAGTGTGGTTACTGTTCCAAAGGAGCTAATTGCAGGCAACTATGTTGGTTGTAATTTTGTGCCATATGTTAGTCATGTTAGTCTTGTGACTCTTTTACAGTAATGTGCACACAAATGGATGTGTGCTTTATATTTAGGTAAAAATGTGATAACCCAGAGTTACAGATATATACAGAACATGTATGACATGCTGTGTTAAACATATAATTAAATGGAGCCTCAGAAGTAAAAGTGTGAAGTTAAAATGGATCTTAGAAGGGCAAATCTCAGAATCTGCACAACAAATTATCTGAATTTAGTGTATCTTATGTGGCTGTAAAATGAGCAACACACACACTTCTTCTCAAGACTTTTACACTCCTGAAATGAAATGCTTTGTTTTAGACATCTGTTCCTTAGCATTAAAGGCTTTCATAATCTGTTAACACTTTTGCTTTCCACCTACATCTCCCACATGTCTTCAAACTGGATAACCAATTCTCTATAAATGCTGAGCGGATTCCTTTCTTGAATTTCTGTTTGTACATTTCAGACATGAAATAATAATTCTCAAGTGTGGCATACTTTACAGTATCACCAACCATGCTATCAGGAGGATTGAATCAAGAAAACCAAATGACTTTCTGCTTATCAATTTTGCTAGGTCATTAATTATTTGCTTTGTCCCATTTATTGTGAATGCCTAGTGATTGAAATGCTCAGATAAAACCATTAATGTCACTTCCCTCTTTTAAAATTTGTTATGAGATTTGATTTACTGAAATGGTGAGCCCCCAAGTTCAGTGAATAAGCGGACATGTTGGTAATAATTAATTTCCCTGCCAGTTCCAAAGCACTGAGATGCTGTTCAGCCTCTGATTCACAACATTTGTACAATCGGCTTTATTATTCTATTTTGTCACTCTCAATCTCATTTTGTTACCTGCCTTCATCACGCTCTCACCCTTTTAATTGGAAATCGCTCTGCTTCACGTTCTGTCTGAGCTCTAACATTGTTAGTGCAAGATCAACTTCTTTAGATTTGGATAGTTTGTGGGCATTACTGCTTTTCAGCAGCTAACTATAGAACAATAGTATTGCGTTATGATCTGATCTGGATATTTATGACTTTCCTGTGCTCTGATTTGTACATCTTCAATTTAATTTTTGAAGGTGAACCAGGAAAATGTTTGATAAAATGCAGCCAGATATAAATCATTAAACTATTTTGTTTCACAACAAGTAAATGTACAGAGTAGCAGTTTGGTTGGGTTGGACTGGACTTGCTAAGTTCCTGAGTTCTGGCACAGTCGTGATGGGCTGAATTGCCTCCTTCTGAGCTGTAACAATTCTGTGATTCTGTAATAATGTAGTATGCGATATATGCTATATTTCTTCATGTCAGTCTGTCACTTTTCTTAATAGCTCCAAACTATCTCCACATTCTCCTTCGGCGCCCAGTATAGGTTTGTCCCTTAGCTGTTTTGTATAATACTACCTCTGAGTTGTACCTTTGTGAGGCAACTCTTGCTCATTGCCTGACACTAGAAATTTCCCAACACAGTGGCCTGGAGTTTGTGGATCGCTATGAGAATTTAACATCATTCTCCATGTAGTGCTCCTCCAACTTTTATTAGAGTGCTCTTTACTGGGGCTCTCCATGTGCAGCTGGAGTGATATCATAAGACTGCCCAAGTAGCCAACCACTCTTTAAAGCATTTTTAACAGTTGTCCAATCAGGGAACAAAAAACGGTAAATTAAAATACATTTTAAAATATGTTAACGTAAACCCAATTAAAGATTAGGATATGCACATGGAGTAATGGTAGAAGCCAAAATATTCTGAAAAACCTTTTTTGTTAGATTAATTATTTAAAAATGTAGTGTAAAAAATCAAATCATTTCAACAGCGTCCCAGAATTATAAAATTATTTTTTGGGACCAGTTCTCTTCAAATTTTATTACCCGCGTTGTTTTTAGAACCCAGTTGCACCAGATTGAACAAGGAATAATTTTTCATAGGGTTTCTAACAATGAAATGGGAGCCTCACCGCTTTCAGTGATTGCTGGTTTGTGTGGGGGAATGAGGAGATGGTAGATGGTGGAGGAGGTTGCACAGCACAGCTTCAGGGTGAGCACTGAATGACAGATATCAGCTTTAGGATTTCCACACTTATGTGCGTGATCCGATTTAGATGGATAATGATGGAGAACGCTGAGAGCTCCCTCCACCCCCTACTTTAAAAAATCTTGGTCATGGATGTGAGGTGTTGACCAATTATTGAGACAGACTGACAGTTTGCTTATCGTTTGTTTATAATATTTGAGGGGGAAAAAATCAAAGCCTATCTCATTTGTTGCCAATGCCTTCATAAAAATCAATTTGAATATATGATGCTTTTAAATGCATTCCTAAATGCAACTCACATTTTTCTCAAATCTTTTTATAGAAACATCCCAAAATGTAATCAAGATGTTAAAAAACTACAAATCAATGACATTCGTAAAAGATGTTGAGGGCAATATTTCTAAAAGATTTCCTGCACGTTTTTTCAGTGAGCGGAGTGTCATTTACTGTACTCTGTGCAATGCAAAGATTGTCAAGAGATTCACGCAAATGGGGCCGGGATGGTGAGCCTAAACCCGGCAGAGTGGTCAGCAACAGAGTGCTCAGGGGGCCATTGCGCATCCGCCTAATCTCCCAGTAAACTGGGTTTACTCCCCACCCCACAGACATGCCCCCCCCCCCACCCCAAATGAGATTGGATGCATGTTAAAGTCAAGGTTTTTTAACATATAACAGTAGCTCAGTAGACATGGAAGTCTAAAACTATTAACAGTAGATATGGAGAATAAGACTGTTGCTTCATAACATTTTGTGTCTGATTTTCAGATTCCCAAGATGAATGTTACTCAGGTATTCCATTCTGCCTATTAGAACAAAGTGAATATCTGTATGAACAAGAATTATACGGAGAGCATGAATTATATCATAAGCATTTCCCATTAAATACAGAAGACGTTGATGCAACTGAAGAAGGTACCTTTTTAAATTTTCACCGCTAGTATTATGGACAGGGAAGAGACAAGCAAGTTGTACTTATTTGCTCTCCCCAATTGTTCATTAGCAGAAGGTGTTTTGAATTTTGAATGTAGCCCAAATCCTTAGTTTGTGAGATACAATTAACTAATAATGCACAGCAAACTCAGATTATTATTAACTCAGAGATGAGTTTATTCCACATTTTTAAAAACCTAGGAGAGGAGTGTTTACAACTTACCACTCCACTAAACAGACACAATAAAGGTGGCGGGGGGTGGGGGGCAGAGAAGTGGGGATAGAAAAAAAGGCTTTTCCAACTATGGATAGGAACAGTACAAGAACCAGAGAAATGGATCTTAGTTCACATGGCTTCCAGCGCCTAAGGAGAAATTATTTCACGTAGGACTTCAAGTTCATCTGGCTCAAGATAGGAGTTATAGAGTTTGCTTTATATTTGGTGCTGATACTGCAGATGAATTAGGTACAAAGAGACCGAGTCAGCTTTGCAGGTGATGGTAGGAAGTCTTCCAGTGGAGCAGGCTTTTGTTTTACCTGATGTTCATCTTCTTGTCAGGGTTCGCCAGTTGAATATTAAACAACAGACAACATGTGAGGCATAAAGATGTAATGTTATGACCGTCCAAAAAGGCCAGAGGTTTGGGTTATGTGACATGTTGCATTAATGGTTGATTGCAGTTTTATGATTTGTTTCTGTCCTTCTGGCCAGAATTCCATTGTTCCTCCTTAGGAGCGAGACCAGGTAGTTACTAATGTCCCTTTCAGTATAATAAATTTTGATCTTTCTCTTTTGTGATAGTTCTGGTTTGGGTTGATTGCAAGGGGTCTGTACAGTGAGGTGTGAAATTCCATTGGCTGAGCGAGGAATAATTTTGTGCCAACCCTGTGGTCATGCGACTTGTAACAGCCATCTGTTTTGGTTCAGAAATTCCATTAAAAAATAGCAATCAGAAAGTTTTTGAACATAGTGTTGTATTTCTTGTTATAGGAACTCAACACATGAGAATTAGACTTTAACTGTAAACTAATTGCCATCAGGGGAGATCTGCAAGAAATATTCCTATCCGTGAGTGATTCAGAGTATGAAATCGAGTTCAAACTAAACCACTACTAATTTGCAAGGGTTGTGATTTATTTTTTACACTTGAGTTTATTTATGCAAAATAATAGAATGGGCATATTTTCATATTGAAGTATTTATTCAAGAACTCAGCAAAATTGTCTTGAGAACTTGAAATAAGTTTTCAATGCTTTATTTAGCATTACATTCCAAAGGAAACAATGCAGAACAGGTTTACATTTCCTCTAGACATCACTGGAAAGAGCTTGCATTGTTGTGGCACCTGTGCTGAACAAAGCAATTCACAGCCAATGAAGTACTATATTTTTTAAATGCAATTACATTGATAGTGAAGGGAATTATGATGGCCAAAGTATGCACAGCTAAGTTCCACAAACAGCAATGAGGTTAATGACCAGGTAGGCCACTTAAGTGATGTCAATTAAGGGAAAAACGGTAGGCAAGGCACTTCTATGTTTTGTCTTCAAACAGTGGTGTGGATAGACAGCATCTCTGACAATGTGGTGCTGAGAGAGTGAGTTACACTGAAGTATTGGCGTAAGTTTTGTGCCATAGAACCCCTACGGTACAAAAGGAAGCTATTGGCTCTTCAGATTTGCACCAGCTGTCTGAAAGAACATCTTACCCAGGCTCAACCCTGCTCCCCAACCTCCGTAACCCCACACATTTTATCATGGCTAACCAACCTACTTACACATCTTTGGACTGTGGGAGGAAACCGGAGCACCTGGAGGAAACCCATGCAAACACAGGGGGAAGTGCAAACTTCACTCAGTCACCTAAGGCTGGAATTGAACCCAAGTTCCTGGAGCTGAGAGGCAACAGTGCTAACCACTGTGTCACCATGCCACCTTTAGTAAGAGTGCTGCCATTAAACCAAAGTTGATATTTTGCAACTTTTAATGTTTTTTTTCAGAGCTACATCAGCTGCAAGTTAAATTCTACATGAAATGTTAAAAAGATCTTAATGCAGTATGCCTCTGTATTTAGCAACTAAATAATATATTTTTCCCAGGCATGTACACATCAAAGTCCATATCAATAAGTTTAGTATTTAAATAAATGCTAATAATATATGCACTTTCTAAGTTAAATAATACTTAAATCTTCACAAACTTCTTGTTTTCTAGGTGAAGAGTTACTTCTCAGCCACACTCCTCAGAACCTCATTGGGACTCCAAAATTTGAAATGAGAGGTTCAGAGGAAGTAGCAACAGGAACAGTTTTGCAGCGCTTAATCCAGGAGCATTTAAGATATGGAAACCCAAATGAGAACATGAACTTGCTGGCAATACAGCAGCAAGCCACAGGGAGCACAGGGCCAACCAACAGCACCGGGAGCACACACTCTTCCACAGAGAACCTCACGCAGGAAGATCCGCAAATGGTCCATCAGTCAGCACGCCAAGAACCTCAAGGGCAAGAGCATCAGGTGGACAACAGTGTGATGGAGAAGCAGGCACGGGTCACTCTAGCTGAGCAGAATATTGAAGAACTGCCAACCTATGAAGAAGCCAAAGCACAATCTCAGTTTTTCAGAGGGCAGCAACAAGCATCTGTTGGCCCAGGTCTCTACGTTGCAGGGGTCACTAATCAAAAAACAAGAACAGAGGGGAGACCTACGCTTAACCGAGTAAGCTCTGGGCAGGTACACAAAGATGAGGCACTAAAAGAACTTAAACAAGGTCACGTTCGTTCGCTTAGTGAGCGTCTAATGCAACTTTCTCTGGAAAGGAATGGGGTAAAGTCACATCCTCCTGCCTCAAACAACAATCTCCCTTCCCAACAAACCAACAAAGCCTTCAAGGACGGGGGACAACCATCTGCTCAGACCCCGACAAAGGGAGTTGACCCAAGAGGCCCTCCCCCAGAATACCCTTTTAAAATCAAACAAATGTTGCCAACACTTAATCAGCATCATGAATTTGGGCATTTTTACAATGAACCAAACTCTGCAAATCCTCAGGACTTGATTAAACCATATCCTGGAACTCTGGCAATTAGACAAGAAGCAACAATCCTACGATATCAGTCACCACCAGAATATGGGTCCAGCAGGTAACAAATACTTTCCTTTTGTTTAAAAAAATGCTAATTAGAAGGAATTGATAAACAATAGTAAATTAGGTATTCTACAGTGTGTATAAATTGTTGTACTCCAGAATTATTTTGTTATACTAGCATTAGGATTTTGGAAATGCATAATCATGGATGTATGAAATATTGATGCTGATTTTGCCCATCAGGAGCATGTTTCAGGGCTGTGCTCCTGATGCAATTTGTCCATTAAATTGCCAGCATGCACTTGTAGATGTTACCCTTTCACATTTGTGCTGTGTCTGCCGAAAAATATTCAAAACCATGTGCCAGATTCATTGCATTCCTAGTGGATACTGTGTTCACAAGTAGCGTGGATCAAAGATAACATTGGTGTGCCAATGCTTTGACTCTCAATCCTTTCAAGCATGGCTCCCTACTGAGGTCGCATTTGTCGAATTTACTCTTGTATAACATTAGAATGGTCGCAAAGCTGTCACTGGTGATGATAATGATATAAACAATTTGAAATGATATGTGAAGAATATCAAAGAAGAGGAATGTTTGCTTAAATGTGATTTTTTTTTCTCTCTTGCAAAAATAACAAATTTTGTATACTAGCCGAAAGGTAATCATTTGAACTAGTACTAAGATTATTAATGTCTGATTTTTTTCATTTAGTCATTTTAATCATTTAGTGCTCAGAATCACATGGCAATGAAGTAGAATGTAAATCTCTCTCGTCATTTAGAATCATGGAGATATACAGCATGGAAACAGGCCCTTCGGCCCAATTTGTCCAGGTTTCCTCTACTAATCCAGTTCCATTGCCTGCCCTTATGCCTCTAAACCTTTCCAATCCATGTACCTGTCGAAATGTGTTTAAATGTAATTGTACCCGACACTGTATGGAATTAGAATAAGAATTGACTTCTCACCTCACAAAACCCATTTTTTCACTGTGTCTTATCTACTCACATGTATACTAACCCATTCGCATTCAGTACTTTTACCAATCCTCACACCTTCACTGTTAAATCCTGCCTGGACAATATTGCTCTATCTGTTTTTATAGCAGGGAACTTCTTGGGGAATCAGTAATTTCAGATGATAGCAATTTCTGCAGTTGCAGATCCCTTTCTCAGTCTGACAGTTTTCTAATTGCTCAGTAATGGAATTATTTATTGGCTTTCTAATAGTTCAGTAAAGGAGCTATTAATCATATCTGCCTCATCGCTAGCTTAGTTGAGTCAAGTTAATTCTGTGCCCACAAATAGCCTGCTTGCATCTACATCGTTTCTGATGCTCAGCATAATTTAACCACAACATAACTGTGGCCAGAGTCCTGGAATGCCCATTTCTGCAGTGGCATCACCACAATAGACATGTCTGCTCAAATAATAATGTTTGGAGATTAGAGAACAAAAGTCAATCCAAAAGAAGTATATAACTTTATAAATCAAGTCACTGCAGTGAATTCTGTGAAAAGACTCACATTAAAAGCAACACAGGATGTGTGCCCATTTATAAAGGTGGATCTAAGATCTGGAGTATTTTTATTTATTACTGAGATATCAGAGAACATGAGCTCACAATGTTTGAAAAACAAATCTCTAATTTAGGCACTAAATTTGTTATTTTTGGAATATTGTGTGGCTGTGTCTGGAAAGACAATAGCCAGCTGATTGGAACACCTTCTGATGCTGGGATTGATGTGTTACAACTTTTGTTTAAAAAAATGTACTGGCATATGGCCATGATTTTCTGGTCTGGACATTCTAAACACTGTCCTGAAGAAATGGAAAATGTTCTGTTCTCCAGACGTCATTCCTCAGCATGATATGTACAAACACTCAGAGTTTCACTAGGTCTGTGGCAAAATCCTTTCCATGTTCCTGCTAGCTCACCCCCCTCAACAGGAAAAGAAAAATTCTTGCCCTGAATTAAATGGCATTTTACTGTTTAAAACAGTGTCTCATAAGGTGAACATTTGAATTGTAAGTAACCATATTATCAGTGGAAAGGAAGAGAGACGTACACTGAATAGGTTAGGAGGTTGGTGAAGTTGAGGTAAGGAGAAATAGAGAGAAATTAAGCTTTAAATTAAACAATTTTTAGCTTTGAGAAGCAACTTGTGAAACTACTTGGAAAAACAAGAAACACAAGGAACCTATGAGTAGTATTATGACCTGGTGAGAACGGGTGAAATGGCTCCCCTCTATTCAGCCTCTTCAGTCACCACAAAAAGGTTTAAGTTTCTTTTTCACGAGGATTCACCTTTTCCAAATCTAAATATATTTAACTATTCATGTTTTGAGTGATAAAGAGCCAATCAAACAAGGTTTTCTTGAGTTAAAGAAAGAGCAAATTTATTAAGCATTAAACCCAAGGAAGAAGAATAATAGACAATGTCAAGCATTTGGCCTCTTGCAGTCATTCAGGCACATGCACAAACACACACGAGAGAAGGAGGTGAGATTTCACTGAAAAATGTTAAATGAATATATGGTTAAAGTGTCCTTGAGACGTAGATTTTTAAATGTTGCAGCCGACTTGGGTTAGCTGATTTTGTGGATACGATCACATGTAGAAGGTATTGTAATTATTATGAGATTTCAGGTTGGTGGTCAACCTCTAGTAACGTTGGCTTCTGAACCAGCAAATAACTTGCTCTAAAAAGGAGAGGGAGAGAGAGCTTTAGCCTGACTCTTCTGCTGAGGTTTTTCTTACAATCTCTGCAGTGGATACAGCTTGGCCTTTTATATTTGATCCATTGGGTATTTCCAGGGAGTTTTGAGGGAGTCTGTCTGTGGCAGCCATTGTTTCAATATCCATCACTTTGCATTTTAATATCTATTCCTTAGACAGTGACACCTTCAGGGGAATGTGAAGAGAGGGACATACTCTAGTATTCAGAGAGTTCCTCTCTTCACATTCCTCTGAGGGTGTCTAGTTACTTTCTCACCTTCACCTTGTAGATGACTTTGTATTTTTAAGTAGCTTGTTCTGTCTCATCTCAGACTACAAAATTTCCAGTCAGTAATAGTTACAAAGTCACGTTTCCACGTTGTGACAGCGGGTATTTATGTTTACAGATGTTGCATTCTCTTCTTTGAATAGTGTTGAGATAGAAACGGTAATATGACGCAAACCAGCAAAAAGTAAATTCAGAACAAATTCCAAAGGAACTTCATGGAAATGATGATAAATGTGTGGAACAATTTGCCAGCAGAGATATTAGTGGTGTTTAACATGTGCTTATGTGCTCAGTTCAAAGTTCTAAATTGTAGGGCTGCCCTGGTCTTTTCTCAAGTTGACTTTTCCTGTGTCTTAAGTGTACTAAAGCAGTATTTACAACACCAGGGGATTGCAAGAACTAAATTGTCAACACCTGCACTGAGTTCTTTAAAAATTCATTTATGGGGTGTGGACATCGCTGGCTAGGCCAAGATTTATTGTCCATCCCCGGTAGCCATTGAGTTCTTGAATCGCTGCAGTCTGTGAGGTGTAGGATACACTCAAAGTGCTGTTAGGGAGGGAGTTCCAGAATTTTCCAGCAGTCTCAACAATAATGAAGGAACGGTTATATATTCCTTAGTCACGATGGTGAGTGACTTAGAGGGGAACCTCTAAGTGGTGATTTTCCCAGGTATCTGCTGCTCTTGTCCTTCTAGGTGATAATGGTCATGGGTTTGGAAGGCACTGCCAAAACACTTTGCCTAATCTTTCCAGTGATCAGTATAATAGCTGTAAAATAGGTTTTGTGTGGTCCAGTAATTGAGCCCACCTTCTCAGGTAATCTGTAAAAAGAAATGAAAAGTTCAGAATACTCCAAGTTTTTCATATATTTTTTGATATGCTAGCACCTGTTGAGGTGATGGCAAGCTAGCAGAGTGGAGTTTGTGCCATGATCTGTCCTGAGAAATTACAATTCTGTGCAAAAATAAAAGCAAAGTACTGCGGATGCTGGAATCTGAAGCAAAAACAGAAAATGCTGGAAAATCTCAGCAAGTCTGACATCTATGGAGCGAGAATAGAGTTAATGTTTTGAGTCAGGATGACTCTGTCAGAGCTGAAGACAAGGAAAATAGGGCAAGGTTTATACTGTGAGGATGAGGGGTGAGTTGGTGGGGGGGGACTATAATGATAGAAATGGCATAGATGAAAGGACAAAGGGAAAGACAAAGGCTGGGGTTGGGGGGGTGGGAGGGCGGGTGAAGGGGGGGGAGAGGGTTGGGGGAAGAAGGGTGAAACAAGATGAAAAGCAAAATCTTTAATTGATCAATTAATGTGAAATAGCACTCCAGGGCCAACCGCTGCCTGGAGAGTGTTTTGTGCCATCTTCCAGGCTTGCTACGTGAGTGTGCCCAATGGGAGGAAAATTCAGGCCTTAAACCCAAGGAAGGAGCAGTTATAATGCTGCCACAAAACCTAAACAAAGATTTTGTCAAGCAACAAGGCTGGTTGTTAAGAAGCTGATCACTTTGGCAATGTATACTGAAATTATAACGGCAGATTTCAATAAAATTGTTTAGTTCTTGAATAATATTGAGTCCCTCCGATGTAAACCTGCATTTTCAATTTGGGAGGAAACAGTTCTCAATTAGACTATCATGTTCCATAACCATAAACAAGTCATTAGGCCAGACTTCTTGACAAAATTTGTATTTATTTTCCCAGGCCTGTTTTTACAGATGGACAGCATAATGTAGCCTTTTCCAGATTGTGACGTTTTAAATCTGGTCAAGTCTTTGGAGAAAGAATGTCTAGAAATCCTGTATGTAAAGAACTGCTGTTGAAATAAAAGACGGGAATTTCCAGCCCCAACATCAGTGAGCGTTATCATGAATAAGATAGAAACAGTTGGAGAGCCGTTAACTTTTAATGGTTGTCCAGATTTTCACATCTGCCCGTAACAATGCCCGCCAGTGTCAGAGCTGGAAAATCCTGCCCAAAGATACTAATTTGACTGCAAATGTTTTGCAGGCCTCTGTTAGTTTTAAAAACAGTCAAACTCAGAATAAATGGCCTCAACAGTTGAATTATAACTGCAACTTATTATTGAATCATCAAATCCTTACAGTTCAGAACGAGACCATTCAGCCCATTGTGACTGCATCGACTCTCCAAAAGAACATCTTACACAGAACCACCCAGCCCCCCACCCCTGTAAACCTGCACATTTAGAAATCTCACAACAGAAGGTTAAAGTCCAACAGGTTTATTTGGTAGCAAAAGCCACTAGCTTTCAAAGCGCTGCTCCTTTATTAGGTGATGACAGGGCAGCGCTTTGAAAGCTAGTGGCTATTGCTACCAAATAAATGCTACCAAAATAAAGTCCCACACCTGGTCGGACTTTAACCGGGTGTTATGAGACTTCTTACTTTGTTTACTCCAGTCCAACGCCAGCATCTCTACATCATGACCTGCACATTACCATGGCTTGTTTACCATGTTATTATAACCTACACATTCCATTACCATGTTATATAACCTACACATCTTTGGACTGTAGGAGGAAGCTAGAGCACCCAGAGGAAACACACAGGCATGGGGACAACATGCAACCGCCACACAGATAGTGAGCCAAGGCTGGAATCGAAAATGGGTCATTGGTGCAGTGAGGCAGCATTGCTAACCAGTGCACCACCATGCCACCCCCACAGAGGATTGAGGAAGTGCTATTTATATTTAATAATTTAATAAATGCCAAATGACTGATATATACTGAAATTAAAGAAGGGAGTTACAACATGTTCAGGTAAAGATCAGCCAGTCAGTTTAACTTCAGCAGTTGGAAAAATAATGGAATCTCCACTAAAGGAGAGAATGGAAAAATAATCTAGAAATATAAGGAATAATTAGCATCAATTTCTAAAAGTGTTGCATGACCAGGTAGGGATCCTCAGGATCGTGCTGGGACCACCATTCACAATTTATATTAACAATTTAAATCGGGTGCCAGGGATTGTCAATACTCAGCTCTGGAACAAGTTACAAGGAGATATTCATAAATTTGCAGAATGAGCAAATGAATTTCAGCAGAAATCAGAAGTATTACAGTTTGGCAATAAAAATAATAAGGCCCCATATTGATTGGAAAATGGAAATGTAAACAGGGTAAAAGTGTAAAGAAATTTTGAGTACAGATACAGAAATGACAAAAAGTAGTGATGCAGGTTGATAAAGCCATAAAAACAATTCGAGCAGTAGGATTTATTTCCAGAGAGATGGAACTAAAGAGTAGAAATGATAAACTAAAACTGTGTTGAACATTGGTTTGATAATGCAGTCTTGTTCAACATGTGGATCTATCATAGAATTGATTATGGATGAAGTCATGATTAGTCTGTGGACTTTGAACATTGTGGTCCTGAGGGGCTTCACAAAAACTATATCAGGTAAAATCTCGACACCAAACCACATAAGGGGATAATGGAGCAGGTGACTAAAAGTTTGATCAAACTGATAAGTTTTACACAGGAGAGAAAGGTGAAGGTGTTTACAGAGGGATTTCTAGAGCTTAGGGCCTGGCCTTGTCGTCTTGTTATATAGTAGTGTTGCATGGTGGCACAGTGGTTAGCACTGTTGCCTCACGGCACCAGGGACCCAAGTTCAATTCCTGACTTGGATCACTGTCTGTGCGGAGTCTGCACGTTCTCCCTGTGTTTGCGTGTATTTCCTCCCACGATTTGAAAGGTGTGCTGGTTAGATGCATTGGCCATGTTAAATTCTCCTTCATTGTACCTGAACAGGTGCTAGAGTGTGGTGATTAGGGGATTTTCACAGTAGCTTAATTGCAGTGTTAATGTAAGCCTACTTGTGACACTAATAAATAAACTATTGAACTTTAGTACAATTGTCCATAAGCCCTGTGACTTTAACTTTTTTGGTTATAGCTAAAATTCTGAAGTATTCACCATGTAGGTTGCTAAGTACTAGTCCATTGATTTTCCATTTTTCTTTGTGTTTTTTTTTCCAGACAATGCCAGGCATTTTTCCAAACATTGCCATCACAGCACCACAGCCCTATGTCTTCCCAGAGCTCCTTGGAAAAGAATCAGTTGCAACTTGCACTGTTGCAGCCTGTTCCTGCCCAGCCTCAGCCACCTCCGGTATCAAATCAGCAGCTTTCAGTTGATGCAGTTGCAATTGTGACACGAGCTCAGCAGATGGTGGAGATATTATCAGAAGAAAACCGTTGCCTTCGCCAGGAGCTGGAAGGCTTCTATGAAAAAACTGCAAAACTACAAAAGGTATAGTGGTTCTTTATTTCAAATTGAATTCAAGCCAAGTTCCAAAGGATCCAAAGATAGTTCATTGTTGAAGTGTTTGTAGCAGTTGTTGGCCATATGGCTGTTTATACTGTTTTATATAACCAGCAGATTTTTAAACTATATTAATAGCATTGCTGCCATTGTTTGTTTTTCAAGCTGAAGCAATAGTAAATAATATAAAATACGAACTAAGTTGCATTGTGAGAAAAGTAAATGCATTACATCAAAAGAAATCTAAACATTTGTGTGTTATTTTTCCAGCAAATGATTTTCATTTATATTATATTTTTGTTACACACATTGTGAACAGTGCCAACCTGTGCGCTTGAAGTCCTGATGTGTAATCATGTTGGGCAAGGCTCAAATGAAAATAGGATGAAAAGGCAACTTGCCTGGTTTGCAGCATTCCCAATGTTTCAGCTGCGACACCTGATGAAAATATCCTATTATCTAATCTAACTCGCCTTCAAGCTGCTATCCAATTGAGAGGGGGGAATGATCGTGCTCCTTGGTGTACGTGTGGTTCCTTATCTCCTCCTGGATCGCAAGGTTTTCTTCCCTGCACCATGTCTGCGATTGCTGTCTCTGGATTATTTGCATGGACAGTTGGGTGAAATGGTATTGAGCTTTCTGAGAAGGAACTTCTTCAACAGCACCTACTTTTGCTGGTGGGTACTCTCATTGCATTGTTAAGCTGAGCATCTCTGTTGTGTCAATTAACAGGGAATTGAACCTGGGTCCCTGGCACTGTGAGGCAGTAGTGCTAACCACTATGCAAACCAACAGTTCTACTTAGGGTTTCAGTTACTATCTGGAGGCACCACATACTAATGGCAATTCTGTGAAGTGGTTAAAATCTAATGTATGGATAGGGCTACTTAATCCTTCACATTTAATGTCACACCTCTCAAATGATTCCAGAAGCTATCATTCTTTTGTAGACATACGTTGGTTAACACCTGAGGCTCTGCTGATGAGGTGGTTTTAAATTCCTTCCATCCAATTGCTTCACTATCTTTTACTGTTGCCTGAGCTAGTTCCTCAACGCTAAAACTGTGTACTTCACCTGGTACTCCCAGATTGAAATCTGAAACGAAACCCAGTCTAAATGTATCAATGCAGATGCTTGGGAAGGCACAGTGGCCTCAGTGCCAGAGAGCTGGGTTCGATTCATAGCTTAGGTCACTGTCTGTGTGGAATTTGCACATTCTCACTGTGTCTGAGTATGTTTCCTCCGGGTGCTCAGGTTTCCTCACAATCCAAGGATGTGCAGGTTAGGTTGATTGGCCATGCTAAATTGTCCCTTAGTGTCAGGGGAACTAGCTAGCATGTGGTTATGGGAAGAGACCTGGATCGATTGTGGTTGGTGCAGACTCGATGGGCCAAATGGCCTCCTGCACTGTAGGATTCTATGATTCTTATAGTAGTTGGAATAAATACTGTTGTGTATTGAGAGGTGGGGCTAACATTCCCCAAGATCAAAAAATTTGGCTGCTCAAGGACACCAAGAGAAGCACAAAAAGGAACAAGAACTACAATATCAATAACACATTTCAGTGTGACTTCCCAATATATATTGTGTTACATTGTGGTGTATGTTAACTTTGTGCTGGAAGAGTCATTGGAGGAAGAAGCAGCAGCAAGATGGGTATTAGCCTGGAGATGTGTGATGTTCTCCTGTACAATCATAGAATGCCTACAGTGCAGAAGGACACCATTTGGCCCATCAAGTCAGCACCGACCACAATCTCACTACAGTCCTATCTCTGTAACCCCATTTATAAGAACATAAGAACATAAGAAATAGGAGCAGGAGTAGGCCATCCAGCCCTTCGAGCCTGCCCCGCCATTCAATAAGATCATGGCTGATCTGTCGCTGCTCAGTTCCACTTTCCCGCCCTCTCCCCATAACCCCTAATCCTCTCTCCTATCAAAAACCCATCAACCCGCGTCTTAAAAATATTTAGCGAGGCAGCCTCCACCACTTCAACGGGCAGAGAATTCCAGAGATTCACCACCCTTTGAGTGAAGAAGTTCCTCCTCAACTCCGTTCTAAACCGCCCCCCTTTTATCTTGAGGCTGTGCCCCCTAGTCCTACTGTCTTTTTTGAGCGGGAAGAGTCTTTCCACCTCTATCCTATCCATCCCATTCATCATCTTATACGTCTCAATGAGATCTCCCCTCATTCTTCTAAACTCTAACGAGTACAAGCCCAGTTTATTCAGCCTCTCCTCCATAGCTCAACCCCCTCAACTCTGGTATCAGCCTAGTAAACCTCCTCTGCACTCCCTCCAAGGCCAAAATATCTTTGCGCAGGTGCGGCGCCCAAAACTGCACACAGTACTCCAGCTGCGGCCTCACCAATGCCCTATATAGCCGCAGCAAGACCTCCCTACTTTTATATTCAATCCCCCTCGCTATGAAGGCCAGCATCCCATTCGCCTTCCTGACCACCTGCTGCACCTGCAAGCTGGGTTTTTGCGACTCATGCACAAGGACCCCGAGGTCCCTCTGCACCGTCGCCTGCTGCAGTTTTTTGCCCCGTAAGTAATAGTCCTTCCTACCATTCTTCCTACCAAAGTGGACCACCTCACACTTGTCAACATTAAATTCTATTTGCCATTTCCTGGCCCATTTGCCCAGCCTATCTAGATCCTTCTGCAGACTCTCCACACCCTCCGCACAATTTGCCGTTTCCCCCAATCTTGGTGTCATCAGCAAATTTCGACACTCTACACTCGGTTCCCTCCTCCAGATCATCTATATAAATAGTAAAAAGCTGAGGCCCCAGCACCGACCCCTGGGGCACTCCACTAGCCACCATCCGCCAATCCGAATAGCACCCGTTGACCCCCACTCTCTGCCTCCTATTTGACAACCAATCCTCTATCCACGCTAATACCCTACCCCCAACTCCATGACACTCGACCTTCTGCAATAACCTCTTGTGAGGCACTTTGTCAAACGCCTTCTGAAAATCTAGAAAGACCACATCCACCGGCTCTCCTCTATCGACTGCCCTAGACACATCCTCATAGAACTCCAGTAAATTTGTCAGACACGACTTCCCTTTAATGAAACCGTGCTGCGTCTGCTCTATCAAGCAATTCCCTTCAAGATGACTCGCAATTTCCTCCTTAATGACAGATTCTAACATTTTACCTACCACAGACGTTAAACCAACCGGCCTATAATTCCCCGCCTTTTGCCTGGCACCCTTCTTAAACAACGGTGTAACATTAGCCGTTTTCCAATCATCCGGCACTTCCCCGGAATCCAGCAACGTCTGGAAAATAACCACCAAGGCATCCACTATCACCTCTGCCATTTCTTTCAGAACCCTCGGATGCATTCCATCCGGTCCTGGGGACTTGTCCACAATCAGCCCCTCCAGCCTGTCGAGCACCGCCTCTCTAGTAACAGTAATGTCATTAAGACCCTCCAGTCCTACCACCTTTCCATCGCTAACACCCGGCAAATTATTCACGTCCTCCTCCGTGAAGACAGAAACAAAAAAGTTATTCAATACCTTAGCCATATCCCCATCCCCTACCACTATGTCCCCTTTCTTATCCTCTAAAGGACCAACATTCACCCTAGCCAGCCTTTCTTTTTATATATTTATAAAAACTCTTGCTATCCTTTTTTATATTAAGTGCTAGCCCAGCTTCATAGTTTCTCCTACCCTTCTTTATCAACTTCTTTGTCAATCTTTGTTGACATTTAAACCTCTCCCAATCCTCTTCTCGCCCACTACTGTTAGCTACTCTAAACGCCTCCGCTTTTAATTTAATACTTTCCTTCACCTCCTTCGTTATCCACGGCTTATTACCTCTCCTCCTACAGTCCTTTTTGACCATCAGAATAAATTTCCGCTGAGCACCAAGAAAGATCTCCTTAAAGATCCTCCACTGCTCCTCAACAGACCCTCCCTCCAACGCGCTCCCCCAGTCCACATTCGCTAATTCTTCTCTCATCCTACCGTACTCCCCTCTATTCAAACAAAGGACGCGTGTCCGGGAACCCACTTTCTCCTCCTCCAACTGCACCAGAAACTCCACCATACAATGATCACTCTCCCTAAGAGGATCCTTCACCACAAGGTCCCTAATTCTACCCGCTTCATTACATAGCACCAGATCCAAGATAGCTCGCTCCCTCGTCGGCTCCAACACACACTGTTCGAGGAAACTATCCCGGCAGCATTCCAAGAACTCTTCCTCGAGCCCCCCACGTCCAACATGGGTCGACCAATCAATATGCAGATTGAAATCCCCCATAACTACGGCCGTCCCATTCCTACACACCGCACTTATTTGCGCGTTAACAGCCCGCCCCACCTCCAGATCATTATTCGGAGGCCTATAGACGACACCCACCAGCGTCTTCCTCCCTTTGCTGTTCCTAATCTCCACCCACAATGATTCCACCCTCTGCTCCTTGGCTCCAATATCATCCCTTGCTAACTAGTTTATCCTAACTAGTTCCCCTGACAATGAGGGGCAATTTAGCATGGCCAATCAACCTAACCCACACATCTTTGGATTGTGGGAGGAAATCAGAGCACCCAGAGGAAACCCATGCAGACACAGGGAGAACGCACAAACTCTTCACTGTGATCTGAGCTGAGAATTGAACCTGAGTCCCTGGATCTGTGAGGCAGCAGTGCTAACTATTGTGCCATCATGCCAAAAATGATTATATTTTCCAGCATGTACAGTGTTTGACAATAGCCACATCAGTGTGAGTTGCTAGGAGTAGGCAAAGGGGGATTTAAAATTAATTAGGTTAACTTATCTTTGCAAATTAGGGCCCCACAATTATCATCTGCAACTCTGATTGGAATCAATTAATAATCTCTACAGTGCAGAAGGAGGCTATTCGATGCATTGAGCCTACACTGACAACAATCTTCCAAAGCCTATCCTCATAATCCCACATACTTACCCTGCTAATCCCCCTGACGCTAAGGGTCAATTTGGCCAATCAGCCTAACTGGCACACCTTTAGAGTGTGGAAGGAAATGAAGCACCTGGAAGAAACCCACTAGACATGGGGAGAACATGCATACTTTACACACAGTGACCCAAGACCAGAATTGAACCCAGGCCCCTGGCTCTGTGAGGCAGCAGTGCTAACCACTGTGCCACCATACCATACTAGCAAAATACAAAAAATATCCACCATTGTTCATGCTCCAGACTGCAAGCATGCTACTTGAGTTAGGAAAAGAGGGGGAAAGATAACCAACAATAAATATTTCTGGTATCATACTGTCGTTTTTCTTCAAAAGAGGAGGAGTGAAACTGGGAGGAATTAGACTCTTAGAGTGATCTGAAAGTTGCATAAACAACTGATTAATCTCTATTTCAATTCTGTGTGAATGTTTTAATATGATGTGTGTCACTTTAGAAGAATAAACAATTATTCTTGCATGCTTTGAATTCTCAGTTCTGTATCTGTTTATTGTAGTCCAAATAAATAGATGGCCAAGATGGAAGAAACTTTAAACTCATTAAGCAGGATAATTTATAAGTGTCAGAGTTTTGGATATGTGCCAACCATCTTGCCAAAAATGTGATGCTGGTCATTTTAAATGCAATCTCGTACTTTCTAATGTTGGAATTTGCCAACTTGTGCATTATATTTCCACTACATCTATTGCACTATCAATGATCTAGCCTTCAACATTAAGATTCTCTGAAACTTTTCAAAACCAGCTCCAAACTTTGCATCTTGAACCTCTGTTTTGGTAACCTACTCCAATTCCTCTTCTTAGTTCCTGGCCAGTATCCAATTTGTCCCCTCGCTCCTCTTCCCCCACTTATGCTGTGAAAAGCCTCAGATCCAAGAATGTTAAGTACAGGGTTGTTAATGTTATATTTAATGTAAGATATTGAAATTGCACTGCAATTTTGATGTTAATCTAGTAAAGCGTTTATGTACCAAAAATAGAATTTTTCCTCAGATGTTTGTGTACTTGGGCCACGTGGCTTAACTGGAATTAACACAGAGAAGACTTCCATGCCTGTGCCAGTCCAGCTTTGTACAGACCATACTGTTACTGAATGGGGATCAACACTATATATTGGGCTTTTACAATGAGTTTTGTGAAAAAAATCATAAAATGATTTTGTGCATGCTCCCATCTCTGGGGAATTTTATGACTCTCTGCTGACATATTTGCAGGCAGGGCTGGATACATAAAATAGAATGGGCAGCTAGCCCATTGCCACCATGTCCACCCCTGGGTTGTCCTCGTGATGGATAGGTCAGCCCACTTTAGGCCTATTAAGGCCCTTACTTGATCAATTAATGGCTCGTTAAGAGCCCGTTTCCACCTCCACATTAATACATTTGGCTAGGGAAAGCAGAATGAAGGCCAGCCCATTTTCTAACAACTTCAGATTAAAACAGATTGGCACTCCACCCAGAAGATGGTACTCCCCTACCCCAAATCATGTAACCATGTGCATTTACCATAATTACTCTATCTATCCTACACATTTTGGGACACTATAGGGCAATTTGACATTGTCAATTCACCTAACCTTCACGTCTTTGGACTGTGTGAGGAAACCGGAGCTCCAGGAAGAAACATAGGGAGAATGAGCAAACTCTGTACAATACCACCCTGGGCTGGAATCAATCCTGAGTCCTTGGTGCTATGGGGCAACAGTGCTGATCACTGTGCTGCCCATTCTAGGCTTGTCAAGACTGCCTCCAGCATATTGTCACTGCAGGACAGTATTTTAAAATATTGGTCATCTCAAAACTGCCTTTTCTACTGGGGATGGGGTGAGGGGAGCAATACATTCCACTCCACCCAATAAAATTCACTCTATGGACAATGGTTTGTGCTTTCATACTAGTTTCCCATTATAAATCTGTAATTTTGCAGCCTTGACATTTGTAGCTTATTAAAAACACGTACATGACATTTGTAGCTTGTTAAAAACACATGCATAGTGTGGTATGTTGTATTTAAAGTAAGAATCAGTCCACTTTTTATTGTTGCTTAGTGGTAGAGACCTTCAGTGTTGCTGAAAAAAGCCACATGTTGTTGAAGCTTTTTGTTTGCACTCATCAGGACAATTTTCAAGAATGTAAAGGGAACAGCAATTTATACTGCATGAGATGAGAGTGCTGATTGGTTGGCAAATGGATTCTGATAAAGGTATGGTTAGCAAATTTGGCTATAATAATGTCGGGTCCCTTCTCCCAAGTCATTAATATAGATTATAAATAGTTGAGGCCTCACACTAATCCCTGTGGCACTCCACTAGTTTAAGTTTTGCCAACCTGAAAATGATCAATTTCCTGTTAGCCAATCCTCTATCCATGCTAATATATTACTCCACCACCATCTTGTGTAGTAACCTTTTATGTGGCAACTTATCAAAGGGCCTTTGGAAATCCAGATACACTATATCTATTGGATCCACTTATCCACACTGCTTGTTGCACTCTGTTGAATGGTATGAAGCACAATAAATGCCAGAGCATTTGTTAAGATAGTGTAAGTAATAGGTTTGAAATCTGACATAAACCCCTGATATAAAAATAATTGTTATAATCTGCTGCAGGATTTGATATACAAGACATGTATTTGTCTATTTAATCTGGGTTACATTACTAAAGTTGAGCACGAAAAAGTATTCAAAGAAATTGAAAGTTTTAACTTCTTTGGCATCACTGTCGTGAATTGTTGACTTGGCCTCTGCTATTCCAGTAAGTCTGTTTTATTTATTTTTCCATCTTTCCTTCTACAATGTAATGTATTCTGGTTGGTGAAGCAAGAGAACTCTGTTGCTATTAGCCTTTCATACTGTTATTGTTATGGGAGATGGCCCTCTAAATTAAATGGTGAGCATGTTCTAAAAGTAAAAGCAATATACTGGAAATTGAAGTGAAAGCAGAAAATGTTGGAAACACTCAGCACATCTGGCAGAGTCTGTGGAGAGAGAAATAAGAGTTAATGCTTTGTGTCTGTGTGACTCTTCAGAGCTGATAAGAGGTAGAAATCTAATGGGTTTTATATTGTTGAAGAGCATGGGGTGTATGGAACTAAATAAAAGAACAAGCGGGAGCTCAGGAGGAATTTAACAAAGATGTCTTGGACACAAGACAATGAGTGCAGTAATGACAGTGTTAAAGACTGAGGCATGTGCTAATAGTGGCATAAAGATCGGATAGGAATTCTCCCATCCTGCCTGCCATGGGAATCGTAGCAGGTGGGGGGAGGACCGTTGACCTTGGGCAGGATTCCTTGGTTTTGGGACAAGTGGGCTGGAGGATCTCACCACAGATAACAGAATAAGGGTCAGCACTCTGAAAGCAAAGCATAAAAAGTTAAGAATTTGGGAGAAATGAATATCAGAATTGAGGACAAAGTTCATGGTCTGAAATTGTTGAGCTCAATGTTAAGTCCAGAAGGCTGTAAAGTGCCGCTTTGCATTGGTTTTCACTGGAACACTGTCACAGGCGGAGGACAGAACTGTGGACATGGGGGGTGATGGTGAATTGAAATGGCAAATGACAAAAAAGTTATGACTACGCTTGTGGGCTGAGCATAACTCAGTTTCTGTTTCCAGATGTTTCCAAACCTGCTGAGTTTTTCCAGTTTTAATGTTCTAAAAGTGTCCACTTTAGAAACTGAGGGTGAAAACCCATCTCTTGAGAGAAGTTTGTTATACGAATACATCTCCATTTTGAGGATTGTATTTTAGGGCAGCATCTGTTTAAACGTGGTTATGGCTGCCCCGTTCCACCAAAATTACCTGTCTGGATGAAATTGGAACACTTGTATATTTTTCCCATCATGGCTGTGTAAGAGGTCCAAATTTGCTTTGATTTCAGTCCCATTAGACATGATTTCCATTGTTGTACCTTACACACGTATAACTTGAGGTGTACTTGAGTCATATGCCAACTCAGCCAAGTTGTCAATTCAAAGATTCTCACTGCCTGGATAATGTTTGCCTGTATCTCAGCTTTGTCTACATATTTCAGTGTTTTTATTGTTTTTGTGAGCTACAGAACTGTACTTCAAATAGCCAGAGGGAAGGACATTCTCATCACAGTATAGTTTCAGCAACACATATTTACTTATGTGATTCCCTAGTTTTCATTTAAGGATAACAGAAGAGTGCTACGTAATTGAATGAGGCCATCCCAACACTGCCTTCCTCCACAATTTGTATATGGACCCAGGGTTGAGTGAAGAAAAGTGTGTCTTTATCACCTGCTACTCTTTTATTTTAAAAGCCCGTGTGCAATGACCTGCAACCCAGATCGACTTTCCAAATGCCACTGCCAATGACTATCGAAGTCAGTGAAGCTGTTAACTTCTAACATTTGGTTCTGTCCAAGTTGGAACTGGGGATTTAAGCAGTTGAACTGGTAGCTGTGGTAACACTTTGACATCTGAATCAGAAGTCCAGCTGTATGAATTTGACACTAAATGCAAGACTAACACAACATTATTAAAGGTGCTATCTTTCAGATTCAATGTTAAACAGAGGGACTAACTGTCCTCTGCAGTGGATGTAAAAAAACTTAACATTATTTTGATGAAGAGCAAGGGAGTTATCCCTGGTATCCAGGCCAATATTCCTTAATCAGAATCACAAAATCAGATTACCTGGTCTTTATCGCGTTACTGTTTAAAGAGATTTGCTGTGCATACGTTAGCCTCTGTATTTCCTACATTAAAACAGTGAATACATTACAAAAATACTTAAAATGGCTGTGATCATGAAAGGCATTTCCTTTTTTCAGCTATGATGTTGTTCAAGCTGGTATTTGACAAGTCACCAGTATCATCTTCAGAACGTAACTAGAATGCAAAGCATTCATCTCTGCGAAGTTCCACCAAGAATTTGTGTATTGAGAGGTTCATACTGTGTTCTAATAACTGTGCCACAGAAAAGATGTACGTACAGTACAGAGGATGCAGCGATGTGCAGATAGAAAAGTAAAGCAAATGAGCTAGAAAAAAAACCGAAGAAGCTTATGTGTTACATTCTGGGGGAAAGGAAGGCATCTCATTCTTAAGTGATGATTATATATAGAAGTGAATTTAGTACTATATTAGTGCAAGTCAGGCTAGTGGGTTCAGATGAAATACATTTACATCAGCAAAAAGTAAAATTAAATAAATATTAGGAAGAATTAGGAGCATTCAAAATGCAGTTGAATACAAGGTTGGAAGTTGAGAGTACCAGAAGGATGAGCTCTGATGGGTAAGGTGATTGATTAGTTTTTTGCCCTTGAGTGTTCTTGTGTTTGTACATTCTGTTCTTTAGTGGTTCATAGAGTATATGCACTGCCCACTTTTGGAACTGAACCATTTAGGACAACTAGTCCAGGATAAATTTCCTCCTTAATTAGCTTACCTCCACCAGGATGGCAGTACAGTGCTAAAATTGGCTTTGATGTACCTGGGCTAAGGGGCAAAGGGCAAGAAGCTGCCATGTTTTCCTTTGATCATCCAGTGAGTCCTGAACGGACAAATGCATGAGTTAGGTGCCGTTGTAATGTTTTCTGTGGTTGAATATATTCTCAATCTAGTTCATTAACCTGCAGGCAGTTACTGGTTATATGGTGAAAGCAATATTTTTACTTTAAAGTCTTTAGGAAAGGAGGTAGAGTTTAATAGAATGAACAGTACAGGTGGTCTCTGAAGTCTTAAAAGCAAATCATTTCTGCGTTTCACACCTCCTTAAGGCTATGCCCTTTTCTAAGATAACTATACTTTTCAATATCACCTGTGGTGTAAGCCCTTTTTACATCAGGATGCACATCCAGAACCAAGGGATGGTAGTTTCCGCTCGCTGAGTCAGCTGATCAAAGGTGAGGCCGTCTGATGTAATATCTAGGTGAGTTTCTTTCCTGTTTGGAAAGAATGAAAATGGAAAACAGCTAACAAGCTTAGAAAGAGAAAATAGAAAAGAAATATTCAGATACATAGTCCTTAGTCTTTTAAAAATTCCCTTTCAAAGTTACTTGATGAGAAGCAGCTTTTATATCTCACAGGGGATGAATGATCACAGTCAAAATGGCCTGGTTGCGTGTATTGATAAGGCTAGATGGATCTTTTGTGGTGTTTGCCCATGATACCAATCTGGTGCTATGTGGCCTCCTCCTCCATTCTTGAGATTATTCTGCAGGAATCTTCACTGCATTGAATGAGCAACTTTTGCCTCATGCTTTTGTTATGTTCATATACATGTTGAGTACAACATGTTTCAGCGATATCATAACAGGTCAGACTGAACTGGAACTATTATACTTATCAGAACCAAACAAAATCAGATTAATTACAAATTTGCAGACCTTTTTATTTTGTCCAGAGGCCTTGTCTATCCAGCAGAAGCTGGTTGCTACAAACATTACATTTTTCAGCCTAAACCATATTTAGTTGTGAAGACTGGTTATCAATATAGGCTGAGTACTTGCAATAACAGGTTTAACCCTGTGACTGCCTGTCTGTCATTTTCAGAGCTTTTTGTCCAATAGAGACTAGTATTTATTTTAGATTCTCAAGTATGGATAATTGGAATTTTCCAAAAGACATTGAGAAATCTGAACAATTATTTGCAAGACGAAACTTTCCAGATGATTGAAAAGAAGGCTGTTTTATATTTCTGAATCTAATGGGTAAAATGCAAACGTTTTAAGTAATTTTTCTCAAAGGATATTATAATTGAAGACCCATGACAACAGTTTCATTAATTTGATATAATTCTACACTGAAGCTAACAATGATTCTGCCCAGTTGCATATCTTGTGCCTTGTTTAGGGCAGCACACTGCCTCAACTTAGCAAACATGAATCATCGTGCATAAATCAGTCACAGTTCCTTTTCATGATCTACTGAAAACATGCATTGTTGGTTCCTTGGCATCCAGTAGTAATCAGTTGTGGAAAGCATTTTTATAGACAATATCAAGGCTACTGTCTTCACTGAAACATGAACTTGGTAAAATGGTATTCTCCCCATCCCCCAATATTGCTTTCATAAAAGATGTTTTGATGGGGCATCTTTAGCTAATTAGATGATGTGGCTCTGCATTCCTACTGTACAACCGTTGTGCCAAGAGGGACCGGGTGTAAGATCTTCGGCTACAGTGTGATAAAGAAGGAAAGTAGAATGATAATTCCAATACCAGTAAGTATTATAAAGGTTATAGCGTGTAATATGTTTAGCCTATGAAATTGGAAGTATGGGAATTCCTTCGACTGTTCCCACTGTGGATTGTGAATTCAATGAGGAAAGCTCATCAAGGGCTGGAATCCTTATGAGCAAAGGTGTCTTATAAAATGTATGTGTGCCATCCATATTAAGCAAACATTTTTATATATCATGCCAGTTCTATCTGGGTATAACACGTGATAGCTGTTTCAGCCTTTCCAATTCACTACAGAGTCAACACAGTACTATGCTGGACCTGATTTACAAATCCCTCAATGATTAAGATTCCCCTTTTCGTAGCTGTGAAGGTTATTAGACCATTAAGTCTCTATGCAGCAAGATCCTTCCAGACGATCAAAGGGGACATTTGCAGATAAGCCAGTTTACCTTTTATGAATTAAATGATTGCTGCCATGTTTGCTCAGACAATTACTTTATTGCTTTCTCAGTGGAAAGGAGATGGCAAGTGGAGGAAGGCAGGCTCCGTGAGAAGTCTAGGAAGTTCTGAATGGAATCCAGTTGACCATCAGATCCCGCTTCATGCCTGTGCACACATGAATGGACGTAAATAATATTCCATGAATATTCAGATAGTTTCTAACCATAAGGATGTGATGAGACTGTCCACATTCCTTGAGCTACTGCTGTACATTGGAACACTAAAACAATTATTCTGTTCTTGGACTACCAGTTTATTATTCTGAATTCGGCCAGCTTTTCCAATCATTAACATTGGCTACATGCGTAATTTTGCCAACTGACAAAGAGCAGGGGAATGATAATGCCTGCAGTCACACATTTTTCCTTGATGCTGAAACATTTCCACTAATCTTGCTCCTTCTCAGACTCTTCTAGCTCTCTTAAGGTAGATATCAGTTTTGTTTCTTTTCTCTGTACTGCCTGCATATTAGTGACTTTTTATCCACTTCCTTTTAAAATTAGATATCATTGCAGCACTGCATGACCTGATGATGATGATTCAGGAAGTGATAAGTATTGTAGCGTATTACACTATGGGCAATATTTTGCTGTCAAAATGATAGCACTGCTAATGGTGCTTGGTTTTGTTTATGTACAAATATTACAGTAACTTCAGATGAGGGTGAATCTGCAATTATACACAAAACGATAAGATACGTGGTAGTCCACCATTTGTTTTGTAAAGGTGGGGCATTTTGCTGCATGGTTTCCTCATGCTTGTGTATTGAATTATCTAAAATTGCTCTATATGCTGTGATGAGAGATGTATTAATTTGTTGAGGTATTATGTTGATATCCTGTCAAGGTAAAGAAAGGTGTATGTCCAGGGTTAATTACTCAGGGAGAAGGTTACTAGAGACAGTTTGGCCGTGAGGGCTAAGAGATGAAAGGTTGAAGGTGTTGATTGATGCATATGTAATGGGAGGTTTTGGTGCGTTTGAGTTATGGGTAAACAGTTCGGATTCAAAATTTGCATAAGTAGGAAACTTGTTTCTTTTGAGCTGTTGCACTTCAAAGTGAGTTGAGAAGTTACCAGGAATGTTTGCATTACGGAGTTTTCATGAGTAAATGGGAAGATGCATTAAAATTTACTGGCCTGAAAGTAGAGGAGAAATAGAAGAGATGAAAAATGTTTATGTTTGGAGAAGCTGAGTTCAAAGAGGGGTTTGAGAATAATGAAAGGATAAAAAGGTAGATAAGGAAGGATGTTTAACTTGAGTTGGTGTGTCTGCGGGAGAAAGCCCTGATACCGTCTTCTTTATCTGTTGGTTGCTGTGAAAGTTTGAAATTGGAGGCAGCCCCCCAGTGTTAAGCCAGAAGAGTCTTTGTGTTTGAAAAACAGTTTGTTTCGGAACCTTGTTTTGGAATTCCACGTCAGAATGGAAAATGTCTGAGAGAAATGTCCTAGGGTAGGATTTTATGGCCTCGCTCAAGCGAGACTGGAAATTCTCGCCCGAGGTCAACGAACATTTCCATGGTGGGCAGAGCAGTAGAATGCCAGTACTTGAGTTGGGTAATATAACTGGACTTTTGTGGTTAAAAATCTATAAGGGGTTGTTGCTAAGTAGGCAGTTTACTCATGAACTTTTGACCAAGCAGTTTTTTTTTGCGGAATTGTAAGTCCTTCCTTGTCTCTTGGTTCCCACAAATGCCTCTTTATAGATAATACTCAAAAGACAAACTGTTTCCAAGTCTGCACTGGTGATAAAATAATTTGAAGCCACGTGAAGAAATTGCAGTTGTGCACCTGTGTTCTTCTGATGTACTCTGGCTTCAGGTGAGATAACATCCCATCAATGTGAACTCCAAAAAAAAACCCAATAACCCTCTCGCTTTTTCTAAGGTCAGGTTGTGCAGGAAAATGAGGCTGTAGCATATACCAGCCTGGAGCTAGGGCAGTGAATGTTATCAGAAAAGTGATGGGAAGGTTCTTTCTGGCCTGCTGTATCCTGTCCAAAAAACATTCCCAGCCAAGTCCAACTCAGAGCCAGTTGTAATTAATTTTGCCCCCACTCCCTCAGATCCATTCGAAATGTCTTTTTCCACCCCATAGAATATGTTTTTTTTGATAACTTATTAATGACTCTTCATTTACGATCAAATGGTCACAAGCTGAATTTATTTCTAACTTATTCAATGCTGCTAAATCCATATTTGTTCCATGAAATACATTCATTTAGGGGCATTCTCGTTTGTAAACAACCCAATATATAAGGACTTCACTGTTTATATCTTGTCAAAGCGCCAGTTCTGTTCTGTGGGCGTGCAGCAATGTGTAAGTTTAAAGGTTTTAATTGGAAGTACAAACCCACTGACATCTTTAAAAGGATAATTTTTGGAAATTAAACTTAAGATTGTAAATAGTACAATCCCATTTTTGATCACCATTTACTGATTTCTACAGGGAGAGTTTGGACTATCCTACATTGTTACACTACTGTCTATTTCCCACTCCAGGTGGACATTATAAATGTTTATCTGCTATAAAAATAATAAATGAATATATGGAAGTATTCCATTAAAGTTCCCATTAAAATCCATTGAGATATAAGAATGCATAGCCTTCCCTTCATTTTGCTGCTGGTATGAAAGCAAACTTTCCCCTATGTTCCACATAATGATTACAGTTATATAATTGACTTTTTTGAAATCAATTTTGGCTGCATAAGCTTCAAAGGAGTTTTTGATATCCAGTTACATTAATGAAGTCACATGTACATGTTTTTAACAAGAAAATCGTGTGCTATCTTCTCTGAATAGCCCTACTAAGTAAACATATGTGACTGGAGACAAAATTGAACAATTGCTGCACTACTTCTTTTTGTATTCTTTTACAGTTTGAAATGGAAATCCAGCGAATCTCCGAAGCCCATGAGAACTTGATGAAGTCCACGACCAAACGAGAGACTCTGGATAAAGCCATGAGGAATAAATTGGAAGGAGAAATAAGAAGGCTGCATGACTTCAACAGGGACCTCAGAGGTAATACTTCAAGGGGGGAAACAAACAACTTCAAACCCAGTGCTTTGGACTTCTCAAGTTCTCCCTAGACTGGAAGCAACAGAGTTAACATTTCAGGTTAATTACTTTTCACCAGAATGGAAGAAAATAGAAATGTAAGAAATTTTAAGTCACTGGGCTAGGGGTCTATGATGGGGAGAGGAAGGTAGGCTAACCAACAAAAGATTTCTTGACATAAGTGCCAAAGAGAATGGAAACAGGTATCACAAAACAAGCCGGAACCCATTATTTAAGAAAGGATGGAGGGAGAAATATAAAGTCACCATAGCCCCAGTTGGCCATAAGCTGCAGCCCCCTTTGAAGGAAAGAGCTGACTGGTAGTGATTTAACCTATCACCACACCTCGGGTGAGGGGAAAAGTTGAGAAGATGGGGCTAACCTCAGCCTGTATGGGAATTGAAATGCACTGTTGGCAAGGATGGGGGAAAAAATAGGGAACTATGGACCTGTTAGTCTGACATCAGCAGTCAGGGAAATGCTAGACAACTGGAAACTTGAGAAATAATGGTAGGATCCGGCAGAAAAAATATGCTTTATGAAAGAGAAATCATATTTAACAGATCATATTTGAAATAAAACTAACTGAGTGGATAGCACCTTCCAAGCCCATGACCACTAGCATCTGGAAGACTAAGGGAAGCAGATGCATGGAAGCTCACCATCAGGAAGTTACCCTCCGTGTCACACACCTTAACTTGGAAATACATCACCCCATTCCTTCATCATCACTGGGTCAAAATTCTGGAATTCCCTGACAGCACTCTAGGTGTACTACACCAAATGACAGCAGTGGTTTGAGAAGGCAGGTCACCACCACCTTCTGAAGGGCAACTAAGGAATGGGCAATAAATATTGGCCTAGTCACAACACTCACATCCCATGAATGAATGAATAAATATTTGTAAAAATATGGGGGAACCAATGTATGAAGTGTATTTGGATTTTCAGAAGCTTTCAATAAGGCCCTACAAGAGGTTAGTAAACAAAATTGGAACACATGAGATACTCATATGGATTGGCTAACTGACAGAAAACAAGCCTAAGATAAATGGGTCTTTCTCAGGTTGGCAGGCTGTGACTAATGGGACACCACAAGAAACGGTGCTTAGGTATCATCTCTTCACAATCAATCTGTCGATGATTTGGATAAGGGAACCAAATGTAATATTTCCAAGTTTGCCAATTACACAAAACTGTGTGGGAATGTGAGTTGTGAGGAGGATGCAAAATGACTTAAAAGGATTTAGACAGGTGTGGGAATGGGCAAGAACAAGACAAATTGAGTATAATGTGAAAAATGTGAAGTTATCCACTTTCATAGGTAAAACAAATGCAAAGTATTTCGTATGAGATTGGGAAATGTTAACTGTCCAAAGGGTGTCCTTGTTCACATGTCACTGAAAGCTAACATATGCAGGAATTAGGAAGGCAAAAGGCCTTTATTGCAAGAGGATTTAAATAAAGAAGTAAAGATGGCTTACTGCAATTATATTGCAGTATACTGCAATTACTGAGTGCATACCTGAAGTATTATGTGCAGCTTAGGTCACTTAGCTAAGGTAGGATATAAGGGGATGCAACAAAGCTCCTCCAGACTGATCCCTGGGTTTACACTCTGAGAAAAGATTGAAGAAACAGTGTCTGTATTCTCTATAATTTTGAAGAATGAGAGATAATCGCATTGAAGTGTACAATTCTTTTTATAAGGTTCAACAGAGTAGAAGCAGGAAGGATGTTTCTCCTGACCAGAGTGGTTTTGAACCTGGGGATTTAGATTAAGGGGTAGTCTATGGTAGGATTGAGACAATGAGGAATTTTTATGGAATCTTTGGCATTCTGTACCTCTTAGGGATGTGGAAGCTCAAGACAGATGGATAGATTACTAGATAGGAAAGACATCCAGGGAAATGGGGATAGTGCAGTGAAAATGGTGTTGAGGTAGAAGGTCAGTCATGATCTAGTTGAATGACGGAGCGGGTTCAATGGGCCAAGTGGTCTGCTCCTCCCATTTGTTCCGTCTTTCAAAGATACTCATTGCTCGATCGAGGGATTCAGCTTGGGAAGCAGGAGGTCCCTGAAAACCACCCACATGTCCTTGCCGTTGACCTCTTCCTGTCCTGCAAACCCCATCCAGCCCCCACACACCTGAGTGCACACTTTTTTGCTCATGAGTTCTTGTTTGTTGGGTAAAGCAAGGAAATGAGCTTTAAAAGGGTTAGGGCCTTAAGATTTAGAAAGGTTAAGACTCCTTGCATGCCACTTGACAATGTTGCAGCTTAGTAATAGATTCCGCTATAAGCATTGAATGTCTTGAGGTTGTAGCAATCCACTGTACGTTATCATCTCATCTTCCTTTACCAACCTGTTTTCAGTTGCTAGCATCCTACTTCTCCATCTCTCTCTGCCCATCATTGTGTTTCTTAATGGTGGTTGCGCCCCTCTCCAGGTACTGATTTTTGTTATAAGGAGAAAAAAAACATTAGAAATGACAGCTTATTGGCGACTGTGCTTTCATCCAGTTTCCCTGTATCCATACTATGGAAATATTGCTCTCAGGTGCAGGTTGCCTTCAACCACCTCGCATTTTGAGTTGGGCAATATGGTGGGAAAGAGATGTGGATGTGCTTCTTGAGAATATAAAGTTTTAAGCCCTTCTGGTCAATTATATTGAGGGGATGGTGAATATGGAGTAGTCATGCCTATCGGTTTTACAGGATTTTTCTTCATTTCTGCTATGCGTAGGGGATGGAACAATATCCTGTTGACGTCTTGTCCATTTGCAGCACAAAAATGCCTTCCACATTGTTCTCGAGACCTAACAACCTCATCTGACAGAAATAATTCTGATTTATGTCACCTGAGGAAAGCAACTTCAAAACCTTGTGAAGAATGCTATCCGCCTACTCTTTAGTGTCCCCCCCCAACATTTACAGCCATGTTTCTTCTTGGTGGTAGCAAACAATTTCTGGGTACTTCAGTTAGCCTCGTGCTTCTTCTCATTACTATTTGTCTAATTGTTGCATCCCATAAGGAGCCTTTAAAACTGTACATTATTTAATTCCTGGATCTACCACAAGCCTATCTCAATTCTACCTCAATTCCAGAAATTCCTTCATTCCTACATGCAAGCATCAGCCTTTCAGCAATGTTATGGGCCAGTATGATGGTTAAAGAGGAGGGGTTGAGTTTTAAAATGGATGCTTGATTAAGACAGGTGATCACGAAGAAAAAATAAGTTGAGTTCTTCAGCCAGGACTACCAGATAAGCAGCAGAGTTGACAATAACGCCCTACCTGAGATGGATGGCACGTTAAAAATCCCTGCAGTCTGCTCAAGTTAGTTACGTTGCCCTGTCTGAATAAATCAGCCAGGATCTGGAATATAGTTGTGGAGGAGGCAGGAAGTCCACTGCCGTTGCAGCACAGAAGTAACCTATCCCATTTTATATTGTGATAAATGAATGGTCAGATGTTGGCATCTCCATAATATGGGAATCCTGCCCTACTGTCATATTGTGCATTGCAGTTTGTGACTAACTGTTCACCTACAACGGATATTTAAATTGGATTTTACAACGTACAGTTGCTGACACTGGGAAACACTTGTATTGTCAAATATGAGCAAATGGTTACCTTTTTACCCAGCATGAACTCTAGTATTCAAATAACATAACTGTAAACAGATTTTAGTCCCATAAGTCATTTTTATTCAACCTTTTAATGAGTACAGGGATGTGACAGATTAGATATCAAACTATATTAATGTATCTACTTTGTGTTAGACTGACAGGAGAAATATTTCCTATAGTCTAAGAAGTTCAATTTATATTGTGTCATATTCCACATATTTCACTTCCCACAGCACTCTTGCATTGAAATTTGGAGTACTGCATACAGACTTGGTCTCCTTATTTATGGAAAGATGTAAATGCTTTAAGCACAGCTCAGAGAATGTTTACTAGACTATTACTGGGAGTGAATGCATTGCCTTATGAGGAAAGGTTAGACAGGCTAGGCTTATATCCACTGGTGTTTAGAAGAGTAAGAGATGAGTTGATTGAAACCTCTTAAGATCCTGAGAGGTTTTCACAGACTGAATGCAGAGAGGATGTTTCTACTTGTGGGAGAATCTAGGGGTCATGGTTTAAAAATAAAGGGTCACTCATTTAAGACTGAGATGGGGAGAATTGTTTTCTCTGAGGGTTGTGAGCCTTTGGAACTCTCTTCCTCAAAAGACAGTGGAAGCAGTGTCTTTGAGTATTTTTAAGCCAAGCTAGATGGATTCTTGGTTAACAAGGGGGTGAAAGGCTATGCAGGGTAGGCAGAAATGTGGAATTAGAGGTTACAATTAGATTATTGAAGGGTGGAGCAGGCTTGAGGGGCCAAGTGGCCTACCCCTCTCCTAAATTGTGTGTATGTTTATCTGTTTGAATTGGAGGGTTGTGGGTTCAAGCCTAACTCAAGGAATTTGAGTGCATAATCAAATCTGGCATTTCAGTTCAGTACTGAGGGAGTTTAGCACTATCTGAGGTGCCATCTTTTGGATGAGATGATAAATTGAACCTTGTTTTCCCCCTCTGCTGAGGGTAAAGGTCCCATGACACTTTTGCAAACAGACCAGGAGGGTTCTGCCGGTGTCATGACTAAGTCATCCCTCAATCAACACCATCTAAAACTTTATTTGGTTATGACCACTTTTCTGTTTGTGGGATTTTGCTAGGTATAAATTGACTGCTGTCTTTCCTATATCAAAACTGTGACTACACTAATCTATGCTCTGAGACATCCTGAAGCCGTGAAAGGTACTTTGTCTCAGTCTGTCTTTCACATATGTCGCCAAGAATAGGCAACATGGAAACAAAACTCTAGCCTCTTGGTAAAATATTGATAAGGAGTTATTATCTGAAATTTAGCTTGAAAATCATTAGTCACTTGGATATTTTTGGATGTTGCATTGACAATCTGTAACAGTACTATTTGGAAGTTTTAGGACAGGTAAAACCACTTGTGTAAAACAATGCTGAATTTGGTTCACCTAGGTCACCTTATTATGTAACATCTTAGCATAAATTATATTTTAATGTATTCGAAGTAAGAGGATTTCCTCTTTCTTGTAGATCGTTTGGAGACTGCCAACAAGCAGCTGGCCAGCAAGGAGTATGATAGTACTGAAGATAGCTTGACAACAGAGGGCCATTATACAATACAGAGTGAGTACTACAGATGACAATTCCTGGAACAAGTGTTGTGAAATAAGAGGGTGCCGATGTTATGTACAATAAAACAAAATTAAATTTAAAAATTATGAAAATCTGCTTTCGTTGCAGAAAATGATGGCCATTGGTACGGTGGACTTCTATTAACTCAGAAAAGTGATTGATTGCTTTTTTTAAGCTGAGTTGGGTAGTGTTTTCCTCTCTATTTGTAACAATATTGTAGGGTTAAGTGGAGAGGCTGAACTGTTTGTTTCACAGCAACTTTTTTTTAAGAGAGGACAAGTAATCCAGCATTTCCCTGAACGAAAATATAAAGTTAAAATTCAGTCACTGCATTTCCAGAAGTTATTCATTCTTTCCCTTAATCAAATTCAAGTTCCTTCTATTTTTCTCCTCTCACAGTATTTTTCTTCTCATTTCCGACTCGTTATGTCTGAATGTATCTTTTTTTTCTGATTGGAATGGAAGGACTTTGAATTCCTTTGAAGTTATTTTAATAATCTGCCTAATTTCTCTCTAGCCTCAGCAGGATGCCAAGTTATTTATGCTGCCCAGATTGATGCAACTTTTGCAGTAAACAATTCTAAGGCAATGCCATTTTTGGCAATCTGCATTAGATCTTGTATTGTGTGCAAGTCAAGTCTTTAGAATAGTGTAGTCAGCTGACCAGAAGTGATCTGGCGCATGTGATTTTGATGGAAGCACAATGGTTTTCAGCCTACATATTTAGAGCCAAAGAATTAAAGGACCCAAGAGATAAGCAATGATCCTTAGGCAGCAACTTTCAAACAGTATTCCTAGGAATACCACCAATTGGAAATTCCCCTCCAAGATATTCACCATCCTGACTTGAAAATATATCACTATCCCTTCACTGCCAATGGGTCAAAATCCTGGAACTCCCTCCCCAGTGTAGAAGATAGGAGCAGGAGGAGGCACACTCTCAGCATTGTGAGTGTATCGATACCACACAGACTGCCGCAATTCAAGAAAGCAGTTCACCACCACCTTTTCAAGGACAATTAGAATGGGCGGTGAATGCTGCCTAGCCAGTGAAGCTCACATCACTTGAATGAATAAAAACAAATCATTTTGAAATGAGGGAAAATGAACACCTCCAGTCCCCTGACTGCCTGTCACCAAGGCCAACAGCAGGAATTTCCAATTCTCTATCAAGGTGTTGGGATGGTGCTCTGCCAGAGAAGAGATTCTATTTATTTCAAAGGCACTATAAAAAGAAGGCCATATAGGCCACTCCCAGTGCAATATTGATGGATGGCCATAGACTGGGGCTTCGTTCTTTTTCAGCTAGAAATATTGTCCCTCTCTGAGCAGTGCCTTTAGATATCTTTTTTCAAAAAAGAAACTATTCCAGTGGTTTCACAGCAAACTTACGTCATTGTATTCATGGCCAGCAGGGTTTTTACAGAAGTTCATTTGAAGCTGTTCAGAGAATGCAAGTCCCTCACTTCCTTTTTAGGGATGTAACCTGCTTGGCTTCTAACTGATTTACAAGTTCTGCTCTGTCGCTTAACGTGAGCGATTGCAGTGTTTTCCATTACAAAGTGTGAAATTGCAGCAAAGTTAAAGGAATCGGATGCTTCAAATATTTTGCAGTGACTTACAATCATCTTATCCCTAGTTCATGAAAGTGTTATATTTTATTAATTTTATTCCTCAAAACTTCTAGCCCTTTATTCTTGCAACCAACATAGGAAAAAGGACATTGAAATTGCATAACACATTTCACAACAGCATATAATCTCTAAATATGGGTACAGATATTCTACGTCCTCTATTTTCAGAAGAATATCCCAGAAATGGCCAGAACTAGGGTGCCAGCAGAACTATATTGTAACCAATTTTCCAATCCCGCTCACTGTGCTACTTGTCAATAGCAGGCAGTAAACGGGAAGAAACTTTAGCCCTGTATGTCTTCTAGGTTGTGGCTTCAACTGGACACAGCAACATTTATTTTTAAAGCAGAAAGTGCATCTGGACTCACATTTATATCTTTCCACATTAAAGGGCCAGTTGAGTCTTTCCAGTTTACAGATTTAATTGTATAACCATCCATAGCAGAAACTCGAGAACTGATAACCATGTCATGAATGGGGAGCAGCAAAAATTTGCTTTTACAACTGATAACACATTCTTAAGGCATGGAGCAGTAAACACATTTTATAAATACTTTTCATCAGTTGTAGTAATGTCCCTAATTTCTGTCTTACCATTTTAATTTTTTACGCAGCAGAACTATTAGTGAACACACACATCTGTAAGAATTGCTTTGCACTGATAGTATACTGCTCAGATGTCTCATTTAATGTTTTCTGAAATCCACAGGTACTTTTTTGTTTTCCAACATGGATTGCTTTGCTATTGGATTTTTTTTCCCCTGATATCAAGTGATTAGAAACCTGATACAAGGTGTCAGGAGGAGAAACTTTGCATAAAAATACTCCACATTGAAAGGAAGCTGTAGTGTTGACTGCAGCTAATTAAAAATAAACAACATATTATGACACTACATTATGGTCTAGCCTAGACTCAGTTTACACCTTGAACCAAACATAGAACGTGATGTAATGTCACATATGTTTAAAAATAAATCAGATGCAACCATGCCAAATTAAGATTTTTCTTTAATTTGAACTTTTTTGTTTCCCTATGAAACTGGCAGAGTAGGAATTTATTGACCAAACATTTAGGACTTTTGAATATGAACAGTAAATCTGCCATTAGACCTGACTATGCTGAGTGAAGTAAGAATCTTGCAGTGTGTGATGGCAGCTTTACTTCCATAACTAAATGGGCAGAAATAGTGTGTCCAATTCTATATTAGCACATTCCCTTGAATTAAGTTTGGATGGAGCGCGTGTTGGGCATGCCAACAGCAGCTGCATTGCCGGTTAAAGATCTACAGTTTCTCGCTGGATTACCCATGCCAGGAGTTTTGCATACTTTAAATAAACACAGCACATAGTGAGCTTCAAGCATCACACTCTAACCTGGACCACGAGAAATACCATTCGTTGCTGTTTGAAGATGCTCTGGTGTGGCAGCTTGCCAACTCTGTTTTCCTACCCTGTCTGTTGGCCTTTCTCTGAACCTGCTTCCTTTATGGAAACAAAGATGGCCAGAAACCTGAATGCAATTGTCAGCAAATCCAAATCTGGGTTTGGGGGATTTCCTATTGCAAATTAAATAAAAAAGAACTCAAGCTGCTTGCATTGAAAGAGGAAAGTGGGACAAAAACTACAAATCAGAGGGCATAAGAGGGGTGAGGATGGCCTAGTGGTGATGTTGCTAGACTATTAACCCAGAAACTCAGCTAATGTTCTGGAGACCGGGATTCGAATCTGCTATGGCAGATAGTGGAATTTGAATTCATAAAAAAAAATCTGGAATTAAGAGTCTACTGATAACCATTGTCGATTGTCGGAAAAACCCATCTTGCTCACTAACGTCCGTTAGGGAAGGAAATCTGCTGTCCTTACCTAGTCTGGCCTACATGTGACTCCAGAGCCACAGTAATGTGGTTAATTCTTAACTTCCTTCCAAGGGCAACTAGGGATTGGCAATAAATGTTGGCCAGCCAGCGTTGCCCATGTCCCACAAATAAATTAAATTGCCATTCCCCTTGGGCTGCAGTGTCAGATGGATATAGAGCAGAGAAAGCTCACAAGAGGGAGAAGGGCTCTCCGCAGGAGGCCTTATCTACTCAAGGTTTTCAGGGTACGTTTCCACCTCCATCGAAGTCAGGAGATGTATGTTTGCTGGCAGTGATTTACCAAGGACATGATCTCAGAACCATGCCACTCTCGTGTAACCAGACCAGCAATTTTAGATCATTATAGTCAGTGGCTGTTAAAGTGGCCATGCCCATGAATTTTTACATCAGTTTTACACCCGTCACACTGAAACAGCTGATGTTGCCAACATATCTCAAAGATGTTGTTACACCTGGCAAGATACAAAGGTCCTGTTTGCTGGGAGAGGAGACTTCATTGTTTTTGTTCCAAATAGAGAGGGAAACAGGAGAAGTGGGCACATACCTTTACCAGGATTTTAGATTTCCCCATGGTGCAGGGAGCAATTGATTACATGCATGTGGCCTCATAGGTGCCACATCCCAATGAGGAGAAATTCTGAAATCACAAGGTACTATGCATTCAACATGTAGTGGGTGTACAACCAAATCCAGACCATCATGTTGGTGAAGGTTCATCATCCTGGCAGCAGTCACAATGCTTTCATCCTGTGTCAGAGTGCAGTTCCAGGAATCTTCTAGAAACTACATCAAAGTAGCTACTCAGCAACAATTAGCTGCTTGATAACCCCCCCCCACATAATGACAGTGCTCATAAAATAAGAGCTGTGTGTCGATGAGGATAGTCGATAAGCAGACCATTGCAGTGTTGAAGCAGTGCTTCTGCTGCCCAGTTCATTTGGGAGCCTTAGTAAACTCAGCAATATATTGAAGGACAGATTGTTGGACAGTTGCGACAACCCCTTAAGCACTGGTATCTGCAGCCATGACAGCAGTAGCCTGAGCTTGCACTAAACCGAGCACAGATCTTGTGACTTGAGTCAGAGACTGAGCACTGATCCTTTGAGTAGTGTTTGCTTGTGCTGCATTGTAAAGTGACAATTGGATGCTACATTACAGTTGGGTCCACAAATATTCTCAAGGAGTTGTTCATCATTTTCCCTGGAAAGGATAGGCTCCAAGTTCTGCTTGAACTCTGTGCTAAGTTGGAAGCAGAATTCTCCATGTTCCTTAAGAGGAACAAGAGGCATTTTGACAAGCCTGCCAATGCACAAAGCATTTCAGTGTACATGCCTATCAACATTCTCCTGTATACTGAGTCCTGTAGTCACCCTCCCATGAACTGCCACGTGTGTTATCCTTTCCCCTATTTTCTTAAAGTTTAAAGTGTCACAAGTAGGCTTACATTAACTCTGCAATGAAGTTGGTGGCAGTGCTCTTGTGCCTGATGACTCACTACAATTCTATGCTTTCCCCCCAAAGTTAGAGCAGTGCCAGTAATAGAGATGGTTTCTGTGAGAGCCAGATCAAGTGATGGTATTTTTTCCTCAGGCATTTATTCTCCCTCTCAGCCTTCAGCCTGGGGCATCTTTTCTTGACCATCTGAAAACATAGTGCATAATTAAACTTTTTATGGCACTGCAGCTTATCCTCGGTGCCTGACTGGCATTGACCACCAGGGCCACTCCTCCCACTGCCTTCTGATCAATTGTCTGGAGGTACTCCTGACTCCCTTAGGGAAGGGAATCTATCCCCTGGGGTCCACCTCCTGCACCAGCAACTCCAGCACAACATCAGAAAACTGAGGAGTGGGCTCTCTTGCGTGTTGTACCATTTGAGGTCCTTCCTCAAGGTCTTCTAATGTGGTCCACATGGTTTCACCCTGCTGCATCCAAAATACATTTTGATTTTAAGTGCCAATGCCACAATCAGGAAGTGATCAGCAGCACCAAGTTTTGCGTTGCCTGCATTATTTTGATCAGGCCAAGGCCAATCCCTTCTCAGGATTCTCAACACAATTTTGGGAGCTGTCCAATTTAACCCCTTTAAGCTGTTAGAATATTTCTTTGATTTACCACATTGCTTTGGGTGGTGCTAGTCTTTTGATTCCCAAGCAATCTCCATCTTTCCAGATTTTTCCACTGAAAGTGATGGCAGACGTTGAATCACCTGCCCATGTGTGGGCAAATAGATCTAAAGTAGAGTTAGGGGGAAGCAATGGCCTATCAGTATTATCACTAGACTATTAATCCAGAAACTCAGTTATTGTTCTGGGGACCTGGGTTCGAATCTGGCCATAGTAGATGGTGAAATTTGAATTCGGTAAAAAAAAATCTGGAATTAAGAATTTACTGATGACCATTGTTGTTAGTCTCATCTGGTTCACTAATATCCTTTAGGGAAGGAAATCTGCTGCCCTTTCCTGGTTTGGCCTACATGTGACTCCAGAGCCACAGCAATGTGGTTGACTCTCAACTGCCCTCCAAGGACAACTAGGATGGGCAATAAATGCTGGCCAGCCAGCGATGCCCATGTCCATGAATAAAAAATGATGGTAATAATGGTACATATCTCATTTTCATCAATGCCATAATGGCATTGAGCACATGCTACTGACCACACGTTTCTAAGGACTGGCATATGAACATATGAACTAGGAGCAAGAATAGGCCGTTCAACTCTTTGAGCATCCAATAAAATTATGGCTGACCTGATTGTAGCCTCAACTGCACATTCTGCCAACCCCCAATAACCTTTGTAAGTCAAGAATCTATTTTCATTTGTCTTGAAAATATTAACTGACTCTGCCTCCACTGCTCCCTGAGAGAAAAAAAAATTTGGCTTCATCTTAAATGGAAACCCCTTATTTTAATTGTCCCCTCACTCTCATCTCTCCCACAAGAGGACATTCATTCAGCATCCACCCTGCCAAGTTCCTTCTGCGCCTTCTAAGTTTTAATAAGGTCACCTCTCAACCTTCTAAGCTCCAGTGCATATAAGCCCAGCCTATCTAACCTTTTGTCATTAGATAATCTCCCCAGCCCAGGTATTAATCGTGTGAACCGTCCCTGAACTGCTTCTAACATACTTGCATCAGTGCAGCAGGCCAGGAGACATCAGCAGCTGTTTAGTGGGCTTTCTGGAGTGCGCCATGGCCTCCGTGAGTCTCCCAGCTGAAGATTTCTGACATAATCAGCTATACACCAGCAGTCAACATCTTTATTTCCATATGATTAGCGGGTGTGGGACTCTTAGCATCTCCCCTCCCCCCAGGAGTGGTTCATTCCAGTGGAGTTTACAACTGCTCCCCACTAACAGAGAACAGGCAGCCAACCCCACTGGAGTGAAGAGAAGCCATTGAGGCTCCCCCCCGCCCCCACAGGTTGGGGATATTGGGCCAAGGGGCATTGGGCAGTGCCAAAGGATGGGGCCTATTGGGGCATGATCAGTGGAGGTTTGGAAGACCTGCTGCCACTCTGCATTGAGATTACTGGGAGAGGGTGGGAAGAGGGCAATCGGGGCTGGCCGTCCAGATGGGGGGAGTCAGGAGTGACCAGGGTGGATTTGGGACTGTCTGGGTGGGAAGGCTGATGGGGGACATCGGTGCTGGTCATTGGGGCAGAGGTTGGGAGTGCTGGGGGATGGGGTGGGGGGTGCAGTAGATCAGGGCTGACAAGGGGTGGAGGGCACACGGGCCAGCAATGGGGGATTGCGAGGCTGGCCAGCAATGCAGCGGCTTGCCCAGTGCTATGCTGCTGGCCTCTCAGGCATGAATAGTCCTCGCACCCTGCTTTTCAGAGTGAATCCTACAGAAGTTCATTCTAGAAATCGCACTGAGAATAACAGTGGGATTTACTTCCATTTTCTCGCATATTGGGAACTTAAGTTTTTTTGGGAGAATCCCAGCCTCGATGTTTCCCTTGGATGGGAAGTCTAGAACCAGAGGGCAGAATTTTAAAATTGTGGACCAAGATGAAGTGTCTGATGAGCTATCATCATATTGAATGGTGGAGCAGACATGACATGATAAATAGTCCACTTCTGTTCCTACGTGATGAGTGGAATGCCATAGGCATCAGTGCTATCTACAATATATACCACTGAGATGGATAAGGAACTAAATGTTTGGCTGCTAAATTTTCTGATAACAGCAAGATCGGTAGGAGAGAAAGTTGTGAAGTGAAAGAGATTAAGATAGATTTAGTGAGTGGGCAAAGAGTTGGCAGATGGAGTTTAATGTGGGAAAATGTGAAATTATCTACTTTCACAGGAAGAATAGAAAAACAGTATATTTAAATAGAGAGGGATTTCAAAATTCTACGGTCTAAGGTGTGGGTGTCCTGGTACATAATTCACAAAGAATTAATATATAGTACAGCAATTGATTCAAAAGACAAATCGAATATTGTTATTTATTACAAGGGGAAGGGAATGGAATATAAAAGTAGGGAAGTTTTGCCCCTCTTGCACAGGGTATTCATGAGACTACATCTGGAATACTGTGTAATCTTGGTCACCCAACTTATGGATATAATTGCATTGAAAGCAGTGCAAAGAAGGTTCACTCAATTGATACCTTGGATTGTTTTGTGAGGAAAGGTTGGCTAGGTTTGACCAGCCAACTTCTACTGAAGTTTTGATGAGAGAGGTGATCTTATTGAAACAGACGGGATTTTTCGTTTTATTCATTCATGATGCATGGCATGCTGGTCAGCATTTATTGCCCGTCCCTAGTTGCCCTTGAACTGAGTGGCTTGTTAGACCATTTCAGAGGGCAGTTGAATGTCAACCACATTGCTGTAGATCTGGAGTTGCGTATAAACCTGACTGGGTAAGGATAGCAAATTTCCTTCCCTAAAGGATATTAGTGAACCAGATGGATTTTTTTGTTAATGGTTTTATGGTCATCATTAGAGTCTTAATTCCAGATATTTTTTATTGAATTCAAATTGCACCATCTGCCGTGGTGGGATTTGAACTTGGATCCCCAGAACATGAGCTGACTTTCTGATAGTCTAGCGATAATACCACCAGGCCATCACCGAGCAGATGCTGAGAGGGTGCTTTTCCTTGTGGGGGAGTCTAGAAATCGTTTAAAAATGAGAAGTCTCTTATTTAAGACTAAGGAGAAGTTATTTTTTTTCTCTGAAGATGGTTAATTTGTCTGTGGAATTCTCTTCCCCAGAGAGCAACTGAGGCTAGATCGTTGAATTTATTCGAGACACAGTTAGGTTTTTGTTCAATAAAAGAGTCCAGAGTTATGAACAGCTGATAGGAAAGTGGAGCTGAGGCCACAATTCCCCAGCCATATTCTTAGGTTGGAGCAGGCATAGGGCTGAATGGCCTACATGCTGCTCCTGTGATATGTGTGGAATCCCTAAGAGGAGGCCCCCTTCCTGAGATGTGGGGGAAGACAGGAAGAGGACAAAGAGAAATATACTGCTCTGTACAAGCTTGCTTTAAAACAATTCAACAAATTAGAAGGCTAAAGAATTGCAACATTTTACATCTATTCAGCCCATATTTCTGAGCCAGTTCCTTGCAGTATGTCTGTCTCCCCTTTTCCCATAGGCTTTTAAACTGGTTATACTTTGAAGTATTTATCCATTTTCCATTTTAAAATGTTGTACTGAATTCTGTTTTCCACTTTGTTTCTGAATATTGAATTAGTGTCATCAAATCATTATGCTAATAATTATCCTCATCTTTCTCCCTCTCCTCCTTCAATAATGACCTTAAATTTATGTCCTCTAAATTTATGCCCTCTAGTTGCTAATAAGTCAACTAACCAATCTTATCAACCATACCATAAGCCTATATCAGATGTTTTCTTAATTTTGTATCTCCAGTGAAACGTGTTTCAGATTTTGCAGTCTTTCTTCGATACAGTTGGTATCAAATTAATAAATGTCTGTGTGCCCTCTGCATGACCATGACATGCTTCTTATGGGGAAATGGCATTGGGTGCCAGCAATTGGATCAAATGTTCTAATTGTGGCCCAACCAACAAACGGTGTCAGTTGAGCATTTATAGTATATACTTTTAGTTATAAAACTGAGGATTCCATATGCTCTTTCCAATTTATTAGTCATATTTTATATAATTAAAAAGTAAGTATTTGAACACCTGGATTTCTGTAATAACAAAAACAGAATTGTTTGGCGGCTGGAAATCTGAAATAAGAACAAAACAATGATGGAAATACTTAGCAAGTTACCTGCCATCTGTGGAGAGAAACAGAAGTAGCATTTCAGCTGGAGAAGATCTTTCATCCAATAAACTGGAGCCAGCTTCCCCCAGGAATATATTGGAAATGGCCAGAGGGGCTGCTGAGGCGGGCTATTTAAAAGGTCCCCCTCAGTTCTATGAAACTCTAGCCCAGTTGTTTTGTTAAATATTAGATCAATTAGTCTAATATTTGATAGCTTGACAGTTCTGCATCCTTGTCCACTCTTCAGGAACATTTACAACTACTCTTAAAGATTTGTAACTCCCACACTGCAGGATAAGAACTTTGCTGCAGTAAAAATGTGGTCTGTTTGATATCAAAACTGAGTTAATATTGGCAGAGCTGAATTTGAGTTTCTCACCTGTGCAAGTCATGCTCTGCCCCATTCCCGCTATTTGGTGTAAATGATCTCTGCCAGATGTGGGGAAGGGAACTTCAGCTCCGGGGTCCATTCACCATTTTTGATATGGTGGAGTCCTGGAATCCACCAAAGTCCCAGGACTCCACCAAAATCCACGCTGTTGTTAGAATTGTTATGACACCTATTTTCTGTCAGTTCCCCATGGGAATTCCACTGCACCTTTATTTTTATAAAAAGAGGACCGACACATGGATGCCAGACCACAAAATTATATAAGTTTTACAGCACAGAAGAAGGCCATTTGGTCCATCATGTCCATTGGCAGGAGCCTCTCCCTCCATAGCTGCACATTTCCTTTATGGAAAGGCTCAATTCTCACTGAAGCTGTGTTAGGTAACCTGGTAGCATTAACACAAAGTGAAGACCTTCATCATGAATGGTTCTTCGGCAGCATTCCAAAAGGTTTGATGCTTTAAATGGAATTAGTTAAACACAAACATTTCAGGGTAGTTGCAGGTGGCAGAGTGTGACTGACTGCATCTACAATGATTGGTATGTTATTGCAGGCCATGGCATGCCTGCCATTTGAGGGGGACTGACTTCAGCAATTCCAAATCTATGGAAAGCTAGCTATTGAGTTGTGGTATTTGCTGAAAGTATGCCTGCAGCTAATGTGCAGTGTAGGGCTGTAAGTCAGTGTTGATAGTTGCAGATTTGCTGCCACACTTGCTTATGGGACCATTGACACAAAGTGTAAACATCGTCACCTTTCTTACAATCGGCTTAACTGCCCTCTTTTCTATTATTTCAGCTGCAATGGAACAAAATCTCAGCTGCTGGGCTGTTTTGTCACTTCACAATTTATGAAAGATCTTGATGGTAAAAATCCAGTAGGGGATGTCTTGTATGTCCTTTAAAAATGATTTTTGGGACCTAATCCAAAGATTTCTGATTCCATTCTCAAGGTTTCCAATTTTCAAAAGTGCCTTTTTAAAATTGTGGACCTGATCAGGTCAAACTGCACTCTGACCTGGAATTGGGCTAGGTTTTCAATGAATCGTGGTTCTTGGCACCTCAGAGATATTGTGAACCACAGTCTGTGTGAAGAGATCTTTTAAAAGGCAAGTTCAAAAGATCCTTCTTGTTACTACTTACCAGGATATAACTGCATGTCAAGCTATGACTCTTCCATGCCCATTCACCCATTATACACTGTGTAGAACCAGTGAATCCCTTAGTTACAATAAAGTCGTTAATCGATAACTTTCCACTTTCTTTAAAAAAAATCAATTTTGGCAATAAATATGTCAATGATCCGGACCCTTAAGTTTCAATAACTGAAACTGCAAGCAGCTGAAACATCAAGCTCAGGTGTTTCAACAGCTTCATAAATTTCTGGACTGTTAGTCAAGCCTCGTTATGTATTATTGGCTAAGAGCCCAGAGATCCATTAGAGTACTAACACCTGGCCCCCAGAAAAAACTCAAGCTCGCTGATTTCTGCTGGCAGATTCACATTATTTGTTTACACAAGGTTAAATGGTTTTACGTGCTTTCAATTTCAGCAATTAATACTTTAGAGGGCCTGGATAATTGACACTTTTATGAAGCTATAGTTAAAAAAGAGTTTTGTTTTGAAAGGAAGTGGAAAGTCATCAATCACTTTTTTAAAAAGTTTTTTTATGCATCCTACTATATAGGTTGTGAGGGACCATAGGGATGGTTTGGGGTCAGGGATATATGAGCATGAGGGGCCATAGGTGATGGGGCATAGGTAGTTGGAAAAAGGCTTGAATCCGTCATCAAAGAAGAAATAGCGAGGCATTTCGAAAAGAATGGTTTGATAGAGCAGATGCAGCATGGATTCGTTAAGGGGAAGTCGTGTTTGACAAATTTATTGGATTTCTATGAGGATGTGACTAGTGCAGTAGACAGAGGGGAACCAGTGGATGTGGTGTTTCTTGATTTTCAAAAGGCGTTTGATAAGGTGCCGCACAAAAGGTTGCTTCAGAAAGTTAGGGGGCATGGAGTTGGGGGTAAGGTGTTAGCGTGGATAGAGGATTGGTTGTCTAATAGGAGGCAGAGAGTTGGTATCAATGGGTGCTATTCTGATTGGCGGTTGGTGACTAGTGGAGTGCCCCAGGGATCGGTGCTGGGGCCTCAGCTATTTACCATTTATATAGATGATCTGGAGGAGGGGCTGAGTGTAGGGTAACAAAATTTGCTGATGACACAAAGATGAGTGGAAAAGCAAATTGTGTGGAGGGTGTGGAAAGTCTGCAGAGGGATCTGGATAGGCTGAGCGAGTGGGTGAGGACCTGGCAGATGGAGTACAATGTTAGCAAGTGTGAGGTTATCCACTTTGGCAGAAGTAATAGTAGGAGGGATTACTATTTAAAGGGCAAAAAGCTGCAGCATGCTACGGTGCAGAGGGACCTGGGGATTGTTGTGCAGGTGCAGCAGGTGATCAGGAAGGCGAATGGGATGCTGGCTTTTATTGCGAGGGGGATAGAATATAAAAGCAGGGAGGTCTTGCTGCAACTGTACAGGGCACTGGTGAGGCCGCAGCTGGAGTACTGTGTGCAGTTTTGGTCGCCGCACTTGTGCAAGGATATTTTGGCCTTGGAGGGTGTGCAGAGGAGGTTCACTAGGCTGATACCGGAGATGAGGGGGTTAGACTATGAAGAGAGATTAAATAGACTGGGTCTGTACTCGTTGGAGTTTAGAAGGATGAGGGGGGATCTTATAGAGACGTATAAGATAATGAAAGGGATGGATAGGTAGAGAGATTCTTCCCGCTCAGAAAGGACAGCAGGACTAGAGGGCACAGCCTCAAGATAAGGGGGGGGGTGCAGTTTAGAACAGAGTTGAGGAGAAACTTCTTCACTCAAAGGGTGGTGAATCTCTGGAATTCTCTGCCCGTTGAAGTGTTGGAGGCTACCTCTCTAAATATATTTAAGTCATGGGTAGATAGGTTTTTGACAGACAAGGGAATTAAAGGTTATGGGGAGAAAGCGGGAAAGTGGAACTGAGCCACTTCAGATCAGCCATGATCTTATTGAATGGCGGGGCAGGCTCGAAGGGCTAGATGGCCTACTCCTGCTCCTATTTCTTATGTTCTTATGTGTGTGTGGGAGTTGAGGGGGTGAAGGCTTGAGGATCTTTGTTTTAACTGTGATGAAGTCCCACAGCACCAAGGCAAGCCTTTTAAACAGCTAGCCTCTGCACCCTAATGTCTTCCTTGGTTGGCTGACCTGACTCAAGCCTGCACATCCACTTGCTGTCCCCCAAGTATGAGCAGGCTGAGCCAGGAATTTTACTGATTCCCACTACCCACCTCAAAAATGAAAATAGACACCAATAGATTATTTTTTATTTGAATGAGTCATGACAAATCGCTGATTTCAAATTGGTGAGACCAATAAAAGGGGTTAGGAGAACTGCCTTTACATAGAGGATTGTTGCAACATGGAATACTTTAACAGAGACTATGGATGAGGCAGAGATCATTGCATCATTTAAGAATTATGTTTAATGTTTTAAAACTGAGGAGAGGACAGGAATGTGAGGAGAAAGCAAGCCAGTGAGATTAGTTTTTGGTTTCTGTACCGTAAGTGCCATCACAATCTCAATCAGTTGAATGGTCACATTCGGTCCTGCAAATTTCTATGATTCTGCATTTAATTAATTACTTCATAGTTATAGTTATCTAGACAACCATTTTATACAGAGTAAAGTTTCTTCTTGGTTATAGAATGCTCATGACTGATTTGATTAGAAATTTCTGTCTTTTGGTATCCACTTATAGCGACATTTCTGATTAGTTATTTTTCTGACTAAACCCATTATCAGGAAAAAAAGTTGCACCAAGAAAAAGCTTCTGTGTTATTCAAGGGATATGGATATCATTGACAAGACCTCTGCCTAACACTATCTTTCACTAATATAACTGTAGATTACTATTTCCTACATTAAGATTAACTAGCAGGTCTCTGAACTTGATAAAAGTTGAAATTTTTGAAAACACTACCATTGCTTCTATTTCATCTGTGTTTCGCCAGGCAGTTTCAGGATGTATTGAATTCTAGTTAGTAAATTAGATTTCAAAGTGCTCTAAAATTGGGATTTTGATGGACATTAACGTTGTAAACAAGCTAATTGGAGTGGCATCAAGTAATTGATAGATTTTGAGTTTTTTTGTTGCTGTGTTCCAATTAATGCTGAACACTACAGTTTGGGACAAGAGAAGAATTCACTATAATAACAAGTGCAGCATCACAGCTGTGTCAGGAGCCAGGCAGCTGATGCTTTTAGCGTTTTGAACCAACAAAAGCTAATTGATATCATGTTTTTGTGAAAACAGAGATTAATTCTAGAATTTTAATAAGTGCACAGCAATTCAGTATTAATGGAACACCACCTGTAATGTAATTATCAGCTGCATGGCTACTGAAATAAATGCTAAATTGTTGTGTGTCCAAAACAGTACTAGTTAACTATATTGGAAAGTAAACACAAAAGTTTGAAATCTGCTGATCTACTTGATCATAGTTCTTTCCCTCTGGATTGGAAGATAGCCAAGTGTTGAAAGTTTTTCAATTGTCCCATTATTCTTAGTTGTCTGCCTTACACAGTAAAGACAGAGGATGGAAATTTATGGAAAAGTCCTAAGTGCCAGACAAGCAAAAAAAACGAGAGTTTCAGATTCATTTTTTGGGCGAGTTTGAAACTGCAATCTTATGGCACTTCATGCAAAAAAAGTGCCAGGATGTGATTCCTGCCAGTAAGGACAGGGGGAGATGTGAAGCCTGAGCTCAGTGGGGAAGCCAGCTGCTGAGCTCTAGGGGTGCCATGTGCAGGTGCCACCCTCCCTCCCCACTCACCCACAGACATTGGGACCCCCCCATTCATAGACATTGGGAACCTCTCCAATTGCCCTCCCCCCTTGTGGTGTTCCCTCTTGCCTCCCACCCCTGCAGAGCTCCACCTTATCTCTCTCTTCCCCCCCCCCCCCATAGCTCCACACCACATGGCTCTGCCCCCTTGGCAGAGCCATGTGTGCCTCTCACACAGTTACAATGCCTAGTGGGTACTGCCAGGCTGGTACTGCCATGTGGGCATTGCCCAACCCTGCCCCCAACCTCTCGGGCCGCAATGGCCTCCGATTCCCCCCCAGCAAAGCCATCACATCTGGTCCCATTGATGGGGACCATATGTGATTTTTCACTGGGGAGAATCTTGACTGGGAAGGTGATAAAGGTAAGTGAGCCTGGATGAAGCATCCAGGGCATGTTAATGGCTTACGAAGCATGTCAAAGAGCGCAAAGCCAATTTCGCCGATATGACAATGCCAATACAATAGGGTGGAAGGCAAACAAATCAGATGCGAACCTGATTGTTTGCCTCCGAACCAATCTTACCACTTGCCTCACTGAAGATCAGATGGAACAAGGTTGTAAGTTTGATTTATGGGCGGCACAGTGGTTAGCACTGCTGCTTCACAGCTCCAGGGTCCTGGGTTCAATTCTCGGCTCAGGTCACTATCTGTGTGGAGTTTGCACATTCTCCTCGTGTCTGCGTGGGTTTCCTCCGGGTACTCCGGTTTCCTCCCACAGTCCAAAGATGTGTGGGTTAGGTTAATTGGCCACGCTAAGAAATTGCCCCTTAGTGTCTAAGGATGCGTTGGTTAGAGGGATTAGTGGGTATAATGTGTAGGCATATGGGGGTAGGGCCCGGGTGGGATTGTGTTCGGTGCAGACTCGATGGGCTGAAGGGCCTCTTTCTGGACTGTAGGATTCTATGATTCTATCGAACCCAAGGTCATTATTAACTTGTTAAAGTTTCAACTCATGTTTGAGCCCTTGTAAAGTTTGATTCTGAATAGATTTCAACAAGCAATGTCTGAGGTATTACTTGTGTTGCTCTCCATGACTGCAGACATGCTGGATGGAGTGATCAGTACACCTTGTAATGATATCCTTATTTGGGATTAAGTGTTCTCCATCAATTTTGGTTGTGCAGTGATCTGCTAATTAGAATACAGGGTGTTCAAACAACAAGCTCCAAAAAAAAGTTCTCCAATTTATTTACGTCAAACATTAGTCTCACTAAAATTTAGACCTTTTTAATTTAGCTTTTGACCTCTGTTTGATGTGTCTTGGGGAACTGAAGACTTTTCCTCTTTGATTGTCCAGTGGCAGGATTGTGCTTTGCTGTTTCAGGTATAGGATGGGTCCAGTTAAATTCTAGATCTGATCACTCTACCCTGAAAATGTAGCTTAATTCTAGTATCAAAAGAGCATCCACTCCTTCACACGTGAGATTCTTCCACTTTCCATAACATTGTTAACATTTTAATTGGGGTAGCCCATGTAGTGCCAAATTGTGCTCCACTGTGGCTAGTTCTGCACATCAATTAGAAGCTAACTTGAGATAGCTCATCCAATTAATGTAAATTCCATGTATCGGTGATAGTGTTGTCGATCATTTGGAGCCTTGAATTGCTGTTCCAACCTATGCAGGTTACAGTCTGGAGCTATGGATAATGGTAGAGACTCCAACTTCCCTTCCCTCACATGGCTGAACAGAAATTTTTCCCATTTTTACCACCTGCTATTGCTATTAAAGGAAGCATTTGCAGATTAGTAGATTATTAGTCAACCTTTTATGGCCATTGAGTCCTGGGATGGGACTCAAACCTGGAGCTTCTGACTTAGAGGCAGGAATGCAGCCCAAGATCTCCCCTTGTATTAGTAGAGGAGACACTTCATCTTCTCTCCCAAGAGATATGCTAACCCATTCTGTTGTCAGGCACTTACTAGGACCCTTTTCACTCACTTTATATTCCACTGCAGTGATTAATTAAATGTTCTACTACTTTAAAGTGCTCTGAAATAGCCACGTCATAGGAACATAAGAACATAAGAAATAGGAGCAGGAGTAGGCCATCTAGCCCTTCGAGCCTGCCCCGCCATTCAATAAGATCATGGCTGATCTGTCGCTGCTCAGTTCCACTTTCCCGCCCTCTCCCCATAACCCTTAATCCCCTCTCTTATCAAAAACCCATCAACCCACGTCTTAAAAATATTTAGCGAGGCAGCCTCCACCACTTCAACGGGCAGAGAATTCCAGAGATTCACCACCCTTTGAGTGAAGAAGTTCCTCCTCAACTCCGTTCTAAACAGCCCCCCCTTTTATCTTGAGGCTGTGCCCCCTAGTCCTACTGTCTTTTTTGAGCGGGAAGAGTCTCTCCACCTCTATCCTATCCATCCCATTCATCATCTTATACGTCTCAATGAGATCTCCCCTCATTCTTCTAAACTCTAACGAGTACAAGCCCAGTTTATTCAGCCTCTCCTCATAGCTCAACCCCCTCAACTCCGGTATCAGCCTAGTAAACCTCCTCTGCACTCCCTCCAAGGCCAAAATATCTTTGCGCAGGTGCGGCGCCCAAAACTGCACACAGTACTCCAGCTGCGGCCTCACCAATGCCCTATACAGCTGCAGCAAGACCTCCCTACTTTTATATTCAATCCCCCTCGCTATGAAGGCCAGCATCCCATTCGCCTTCCTGACCACCTGCTGCACCTACAAGCTGGGTTTTTGCGACTCGTGCACAAGGACCCCGAGGTCCCTCTGCACCGTCGCCTGCTGCAGTTTTTAGAGCATAAGGATAATTGGTATCATGTATGTGTGAAAATAGTTAAATTCAAAAAGTTTTAATATAGGTATTGTAATTCAGTACCAATGGGACACACCTAGACTATAATTATCAGCTTCATGGCTACTGACATAAATGTGATGCCAAATTGCTGTTCTAATGAATTATTTTGTTTACAAAACAGTACTAGTTAATTATATTGAGAAGTATATTGCCATACAAATTATATTGAGGTGCCAAATTGACTACTTCTACTCCTAATTTTTTATATTCATAAGCCCAAGCTTTTGTATGTTTATTTGCCTTTTACAGGTCTATGGAAGCATAAACAACCCAAAACCATTCAGTGTTTCTTAATGCTTATGTTAAATGGTGAGAATTGTTAGATATCTATTATCAGCAGTCTTAATGAGCCACAAGCTTCCTTCATTTCCTTCCCAAATAAATATACTTGCCCTGTTATTTCCTCTCGTTATCTCAAACTTCTCCCTTGAAACTATGAATCTCTCACATTATTGCAGTGGAGGGAGAAATGTTCAATCTTTAAATGGCCTTCGATGATTTTCCTTTTAGTTGTTTCAAGCTACCATAATCAAAAACACAAATTCAAAAACACATTTTGTTCCATTGATTTAAAACTCTTGGCTAATGACCATTAGTTTGTTAAGGGGAGTCACAAGATGAATCAAGTATTTATGAATTAATTAAAATAGATTATGGATGTAACAACAGCAGAGCATTTAATATTCTAACAGTTATAGCTCCTGATTGTGCTTTCATTTTTCTGTTGCCAAAAATATTGTCTCCCCATAATATAAACAGAAAATTCTGGAAATGCTCAGCAGGTCAAGCAACATCTTTGGAAAGAGAAACCAGTATAATGTTTCAGGTCAATGAGCTTTCATCAGAACTGAAAAAAGTTAAAGTTGTACTAGGTTTAAGCCAGTACAGACGCAGGGAAAATGTTTGCGGGGGCGTAGTGGGAAAACATTGGTGCTCAGTGGCCTGAATGAAAAGAATAAAAGGGGACAGTGTGATGGAATGGAAGGCAGGAAAGGCAAAATGTTAAAAGGTAAGATAGTGTAGAGCAAAAGGCAATGGAAATAGAGCAAGTGAAGAAGATGGTGTGGAGGTGGTCAAATGTGAATAGCAGAATCATTATTAATGATTGATGTTGAACAAAATGGGGGCCAAGGTTATGATCTGAAAATCTTTATTCAGTGTTATGTGCATAAGTGCTCATTGAAAGATGAGATCCTGTTTCTTGAGCTAATGTTGAGTTGCTCTCATTAGAAGAGTGTAGGAAGGTGAGGTCAAAGTGTGAATAGGGCAGAAATTTAAATGAGACAATAGTTCAGTGTGACGGTTGCAAAGTGAACTGTTTAACAAGCCTCTCTGCCTCCTCCACTGTTCCACTGAAGCTCAATGTTAGCTTGAGATGGGTTTGATAGTCCAAGCCCAAATTTCATCACAAAGAAAGCTCATTACAGAAATATGAATGCTAGCTTTATTTTAACACCTGGCCTCATAAAAAGCATGTTTATAATTAGAATAATAAGCAAAGTAGATGTTGAACTTTGTCCAAAATTCACCCATTATTTCATTTTCGTTCAGTTTGTTCCTTGTTTTAGAGCATATCCTACTCCGAACTCACTCATCTGTGTAGCCTCATTGGGGAAGGTTCTCTGGTGAAGATTATATATGGTTCCCCTATCAACAGGGACCAGACATGATGCCTCACAGGTAAAACAGGAGGCCATTAAGGCCCCCCAAGTCAGGGGCAAGAGGGTTGCCCCTTGGGCAGTGCCAGCCTGGCACCCTGGCAGTTGGATGGGTCCTGCTGGAGGATGGGGCTAGACGGTTCAGTGGGGGGGCATTACGCACTCTGCACAATGATCATGGGAGGAGAGAGGCGGTGATTGTTCCAGCTGATATGGGTGGTCACGATCATTCTGGGTGTTGGGGGGGGGGGGGGTGGGGTCACGAATGGCCGCTGAGCTCCACAGTAGCGCAGGAGGTGAGGGTGCTAGGCCAAGAAAAGTCTGCTATGTCTAAAAGTGGCAGTGACAGGTGTCTGCTACTGTCAGCACAGAGACCTACACATGAGCAATGGTGCCTTCTGCTGCTATCAGCTGGCCTTTGGATGATTTAGGCCCCACCTGCTCTCCCTACTAGCAAAAATCAGATTGAGGATTTTTTATTATTGTACAGAGTATATAAGATTAAACTAGTGGCCTCACTGAAAAAACATCTGAAACTTCCCATTTTCACGTTTGTTCTGGACTCGAGAGTTTTTTTGGTAAGATGTCCCCCCACTCCCACCCCCCCCACCATATCTGTGAACTGAGGAGTGATTTTTGCCTTATCAGTGGAAATTTTGACCATATAAAAACCCCACAGAGGCCAATTCATCAACTTTATTAGATCCAAGAATTACGTTTGTAGACCTCATACATCTACTGTCAATTCTCTCAATTTTGACAGTTAGTACCAACTTTCTCCTCCTTTCTGAGTCAGTAACTGAATTCCACCAAAAAATCTGTGGTTGAAAAATTCTTCATCCTTTTAATTCTGAGATTTGGCCATTGACATTCCCTCTGTAATGTACAGTAACAGCCAAGATTTACAAATGAGAAGAAAAATGTCAGGTACCTTAAACTTTGCTTTAGGTTTTCTTCCTGCCCAAGGCTATCTGGCTTGGTTCCAGCTAACAGGAAGACTACCAAACAGAGCTAACCTTGTTCTCCATCTTTCATTCAGACAAAGAGCACTTGAAGGAAGAGGAAAAGCTGGAAATGGAATTGGCCACGATGCGCTCAGCCAACGAGGACCAGCGGAGGCACATTGAAATCTTGGATCAGGCTCTGAGCAACACCCAGGCCAAAGTGGTTAGGTTGGAGGAGGAGGTGGGCTAATAACCAAAAAAGTCTGAAGAATGTTTAATTTGATTTGCCTCATAAGAACATAAGAAATAGGGGCAGGAGTAGGCCATCTAGCCCCTCAAGCCTGCCCTGCCATTCAATAAGATCATGGCTGATCTGAAAGTGGTTCATAAGAACATAAGAAATAGGAGCAGGAGTAGGCCATCTAGCCCTTCGAGCCTGCCCCGCCATTCAATAAGATCATGGCTGATCTGTCGTTGCTTAGTTCCACATTCCCGCCCTCTCCCCATAACCCTTAATCCCCTCACTTATCAAAAACCCATCAACCCGCGTCTTAAAAATATTTAGCGAGGCAGCCTCCACCACCTCAACGGGCAGAGAATTCCAGAGATTCACCACCCTTTGAGTGAAGAAGTTCCTCCTCAACTCCGTTCTAAACCACCTCCCCTTCATCTTGAGGCTGTGCCCCCTCGTCCTACTGTCCTTTCTGAGCGGGAAGAGTCTCTCCACCTCTATCCTATCCATCCCATTCGTCATCTTATATGTCTCAATGAGATCTCCCCTCATTCTTCTAAACTCTAACGAGTACAAGCCTAGTTTATTCAGTTCCACTTACCCGCCTGCTCCCCATAACCCTGAATTCCCTTAATTTGGTCAGAAATCTATCTGCACAGTGATCATTGGTGATCACTATATAGAAACACAGAAAGTAGAAGGAGGCCATTCAAGCCTGCTCTACCATTCAATATGATCACAGTTGATCCTCTATCTCAATATCATAATCCCGCGCTCTTCCCATGCCCTTGCTACTTTTAGAGTCTAGAAATCTATCTATTTCCTCCTTGACTATATTCAGTGACTTGGCCTCCACAGCCCTCTGTGGTAGAGAATTCCACAGGTTCTCCATCCTCAGAGTGAAGAAGTTTCTCCTCACCTCAGTCCTAAATGGCCTATCCCTTATCCTGAAACTATGACATCTTGTCTAGACCCCCAGCGAGAGGAAATGATGGCTGGAATTACCCCCAAAAAATCCTAAGTGTCACAACAGCGTAAAAACAGGAGCCCACCGTCTCTTGGGTGAGCTCACCACTCTACTGGCATTCTTTGACAGCTGGGAGCTTTGCACCAGGGGAGGTGGTTGTAGCTTAAGTAAGCCGCTGACCCTGACTTGAGAGAGCTCGGGCACATTGCGCAGGGTGCTTCTATCTGCAAGTGAACCAGGAGACCTTCACCCTCCCCGCCCCTCTTTTCCCCCCCACCCTGCCCCGCCCCGCCCCACAGGATGTCAGATCCCTCACCCAAAGTTAAAGCCCAAGAAATAAAACAGACAATGGCAGCATGGATATGAAGTAGGCCACGTAACAGGAGACGGTGGTGTGTGGTTGTGGTACATGGTTGTTTTTTTTGGGCTGGTGGAGGTACACTGTGCCATTCCTCAGGGGTCAGTACTAAGACCACTGCTATTGTTAGCATGTATAAATGACCTAGTATGGACACTTGTTGTTTACTCCTACTCTGCATCCCCTCCCTACTCCTGTAGTATTGGCAGCACACTCTTCCCAATCCCCATGGTTTCACAAGCGTCATCCCACCCAAGGCAAAGTGTCTGGTTGTTTTCTCTTGGAGCTGGTTACTTTATTGGCAGAGGAATGGCTTGCTGACATACTCTTGAAGAGAGCTGGCAAAATGCAATGTGCTAAGAGGCCTCCTACAGCTATTCTGAGTCTATGATGAGAAAATCTTTCGACTTTAAAATCAGTTGTCCCGTACACAGTGCAGATGGTGGGATAGTTTTTCCTCCAGCACAATGGTATGCTCCAATTTTAAAATTGTCTTTCACAGAGGTGGCCCAAAACACGCACTTGGCCTTTCGTTTACATATATAAGGGGTCTAATGCCTGTCTAGCCATCTATCAAAGATGCCTATAAAACAGCCTGACCCAGTAACTGAGGCCTGAGTCCATGCTGGTGTTTTTTTCCAATTTTGCCCTGACTGCAGTGGAACCTGGACACTACTGTCATTTCAACAAGCTTTCCACCTAGTCCATCAATGAAGTTGCAGCAGGAATTGAGGACAACTCCCTCAGAAATTCAGGGCTCTGATATTTGTGTTCATGCATGAAAAATTGCAAGTTGTGAAGAGCAGGAGTGTTAAACTAAATAAAAGCAACCTTCATAAAATCTCAGTGACTAAACTGAGCTTGCCATCTGTTTTAGTTTGTTCCTTGTCATTACCACTATTATTCCACGAGTGTTCATTTTAACTCTTCTGCTGGTGTCTCTAAGTCCCAACAGAGAAAATTAAAACAGTATTGTACACTGTGAGCTATGTTTTGAAACAGTTATAAGCAGCTATAAATCCTGGACCAGGAAAGCACATGGAATAAGTGGCCGTTGCACCCTGCTAAACACTTGGTTCATACAATATCTGTTGTAGTTTCAACTGCCAGAGGTTGTCTTGTGCTGAACAAGCTGCTTCAGTCATTTCTTTGGTCGATGCACTGGTATTGTGAAGTAAAAATGAATAAATCTGTCCTCTCGTTAAGCAATACTAAATTGAGAGTGACCTGGTTTGTTAAATAGCTGAAGTATTTAGTGAACAGTGCCTCAAGAAGTTGTAGCAAAGAATGACGACTTGCCCAATCTGCTTCTTGCAGATTGGGAGGGAATTTATTCTGAGCTTTTTTGGGAATTTGGCCTTGTCCTTCAGGATTATCTCCTAAAGATAATTATGAAGTCAGCTCCACAAGCACTTTCCCTAATGCATTATAGGGTAAATTTTGAATCTAATTTGTGGTGCTTCTGATTATCCTGTGGTCAATTTTAACCACCGGAAAATCATGAGTCTCCTAAATTGGTTCCACTAACCACCACACACTCACTGCACTGGGTTTTGAGTCTCTCAGAATTTTAGTTTCAATTTAAAGCCATTTTTAGGCAATTCACAAATACTTCTAGACGGTACAATTGACCAAAAAACATACATACCATTTCATCCTCTCAGAGAAACATTGGAATTCTAATATTTTATTCAAGTTTGTCATAACAAATGGTCTTTTAAACCTATTTAATGTTTGAGTGTTCATCTCACACTTGAGGCCTAGAAATTATGTTTGGACTGTTCCTTGGCCCACCGAATATTAGCCTCATTAACATTAAACAGCAAGCTCAGACACCGATCGGGCATCCCTTAGCAGCTTGCTGACGAAAAGCTTGTAATTCAGAATTTTACATTGCCAATTGCAACTTTTCAGGTGAATGCTTTAGAAGTGAAAGGAAAGCAATGGGGAGGGGCTGAACTAGGGGATGAGTTGATTAGGTGTTTGAGGAGGGGTTGAGATGTGGCTGGCAGTGGACTGTGGTTTTAATTTGCAGCCTGAAAGATAGTCTGCTTCTTGCAGCTCCACATTCAAATACTTCTTAAACTCTTACCTTTTTGATGACAGCTTGAAGCATTTCCTCTAACAGACCCAGTTAGGCCACGTGTGGACCTGGTTTTCTTGAATGTAGTCAGTCAGGCACCACAACAAGCAGGGCAGCCCAATGTTGCCCAAAGGGAAAGTATAACAGTAGATAGATTTTAAAACAAATGCTTTTCCAGACAAAGCTAAAAGCGCTGATTGGAACATTCTAATTCCATCTATCTGGGCTGAGAATATATAAAGGTTAAATAAACTGAAGTGTTCGTTTGCAGTGCTGCTGAGTAATGAAGAGCTGGTGGCATTTGAATGGCTGGCAGCTCTTGATGGGTGGAAACTCCACCACTGGGGTCCATGATATTTGGGAGAAGGGGCACTGCTAGCCTTTTGAAGGCCTGATGTGGAGGTCTTCCCTAAAGAAGCGACACAGGCATCTCACCATCTCACCAGCTCTCCAGACAACAGTCACGACTCCCAATTTCTCAAAATAATCCCGTTCCCAGTTTGCAGCATTCGTGCTCTTGGCTTGATAATAGAACACCTTAACACGGTGTTATTGCTTGGATGTGGAGGAAAGAAAACTATACTGCCTGTTGCATGAGGTGTCCCTATTGTTTCGGTTGCCCAACATGGGTCATTCTGTGACTGAGGTTGAATTGTGAGATGAAAAACGAGTTATTCTCTAGCTCGGTAAGTCCCTTAGACTAATGTTTACCTTTTCTTTTGACAGCTGAGGAAGAAACAAGTGTATGTGGAGAGGGTGGAGAAGCTGCAGCAGGCCCTGACACAGCTGCAAGCGGCCTGTGAGAAGCGGGAGCAGATGGAACGGAGGCTGCGCACTCGGCTAGAGCGAGAGCTGGAATCTCTCCGAGTGCAACAGGTACCTGTTACATTCGGATGTCATTCTGTGCCAGGAGAAGATTCAGTGCACCATCACACCCAAATTCAAAGTGTAGAGTTCTAAAAAGCAATTTTAATTGTACAAGATTCAAGGAATGAAGGTTAAAAATTATAATATTTACGTTTAGGAAATCCTTAAATTGTTGCCTTTCTCCCATGTTTGCCATCTCTGTCAATTTGTGAGGATTTTTGGCTCAGCACCAATGATGAATATGTTAGGCCTCACTTGGAGTACTGCGTCCAGTTCTGGTCGCCGTACTACCGGAAGGATGTAGAGATCCTGGAGAGAGTGCAGAGGAGATTTACCAGGATGCTGCCTGGTATGGAAGGGCTGTCTTACGAGGAAAGATTGAATGAACTTGGGCTGTTTTCCCTTGAGAGACGTCAGCTGAGGGGGGATCTGATAGAGGTTTATAAGATTATGAAGGGGATAGATAGAGTAAATGGTGGTAAGCTTTTTCCGCTATTAGAAATGGATAGAACAAGGGGTCACGGGCTTAGGGTGAGAGGGGCTAGGTATAAGACAAATATTAGAGGGCAGTTTTTCACGCAAAGGGTAGTGGGCGTGTGGAATGCACTGCCGAGTAAGGTGGTGGAAGCAGGCACGCTAGGGTTGTTTAAGAGTCACTTAGACAGCCACATGAGCAGGCTACATATAGGGGGATATAGTAGGCCTTACTAAACATTGTAGGCTTGGGAATACGTTTTGCCTCAGGGATGTTACAGTCTTTGCCTGTTTAATAATGAATTTTTTTGTCTCCACAGGCATTTAAGTCCAGCAAGGGGCATGCATGCGGCAGGTTGTAGTGGGCTGCTCTTGGACGTTGCTTCGGGAGTTGCCTATTGCTTCATGTCATTAGTGTTCTTAAACTGGACCATCTCGAGTGCAACATGACAGCTCAGAGACTATCTCTGTTACTGTGCGGACACATGGATTTGGGCCTGTGTCTGTGGGAGTTTGCACGTTCTCCCCGTGGTTGCGTGGGTTTCCTCCGGGTGCTCCGGTTTCCTCCCACATCCCCAAAGATGTGCTTTTAGGCTGATTGATTGGGTACTAAATTGTCCCTAAATTGGACCTCCCTGATCCTCGCACATTAGGCGTAGACTAAAATCATGAATAGGTCACTGAGACAGTGGGACGGCGGCGCGGGCTCGTTGGGCCAAAGGGCCTGTTTCCCGTGCTGTGTTGTTCTTTGTTCTTTGTAAGCTTACTAGCCTGGTTGGATCACGTGAAACCATTGCAAGCACATCACAAACGACAAAAAACTTGTATTTATTAAGTGCATGCAACATAGCAAAATGTCCCAAGGTGCTTTAGAAGAGCGTTATCAAGCAAACCTTTGGCACTGAGACACAGAGGAATTCTGAGGACACAAAACCAAAAGCTTGGTCAAATTAGTAGGTTTTAAGCAGCACCTTACAGAAGAAGAGAGGTTTGGAGAGAAAATTCCTGAGCGTCCATAAGCAAGACCAGCAATGGTAGAATGATTATGATGGGATGTATAAGATGCTAGAATTGGAGGAGACTCTGGTTCTCGATTAAAGGAGTTTTGCAAAGAAATGAATTATTATTTTGGTGAAGAAAACAAATAGTTGGCTGTAATATTCTGTACAAATACACTGGGTATTTGTCTGTACACTGTGCAATTGTTGCACTCCTGCTGCAGAATTTTCCCTGCCGGATGCATATGTCAAAGATTGCAGGTCTGCCCTCCCAGTTTTGGGCTGCCTAAAGAAAGGGACGTGGAGAGATTACAAAAGAGATTCACAGAAGTGATGGCAGGTACCAAAGCTTTTAGCTGTGAGGAAAGACTAAAGAAATGGGGGCTCTTTTGAATGCAGCAGAGAACATTAAGAGGAGACCATTTAAGGCTTTCAAGATCATGGAACATTTTGCTGAGTTAAGTCGTGGAGAAATTATTTTCGATGCTGAATGAGTTAGTTATTGGAGTTCATAAGTCTAAGATTGCACAACAAAGAACATCAGGAGAGGTTTAAGAGAATTTTAATGCAGAAGGCTGTTAGGACATTGGATACCCTACCAGAAGTAATGCGGAAGCAGAATTAAAAGCAAGGTGGTTAAAGATTTGAAAAAGAATCTCACAGAAAGGGCAAGGGAATGGAATAAAATACACAGTACAGGCATGATGAGTTGAAAAACCTCCTCCTGTACTATAAAATTATATCATTCTGTTTGCTGTGTGCTGTGCTGGTCACTGAATAACAATCAACAACAGCATCCTTGGATGATTTCCTATCTGAATAACCCAGCAATCATTCAGTGTTATAACTGCTGCCTTTTGAGATCGGGAACAGAAATAGCAAGCCGTTAAAACTTGGACCTTGCTGCTGTGTAGTATTCAGAACTATGTGACATTGTGTACTTATTCTCACAGCCATGGCAGGTTAACTGCTAGATCCCATTGGCTGAAATCACCTAGTTCTACTTGGCCATGCAGGTTCAACTGAACAATTCTATAATTAAATTTAGAACACTACTTTCAAATTTAAAGAAAAGGTACTGAGAATATTTACATTGTAACAAGCCAAAATGAAGCTTACTAGAAGTTTATGTTTGAAAATAATGAAGGGTTTTAATAGGGTCAGTAGGGGAAAGATCAGTTCTTCCGGTTGGGGAGTCAGTAACAGGGTGAATCATTTTAAAAATAATGACTGATCAGAGGAGAGAAGTGAGGAGAATGTTTTCACACAGAATTATTGCAGCAGGAATATTTGATCACAGCATGTAATTGAGGTATTGACCAGTGCATCATTGCAAAGAGGAAATTTTTAAAAACAGAGCAAAATAGAGACCTATTGGCAGAGATTAGGTCAGAAGCTTTTCATCTTAAATTGCTCTAGCAAAGGACCAACACAGGTGTGATAAACCAGATCGCCTTCTGTGCTGCAAACTGCTCTAATTTCATATGCGTTACTGGGGTGTCTGTGTGTGTGTGTATATATTATATATAAAGAGAGCTTGCTTGCTGGATTGAATATTGAGAAATGGTGAGGCATCAAGTTGTGTACTGATTAAATAATAGCACCATAAATATTCAGATTCACAATATTTGTGGCCCAGATGATCATTTATGTAACTGTAGAAAATCCTCAAAAATATAACAATTAGATGGGTAGCAAGGTGGCACAATGGTTAGCAGTGCTGTATGGAGTTTGCACGTGCTCTCCATGCCTACATGGATTTCCTCTAGGTGCTCCGGTTTCCTTCCACAGTCCAAAAATGTGCAGGTTAGGTGGATTGGTCATGCTAAGTTGTCCATTAGTGTCCAAAGATGTGTAGGTTAGGGGGATTAGCCATGGTAAATGCACAGGGTTATTTGGATAATGAGGTGCATGCTCAGTAATAGCTGGTTCTGGTAGAAGTCTTCCACCTTTTTTTCCCACATTTCTGAAGCAGTTGAGTTTATATTCAGGCAGTCTGAGTCTTAAACCCAGATTTTGAAGTCTGGACTTTCATTTTGAACAACAACAGAAGTAGGCTAGTTATTTTTCATAATAGTATGAACTTCACCATAACTACAGGGTTAATGGCAGAGAGCAGATCTCCAGCTAACAGCTCCTTGTGTAAAGTGACCTCAGAGTCACACCTCCATTCACTCAAATACACTGACCCCATCTAATTTCATTGGAACTTAAGAACCTGACACTATCTCAACATTGGGAGCAAGCACATTGCCACAGTGGTTAGCACTGCTGCCTCTCTGCGCCAGGGACCCGGGTTCGATTCTGGCCTTAGGTGACTGTGTGGAGTTTGCTCATTTTCCTCTTGTCTGCGTGACTTTCCTCCAGGTGCTCTGGTTTCCTCCTACTGATGTGCAGGTTAGGTGGTTTGGCAATGTTATATTACTCCTTAGTGTCCCAAGATGTCTAGGTTAGATGGATAACTGGGCAAAAGAAAATCATTTCAATGAATAGCTAAAAACAAACAACTATTGAGCACCATTTCGGTAGCTTTTTCAGCTACCACAATCACACAAGTTCTGCAATTTTTGCTCAGTAGCCTCTTTGTACCAGGCAATATATTCCTTATGCAGGATTAATGTGCTATTAGTGTATTACCTGTAGAGCTAGAGAAAGAGAGAGAAAAACTGTTCAGGATCTGAGGAAATAAAAATTGAGAAATTACTGGTGGTGAGTTTGCAGGCATCAGACAGTGGCTGACTTTAACATTTTTCCAGCTGAGAGAAGATGTATGAACATTGAAGCCATAAATTGGAATGTAAATGTCCTGCAATTTGTATGAATTATTATTGATTATTTGGCACAGATTATTTCTCTGCTTCCTCAGTTAACACTCATTTCATGTGAGAATGACATTGGCTATAGGTTATCTGATGCCAGTTGCAAAAGATCTTTCAGTTCTGTTAGAGAAATTCTTCTGTGGAACCTGGGTTGATGAAACTGATTTTCTTTGATACCTGTTGATTTACTCCAAGTGATTATTTTCCCTCACAGCGACATGGTGGTCCTTTGATGGCTAATGTTCCAGAGTACAATGCAGCAGCACTAATGGAGTTGTTACGGGAAAAGGAAGAACGAATCCTGGCCCTGGAGGCTGACATGACAAAGTGGGAACAGAAGTATTTGGAAGAAAGGGCAATGCGTCATTTTGCCATGGATGCTGCTGCTACAGCTGCTGCTCAGAGGTAATGGTATGAAGGAACATGCACAGTGGGTCTTGCAGCAGGGTCTCTCTTTATTCATTCCTAGGATGTGGGCATCACTGGCAAGGCCAGTATTTATTATCCTTCAGGTGTTGAAGGTTGCAGGTTTGTCAAAGGAGTTTTGATGAGTTGCTGCAGTACATCTTTAGATTGTGCATACCCTGCCATTATGTGTTGATGATGGAGGGAGTGAGTGTTTGTGGATGAGATGTCAATCAAGCGACTGCTTTGTCCTGGATGGTGTTGACCTATTGTTGGAGCTGCACTCATTCAGGCAAGTGGAGAGTATTCCATCACACTCTTAACTTGTGCCTTGTAGATGATGGACAGGCTTTGGAGTGGAGGTGAATTACTTGCCACAGAAATCCCAGTCTCTGACCTGCTCTTATAGCCACAATAATTTTACGGCTAATCCAGTTCAGTTTCTGGTTGATAGTAATCCCTAGGATCTTGATAGTAAAGGATTCATTGATGGTAATGCTATTGAATATCGAGGGGAGATGGTTAGATTCTCTCTTGTCATTGCCAGGCACTTGTGCGACATGAATGTTACTTGCCACTTATTGACTGAAGCTTGAATGTTGTTCAGGTCTGGCTAGACTCGCAAGACTCTCCATTGTCTTTGAAAACAGCCAATTAGGAAAATGCTAAGAAATGATTCAGGTTTAATAATCAGTATCACTGGTCAATTATGATACTTCTAGATACCATACAGCAGAATTATTAAGACCTCAAACACAATGGGCTATATTGCAGCAATAAATCCTGGGATTTCCCCATGTACATTTATAAGATACATATGTATATACACATGTAAGATAAATATGTATCTTATATGGTATAAGATACCTTGCCAGATGCAAGGATTGAGAATATCTCCCTTCTTTGGTAGTTTCTGTCTTTCTGATCTAATTACATGTGCATTATTCTTCATGAAAAGGATCCAGTGATTTATCGTCTGCTACTCTGATTTTCTTTCCCTTCTTCTTTATGACAGAAGCTTCTAGGCTCCACTTGGCACCTTCACTTTAACAGAATGGCTGAAATTAGGAATTGATCTTGAAGGATATTATGGGAGTATAGTCGCTTGCTGTTACACAATGTCACAAAGAACAACACAGCACGGGAAACAGGCCCTTCGGCCCAACGAGCCTGTGCCGCCATCTTAACAATGTGTTTTTCCTCCTCCACCCTTGACCCATGTCTATGCTTATGGTACCCCCATTGGAAGCCAGATTAGGGGAAAATAATTTAGGGACAATTTGTTACACCAATCAGCCTAAGAGCACATCTTTGGGGTGTGGGAGGAAATCGGAGCACCCGGAGGAAACCCACGCAACCACAGGGAGAATGCGCAAACTCCCACAGACACTGGCCCAAATCCACGTATCTGCACAGCTAACAGTGATAGTCACTGAGCTGTTGTGGTGCCCATCTGCTGGTCCAGTTTTAAGCATACACAAATGATGCAAAGTACTAGGCTTTGCAGGGTGAGGTCCCGCGTTGCAGGGTACAGTCCCACATTGTCATCTATGTCTGTTTCCCAGAGATTGAAGAAAACTTAGTAGAGAGGAGGAAAATTAGCTGTGGAGAAATACAAGATAAAATTTACTGCTTCTGAAAAGACAAAATGTTAATGTTTTGAGGGTTATTTGATTTGATGATTTTGACATCTGCTATTGGCTGACAGAGTCTTGGATATATAAGTATAGAATCCACATGATCTGGAATTTTACACCAAAGCCAATTGACCCTATCAATGTGGTGGGCAAGGTCTCGAATATAATGAATCACATATACAGGTTATTCATTACATAATACCTAAGAGAAAAGTTTCCATTTAACTCCCAATCTTTACCCAAGTGGCTAATCTTAGCTGGGACTCCACAATTTACCTTGGTATTCCCTGAATTAAGAAGGAAAAGGTTGGCTTCAATTGCTATTCAGCATCCCTTGCTGGAAGATATTTCAGCATTGCTCAAGGATTGAATTGAACCCAAATATAATGCCTCTTGAGTGAATAACTTGCCAATATTCATTATCAAGCCTTGCATATGAATAATGTTGCTTCAGTTTGATTAGTTAATTGCCGAGACATATGGCCTATGTACCTGGCATTGCAATCTATACATGATGTTGCTCAATTGTACTGAGCGTGTTTTTTTTGGACTGACAGAGTATTGTATTAGTGAAAAATACGTAGCCAGCCACTGCATTGTGGCAGGAGCTTGCTTAATTTGTTCTTCAAATTTTTGAGATACTTTGCCTTTCCAAGGTAATTTCAGGTAGATCAGAGGTTGCCAATGGGAGGCTGGCTGGAGGTGTAGATTCAGGGGTGCAATTCTCCAGGAAGTCTTCAAACTCTCCCAGCCTACGTTGCTTTACCAGTAGTATTCCCTGCTCCAGACTGGTGACCTGGCTGCAATGAGTTTTCTATTTTTGATTTTAAAAAGTTGGAGAGAAGGTGTCTCCGTTTTGGGACTCCTATTCCTTATTCACCTGGAACAGCATCATGCTTCCAACATGGGCCATGATGTTGTTGCAGGTTTCAGGACCCTGCTGTCAGACACCTGACTGGGGGTCAGAAGCTGGTATTGTGTGGAGAACATTCATATACCTTTGAGTTGCCCTGAATCGACCAATTGCTGTGCAAAGGCAGGCTTGCCATTCAGTCAAGGACAGAAGAGGGGTCTTGAAGCTGCAGAACCAATAGAAGGCCCTCCAGTTTGGAAGCATGATGCTGTTCCAGGTGAATAAGGAATAGGAGTCCCAAAACGGAGACACCTTCTCTCCAACTTTTTAGATCAAAAATAGAAAACTCATTGCAGCCAGGTCACCAGTCTGGAGCAGGAAATACTACTGGTAAAGCAACATAGGCTGGGAGAGTTTGAAGACTTCCTGGAGAATTGCACCCCTGAATCTACACCTCCAGCCAGCCTCCCATTGGCAACCTCTGATCTACCTGAAATTACCTTGGAAAGGCAAAAATTTGAAGAACAAATTAAGCAAGCTCCTGCCACAATGCAGTGGCTGGCTACGTATTTTTCACTAATACAATGCTATGTCAGTCCAAAAAAAAACATGCTCAGTACAATTGAGCAACATCATGTATAGATTGCAATGCCAGGTACATAGGCCATATGTCTCAGCAATTAACTAATCAAATCAAACAGTATGTTGTTTGTAATATGCGGAGTGCAGACTATAAGCAACCGATCTGCACTTACAAAACCCAAAACAAGGCACCTACTGTTAAATACGATTACATGATTAGAAACAATTGTTGAACAACCTTGAGTATGCTAATAGCTACATTAACAGCCAATTTATGATAATTAGTCAGACACATAACATGACTCATGTTACACTTGCTAGAAGTGACTTATATTTATACACTGGAATCCTTCCCCTGCAAACAAAGGGGAAATGTTCGAGGCTTGAGCCTTTTTGTGAATGACCCCTGAGCTCCATTGCTTTCTCCATGGCAGCACCTTGCCCAAACAGAATCAATTTGCCAACCGGTCAGCACCCAATTCTCCTATAGTATATATCATTGTGACCATTTTAAATTTGGCATTCTTGCATTTGTTCTGATGAATAGAGGACAAAAAACTTCAGCAACATGTCTCTCTTTCAGCAGTTTTCAAGTTCTGTACTACCAAGCACGATTTAATCAGAATTGAGCTATCAAATGTTTTATACTTGCTATAAGTGGAATCACACAGGCTAAGTTGCAAGGAAGCAAATGCTCATGTTGAAAGCCTGAAACAAAATGCACTGCTGCATTCCCAGTGGATACTTCAACATTTGAAAAAAGAACTGATGAATGAATATTTTAGTTAGAGAATATGTTCAGAATTAGGAAAAGAAGTGAATGGTATTTTTTTTTTAAAACAATTGACCATAACTTTGGAAGATGCGAATGCCAGCTACAGATCCTACAAGATCTCAGTTGCAAACAGTTTATAATCCTAGGGTGAAATTCAACTTAAGCAGAGATACAAAATGAGGGTGGTGGATGGTTATACAATTGCCTAAGTTTCCTATTGCATTGAAATTGCAGTTGTACATAGTAATATATAATTTTTGACATTAATAAATCTGTCTCCAGCTTTCCATCTAAATTGAGATTAATTAAATCCCTTTTTTTCTATTACATCTGTGCTGTCAAACACTATATGCATTTCGTAGTTTTGATTCTTTATGTAAAAAGACAACTAACCATTGACTTGGGCAAAAAGATAATTGAACAGCTGGAAAAACTAAAAATATTTTTCCTGTGTTACCAGGGACACAAATATAATAAATCACTCTCCAAACAGCAGCTACAATGACAGTTCACTGGAAGCACGAAACTGGAAGGAGGAAGAGGAGAAAATGCAATCAAATCAAAGATACCAAGACGCAGAGCACGGGTACATCCCACACACTAATGCATGAGAAACTGCGTCTTTTGTCACTTGTACAAGATTATCATTTGGAAGATTATTTTTGTTGTGATGGGACTAACTTATTATTGTGTTAGCTAATCACCGTTGTAAATTGTTATGATCCCAACAATTTCCATTATTCACAGAATATTCCAGCAACAACGATTCATTATGCAAGATGTATAGTACAGAAAGAGGGCTTTCAGTCATGGGTTTTTGATAAGCGAGGGGATTAAGGGTTATGGGGAGAGGGCGGGAATGTGGAACTGAGCCACAACAGATCAGCCATGATCTTATTGAATGGCGGGGCAGGCTCGAAGGGCTAGATGGCCTACTCCTGCTCCTATTTCTTATGTTCTTATTGTTCCATTCTGATGTCTATGTGCCACTTGAACCTCTTCCCAAATCTTTTCTTCTAAATCTACCATTGCATCTGTTGCCTTCTCCCACAAATGTTTGTCTAGATTCCCCTTTCATACTGTTTGCTTCAACTATTCCATGTGGCAGAGTTTCACATTCTCACCACTCTTTAGGAATTCCCTATTGGATTTTCTGGTGACTTTCTTATATTGATGTCCTCAGGTTATGCTCTTTACCACTAACAATGCAAAACGTAATGACCTCTCGATCACTGATTTTATATCTTTTTTGCATGAGCGTCCCAGTTTACCATTTGATTTCTGCCTGTTTAGTTTATTCTTCCAAAATGAGAATTCAGCCTGAAGAATGTAACTTTCCAGTAAAGTGGGTGAAATTGGAGCTTGGACATGAATTGTTCAATATTAATGAAGCAAAGTATCCAGTAGGCGAGGCCTCACTAAGTGGGTGTCATCCACTGTCACATCTGATTCGCAGAGAAGAATCATTGTCTCTACATTTACTCTACCAAGGCATTATTTTCCTAATGTATGCCAACTATAATGGGCCAATTTTGACAGGTATCTAAGATAATGACGATGGATAGGAAGAGCAGATATTAAGCATTGAAAGTAAAACAAGGAGGCACAGGTTCAAATTGGTGAAAGATAGTTTTGAACTTGGGTCTAGAATTGGTGATTAATAAAGTTAAATTCCAGGTGTCGTTATAGATGCAAACACCCAGGAGCTATTTAAGGGACAGTGATGGAGGGACTGTACCGTTTCTGAATGGATGATGAGATGAGTGGAATGCATTTATCTGATCAAATACAAGATGTAGCAGAATAAGTTTCTAAATGGCGGTCAGTGTATTGTTCTGAGTCAGTTTCAACTCATGTTTTTGTTAGGTGAGGCACAAGCTATATTTGTCACCATGGTAATGAGCACTTTATGCATGCGCAGTATCGTTGGCTGCATACATTGTAAGGTGGGAACAGAACCCAGACCGTCTGCACGGTAGCTTATGTGGGGTAAGAATAATGCAGTTTTGCAACTGATCATTCAGTTGCAGTTTTGCAGAATATCCTAAGAGGAATTGCTTTTCTCAAATGCAGTATTAAGTGAACCTGTGCTTCACTTGCCTCACCCAAGGAACCAACTCTGTCACGATTATCACATGAATTGGGTTATTATATGATTGGTCTATATTATTAGCTGGGATTTATCAGAGATAAAGATGGACCAATTCCAATATTAATTGAGAACTATACAAAAATCAAACGACAGAAACCTGCAGATGCTGAAATCTCAACAGAGGAAGAAATAGCAGGTCAGAGCATATATAACAAAATTTTCATGCCCTGCTGCCGCTGCAAGCAATGGTGGAGAATTTGACACTCAGCCAAATAGCCATTCACTGCACCAGGACCATAAAATCCTGCCGGTGTGAACGGCCGGAAAATTCCACCCGTCATCTTTGGTGTGTGTCATTCATCAGAACTGAAGATCAAAAGATATTTCGGTGAGGTTAGGAAAAGAGAATGGAAGTGTCTATCAGCCATACCATGCACAGGGAGTGAGTTAAATGACCAGTAAACTGCTTGGAGGAGAATAAAGATGTATACAGGACAAAAGAATGCACAAAACAGTGGAGATTGTCGGCATAGAAGAGGAGATTGTTTTTACTGAATATGGAAATCAATGAGTGAAGAACTGGAATCTTTTCAATAAATAAAACAATTCTATTTCCAACAGGTTAGGAGAAGTTACAGGCTTCAACTGCATCTCCAATAGGATAAAAAATCTTCACGCACAACTTATCGAAAAAGATGCCATGATAAAAGTGCTCCAGCAGCGTTCTCGAAAGGAACCAGGAAAAACTGAGCCCGGATCACTCAGGCCAGGCAGATCGATCTCCTCTATGTCTGGAAGCACTGGACTACATTCTCGCCAGGCGTCTCTGAGCAATTCTCAGATAGTCGAGGAAAAAAAGGAGGAAAAGGGTTGGAAGGGAAGTCTGGGTAAGCATTATACAAATAATAAAATACATTCATTGTGACTGAGAAAGGAAAATAGTCATACAAAGTCAATATTGCCACTGTTTATTTAGTTACTTAAAAGTTAAAGTTTATCTATTAGTCGTAAGTAGGCTTACATTAACACTGCAATGAAGTTACTGTGAAAATCACCTAGTCACCACACTCTGGCACCTGTTCGGGTACACTGAGAGAGAATTTAGCATGGCCTAACCAGCACATCTTTCAGACTGTGGGAGGAAACCAGAGCACTCACATGCGGACATGGGGAGAACGTGCAGACTCCGCACAGACAGTGACCCAAGCTGGGAATCAAACCTGGGTCCCTGGCACTGTGAGGCAGCAGTGCTAACTACAGTGCCATCACACTGTCCTTCACCAATATACTGTAGGAAAATAATACTTCAATACTATGCTGCTCATGTTCTTACATTCTTCATATTCTTAACTTGATGTCTCATGTTTCTCCCGATGCTAGTGATAGGCTGAATGTAGCTGTCTTTTGTGCTGCTGTTATATAACTGGGGAGGCCTAGTGCAGTGAACCTCTTATGGAGCCTGCAGGACAATCTTGCTGCTCTCGACCCCACAAAAATCATTCTAATACCTCTACCTTTTGGGTTTCTTTCTTTCTCCTGAACTATCTGCTCTTACTGAGCAAAACCTCCACAGTGAACACTCCGCCTAGTAAGCTGTTTAAAATAGCTTTGGGATCTTGTAACCACCCAGTGAATGAAGGGAGTGAAAATCTTTCCAAAAGGCTTTAAAAATATTCTGCCAAGAGATATTTTTTGAACTGCTTGTCTGAATGTAGCATTATAGTTTCATACACCCACTAATTAAAACCCAGTGACAGCACTGCACTATTATATCCCAACAAGACTTCTTGAATAACGCTGCTTCAGTAATAGTCTAAGTTGGAGAAACAGCCTGGTTCTCAAGTTTTCTTTCTAATTGTCATTTTACTTCCCTATATTTTTATGGTGCGGTCTCTGCTTCTTACAGCCGCCTTCAGAGAAGCAGTTGCTGGCGTTGGATGGCAGGAGCAGTTGTGCATTTTGTGCTACACAGTCCTCTATGTTGTTGTTGTGTATCTGCTGTGGCTTTTGTTAATGTATTTCTGAAACCTCTTGACTGGAAATAACTCTATTGAACCTTTTGTTAATTTTACCAGCCATTCAACATGTTCTTAGTAACAGACCAAAATGATGGCAAATGTTTCATTTCAAAATTAATTCAGGCACCCCTAAGAAACAAGTGAATTCAGTGCCAATTGTTTTTGTTTTGTTTTATTTTGTATATCAATTTATGTGCTGTTTGAGTTTTCAGTTTTCTGTCTAACTTTCCTGTAGTGAATCATATCAAGACAATTTCATTGATGCTAGGCACTCCTACACCTATTCACTAAATAGCACCAAGTGCTGGCAGCCTATTTGACCAATAGGTCTTCCATCGTTGAACCAAATTAGTGGACAATTAAGCCCACATTCCACAGTGTGTCCTTGGATCACTAGTCAGGAGTAACAAGTAGAATCAACTGTGCTCAGTTAATGTAATACAGACTAGGAATTGAACCTGTATTTATGTGGTCTAGATTGCTTACTACCACACAAAACTAGTCTTCCTCTAGATTGCTTATTATCACATAGGGTGGCACTGCTGCCTCACAGCACCAGGAACCTGGGTTCAATTCCAATCTCAGGTCACTGTCTGTGTGGAGTTTGCACATTCTCCCCATGTCTGCATGGGTTTCCTTTGGATGCTCTGGTTTCCTCCCACAGTCCAAAGATGTGTGGGTTAGGTTGATTGGCCATGCTAAACTAACCTAGTGTCAGAGGATTAGCAGAGTAAATATGTGGGGTCACAAGAATAGGGCCTGGATAGGATTGTGGTTGATGCAGACTTGATGGGCTGAATAGCCTCCTTATGCACTAAAGAGATTCTATGATGACACATCAGTCTCCTGGCATAGTTGCTTACTATCACACAACCCATTTGTATTTACCAATGTAGCAATATTTTATCAGCTGCAACAAAATTGATCTCTGACACTGAGTAAAACTCCATGGCAGGCAGCCCAATTTGGAGAAACATAAATCTAAAAATACCATGGAAATTCCCACAATGAAAAATGTGTTCTTTACAAATGCATTTGCAGTTTTTCTACAAGCAATAGAAAGAGAGCTTCCTTCCATCAAGTTTTGCAATATTGAAATCTTGTACGTTTATTGTGTTTTTATGTGTGATACACTTTCTTTGTAAATCTGCATAAAGCATATTGATTTTTTGATGCTGTCTACAGTGGTCCCATTTGCAATGATAGAAGCTGTATAAGGAAGATTTACTCACTAGTGTGCTACCCACTAAAAAGATTTGCACTTACTGAGAACGTATTTGGAAGCTGTTTTGTGAAAGTCACCATTTGGTGAGAGTAGCCACAGAGAAGTTTTAATCAAGTTAGGCGTTGCATTAAAGTACAGTACACTAACTATAATGTAGTTCATTTAGTATTTATATGTGAACTTCATCATTTTACCCTATGGTGTGTTTCTGTTGAGATTTAGTCTTAAGTGAATCTGTTACACAAACAAGTTTGCTGTATTTATGCGGGACCAGATTGAAATATGCAAACCTACAAAGCTTCTAAACACTAGACTCTTAATCTGCTTGCATTTCACAGGATTGCTTCAAATTAAAGACAGTCGGGAAGTTTTGCGCACCTCTCTTCAAACAACTGCACCTTCAATCCCAGTGGTTTCTACACACATTAAAACTGGCAGCAAGGATAATAGTACTCAGACAGATAAAAGTCCTGAACTGGTCCGTCCAAGTAGTGCTCCAATCCATGGAAGGAGAAGGCTCAGCACAACTCCCATCAGCAGCCCCATTGTGAGACCGAAATCCGCACGAGGCAGTGCTGAAAAAATAGGTAAATTGTTCTGCTCGTTGGAATGTTTAATGAAGTTGATTTGAGTTCCCTCCCTGAAATTTACAAAGCAGAATCTCCTGATAGTCATGCTTCTAAAAGAGCAATATCACTCAAACTGGTGAATATAGGGGGATTTAGTGTTGGAGACCATTTTAAGAATGATTCACTAGACCTAACAGAATAAACTTAACATTCATAACTGTCATTTGCTATATGATTAGTATTCAGAATCATGGAGCACTTCACTTTTAAAAATAATTGTCCATCCACCCCATTACTCCTGATTTAACCTTCCCTTCAAAGGTGGGTAGCAATAATGAACTGTCTGTAGAGACTTGGAAGCTAGATGCAACATGGCATAGATCCAGACCAGGCAAATCACAGATCTGTCCTTGCTGTGAGCCAAATTAGTTGGTCTTGGGTAGTGGTTGAAGCACTATAATTAGCCTCAGTATCTTGGACTGCTTTTGTTCAGGAAAACTTATGGAAAGTAAATAAGTGTAGGAATTAACTACCATCTTATGCCCGGAGTGAAACCTGATGGGGGGGGGAGTAATGATATTAAAAAGGCTTTGTGTATGCATGAAATAGCTGCATTTGCACCTATGTAAGCATGGAATGGACACGAGTATGCAACTGTTTATTAATGCAACAGTCAAAATAAAGCAGGGTGGACAATGACACTCTTCATGAACTCATGTCTGAGCTGTAGTCAGGTTGGTAGAGCTAGACATGGTAAAACTGAGCTTAAGAAAAGGTAATTCACTCAGGAGTCAATGGTTCCCTGCTAAAAATGTGCCTCTGTGATGTTGGATGAGGACTGTACTCAGCTAAGAAATTATCTTTGGTACAACTGGATAGCCATTTACACTCATCAACACACTTGAATGAATAATGGATGTGTGAGAAACACTTCTGAATAGGTAACGCTTGTGCTGTTAGACCCCACGTAGGTATTTATCGTTTTAAGGAGAAGATGGGAGAACAGAAAATTAAAGAGAGTAACAAAAGATGTCAGTTGCAATATTTTAATCATGATGATTTGTCATTAATTCTGTTGTTCTGTAAGTCATTCTTTAATTAATATGATTAATACGTTAAAATAGCTTAAAAACATGTTTGAGAACTTTTTTTGTCTGGAAATCTACTTTTTAAGATAGCAGTATCGATGCAATTATATGGTTAGATAATGCATGCAAAACAAGGAATAATAAAGATTTTCAGAACACCTTTTGTGAAGGCAGCAGCTCTTCAGACATGGGAAACTCCTAAGTTTCCTTTCCCAAAGAACTGGTACTTTCTAATGATATTTCCACCTCTTTAGCAGATGCTTCCATCATGCATATCAAATCACACGAGAGCAAAGGAAGAGGCAGCTATTCCTTCCAAAAACCTGACTTTGATGATGATGTGGTCGAAATTCTCATTTAAGAACAGGATCTTGCTGCTGCTTAGTCCGCGGATGATCAAAGCTTGCACTAAAGGCCGGAGAATCAAAGAGTTTGAATCTTCAGAAGTTGCGGAATTGTTTTAAAATAAGAAGACAAGCTGTTTGGGAGTAGATGAGAAATTTTGGGAAGAATTTTGTATCTAGATGTACGCTGAGTGGAACATGATGTAAATAAGTTAAGAATGTACAGAGCAAAGAGGAAGATGGACAGATGAGATAGGATATGGTGAGTGTTTTTGTTTTGAAATGTATCTGATGGACATGTAATCTTAAAGATTCAGGCTAAGAGCACAGCATTCTGACTACCATGTCTCATAAAAGTATATCTATGCACTTATCTTCTATTGATATAGAAGTGGATCAGTGTTCTTTTGGCTCTTTTGCACTTCTGCTGAAAACAATGACCATGTGTACACAGTACACAGTATAAAGTAGCACCTTTATTGCATTTCAATAGATGATTCAATTGTGTAACTATTGGGATATAAGGCAGTTGGATAGACACCATCCTGCCACTATTGCATAGTGTAATTCTGCTCTTTGTCTACTTTGGAGTTAACTCTAAGATGCTTCAAAAGGTTGACTCCTGCTTTCTGTGAATTCTAAACTCAGCAAATATATACTAATAAACACCAAATAGAGGAAAGGTCACTACTGAATGGATGATGTGGCGTTTTAAAAGTAGGCTTTCTGAGGTATGCTATAATAATCTAACACAAATGTCTGCAGTGTATTTTTGTTGCACGTAATACAATCAAAGGAAATTAATACAAAAGCAGAAATATAAAAATGCAGGTTACCAGAAATTAGAGCCACACCCAGCACATAAATAACTGTGTTATTGGATTTGTCCATCACTGTATAACTGACAATCACTCTGGTTTGCAGATTACAACAGTATTTACTCTGTGGTCTAATGAATGGTTAATCTCACTAATTCTGGTTAAGTAAACCATTATCAAAAGGGGTGAAAGATTAACTTATGTACAAACACTGGATTGTTTTAGGCATTAAATAGTTTTGTAATGTTCAGTTGAAATATTATTGACAAACAGTAAAAGTCAGGATTATATTTTCTACACATACCGCAGAGTAAAGTGACCAATATTGTCCCAGGGTCCAGTTACTCCCTGTTGGCACGAAAATAAATGGTCACACTTGCAGTAACCTTGGGCACAAGTGAATCATTTCTTCTCTAGGCATATTGGCAAGATTTAAGAGGCAGAGTTTCTGTTAAGATTCAGAGCTTGGTTCGATAGCAGATGTTCTGGTGATTTGCCAAGCATAGTCAGATGCTCTCTAGATCAAACTGCATCAGGTTGCAGTTTGTTATTCTCTGGATCTGTGAAGAACTTTATAACATATTCCCCAAAACCTGTGCTTATGTTGTGCATACTGATTATCCTTTGAGTGAAAAGCTGCCTCCTTTGGAACTCCCAGTTGCTCAGCTTGACGTAGGAATAACTGCCTGGTTTAACTGCATCTACTTAAACAGTGGTAGAATCTCAAAGTTAGACCTAAAAACAATTCAGCACGTCCTCAGTTTCCAGAAATAGCGGTTGTAGCAGAACTAATGCCCATTAGGTTTTGTGTTTAAAGTCATTATCTAGTTGAAAGTGGGATTATTGTATGTTAACCCAAAGATAAAAGATCTTGGCAGATTGGGATATTTGAATAACACTTTATTTGCAAAAACAGATTTTGAATAAATACATAGTGATAGAATTTTCCCAGGAATGTCTTGGATCTCATAACCAGGCAGAAAATTGGTAGAAACCTTGAAGAAATTATTTTCTCAGCCATCGATGCTGTTCTTCAGAGTTTCCATTGATTTTCTACTGAAGTAACGATGGGAGGGTGGAGGAGCTGCTATAGAAATTCCAAGTAATGGTTGATGACCAGTGGAAACATTAACTCCAACAAATTGCAGAGATCAGAGAGAGCTTTAAAATGGAGCTGAATAGTTATAATAGATTAGCAGTATTACTGAAACCCAGTTAACCTTCAATCTCCTTGTGTTAGTTATTTGGTCTCAATGCAGCATGCAATTGGAAAGCAATTATTACTTTAAATAATGGCTAAACATTCTGTTAGTCTTAAAATGATAATAGATGTTTCTGGGTGATTGAGATTTATTCATGATACCTGTGTGTAAGGAACAATTAAAGATCAACCTGTACATTTGCCGTTCATTCAGAAAACTACAAGGATGACAGTAAATGGGACATTGTGATGCAGTGCAGGTACTTTGAAGTTAGTTCTAAGACATGTTGTTAGGACAGTGCAGAGGAAATGGTATTTCTGATCATGCTATACTTCAGGGGTGGCCAATCCATTGCTTTCAGATAAAGCGCTATTTAGCAGATAAATTGAGGTGGTTGTGCAAGCGGGAAGATTAATCTGAAATGTTCTGAAGAATGGGACAGAGCTCTAGCTAGGCAGGCAGAGCTGCAACATCCATCACCTAACTCTAACCTGACTGATGCAGACTGATTTCTGTGATTCTGCAATGGAGAGGACACAGCCCCAGTAGCTGCTCCTCCCACATGAAGCCTGCAGAGCTTCCTGTACTGGATCATCTGCCTGATGCTGCCTTGGCTGCAGGAGTTTCTGTCACTGCACTGGGTGAGAGCAGGGCCAAAGATGGCAGGAAATGGACAATGGAAGCTGAGAATCGGGGCCTTGGATTTGGGCCCTGACACTGCTTCTCTCCAATCCAATTCTCCTGCATCTGGGCAAGGTGGAGAAATTTTCCAAGTTTTAATCCATGTAGGGGGAGGAAGGGATGATTGAGTAAATGGAGATGGAAGGCACATAATTGTGTGCGATAGTGAATGTTTACCATGTTTGTGGATCTCAAATGTCTGGAGATCATAGTATTCTAAGGTTCAGAATGTTTGACCACCCCTGCTTTACATGATGGGGGAAGAAAGGATAACAAGGAATACAAATAGAAAACTGTTTAATTCCCACTGTTAATGTGTCTTCAAACATTTTTTTGAACAATGTGGGCTCTAGGACATACAGGTTCATGTATTTTAAGAAATCAAGAACAGTATCCATTTTCAATCAGTGAATACTGATGTATCTTTTATTGAGCTGGATCTTCCAAAAAGGTCATGGTCATTGGATATAATGCTCTGTTATTTGACTGGCTTGCAGTTTAGGGGACTACATGATGATTTTTATTTCATTGTATAAAAGCAATCATTTTATGGTTCCTTCAGGCACTCCCAAATTGGTATGGTCCATGATTGACATTGGTATGTATGATCATTGTGTATGTGAAAAGGCATAGGTTGGAATTGATCAAGTTTCCCCTCCTCCCCATGGCATTTTCCACAGCCGAGGCGCTCGCCATCAGCCACTAGTAGGATCATCTGGGCTGGTGGGGGGGGGTGGTTTGCCACATGGGGAGACTGTTCAGTAAAAGTTGACAGCTGCTTGCTAGCTCAGCTGGGGTTGCTTGCAATTGGTCTCCCTGTAGCCCATGGAGTCCCTTCCCTGACTCCTGATAGCAAAGTTAACTGGGCATGTAATGGAGCAAAGCTTCTGGAAATGAGCAAGGTGAAGTAGCCCCTGGCTTTCTGGTCAGTGGACAGGGCCAATGTCATGGCTGTTAAATTTAGTTGTAAAATTTAATCTGGATAATTGAGTGAAACCTTTTGACCAAATAAAACTTTGGCATGTAAGCCTCAACAACTTTCATACCATTTCACTAATACATAGTAACTGTTTTAAATGTTTTTTTAAACATTTACTAAAATTCCCACTGAGGGAAAGTGCAACATTTTTCAGAAAGCTGATTTTGGCCATTGTATTATCCACTTGCTGATGTTTACTTTGAGTGTTTGCTGAGTTCATTCCAGACAGCACTTTTGTTTTATTTTTGGCTGACTTGTGTAAAAATGTTTGTATTAATTGGTATGGCTGTGAACAAACCTATTGTCACAGAGGAGAAAGGCAATGGCTGGCCAGTGCTGTACAGGTAGCTGATTATATCAAGGGCATGATTTTGTACAGTTGTCAATTGGGGAAAAGGACTTGATGTCACAAAGCTATTTGTCAACCAAAGTGTTTTTTTTTGTCTTTCTTGCTTTATTTTTGAACATTTTGCTTATTGTACATAATAAAAACTTAAGAAAATATACAATACGTTGTATTATAAGTTATTTCATGCTGGAAAGATTACAGTCTCCATACGAGTTGGTTTCATTATTACTTCATTCACTGAGAAATATGTTGGTAAAGTTTCAACCTTTTCTTCTAAAATCTCATTTTGAAAGGATTAGTTTCTATTATTCCTTGTAATATTTCAACTAATTGACAGGAGTGGTTAAAGGATGTATTTTGGACTGAAGGAAGGTTTGTAGTGGAGTCTTCCAGGATTCGGTGTTGATACTTTGCTCTTCCTCAGATATATTAATGACCTTGGTGTACATGGTACAATTCAAAATTTGTAAATGATATAATACATGGAAGCATTGTGAACTGGGTGAAGTATGGTGTAAAACTCCCATCAGGACCTAGAAGTGGTAGATGAAATTTAGCGCAGAGTGCGTGGAGTGACTGACTTTGAGGGGAAGAAGGCAATATAAAATAAAGAATACAAGGAGCAGAGGGTCCTGAGGGTATATCTGTATGAACCACTGAAGGTGGCAGGCTTAGGAGAGAGTGCAGAAAAATTTCATGAGAATGGTCTCAGGATGAGGAACTTCAGTTGCGTAGATTGGTGAAGTTGGAACTATTTTTCTTGGGAAAGAGAAGGTTGAGAGGAGATTTGATAAAGGTATTCAAAATCTTGAGAGGACTGGAATGGAGTAGGGAAGAATTATTCCCACTAACAGAAGAATTGAGACCAAGAGGGCACAGAATTAAGGTAACTGGCAAAGGAAGTAAGAGTGATGTAAAAAAACTTTTCTATGCTGTGAGTAATTAGGATCATGCCCTTAGAGCATGGGTAGAGACTGGTTCAGTTGAAGCATTCAAGAGGAAATTGGATTGTTATCTGTAAAGGAAGAATATGTGGAGGGATGGGTAGAAGGCACTAGGTAAATTGCTCCTCTGGAGAGCTGGCACAGACACAAAGGGCTGAATAGCATGCTTTAAGCTCTAACAACTCTGTAATTTAAATTCCTAAAGATTGGATACCCAAGCTTTAATTTATCCCAATAATTTTCATTTCTAGGCATACGGTTACTGAACCGTGGACTAGGTTCCTTCTGTTGGCTCAATTGGTTTTTAACTTTCTCAACAAATCCATTATCAAAACTCACTTCCTCCTAGATTGCTCTGAAATTAATTGAGGCAGTGGGTTTCCTACTCTGCTGAGCACTTTGGTAAAATAGATTTAGAAGAGCTGTAATATTGATGGGATCTGAGTCAGCCACTACTCCATTTTTGTATTGACCTTTTTTGTGAACACCAAATGGCCGCCATTCTACTGACCATGTCAAAATCACTTTCCATTTTCATCACAACTTCTGTAGATAAATGAATTTGACCAGCATCATTGGTGGCAAATGAAGTTCAGTGCGAACAAGTGTGAGGTGATGGCGAGACGATAAAATTCTTAGAGGTGCAGAAGAAGACAAACGTGGGTGCACGTGTGCATAGATCACTGAAGCTGTCAGGACAAGTGGAAAGAGCAGTTAATAAAGCATATTGTATTTTGGGTTTTATTAATAGGGCATAGAGTACAAGAGCAAGAAGATTATGTTGAATTTGTACAAGATGGAATATTGTTACAGTTCTGGGCAAAACATGATGGTAAGAACATGAATGCATTGGGAAGAGTGCAGGAGAGGTTTACAGGAAAGGTTCCAGATGTAAGAAACTTCAGTTATGAGGATAGATTGGAGAGCAGAATGCTAAGTGGACATTTGATAAGAGATGCTCAACATTATGAGGGGGCTGGACAGAGTGGATAGGGAGAAACTGTCCCTAATTGCAAAAGTATCAAGAACAAGAGGACACAAATTTAAATTGATTTGCAAATGTGACAAGAGAAAAAACCTTCATGAGTGGTTCAGGTTAGAGGTGTGGCAAAGGCAGATTCAATCGAGGCATTCAAGAGAGTGTTAGATGATTACTTGAATAGAAACAATGTGCAATGGTATGGGGAAAGATAAGAGAATGGCACTAAGCCATGATGTTTGTTTGGAGAGCCAGTATAGACATGATACACCAAATATCTGCCTTCTGCACTATAACAATTCTCTGATTCTTGATCATTGTTTTTATTGAGAAATGAAATTTGTCTCATCATTATACTTCCCATTATGCTAGCATTGCTTTCCTAACATGTACTGCTAATCGGCTGATCTTTGACCTGAAACGTTAACTGTTCGTCCCTCTTCACAGATGCTGCCAGATCTGCTAAGTATTTCCAGCATTTTCAGTTCTATTATTGCTAATCTTCTGCCTTTCCTTGATGCATCAAGTGGTAAAAGTGCATTGATAATGCACTTCAATACAAGTGCCTGATGATGGGAGCTGTTGTGGTGCATGTCGCAGGTTGATTAAGCATTGAAAAGTCTGCTTCAGGCTGCAACTTGGGACTTCACAAAGTCACTGTTGCCATGCCTTAATTACACATTTCTACTCCCTTCAGATGAAGGCAAATGTCATGTCAGCCTAAGCAGAGCATCATGCAATTTCATTCATTTGGTGCCAGTAGTTTGGGACATTGATGAATCAGAGGGCAGATTGAGTGTGGCAACAAGGTCATTAAATGAATGAATGGGAGATTCCAAAGCCATTATACACACCCTGTCTAATCTGGAACAGTCGAAGTTCCTAGTATGGATGCTAAGACATGGAGCAAAAATCCAAAAAGCTAATACTGGAAATATAACAACTTGGGCTTCATTTATAGTCTGTATAATGCTGATGAAAGGTCATTAATCCAACCTGTGGGGATCTTTACAATAGATAAGAGCTGCTACACTTTTCAAGATTGAACTCTCATCTATTGTACTGCCACAGATACAGATTGCAGACTCTGTGTATTACCATCACAAGTACATTCTTCAAATTTGCTCCCACAGCTTCCACTTATGTTATTGTAACATCTTTGAAGATCTGAGGCTCCTTGGCTACAAAATGATACCTCATGACTCTAAAGCCTCTGACTGAGGCCCCTTTTTATACTACATCGAACAGTTCCTTTTACCTAGTTTGCTCTGTGTATCAGCCTATTCATCCTCCTGGACTAATACTGGTTCCAGATGAATATTTCTTGATTGGTAAGCGTAAGAATGTTTTCAAAATGTAAGAAATCAGTCCAGTCTTCACCTCCTGCACTTGCTCCAAGTATTAAAATCCCAGCACAGGTCAATAACTTTAAAACAAACTTAGCCTTCCAGTGACTGACTGAAAGAATCACTGGGTAAGATTTCACAATTTAAGACTTTAATAAACAAATTAAAAGCAGTATTGATTAAACACATTTTGGGAACATATATTTTACAAAAAGATTTCCCTATTTAACTTTCAAAAGCACTGATAATCTATCTCCACGGTTATACTTTACTCTGTCCCTTAAGTGGACATTCCATTCTCCAGGAATCAATCCAAAACTATTCTCAGTTCCCAATGGATTGCTTCCTTTTTCCTTTTCCAGATGAACAACTGACATTCACAGAGCGTTACCCTGGAGATATCTTCCTCTAGCCCAAGCTAAGTGAATCTTTCAACTTTTGTTAAAACCCTCACACACTTGGTCTCTTCAATTATAGCACGATGATTGCATTCTGTGCGGTGAACAACAGAGACTGGCTGCCTCTATCAATTCGGAAGATAAATGTCAAGTTGGTCTTTATTGCAATAGATTTGGAATACAAGAATACAAGATCTTGCTCGAATTATATCATCTTTTAGTGTGCCCACAACTGGAGTATCTTGTGAAATTTCAGTCTGCATATTTAAGGAAGGGTATACTTGCATTAGAAACATTACAACAAATGTTCACTAGGTTGGATTCTGAGATGTGAAGGTTGTCCTATGATGAGAAGCTGAGTATGTTTGGGCCTACATTCACAAGAGGAAGAGTGAGCAGTGATCTCATTTAAACATACAAAGTCCTTAAGATTTTTGATAGGCTAGGCATTGGGAGATGTTTCCGCCGGTTCGGGAATCTAAATCAGGATAAAGGTTTATCATTTAAGACTGAATTTAGGAGAGATGTGTTCAGTTATAGGTTGTGAATCGTTGGAAATCTGACAGTGGACTCAGTTTTAAATTAAGCAGTTTCGCATTTAAATGTAAAAGAAGAATTATTTCTCTTGGAAGGTTGTTAATCTTTGGACTTCTTTAGTTCAGGGAACAGCAGAGCCTGGGTTCTTGAAGATATTCAAGGCTGAGTTAGATTTTTGATCTACAGGGAGTGAAGGATTATGGGCAAGCAGAAAATGGAGTTATCAGATTAACCCTGACCCAAATGAATGGAGAGCAGACAGAAAAGTGGAGTTACATAAGAACATAAGAAATAGGAGCAGGAGTAGGCCATCCAGCCCTTCGAGCCTGCCCCGCCATTCAATAAGATCATGGCTGATCTGTCGCTGCTCAGTTCCACTTTCCCGCCCTCTCCCCATAACCTTTAATCCCCTCTCCTATCAAAAACCCATCAACCCGCGTCTTAAAAATATTTAGCGAGGCAGCCTCCACCACTTCAACGGGCAGAGAATTCCAGAGATTCACCACCCTTTGAGTGAAGAAGTTCCTCCTCAACTCCGTTCTAAACCGCAGAAGATCAACTATGATCATGCTAAATGGTGGAGCAGGTTTGAGAGACTGCATGGTCTACTGTTGCTCTTTTTTCTTATTTCTCCATGTGTCTACGCTTGCTTCATAATGCTTTGCTTTTCTATAGATCGTAAATAATTAAGACCCCAGCATTGATCCTTGCATATCTCCACTAGTTGCAACCTGTCAACTTGAAGATGCCCTGCCTATCCCTATTCCCCACTTACTACATTAACTAATTTTCCATCCATGCTATTACCCCCAGCTCCAAAAGTATGTATCATGCATGTTAACCTTTTGTGTCGCAGCTTATGGAAAAATTTTCCCAAAATCCAAGTGTACTGTTTTTGCTGGCTCTCTTATACCCTATGGAATTATCCCCTCACAAAACTCTTAATGTGTTGGGTGGGATTTTATGGCCTTGCTCGACCCATCCAAAGTCAACAGACATTTCCATTATCGACCCCTCACCTGCTCCAATTCCCTGGCAGGGGAGATGGTAGAGTTCTGGCATTATTACCTTTTCCTACTGCTGATAGCCCTTCCTGACCATACAATGATGTTCTAAATGCAAGGTTAAGATTTTCTTAATAATGGATTTGTGGATCAAGCAAATGGCAACAATTAAGTTTTCAGTGTATATGTTCACAGAAGACTATAACGAGGGAAAGCACACTTAGATGTGAAAGAATAGCTCTCAAAGGGTTTGCGTTAATCCTTTCCATTAATGATTAGATGTTGAAAGTCAGTAGTGTTGTAGTTACGGTATCAGCAACCTGGAGGGCCTAAAATCTAATCACTCCATGACAAGTTGTAAGTATGAATAAATTTGGTCATTCTGGCTAGCACCAGAAAAACTCCCAACCAACACTGTCAGATAAGAACATAAGAAATAGGAGCAGGAGTAGGCCATCTAGCCCCTCGAGCCTGCCCTGCCACCCAACAAGATCATGGTTGATCTGAAGTAGCTCAGTTCCACTTTCCCGCTTTCTTCCCATATCCCTTAATCCCTTTGCCTACCAAAAACCTATCTAACCGGTGTCTTAAATATATTTAGCGAGGCAGCCTCCACCACTTCAACGGGCAGAGAATTCCAGAGATTCACCACCCTTTGAGTGAAGAAGTTCCTCCTCAACTCTGTTCTAAACTGCACCCCCCCCTTATCGTGAGGCTGTGCCCTCTAGTCCTGCTGTCCTTTCTGAGTGGGAAGAACCTCTACCCTATCCATCCCCTTCATCATCTTATACGTCTCAATAAGATCCCCCCCCTCATCCTTCTAAACTCCAATGAGTACATGCCCAGTCTATTCAGCCTCTCCTCATAGTTCAACCCCCTCAACTCCGGTATCAGCCTAGTGAATCTCCTCTGCACTCCCTCCAAGGCCAAAATATCCTTGCGCAAGTGTGGCGACCAAAACTGCACACAGTACTCCAGCTGCGGCCTCATCAGTGCCCTGTACAGTTGCAGCAAGACCTCCCTACTTTTATATTCAATCCCCCTCGCTATGAAGGCCAGCATCCCATTTGCCTTCCTGATCACCTGCTGCACTGTAGGCTGGGTTTTTGCGACTCATGCACAAGGACCCCCAGGTCCCTCTGCACCGTAGCATGCTGCAGCTTTTCGCCCTTTAAATAGTAGTCCCTCCTACTATTATTCCTGCCAAAGTGGATAACCTCACACTTGCCAACATTGTATTCCATCTGCCAGGTCCTCGCCCACTGGCTTAGCCTATCTAGATCCCGCTGCAGACTTTCTATACCCTCCGCACAATTTGCTTTTCCACTTATCTTTGCGTCATCAGCAAATTTCGACACCCTACACTCAGCTCCCTCCTCCAGATCATCTATATAAATGGTAAATAGCTGAGGCCCCAGCACTGATCCCTGGGGCACTCCACTAGTCACCAACCGCCAATCGGAATAGCACCCATTGACACCTACTCTCTGCCTCCTATTAGACAGCCAATCCTGTATCCACGCTAACACCTTACCCCCAACTCTATGCCCCCTAACCTTCTGTAACAACCTTTTGTGTGGCACCTTATCAAACACCTTCTGAAAATCGAGAAACACCACATCCACCGGTTCCCTTCTGTCCACCGCACTAGTCACATCCTCATAGAATTCCAATAAATTTGTCAGACACAACCTCCCCTTAACGAATCTGTGCTGCGTCTACTCTATCAAACAATTCTCCCCAAGATGCCTCGCTATTTTCTCCTTGATCACGGATTCAAGCATTTTTCCTACAACAGACGTTAAACCAACCAGCCTATAATTCCCTGCCTTTTGCCTGCTACGCTTTTTAAACAGCGGCGTAACATTAGCCGTTTTCCAATCTTCCGGCACTTCCCCGGAATCCAGCGAGGTTTGGAAAATAATCACTAAGGCATCCACTATCACCTCTGCCATTTCCTTCAGAACCCTGGGATGCATTCCATCCGGTCCTGGGGACTTGTCCACCATCAGTCCCGCTAGTCTATCGAGCACTACCTCTCTAGTGACAGTGATCGCATTCAGGCTCTCAACTCCTACCATCCTTCTATCTTTAATACCCGGCAAACTATTCGCGTCCTCCTCCGTGAAGACCGAAGCAAAAAACTTATTTAAGGCCTCAGCCATTTCCTCATCCCCCACCACTAAATCCCCCCTCTCATCCTCTAAGGGTCCAACATTCACCCTAGCCAGCCTCCTCCTCTTTGTATATTTATAAAAACTCTTACTATCCTTTTTTATATTTAGTGCTAGTTTAGCTTCATAGTCTATCCTTCCTTTCTTTATCAACTTCTTCGTCATTCTTGCCATAAAGGACTGGAGGGTCTTAATGACATTACTGTTACTAGAGAGGTGGTGCTCGACAGACTGGAGGGGCTGATTGTGGACAAGTCGCCAGGACCGGATGGAATGCATCCGAGGGTTCTGAAAGAAATGGCAGAGGTTATAGTGGATGCCTTGGTGGTTATTTTCCAGACGTCGCTGGATTCCGGGGAAGTGCCGGAAGATTGGAAAACGGCTAATGTTACGCCGTTGTTTAAGAAGGGTGCCAGGCAAAAGGCGGGGAATTATAGGCCGGTTAGTTTAACGTCTGTGGTAGGTAAAATGTTAGAATCCATCATTAAGGAGGAAATTGCGAGGCATCTTGAAGGGAATTGCTTGATAGGGCAGACGCAACACGGTTTCATTAAAGGGAAGTCGTGTCTGACAAATTTACTGGAGTTCTATGAGGATGTGTCTAGGGCAGTGGATAGAGGAGAGCCGGTGGATGTGGTCTTTCTTGATTTTCAGAAGGCGTTTGACAAGGTACCTCACAAGAGGTTATTGCAGAAGGTCAGGGGACATGGAGTTGGGGGTAGGGTGTTAGCGTGGATAGAGGATTGGTTGTCAAATAGGAGGCAGAGAGTAGAGGTCAATGGGTGCTATTCGGATTGGCGGTTGGTGACTAGTGGGGTGCCCCAGGGGTCGGTGCTGGGGCCTCAGCTATTTACCATTTATATAGATGATCTGGAGGAGAGAACCGAGTGCAGGGTGTCGAAATTTGCTGATGACACCAAGATTGGGGGAAAGGCAAATTGTGCGGAGGGTGTGGAGAGTCTGCAGAAGGATCTAGATAGGCTGGGCGAATGGGCCAGGAAATGGCAAATGGAATTTAATGTTGGCAAGTGCGAGGTGGTCCACTTTGGTAGGAAGAATGGTAGGAAGGACTATTACTTACGTGGCGAAAAACTGCAGCAGGCGACGGTGCAGAGGGGCCTCGGGGTCCTTGTGCATGAGTCGCAAAAACCCAGCTTGTAGGTGCAGCAGGTGGTCAGGAAGGCGAATGGGATGCTGGCCTTCATAGCGAAGGGGATTGAATATAAAAGTAGGGAGGTCTTGCTGCAGCTGTATAGGGCATTGGTGAGGCCGCAGCTGGAGTACTGTGTGCAGTTTTGGGCGCCGCACCTGCGCAAGGATATTTTGGCCCTGGAGGGAGTGCAGAGGAGGTTTACTAGGCTGATACCGGAGTTGAGGGGATTGAGCTACGAGGAGAGGCTGAATAAACTAGGCTTGTACTCGTTAGAGTTTAGAAGAATGAGGGGAGATCTCATTGAGACATATAAGATGATGAATGGGATGGATAGGATAGAGGTGGAGAGACTCTTCCCGCTCAAAAAAGACAGTAGGACTAGGGGGCACAGCCTCAAGATAAAGGGGAGGCGGTTTAGAACGGAGTTGAGGAGGAACTTCTTCACTCAAAGGGTGGTGAATCTCTGGAATTCTCTGCCCGTTGAAGTGGTGGAGGCTGCCTCGCTAAATATTTTTAAGAAGCGGGTTGATGGGTTCTTGATAAGAGAGGGGATTAAGGGTTATGGGGAGAGGGCGGGAAAGTGGAACTGAGCCACGACAGATCAGCCATGATCTTATTGAATGGCGGGGCAGGCTCGAAGGGCTAGATGGCCTACTGCTGCTCCTATTTCTTATGTTCTTATGTTCTTTTAAGTGAAGGAAATCTGTCTCCCTTGCTGGCCAGTACCTAAGAAATTGTTAGGTAATAAAATTGGCTCTAATTTATTTTAAGAAGAGAAACATGACAAATCTTTCACTAAAATACTTACAGGCTTCAAATTATTTAAAGTATCTGAATCTGTCTGAGTTTATTCAGGAATTAATTAGAAACTATTGGAAGATCCAGATCGAAGTTTTTAAGTCAGTGCTAATTTAGCTGATCCCACGCAGTTTCAGTGTAGGAGCATTACACACAGTCTCACTTACCACAGACAAGTGAATAGGTTGCAAATTCTCGGTGTTGCCACTTCCGATTACAATCCAGTCATCCCCCTACTGGAGAGTTGGTAGGTGTGCAACCAACTCCTGAAGACAGAATCTGGCTCTTGGTGGGTTGTCTCCCATTGTGAACAGCCGCGACCACTAAAGAGCAAAAGCCTGCGCAGAAATAACAAACTGTTTGGCTGGGGTGCTTGTGGGACCGTCACTTCCGCAAGAAAATTAAGTCATCAAGAAGACAGACTTGATAAAAAAAAGGAGAAAAGTATTTACAGTTTTCCAGGAGAGTGAACCTCTTCCTTTCACATTATTACAAAGTTCACACCTCTCAAATAGCTAACAGATATCAGTCGCCAAGCTGCACTTCGACCATCCGTTGCTGTGTAAATACAGAAAAACTGATATTTTAATGTCTTGAAATCTCGGTTTCCATCTTTCTCTGACACAATATTATTTCGTACGGTTTTCATGTGGTTAAGCAGTCACTCGATTAGCAAATTCCTGACCTGCTCTCGACAGCTCCCGGAGCGTTCCATCTATGCCTGGTATGAATACCACCAGTGTGCTTCACATTCTGCCCGTGCATTTCTTCCCCTGCACCTGTTTGCAAAAAATCTGGAATTAATATGCGTCAGCAAAGCCCTTCAGATGTCACAGATGCTTGTGAGGATGGCAAGAGGCAATCATACCCTGCAGAGAGAGACCTGCTGCTGTTGCTGTACATTCAGTGCATTGGTTAGACTCCAAGAACGTGGTTTTAACTTTAGAGTCATAGAGGTTTACAGCATGGAAACAGACCCTTCGGCCCAACTTGTCCAAGTTGCCCTTTTTAAACCCCTAAACTAGTCCCAATTGCCTGCATTTGGCCCATATCCCTCTATACCCATTTTACCCATGTAACTGTCTAAACGCTTTTTAAAAGACAAAATTTTATGTCTGGCAGCTTGTTCCAGACACCACCCTCTGTATGACACAATTGCCCCCTGAATCCTTTTGTATCTCTCCCCTCACCTTAAACCTATACTGTCTAGTTTTAGACTCCCCTACCTTTGGGAAAATATACTGACTATCTAGCTGATCTATGCCCCTTATTATTTTATAAGACCAGCTTCCCTTCAGCTTCCTACGCTCCAAAACAAATCCCAGTCTATCGAGCCTCTCCTTATAAGTCAAACCATCAAGTCCCGATAACATCCTAGTAAATCTCTTCTGCACTCTTTCTAGTTTAATATCCTTCCAACAGTAGGGTTACCAGAACTGTATGCAGTTTCCAAGTGTGACCTTACGAATGTCTTGTACAACAACAAGGCGTACCAACTCATGTATTCAATGTTCTGGCCAATGAAACCAAGCATGCTGAATGCCTTCTTCACCACTCTGTCCACCCGTGACTCCACTTTCAAGGAGCTATGAACCTGTACCCCTAGATCTCTTTGTTCTGTAACTCTCCCCAGTGCCTTACCATTAACTGAGTAAGTCCTGCCCTGGTTCAATCTAGCAAAATGCATCACCTCACATTTATCTAAATTAAACTCAATCTGCCATTCATCAGCCCACTGGCGCATTCGATCAAGATTCTGTTGCAATCTGAGATAACCTTCTTCACTGTCCACTATGCCACCAACCTTGGTTCATCTGCAAACTTACTAACCATGCCTCCTATATTCTCATCCAAATCATTGATATAAGTGACAAATAACAATGGACTCAGCACCGATCCCTGAGGCACACCATTGATCGCAGGTCTCCAATTTGAAAAATAACCCTCTACACCCACCCTCTGTATTCTGTCATCAAGCCAATTTTGTATCCATTTAGCTATCTCACCTGGGATTCCAAGAGATTTAACCTTATGCAACAACCTACCATGTGGTACCCTGTCAAAGGCCTTGCTAAAGCCCATGTAAAAAACATCAATTACGCTGCCCTCATCTACCTTCTTGGTTACTCCTTAAAAATTTCAAATCAAATCAAATTTGTGAGACATGATTTTCCACTCACAAAGCATGCTGACTGTCCCTAATCAGAACTTGCATCTCTAAATGCTATAAATGCTGTCTCTCAAAATACCACTACAGATGTGAGGGCACATGCCTGTAGCTCCCAAACTTTTCTCTGCAGTCCTTTTTAAACAAAGGCACAACATTTGCCACCTCTCAATCTTCAGGCACCCCACCTGTGACTATCAATGATTCAAATATCTCTCGTAGGGGATCTGCAATTTCCTCCCTAGCCTCCACAATGTCCTGGGATATACTTCATCTGGTTCCAGGCATTTATCTACTTTCGTGAGCTTTAAAACTTCCAGCACCTCCTTTTCTGTAATATGTGCACTCCTCAAAACTTCACTGTTTATTAATCCCAATTCCCTAACACCCATGCTTATCTCAACAGTAAATACTGATGAGAAATATTCATTTAGGATTTCACCCATCTCTTGTGGATCCACACATAGATGATCTTGTTGATCCTAAGAGGCCCTACTTGCTCTCTAGTTACTCTTTTGGCCTTTATGTATTTGTAGAACTCTTTGGATTCTCCTTTGCCTTATCTGCCAAAACAATCTTGTGTCCCCTTTTTGCCCTCCTGATTTCTCTCTAAACTCTGCTCCTACATCCCCATACTCTTCAAGGGATTCACTTGATCCCAGCTGCCTATACATGTCATGTGCTTCCTTCTTCTTTTTGACCAGGGCCTCAATATCCCGAGTCATCCAGGGTTCCCTACTTCTATGAGCCTTGCTCTTCACTCTACAAGGAATGTACTTACCCTAAACCCTGGTTAACACACTTTTGAAAGCGTGCCACTTACCAGGCATCCTTTTGCCCACCCAAAGAATCCCTTAATTAACTTCTGAAAGTTCCTGCTTGATACCATCAAAATTGGCCTAGCCCCAATTTAGAATTTTAACTTTTGGGCCAGACCTATCATTCTCCATAGCTATCTTAAAACTAATAGAATTATGGTCACTGGTCCCAAAGTGATCCCTCACTAACACTTCTGTCACCTGGCCTTCCTTACTTCCCAAGAGGAGGTCAAGTTTTGCCCCCTCTCTAGTTGAGCCATCGCATACTGAATGAGACTTGGTGCAATAATGTAAAATGAGTGAAAGTGAACCCGCTGCTTGTTTTACATCTTTCCTGAATTTTATTTACCAGCACATCAATACCAATAAAAATTGGGAAAATGTAAAATGGGCTGCTGATTCATTGTCACTAGCACATAAAATCAAAATTACATTACTCTGTCTAAATTGGCATGATCAGTCACAACCATTTAATAAAACTGGCAAAAAAAACATTCTGAATTCACTTCTGACTGCAACCTTGTATTCCGTACAGAGCAACAATTCTAGCACAATACAAAAAGCAAAATGCTCGGATGTTGGAAATCTGAAATAAAAACAGTATGCTGGAAAAACTCAGCAGGTCTGACACATCTGTGGAGGGAGAAACAGAGTTACCATTTCAAGCCTCTGTGAATCTTCTTCAGAGCAATTCTAGTGAGTTGATTATGTTAGCTATCAGGGTACCATTTCATTTGCAAGATATACACAGAGCAAAACTGCTCAAGAACCAGAGATAGGAATTTGCAAACATGCTCGGTTGGCTGGATAGCAGAGTGACGCCAACAAAGTGGGTTCAATTCTTGTACCAGCTGAGGTCATTCATGAAGGCTTGCCTGAGGAGGTGTGGTGACCCTCAGGTTAAATCACCACCAGTAAGCTCTCCCCTTAAAGGAAAGAACATCCTCTGGATATCTGGGACTATGGCAACTTTAATTGCTTATTTTAACAACAATTCATAATTTAGTTAACTTGTTCAGACCTAGTCTTCTCCGATGGTCGTGTCACCTGCAATGTAATGTACACAATACCATTTATTTTCCAGTCACAAAAATACAACTCCTGGCCGATTAGCTGGCTCAGTAACGACTGAGCTATCGAGTCACCACTACCAGAAAGTGAACATGGAGTGGGCAACTTGATCAAACTGAATTATGGTTCAATTCTTACATGATAACAATGGCTACATTTCAAAAGAACCACCTCATTTGGCTGTAAAGTGCCTTGGTCTGTTCTGATTCAAAGATGCTACATAAATGCAGGTTCTATGAATTTGCCCAGTTCAGTATTGAATTAGTGTCTGCCACTGGAGACTGATTTTGCAAAAACTGCAAGCTATGTCAGGTTGCAGTCAATTTGTGTCCAAAGTGATTGACTTACTTTCTCCTCCTTCCCCCTTCAGAGAATAATTAGTATTTGGTTGTTAACCAGCTTTTGCATTCTCACTTAGTTTTAAACTTGCAGTGAGTTGGGATTGGGGAGGGTCTGGCAGCCTATGTGAAACCCAGAAGGATGAGCTATATGCTTTTGGTGACCTTTTAACTCAGTCAATGAATTAATGTACTTCCTGCTTTCCTGGCCAATTAGCTTGGACAAGCATTATAATGAACTGCATGTGTGAATTTCACCTGAAGTATTTGAAGAGCCATTCCAAACATGAAAAGTAATGAATTCTGGGAACAAACATAAGAATAGAACAGTAGCATGTGCACATGCTCGTACCTTGCTTTAGTGATGCCTCCTTGGGTGTGATGCTGAGGACTGCATGGACTCCCAGAGAGATGGTTCTTCCTACTGACGCAGTAGGAAGCCATGCTAGTGAAGCAAAAAGGCCTGGCTGGAGATAGTGAAGGAAGTCAGCAGCAGGAGCCTGGTGTCATGCTTATGGATTTGCTGCTGAAAATAGGGGTTTAATGGCCTAACTAGGGGAGGAAAGGTGAGTGCGGTGCCACATTCAACAACATCCTGGTGTGTGTTTCACCTGAACCTCTTCTCTATCTTCTCAAGCTTACTTCAGCACAAAATAAGGATGAACTTGCTTTGCAGGTAGACCCAGCCTTCACTTCCTTACATTCTCACCATCTACCCACTGACATAAGAGCATAAGAAATAGGAGCAGGAGTAGGCCATCTAGCCCTTCGAGCCTGCCCTGCCATTCAATAAGATCATGGCTGATCTGTCGTGGCTCAGTTCCACATTCCCGCCCTCTCCCCATAACCCTTAATCCCCTTGCCTATCAAAAACCTATCAACCCGCGTCTTAAAAATATTTAGCGAGGCAGCCTCCACCACTTCAACGGGCAGAGAATTCCAGAGATTCACCACCCTTTGAGTGAAGAAGTTCCTCCTCAACTCTGTTCTAAACTGCCCCCCCTTTATCTTGAGGCTGTGCCCTCTAATCCTACTGTCCTTTCTGAGCGGGAAGAGCCTCTCCACCTCTATCCTATCCATCCCATTCATCATCTTATATGTCTCAATGAGATCTCCCCTCATTCTTCTAAACTCTAACGAGTACAAACCTAGTTTATTCAGCCTCTCCTCATAGTTCAACCCCCTCAACTCCTGTATCAGCCTAGTAAACCTCCTCTGCACTCTCTCCAAGGCCAAAATATCCTTGCATAAGTGCGGCGACCAAAACTGCACATAGTACTCCAGCTGCAGCCTCACCAGTGCCCTATACAGCTGCAGCAAGACCTCCCTACTTTTATATTCAATCCCCCTCACTATGAAGGCCTGCATCCCATTAGCCTTCCTGACCACCTGCTGCACCCGCAGGCTGGGTTTTTGCGACTCATGCACAAGGACCCCGAGGTCCCTCTGCACCGTCGCATGCTGCAGTTTTTCGCCATGTAAGTAATAGTCCTTCCTACCATTATTCCTACCAAAGTGGACAACCTCATATTTGCCAACATTAAATTCCATTTGCCATTTCCTGGCCCATTCACCCAGCCTATCTAGATCCTTCTGCAGACTCTCCACACCCTCCGCACAATTTGCCATTCCACCAATCTTGGTGTCATCAGCAAATTTCAACACCATACACTCGGTTCCCTCCTCCAGATCATCTATGTAAATGGTAAATAGCTGAGGCCCCAGCACCAACCCCTGGGGCACTCCACTAGTCACCAACCGCCAATCCGAATAGCACCCATTGACCCCCACTCTCTGCCTCCTATTTGACAGCCAATCCTCTATCCACGCTAACACCCTACCCCCCAACTCCATGCCCCCTGACCTTCTGCAATAACCTCTTGTGAGGCACCTTGTCAAATGCCTTCCGAAAATCAAGAAACACCACATCCACCGGCTCTCCTCTATCCACTGCCCTAGACACATCCTCATAGAACTCCAATAAATTCGTCAGACACGAGTTCCCCTTAACAAAACCGTGCTGCGTCTGCTCTAAAAAACAATTCTCCCCAAGATGCCTCGCTATTTTCTCCTTGATCACGGATTCTAACATTTTACCTACAACAGACGTTAAACTAACCGGCCTATAATTCCCTGCCTTTTGCCTGCCACCCTTCTTAAACAACAGCGTAACATTAGCCATTTTCCAATCTTCCGGCACTTCCCCAGAATCCAGCGACGTTTGGAAAACAATCACCAAGGCATCCACTATCACCTCCGCCATTTCTTTCAGAACCCTTGGGTGCATTCCATCCGGTCCTGGGGACTTGTCCACAATCAGTCCCTCCAGTCTGTCGAGCACCGCCTCTCTAGTAACAATAATGTCATTCAGGCCCTCCACTCCTACCATCTTTCCATCGCTAACACCCGGCAAATTATTCACGTCCTCTTCCGTGAAGACCGAAACAAAAAAGTTATTCAAGACCTCAGCCATTTCCCCATCCCCTACCACTAAGTCCCCCCTCTCATCCTCTAAGTATCCAACGTTCACCCTAGCCAGCCTCTTCCTTTTTATATATTTATAAAAACTCTTGCTATCCTTTTTTATATTAAGCGCTAGCCCAGCTTCATAGTTTATCCTACCCTTCTTTATCAACTTCTTTGTCATTCTCTGTTGACATTTAAACCTCTCCCAATCCTCTTCTCGCCCACTACTCTTAGCTACTCTAAACGCATCCGCTTTTAATTTAACACTTTCCTTTACCTCCTTCGTTATCCATGGCTGATTATCTCTCCTCCTACGATCCTTTTTAACCATCGGAATAAATTTCTGCTGAGCACCAAGAAAGATCTCCTTAAAGATCCTCCACTGTTCCTCAGCAGACCTACCTTCCAACACGCTCCCCCAGTCAACATTCGCCAATTCCTCTCTCATCCTACCATACTCCCCTCTGTTCAAACAAAGGACACATGTCCGGGAACCCACTTTCTCCTCCTCCATCTGCATCAGAAACTCCACCATACAATGATCACTCTTCCCAAGAGGATCCTTCACCACATTCATATTCTTCTCTATGTACTGTCATGCCCACAGCAGATGGGCCAGGAGAGGGATAATGGTGAAAGGGAACATGAAAGTGGGAATTTGTTCAAAGCACTTTGCCACTTCGCGCCCATTCCCCTACCAGCCCACCTCCTCCCCCACCCCTCTGTGAGTATCCCAAATGTTGCCTCCTGTCCTAATGGCTCAGGCTGAACCTCCACAGGTGTTTCTTGCATCACATACAAATACCAGAAAGACTGAAGTGCTGTGATTGTGCAGGGATTGGACATGGGTGTATTTATTACAGTGTTAGAAGTTATCATGGAAGCTTACCATTCTGTTAATATGATTTGTTTCCACGATTTTTCCATCTTGCTCATTTATGTTTCCTGCCTAGAAATTTGCCTTTTCATTCATGATGAATGGTAAGACGTGAATTGATACTGAGCAAGGGTGGACGTAAAAGGAATGCCCCAACACAAAGCTGTCTGCTTTGTGTTGGGATCAGGACAAGTTGGGGAGGGGTCAATTGGGACAAATTTTTGAATGTAGCTGTCAGATGAAGGCTTGTTGAATCCAAGCGAACATAAGAAATAGGAGCTGAAGTAGGCCATCTAGCCCTTCGAGCCTGCCCCGCCATTCAATAAGATCATGGCTGATCTGTCGTGGCTCAGTTCCACATTCCCGCCCTCTTCCCATAACCCTTAATCCTCTCGCTTACCAAAAACCCATCAACCCGCATCTTAAAAATATTTAGCAAGGCAGCCTCCACCACCTCAACGGGCAGAGAATTCCAGAGATTCACCACCCTTTGAGTGAAGAAGTTCCTCCTCAACTCCGTTCTAAACCGCCCCCTCTTTATCTTGAGGCTGTGTCCCCTAGTCCTACTGTCCTTTCTGAGCGGGAAGAGTCTCTCCACCTCTATCCTATCCATCCCATTCATCATCTTATATGTCTCAATGAGATCTCCCCTCATTCTTCTAAACTCTAACGAGTACAAGCCTAGTTTATTCAGCCTCTCCTCATAGCTCAACCCCCTCAACTCCGGTATCAGCCTAGTAAACCTCCTCTGCACTCCCTCCAAGGCCAAAATATCCTTGCGTAAGTGCAGCGACCAAAACTGCACACAGTACTCCAGCTGCGGCCTCACCAATGCCCTATACAGCCGCAGCAAGACCTCCCTACTTTTATATTCAATCCCCCTCGCTATGAAGGCCAGCATCCCATTCGCCTTCCTGACCACCTGCTGCACCTGCAGGCTGGGTTTTTGCGACTCATGCACAAGGACCCCGAGGTCCCTCTGCACCGTCGCCTGCTGCAGTTTTTCGCCGCGTAAGTAATAGTCCTTCCTACCATTATTCCTACCAAAGTGGACCACCTCACACTTGCCAACATTAAATTCCATTTGCCAGTTCCTGGCCCATTCACCCAGCCTATCTAGATCCTTCTGCAGACTCTCCACACCCTCCGCGCAATTTGCCGTTCCACCAATCTTGGTGTCATCAGCAAATTTCGACACCATACACTTGGTTCCCTCCTCCAGATCATCTATATAAATGGTAAATAGCTGAGGCCCCAGCACCGACCCCTGGGGCACTCCACTAGTCACCAACCGCCAATCCGAACAGCACCCATTAACCCCCACTCTCTCCATCCATGCTAACACCCTACCCCCAACTCTTTGCACCCTTACCTTCTGCAATAACCTCTTGTGAGGTACCTTGTCAAACGCCTTCTGAAAATCAAGAAAGACCACATCCACCGGCTCTCCTCTATCCACTGCCCTCGACACATCCTCATAGAACTCCAATAAATTTGTCAGACACGACTTCCCCTTAACGAAACTGTGCTGCGTCTGCTCTATCAAGCAATTCCCCTCAAGATGCCTCGCTATTTCCTCCTTGATGACGGATTCTAACATTTTACCTACAACAGATGTTAAACTAACCGGCCTATAATTCCCTGCCTTTTGCCTGGCACCCTTCTTAAACAACGGCGTAACATTAGCCGTTTTCCAATCTTCCGGCACTTTCCCGGAATCCAGCGACGTTTGGAAAATAACCACCAAGGCATCCACTATCACCTCCGCCATTTCTTTCAGACCCTTGGATGCATTCCATCCGGTCCTGGGGACTTGTCCACAATCAGTCCCTCCAGTCTGTCGAACCTCACAATAATAACAGCATTCCTGGCAGCAATGTGGCTGCAACACATTTCTCTTCCTCAGAATCATCTATAATGGTCTGTGTCTACGCCTTGTGTATCTGCAGCTCCAAGACTTGCTACTGTGCAGTGTTGTGCAGCACTCAGCCACCATTCTGGAGACCTTGGTTGCTGCATACTGAAAGGGGCTTTGAGACCTATTCAGGCACCTGAATCAACTCTTCATGTTCAATATGTCTTGTAGTCAAAAAGCATCCCATGTTTTGTTCCTGGGCCTCAATATTTGAGTTGCTCATGGGTGGCATCAGTCACATTTTGAGTGACTATCTCTGATTTCCAAGCAGCCAGTCAGTAAGTGCAGAGATGTGAACAGGTCAGGGAGGCTGGACTGCTGCAGGGGGAAGGAACAACTGAAGCTGCCTTGCAACCTTGTACACACCAACATAAAGATGTTTTTGTCAATGTAGACCAGCTGATGAATAATCCTGGGAGATCCGGTGTGCCTTAATTATCACATTCATGAGATCAATGATGCCAGCTGAAGCTGTAAACCCAAACCCCCACTCACTCTGGCATCATTGGTGCAAGGTTGGCAGGAGTGCCTGCCCTAGCAAATAAACCATCAGGCACCTGTCTTACACATTTGTGGACTGCCAACTGTGAAGTCTTGCAAATATCTCCAGTAGAGCTCTGGAAGGAGCCAGAGGCAAAGACATTGAGGCTGGTGATGACATGACAGCCGTTGGTAAAACGTAACCAGTAGTCTTGTTCCTCCTATAGACTGTGAATGTCTACAAGATGCCATATCTCCTGAGACACTGATGTTCCAACCTGTTGGAGAAAATTAATTTCAGTTTGTAAACCCTATGTTGCTTATGAGCTGTATTCCTGCTCATTCCCTCTCTCCTATGGAGAAGAGGTCTGGGAGAAATAGCTGCTCCTACTTCTTTTGATTTGATCTGATTTATTATTGTCACGTGTTAGTATACAGTGTTGTTTCTTGTGTGTTATAGAGACAAAGCATACTGTACATAGAGAAAGAAAGGTGTGCAGAATGTAGTGTGACAGTTATAGCTACGGTGTAGAGAAAGATCAACTTAATATGAGGTAGATCTATTCAAAAATCTGATGGCAGCAGGAAAAAAAAACTGTTCTCAACTCAGTTGGTACATGCCCTCAGACTTTGGTATCTTTTTCCCTGATGAAAGAAGGTGGAAGAGAGAACATCTGGGTGTGTGGGGTCCTTGATTATGCTGGCTGCTTTTCCAAGACAACAGGAAGTGTAGAGAGAGTCAATGGATGGGAGGCTGGTTTGAGTAATGACCTAGGCTTCATTCAGGACCCTTTGTAACTTCTTGTGGTCTTGGGCAGAGCAGGAGACACGCCAAGCCATGATACAACCAGAAAAAATGCTTTCTATGGTGCATCTATAAAAGTTGGCAAGAGTTGTAGTTAACATGCCAAATTTCCTTAGCCTCCTGAGAAAGTAAAGGCATTGGTGGGCTTTCCTAACTGTAGCGTCAGCATGGAGGGACCAGGACAGGTTGATGATCTGGACACATAGAAACCATCTACACTTCGTCCCATTGATGGAGACAGGGGTATGTCCACCACTATGCTTCCTGATGTCGATGACTACCTCCTTCGTTTTGCTGACATTGAGGGAGAGATTATTGTTGCTGCACCAGTTCACCAGATTCTCTCATTCCTGTACTCTGTCTAGTCATTGTTTGAGATCCGACCCATTACGGTGGTGGCATCAGCAAACTTGAAAATCGAATTGGAGGGGAATTTGGCCACGCAGCATAGATGTGTAAGGAGTATAGTAAGGGGCTGAGGCATCGGTGTTAAGGATGATCGTGGAGGAAGTTTTGTTACCTATCCTTACTGATTGCAGTCAGTGGGTTAGGAAGTCTAGGATCCAGTTAGAGGAAGGAGTCAAGCCCCAGGCCATGGAGTTTGGAGATGAGTTTAATAGCAATAATGGTGTTGAAGGCTGAGATGTAGTCAATAAATAGGCGTCTGACATAGGCGTCATTGTTAGCTAGGTGTTTCAGGGTTGAGTGTAGGGCCAGGGAGATGGCATCTGCTGTGGATTTGTTGCAGTGAGAGGCAAACTGTAGTGGATCCAGGCAATCTGGGAATTGATTTGTGCCATGACTAACTTTTTGAAGCACTTCATAATGATGGATGTCAGAGCATTGTTCATCAGTTATAGAGGGAGTGAATGTTTAAGATGGTTGGGGTTCTGATTAAGCAGACTCATTTGTCTTGGATGATAGTGAACTTTGAGTGTTGTTGGAGTTGCCCTCATCCAGTCCAGTGGAGAGTATTCCATCCATCACACTCCCAACTTCTGCCTTGCAGATGGTGGATGGGCTTTGGGGAATTAGGATCCCTAACCTCTGATTTGGTCTTATAGCCACAGTATGAACTGAATGAACACAGTATGAAGCAGTTCAGTTTCTTGTCAATGACAGACCCAGGAAGTTGATAGTGGAGGGATTCAGTGATCATAATGTCATTGTATGTCAAAGGGAGATGGGTAGATTCCCTCTTATTGGAGGTGATCAGTAAATCATTGCCATTGTCTACAATCTCCAATAATTTCCCTTTAGTGCCATCAATTCAACTCATAGCGTGGCCCTGGATCTTGCACATGGCCCAGAGAAAGTATTATCAATGCAGTCTTACAAACTCAATCATTGTGGAGAACTGTTTGGATTACTTGTTTAAGTCCTTTAGGACTTGACAGTAATTGAGAACTGCATTACCCTTTGCTCCTTCTCAGTGCTGTCCTATGGGATTGTCAGACTGAAGTTGGCAGCTACCAGATGCCAATATAAATCAATAATCAATTCTTTAGAGAGTTCTTGTTCAACAACAAGGAAATCATAAAGATTGAGGTACAGTTTGTTGCATCACCCTCAGTTCTTTAATTCTTTCATAATATCAGGAGTCAATAGGGACCTTCAGCCTCAAGGTGAGGCAGGTGAAACAGCAAACCCGGGTTGCTCTATGAGCTGCCAATTTGCCATGGAGAAAGGTTGAAATTTATTCTAGCTATTTTCCTGGATGAAGTTTTATTCATGTAATAATTTTACCGTGGCCAGTCTTCTGTCACCAATCATCCTTTTATTTACAGTGATATCTGAGTGCCGTTCAGTGGCGAAAGTGTACAGATTGGTGCCGGGTCTATCGACTGCTGGCCTGAATGAATACTGCTGGTTTTAAACCCCCCACCACTACTCCTCCCTATTGCGTGAGCCTCCACTCGCCTAACTGGGGAGCTCATATGCAAGAAGATCGAGAGGGAGATTGATTGATGATTCCTCCATGTCCATCATAACATCCCGGCCCTCTCAAATCCATTTTTCCCTCTGCAACCCCGCCACAGGTTGGTGTCTTCTCCATCATTTAGCAATCAGCCTGGGTCATTTGGAAGCAGGACATGGATTGGGTGTGTGAAGAAGATTGGAGACCTTCGCTTCCAAGGATAGCACTGCAAAGCCACTGACTCTGTCTCTTAGAAACATAGAAATATAGAAAATAGATAATGGAGCAGGCCCTTTGGTCCTTCGAGCCTGCATCACCATTCAGTATGATCATGGCTGATCATGCATTCAGTATCCCACTCCTGCTTTCTTTTCATACCCCTTGATCCCTTTAACCACAAGGGCCATTTCCAGCTTCCTCTTCTTAGGGTCTCTCTTCCATAAGGGCACAGGTCTCTCCCCTTTCCTTGTCAAGTCCGTATCTTCTTCACCTGCAGGGGATGGCTTGGGGTTGACCTCCATTTGTGGCTCAATGCTGGCAGTAGCCATGTCCATGGCTGGTAATGAGGCCTGTACTAGCACAGGCTTCATACTCCTGAGATGATCCAGGTGTTTGTACGACATGGGCCCTGTTTTCTCTGTTAAGATTCCAGGGGCCCAGCTGACACCCGCCCCAATGTTCCTCACATAAACTGGGTCGCTGGTTTTGAATGATCCATCTGTCCTTACCGAATCATGGTTCTTCTTCTGTCTCTTGTTGGGACTCTATCCTCTCTGCCAGATTTGGAAAAAATAAGCTTAATCTTGTCTGAAGCCTAAGTCCCATTAATTATTCTACTGGGGCCATTCCTGTCATTGTGTGAGGAATTGTTCTGTGGTCAAATAATAATTGCACCTATTTGGTCTTGATGGATGCTGCAGGTTGCTTCCTCATGCTGAGTTTAAAAGTCTGCACCTCACATAGAGCCAACCCATTCACTGATGGGTGGTAGGTTGCTATCTTAATATGTCTGAGTCCATTGAAAAGCACTAAGTTCTGAAACTCAATGATTGTAAAAACTGTGCCATTGTCAGAGACCAGAACTTCAGGTATCTTGTGCGTGCAGAATCTTTGTCATAGTTTCTCAATGGTAGCATGGGAAGTGCTGGAATTCATCCGATGCACATTCTGAATGGCGGGAGATGCACCTGACCATGAGGAATGTGGAGCCCAAAAAAGGCCCAACAAAGTCTACATGTATTCACACCCAAGGCCTACCAGGCCACTCCCATGAATGAGAAGAAGCTGAAGGCAGGAAGTTTTTGATTCTCTTGGCATGACTCACACTGTCTGACTAAATTGGTAACGTTTGCATCAAGACCGGACCACCACAGGTGGCTCCTGGCTAGCATTTTCATCTTTGAAATCCCAGGGGGCTATGGTGTAATTCCATATGGACATCACCCTGGGTCAGGGATAACTACATGGGAACCCCAGTGGATGATGCCTTCCTCGACACTGAACACATCTTTCTTTATCCAATAATGTTTCATTTCAGTTGAGGGTTGTCCTCTGAATCCCCCATTTAGACAGGACTGGCTCCTTTTATGTCCAGGCCTGATTTAACTTGCAAATACTGACAAGGTGTCCAAAACTTTGAGGGTCATCACGACCTCTTCCACAGCTGGTGTTGAAGCAAGACTTTGGGGCAATGGCAGATGGCTCAGTGCATTGGCATTAGCTATCCTGATGCCTGGGGTATTACTCTAGGAGATATTCATAAGCTGCCTGTAACAAGGCACAATGCTATATTTGGGTGGAGGCAATGGGGAGTATTGCCTTGTATTCTTTAAAAAGTCCGAGCAGTGGTTTATGATCAGTCACTATGAAAAAGTGTCCACTGTAGAGATATTGATGGAAATTTTTAACACCGAAGATAACCTCCAACCTCTCTTTTTCAATCTGGGAATACCTCCACTCAGTGTCCTAGATGTGCAATAGACTTCTCTATTCCAGCCTCGTCACCAATGTAATAATCTTACTGAGGCCAGCTGTCCATCATCAATCATCTTTTTGTTTACAGTGATATCTGAACACCTTTCAAAGGCTACAGAGTGCAGACTGGCCCTGAATCTAATCGACTGCCAGCCTGAGTGGGGCCAGTTGGCTTTAACCCACACCCACCACTACTTGCTGCTTGTTCCCTATTGGATGAGCCTCCATTTGCCCAAGGGGGAGCCCCTATTCAATGAGGCCCACGGGCAGATCGATTGATGATCCCCTCCATGGCCATTGTAACAATTCAATATAAGGTAAAATCTCTTGTACTTGTGTGGAGACTGGAGTGTCAACCACTTGTACTGAAATCTTCCAATTGATTTCTGCATCGATTAAAGGAGTCTTTTATTTACCCTTATTAAAGCCAAAATAAAAAATGGGAAGAATGGAGCTGTGATCAAATATTTACGTATTTGAAGTAACGTCACTGTTGCAATGTAAGAAAGAGCAACCACTCATTGGCCAGTTATTATTTTACCATTATTATTTTTCTTGATTTTTATAAGTTTATCTTAAAACACAAAGTCATACGATACAGGCCCCTTGAATAGCAATTGCATTTTGAATAATTTCACCATAATTCACAGCAGAGAGGTGGAGAAATTGGTAAGTCAGCTGCTGAATTAACTAAATCAATAGTAAATGATAGTGAATGGTAAATAAGACTCCTTTAATTATCAATCGATCTGCCTGTGGGCCTCATTGAACAGGGGTTCCCCATTAGGCAAATGGAGGCTCACCCAATAGGGAACGAGAAGCGAGAAAATATATTTCAGAACCTGAAATAAGCACTGAAAAGTTTATTAGTGACATGGTAGCACAAATCGTAGTGTGCAAGCATACCCTCCAGATGGGAATGTATTCATGAGATAGGCTGCCAGTTACCCTACTTGGTATTGCCAGTTTGTAGTGTAGGTTTGGATTATTAGATGATGTTACTGAATGGCACTTACCAAAATGGGATGATTGACTATTAATTGACCTCACCACAACGAGTCCTGCTGTTGACCAATTTTGGATCAACCCTGGTTGGAATTTTTAGGCCAGACCATTTAATGTGCTGATTGAGGAGATTATTTATCAACAGCACAAGGAGGAAAAATACGTAGGATTACACAGTAATTCTAAGTCCTTTCAAGGAGCACAGTGCTAAAATATTGCCAGTAATGTTAACAGTGAACAAATGTCCTAGCCTCAGGGAAGTGGTGCAACAGGCCTTACAATCTCAGACATTTTTTGTTTATGTTTTGACTTTAATGCTTAGGTTTAGAGAATTATACAGAAAGATCAAAGTAATTTTCTGCTCTCCACTGTGATGTCCTGAACAATGCAGCTACCTCTAGCTGTTCACAGGAAATGGTTAAAAAAGGACACATAACAAATGTATAATCCCATTTTAAAAACCTTTGAACTGTCTGCACAAGTCTCGTACACATGCTGAGATCCCAACAAATTAAACTTAACAAAATTCTTTACAACAAAAAACTGTAGCATACATGAAAAATATATTTCATAAATTAAAAACGTTACACATTTCCTCCTTTTCTCTCCCTTTATGGAAAGGAAATCTGAATACAGTTTTGGACATTCAAGCACTTTGCAAAAAAGATTTTACATTTCACTTTGTATTTGCAACATATTCCATACGCTTGTGAAGATCAATGTATTATTCGTTTGCTCTGCATTACCCATCCTGTTTCTTATTAAACCATGGATTTGCTGTTCTCAGTGGCAATCACTGCCATGCAGCCTGAGGAACTACATACCGTTCCACGGCTATAAAGGGCTCAGGAATCAGATGACACCATACCTAAAAGACCCTCGGGCATTTTCTTTTCATACCAGTCAGTTTACATTAGATGAATAAAATATCACTGTTCATATTTTCCAAAATATGCTGCAGCTGGGTAAGACAGCATTGAAATGTGAGCCTTTCAGAATGCAAGCTTCATATCCACCCCTTAAAATAGGATGGCTAGTGTTTATCAGTCTTGAAAACATTAAGATTTATTCACTATTGATTTAGTTAATTCAGCAGCGGACTTACCAATTCTCCATCTCTCTGCTGTGAATTATGGTGAAATTATTCAAAATGCAGCTGCTATTCAAGGGGCCATCATGTGACTTTGTGTTTTAAGATAAACTTCTAAAATCAAGAAAAGTAATAATGGTAAAATAATAACTGGCCAATGAGCAGCTACTCTTTCTTACATTGCAACAGTGACGTTACTTCAAAACCACTTCATTGGCTGTAGAGTGCTTTTGGGACATGCTAAGGTTGTGAAAGATGCTATATAAATGCAAGTATTTCTTCTCTTTCTATCTTTATATATAGAGTACTCTTTTTAGAATAGTTATAAAATTGCCAAAAAGATCAAAAATCATTCACTAATTAAAGAACCCTAATTCTTGGCTAAAAACCACATTAGACACAATGGCTCCTTTCAAAGAAATGTGTATGTGATTAACAGGCTGTATTTCTTCAGCTGATAACGCTGCCCAGTGGTTAGTATCAGATGGATGGAGTCTGTGGCATTTCTGTGTTAATGTTACTCAGGGTTAGGAAGCCTGATAATAAAATGTTTTTGCAATTGAACCACTTGAAATAGATGAATATGTTTTTATGCAGCTTATTTTTAAATTATGATTCAGTCTTAGAATTAATTCATTAAATATACTTAAGTAGGTCATTCTAATCAAAATGAGTACTAAAATATACTTCCTGCTTTCTGCTACTTTCCACAGGCCATTCTATGATACTATTTCCATTTTCAATGTTGCTGATGTGCCTCAAACACAATTCAAATGAAACTAAGCATTTTCGAAAATCATCAAGGTGCCTCAGATGTATTAAGTTGTTGAACATGTGGTTAAAAAAAAGTTTCAAGCACAACAAAACAAACTCAATAAAATTGTTTGATAGAACCACAAATTCTGTAAATGGGAGACTGATCAGAACTTACTTTGAGAAAATGAAATCAGTTTAGATTTAAGAGAAAGCAAAATACTGCAGATGCTGGAATCTGAAACAAAAACAGAAAATTACAGCAGGTCTGATAACATCTGGGGGAGAAAACAGACCCAAGTTTCAAGTCTAGATGACCGTTCATCAGAGCTACTTGGATGATTGTCAAAGTGTCTATTTATCACACCCTTTATAATAGATTCCAGCATTTTCCCAGTTACTGATGGAAGGCTAACAGGTCTGTAGTTCTGTTTTTGCTCTTCCTTTCTTCTTAAATAGTAGGGTGACAACTTGTTGCCGCCTTTTTTTCTCTCCCATGCCCTCCCAATGCTTGAGGTTCTGCCTTTCTTGCTAAGGGGTTGCCCCTCATTGTCACAGGGCACAAAGTTTGACAATTGTGTCCCCATTGTTAGCTGGAGTGTATCTCCTGGTCAGGCAGCAGCCCAACTGTCCTTGGCAGCATTGTCCATTACCCTTCTGCCCCTATGATGCCAAAGGTAGGTGCTGACATTGTTCAATACCCAAGTACTAGGTGCCCACTTTCCCTGCCACATGCATTGCCAAGGACCCTCTCACCAAGTGCCAAATCCCCTTTTTCCTTGCTGATTCTCTGATCGACCTGGGGAAGCCATAACTGGCTCCCTGCTCTGGGCCTGCCTCCCTTTAGCTGGTCTTTTTCTGAAGTGTGGGCAACCCACATGCCCCTTTCAATAAAGTTCAAACTTAAACAAGCTCTTTAACAGTTTTAGTAAGCCTCAAATCAGGAAGACTGTGGGATTCCATGTTCTGTGATTATTACTTACATTTGGAAAGGTACCTTGAAATTGACATATTGTCCATCTCCAGTACTTTCAGGGCCCTCCTGCAACTTCTCCCTCGCCCAGACCACCTCCGTTCCAGACATTGGAGGTGGGGAGTCCAAAGACCTCAATTTGTCTCCCAATAATTTGAAAATTTCTTGAAAGAGAGCGGTATTCAATATATTAGGTCTTCACTGTACCAACAGACAAGCAGAAAATTTTGACCAAATCATGAAACATACTTTGAGAGCAACCAGGGAACAAGGTTCACTGATCAATTGTCTTAACCAATTCTACTAATGTATAGGATTGCTGCTCATTCAACCAAAACCTACTACATTTGGCATTGGACTTGTTGAAAACTCCCAAAATGTAAGAAATCGTGCAACATCAAGGACAGATGGAACACTAGGAAATCGAAGAAAAATCAAGTCTTTCACCAAGGACAAGGGGCTTTGGTTAGGAATCACTCCACAGAACAGAAACGGGTTCCTGCCCCAATCCTTGCATAGACTGGACCTGTCTCGTATACTGTCCAAACCAGAGATGATGTTGTTTGGAGGAAACATGTGGACTAGCTGTTGGCAAGAAGAACCAATCCACTGGAAATGGAACCTGCTGAAAATCTGGGTCGACCGTACAAAGTCCTGACCTGAACCTTCCTTCAACCCTGACACTGACAGACACTGTTGAGGAAAGCAACAGGGAATGTGCGACATGATGAAATTTTGACAACCTGTACCATTACAGCAGTGGAGTTGGGGCTCATTATTCTATATTGTTAACTGCCATGTTTTACCTTTTCATTTTAAGAGGCAGTAACTGAAGACCAAGCATTTTTTTTTGCAACAAGGGGAGGAGAACTAAAGTAATAGACGATTGTTTTCAAGCATTTCATGAAATCCCTAGCTGTTGATGCACAGCAGCAATAACCACACCCCCCCCTCCCCTCACCCATGCCAGTTCCAAATAGCACGATACAATGAGATCAGAGGAGACAAATTAGAGGGTAAACAACTACAAAAAGGGAGATGGCACACCTGGCTGGTCTAGTAGTCATATAATTACACACTAACTAAAACTGACTGTAAAATCCCACAAGTTATATTCTGTTAGTTTGTATTGCTCCCTAGCTTGCTGCAGCTAAATCTCACCTTTTTTTTCAGCATTCAAAACGGCAGGAGAGTTGGCCAAGGAGATTACTTTCAAACGAGCTGTTCATCCAACACCTAACTTAAAACGAATACCCTAGAGAGAGAAAAAGAAAAAAAAAGTATCATTTGCCTTCTTCCCTGTGATATCACACTATGATTTTCTTTAGAACATGGTCAGTTAGTTGGGCTTGCTGACTCTGCTCTCACCTATCCCGTTCCATTACATCTCATCTCTCTTCGGCCTCACTGTTTCTCTCCCAGCCAGCTTCCTTATAGATCGCTTTGATGGAGCTGAAGAAAATTGGAATTAGGATGAGATTTGTATTTATCCTAAAGTGGGAAGGAAGTAGGAGAGTATTAGAGACTGGATAGAGGGCCAGTGATAGGTGGAAGCTAGGGAGATATTGACAAAGATGTCATGGATGAGAAGACAAAGGAATGTAAATCATGGCTAACAAGGGTGCCAATAGCTGCACATTAAGAAACTATATTCCTCCCACACCCCGCCAAAACAGTATAAATCTCATCCTTATTTCTGTTTTCTTCAGCTCTGATGAAGAAACATTGGCTCTATTCTCTCTCCCACAAGTGCTGTCAGACCTGCTGAGATTTTTCAGCATTTTTTGCTTTTGCTTCAGACCACCATCTGCATTTGTTTTTATCTTTATAAATGTCACTACGCTTGCTGATCATTAAGTTTCTCATGATCTTCTGATTTAAGCCATAAGTGAATATTCATGAGAAACAGAGTGTGCTGAAAGTTGAATTTTTGTTTTAAGGACTGTATATAAAATAATACTTTCACAGGTCAGCCTCTGTTTATTTGAGCTCCAACCTGGCTCTCTGTCACAAACCTGGCCAAACTAATGAAAACCATCTGTGTAGGACAGAGCTAATTTTTTACGCTTCACTTCAGTACCACAAGTATACCACAGTCAGGGCCAAATCAATGGAGCCAACCCATAAAAGAAATTCTCAGGGGTATGCTTATGTCTGCCAACAGCAGCAAATCCATTAAAGGAATGCCGTAAAATAACAAAAGCTCATGGAGAAATGAATACATTCTTAATTTACAAATAAGAAGTATGGTATATATCATCCATACCAAATCCTAAAACTTATTCAAAATACACTTTTGAAATTACAATTTGACAACACAAAGTATGGTTTTTGAAAAGCATGATTAGTCCCAAAGTGCATCATGTGTGGGTGTTTTCCATGCTTTTTTATCTTTCACCAGTCTAAGCAGAGAACTTTCCCAGGCAAAGACAGGCAGGTTTGGGTGTGATTAAATCCTCAAAAAAGGACATTGGGTCCAGTTCCCAGCATCATTCCACCCACCCTCTTTCGGATTTCATGAAGGTGATTGGGGAACCCCGAAGCAGCTGTTGGATGAGGCATTTAAATAGTACTGTTTTAACCCGTAATGCTGGCTTTAACAGCCACTGCATTAATTCCCAACAAATTAATAACTCACCAGTGATTTCTATTCGTTCTTGGGAATGTGGGCATCACTGGCTGGCCAACATTTTTTGCCTATCCCCTATTGCCCTTGAAGGGGTAATTAAGAATCAACCACATTGCTGTGGCTCTGGAGTCACAGGGAGGCCAAACCAGGTAAGGACACAAATTTTCTTCTCTAACAGACATTAGTGAACCAAATGGGTTTTTACAACAATTGACAATCATTTCATGGTCACCATAAGACTTTTAAATCTAGACCTTTATTGAATTCAAATTTCACCATCAGCCATGGTGGGAATCAAACCCGGGGCCTTGTATTATCAGTCCAGTGGTAATACTACTGCACCACTGCCTCCCCCTAAATGAGGTGATTGGACAGTGGGGAGTGACAAGCTGAACAGGCTGAATTGCTGGGGGTCCAGAAGGTATCAATCTCCTAAGTTCTATGGAAGAAAGGGTTTCTTGAATCTTAGTGCCATCTGCAACAAGATCACAACATTAATATTGCTGAGAATGTTAAGAATGGCAGCATCTTATTGTTTAATGTCCCTGATCAACTCCTCACTCACCTTCATTCTGCTACCTGGAATGAAAAGCTGCTGATGTTGACCATGTTCCTGCTGCTTCTCAGTCTACCCTACTGCCCTCTAAATGACCTTCCTTTAGGAGTTCCTACTTTCAGACACTTAAAAACTCCCACTTGCCCAGTTACAGGAATCCCAGAGGAGCAGCGAGCACAGCACTAAAGAGGCTCTGCCACTTCAGCTGACATTTGCAGAAACCAGCTCAGCAACCGTCACTGCACTAATGTTGGATACTTGTTTCGAATTGGGATCAGCATGTGGTCAGTCACCAGATATGAGCAAGCTGCAACCAGGCTAGGGGAAAAGATAGTTCATGTGCCAGCCCACTGGAGGGTGAAGTAGGAGACAAGTACTGCTGCACATAACACTGATGTGCACCTCAAGATGACAGCATAAAGGAGGGCACTGAATGGACATTTATACTATGCTGCTAGTGTATTTTCTGGGGTTCCATACAGCATTCTTAAAGTTTATTTATTAGTCACAAATAAGGCTTACATTAATGCTGCAATGAAGTTACTGTTAAATTCCTCTTGTCACCACACTTCACTGACTGTTTGGGTCAATGCACCTAACTAATACGTCTTTCAGGCTGTGGGAGGAAACCTACGCAGACACAGGGAGAACATACAGACTCAGCACAGTGACCCAAGCTAGAAATTGGACCCAGGTCCTTAGCACTGAGACAGCAGTGCTAACCACTGTGCCACCGTGACAAGAGGCATGGAGATGTATAGCTCTAACTTGGCACCAACCTTGCCCTCTGTGCAGCTTCTTCTCCAAGTCTCGGTCACACTGCTGATCCAAAGAATCTGTCACTGCTGTCCCTGTACCTGTTGTAGCCTTTGAGTGCACAGGTCACTTACTCCTCTCCCTCAGTGTACCCAAACAGGTGCTGGAGTGTGGCGACAGGAGTATTTTCACAGTAACTTCATTGCAGTGTTAATGTAAGAATATTTGTGATGCTAATTAAACTTTTTAAAGAAAAATTTTTAACTTATCCTTTCTTGGGAATTAGCAAGAAGTGGCAGGTTAACTGGCAAAAAAATATAATTCCTTAAAATCAAATACTGGTTGTGGTATTGTTTTATTTCATCACAACCACAAGTGAAAATCTTAAAAAATGTTCAGATCCTCCTGGATCCTGTATGTATTAATGTGGAGATGATACTTGATCCAGTCCTGCCAACAATTAATTCCAAGTTTCACACAGTGGGCACTATCCAGTTTTATGTTGCGCCATCAGATCAATCTTATTTGGTCTCTCCTACGTCTTCTAAGACACAGGTGAGGAGAAATTCCTTCTTAGTATGTGGAATTCTCTTCTACACAGAGCAGTAGAATCTGGGTCATAGAATTTATTCAAAGCTGAGATAGATAGATTTTTGATTGACAAGGGAGTCTAGGGTTATGAGAAGAGCACATAGGAAAGTGAAGTTGAGACCACAGCCAGATCTTACTGAATGGCAGAGCAGGCTTGAAGGGCCAAATGGCCTACTCCAGCTCCCAGGCCCCATGTTCCTATGCTCAAATGAAACATGTAAAATCCTTATGATGCTGAGGGGTTATTTTTGTTGCATTACCAGACCAGGAACTAATGTTAAAGAGCACGAGGCTGCTGAATGAAGAGGACTTAGTGTGCATTTTCGGACAAGCTCACATTAGTATAGATTGGAAGATGACAGGGCAGCCAGGAGAACATTAAAACAATCAAGTTTAGAAGTAACAAAGACCTGGGTTTCAACAGTAGATGAGCAGAGGCAGGGGTGGAGCTGGGCAATGTTACATGGCGCGAATAGTCAACTTTGGGTAATGAAACAGATCATGCAGTCAGGAGTTCATTTTGGAACCAAATATGACACCAAAGACTGTGGTCTGGTTTAACCTCAGGCAGTTGCCACAGAGAGAATTGGGACTCAGTGGCTAAGGAGCAGTTTGTGGCAGTGTCCAAAAGGTGACCGAAACCCTGAAAAAATGCAGAGCAAGATTCTTTATTCCATTAATGCACATGGAGAAATTATTGCACTCTAATACTGAATCTCAGCATCCAGGAAGGGGAAAATATTTAGCTCTCCTCCAAGTAGCTAAATGGTTAAACTAATGCTTGCTCAATTATAAAACAGCTGGAACAAAACCTCAGCACAGCAGCTGTTCACGTCATGGGTTTTGGAGTTCTTCTGGGGATATTTTTGGCAGGAAGCAATAAGTTCCAGGAGCAGAAAGAGTGAATAATTAAGAAGCCTCCTTAGCTGGAACAGAAATTATCTTAACAGACAGAGCCATAGGTAGAATAAAAAAAGCTACAAAATTGTATTTACAACTGAAAGCTTTAGGGCTAGGAAAAAAAATCTTTATTGGGTATCACTACGGTACAGTACTGTTGGTTTCTGAAATAATCCTCAATAATATGATTATTCAATTAAAGATTATAGGTGGGATTCTCCGATCTCTTTCACGGCTGCCCTACTGCAAGTGAGTTTGGAGAATTTGGCATTCCAGCCAAAGCTATCAACAGCACCCATGAATCCCATGAATGAAGGCAAAGATTTTCAGCGTATGATTCAGATCCGTTTGTGCAATGTTCAGTTTTTGCATTATTAACTCTTATCTGTTCAGTGCAGTGTCACTAAATTGCATGCAAAGACTGGAAATATTACAGCTGTTCACACTGATGGGAATTTTCCATCCTGCTGGAGTGAATGGAGATTTGGCTGGGTGCCAAATTCTCCAACTTCAGTGCAGCAGGAGTGTGGCGTGAACAGCTGGTAAGATCACACCCTAACAGAGTTTCTAAGGAATGGCATAAAAATTCAAGCTATAAGATATGGCAATATTTCACCACTATCTAGAATCATTATAGGTTATTAGGAAGCTAAGAAGGGAACTAGTTTGAGTGAATTAAATGAACTGCTTTTACAGATAAGCTTTCATTCTCTCAACTGCAAACTTTCTGGATCAATATATTTGATTCTGATAAATAATTTATCTTGCAACTTAGAAGTGATAATGGAAAGAAAATCCACACATGCACTCTAAGAGCCTTGCAGCTTTAAATCAAGTGCATCATATGCAGAGTTATTGCAATTATATTAGAATCACTCTTGTAAGCAGAATACATTTGCTGTTCTGTATAATTTATGTCAAATAAGCATACATTTTCTAACTTGAAACTTACTAATAGATAATAACATGATGATACACTAGGTGTTTTATACCAGGAACATTACTTCTGGTCAAAAATGGTAAAACAATTGATATAATTAAACTTTATGAATTATGGCAAGTTGGCACCTTGGGTAGAATTCTCCCATCTGGGGACTTAGTTCTGTGGCAGAGACATTTGGTGTTTCCCACAGCAGAGGCCAGAGCGCAACCACACCATATCTTCCAGCCATGACTTCATTGATTATGCATCCAGGGGTTTTACATCATCTTTTGTGGCAGAGCAGGCCTGAGGCTGTCGTATCTGGATGTGTATTGAAAAGGCGCCCAACATCACTGATCCACTATTAAAGAAAGGTGGACTTCCTGAAAAAGATGTAGTTTTAGGAACACTCTGACGCCAGGAGATGGACTTCTGTGAAAATTAATCTGGAAGACCTGCCTGTATATCCTCCCCACACCCACTTCTGAGATGTTCCAGAGTCCTTGTTTGCTGGCAGCCTCCATCCAAACTCTGGTGGCAATCCCAGGCATTGTTTAGGTGAGTTCTGACATCTGCATACCACAATGTTCCACACATTTTTCAGTGGCGTGTTGCCCTGCTGGCACTGTGGCAAATTGGGCATGGGTGGAAGAATCCAGTTGAGCCTTCATCTGCATCAAAGTGCTCCATTCCACACTTCTCTACATTGAATTTCACCGGTTGTGCTTTTCTGGGCGTGATTTTCCATGCAACCTGCCATGTATTTTGTGCAGTGGAGGTGCACCATTGGCTGGCAGCAGGAATTTATGCTCCTCCTGTTGTCAACAACATTTCTGGTTGCATGTACCTCTTACCGCCAAGAAATCAGCAGCAGGGGTGGTCCATTGGCCAGACACCAGCGTGAACAGCTGGAAAATTTTGGCATATGTTTATGCCACTTACCTGCCCCACTGAAGTCATCTTGAAGTCTACAACCATCCTGTTCCCCATCAACTATATTTTCAAGTTTGCAAACTTTATACTGTTGCTCCCTATAAAAATTGGAAAGGAACAGACCCATAATTGATCTTTCAAGAATGCAACGCAATGCAAAAACAGAACCTGTCTAAAAAATATCGATCCACCACTCCCTTCTGTTTGCTGTCACTGAACTAATAGCATTTTGATAGTACTACTTAAGTCATGGGCTTCAGCGCTTTGTTGATTGCCTTCCAAAAGCCCATATATACATCTATTGCATTACCTGATCAACTTTGTTATGTTAAGGTACTCAAATGACTTGCCTTTAACAAATCCACATTGCTGCTCTTGATAATCTTGTACTTTTCATAAAGTTTACTTTGTCCCTGCTGATGTTACTGCAAATCTTGAAATATGACACATAATAAAGTCAGATAAAGAAAGATACATCAATAACTCATCATAAAAATGGCCCAATTTTAAATTAAAACAATGGTTTTACTAATAACATTTATTTTAAAAATTGGAATAAAGTCTAGTAAATATTTTATTCCTCGCTGGATTGAAACCGATTTGCCAAAGCAAGTTACGTCTTCCGTTATATCTACAGAACTGCAACCTAGTTTTAAGACAAACTGGTATTGCTCATAACTTACGATTAAATATTCATTACATGACATAAAAATGTCCTTAAACTTGACGAGAAAAAAACATTATCTGCAAATTTTAAGGTAACTACATTGATTAAAAAACAATTTATTTTTATATTGCAGAAATACAGTTAGGTGGCAAGTCACACTGATGCAACACGTGGTTAACAGAGAAATAGGACACAAATTCAACAGAGACTCCTTCTTCCGATATCACCAAGCTCTTAATTTCATTTGCAATGCAACAGGATGCAATGAAGTAGAAATCGGTGCTTCATGAATAGGTGTATTATTATTTCCGGGCCCGCTTATGTCTACCACCTATCAGCAGCACAGACAAAAACTTCAAGGCAGATGTTCATCTTCTGAAGTTTAATTGATGCAAGGTCCAAGGAGACACAAAGGGAGGGAAATAGAGTTTATCATCCTTGCAGGGGGAGGAAAACATGTTTTCTGTAACTATTGAACAGCAATAGAGTATTGATGCCAATCATTTAATGTATTTTTCCATAAACTTCTTGTGGAATTCTGAACGAAGCGTATCATTCACAAATCTTTTATCTCTCTTTGATTCATCTATTCCTTTAGCACAGTTCTTGAACACTACATCGTCATCCCATCTAAAAAAAAAACAGAATTAAAAGTTATAGCACTAATACCCTCGATACAAAAACATTTGAAGTTATTTTTGTCATTTGTCACCATTATCATTTTCTTAGGATGATGTGAGACAACTTAAATTTATCCCCTCCTGAACTGGCAAATCCTAATCCCAGTCATGTGCACAATTTACTAGATTGCATAACTGAACAGGAGACTATGCTGTCAGCATCACTGGACGGATTTCATAATAATTGTCTTAAGACAGAATTATTATTTCCCAGCCTTATTAGCATGCATCGCCTTTCAAGTAGAGAAATAGGAAAGTCAATCTCAAAACTTCAACTATGCAAGACACAATATAGTACCTCCATGTACAGAGCATCAGTATGCCTCAACTGTAAAGCCTCATTGAAGTACGACTGCAGTAAAACATTCTTCAGCATCAGGACAGGAACATAAAATGTGAACTGTTTTCCATAACTGGCTTGCAAATAGCTTCAGAGGCACAGTCTGAACTACTCATCCAATACAAGATGTGTAACTCATCTAAGGATTCTCCCCACCAGAAAACTAAATTATATATATTTACAGCTATTTCTTAGGTCCACTTATTAGCAAAGGCTTAAGTTTTAATTTTGCTCTGAAATTGCTATGTAGATTTCAATTCGGACATTTGTGAGGAATGCCAGAACTAGAAAATCAACCTTTGATGAAAGACTTAAACTCTCACAAATCCATAAGTTCAGAGAGTTCCTGGCCAAGTAAATTCCAGAGATTCACCACCCTTTGAGTGAAGAAGTTCCTCCTCAACTCCGTTCTAAACCGCCTCCCCTTTATCTTGAGGCTGTGCCCCCTAGTCCTACTGTCTTTTTTGAGCGGGAAGAGTCTCTCCACCTCTATCCTATCCATCCCATTCATCATCTTATACGTCTCAATGAGATCTCCCCTCATTCTTCCAAACTCTAACGAGTACAAGCCTAGTTTATTCAGCCTCTCCTCATAGCTCAACCCCCTCAACTCCGGTATCAGCCTAGTAAACCTCCTCTGCACTCCCTCCAGGGCCAAAATATCCTTGCGCAGGTGCGGCGCCCAAAACTGCACACAGTACTCCAGCTGCGGCTTCACCAATGCCCTATACAGCTGCAGCAAGACCTCCCTACTTTTATATTCAATCCCCCTCGCTATGAAGGCCAGCATCCCATTCGCCTTCCTGACCACCTGCTGCACCTGCAAGCTGGGTTTTTGCGACTCATGCACAAGGACCCCGAGGTCCCTCTGCACCGTCGCCTGCTGCAGTTTTTCGCCACGTAAGTAATAGTCCTTCCTACCATTCTTCCTACCAAAGTGGACCACCTCACACTTGCCAACATTAAATTCCATTTGCCATTTCCTGGCCCATTCGCCCAGCCTATCTAGATCCTTCTGCAGACTCTCCACACCCTCCGCACAATTTGCCGTTCCCCCAATCTTGGTGTCATCAGCAAATTTCGACACCCTGCACTCGGTTCCCTCCTCCAGATCATCTATATAAATGGTAAATAGCTGAGGCCCCAGCACCGACCCCTGGGGCACCCCACTAGTCACCATCCGCCAATCCGAATAGCACCCATTGACCCCCACTCTCTGCCTCCTATTTGACAACCAATCCTCTATCCACGCTAACACCCTACCCCCAACTCCATGTCCCCTGACCTTCTGCAATAACCTCTTGTGAGGTACCTTGTCAAACGCCTTCTGAAAATCCAGAAAGACCACATCCACCGGCTCTCCTCTATCCACTGCCCTAGACACATCCTCATAGAACTCCAGTAAATTTGTCAGACACGACTTCCCTTTAATGAAACCGTGTTGCGTCCGCCCTATCAAGCAATTCCCTTCAAGATGCCTCGCAATTTCCTGCTTAATGATGGATTCTAACATTTTACCTACCACAGACGTTAAACTAACCGGCCTATAATTCCCCGCCTTTTGCCTGGCACCCTTCTTAAACAACGGCGTAACATTAGCCGTTTTCCAATCTTCCGGCACTTCCCCGGAATCCAGCGACGTCTGGAAAATAACCACCAAGGCATCCACTATCACCTCCGCCATTTCTTTCAGAACCCTCGGATGCATTCCATCCGGTCCTGGCGACTTGTCCACAATCAGCCCCTCCAGTCTGTCGAGCACCACCTCTCTAGTAACAGTAATGTCATTAAGACCCTCCATTCCTACCACCTTTCCATCGCTAACACCCGGCAAATTATTCACGTCCTCCTCCGTGAAGACAGAAACAAAAAAGTTATTCAAGACCTTAGCCATATCCCCATCCCCTATCACTAGCTCCCCTTTCTCATCCTCTAAAGGACCAACGTTCACCCTAGCCAGCCTCTTCCTTTTTATATATTTATAAAAACTCTTGCTATCCTTTTTTATATTAAGTGCTAGCCCAGCCTCATAGCTTCTCCTACCCTCCTTTATCAACTTCTTTGTCAATCTTTGTTGACATTTAAACCTTTCCCAATCCTCTTCTCGCCCACTGCTCTTAGCTACTCTAAATTCCTCCGCTTTTAATTTAACACTTTCCTTCACCTCCTTCGTTATCCACGGCTTATTACCTCTCTTCCTACTGTCCTTTTTAACTTATTTACATCCAGTGTTTTACTAAGCACCTTTTATATTCTCAATATTCTGAAGCACTTTACAGCAATTAGGCATTTTTGAAGTGTAAGGAAATGCAGTAACAAAGTTGTGCACAGTGCTACCACAAATACCACCGATCAGGCTGTTTCAGTTATTTTGATTCAGGAAGAAATGTTAGACAGGACACTAAGCAATCCCCATGCTCTGCAAAGAGCAGAGGTATGAGATTTTTCATGTCTACCGAAAAGGGCACATGAAGCAATATCTCACCTGATAGATGGCATCTTGGGCAGTTTAGCACTGAATCTGTCATTTTCAGTTATGTATTGAAGTCTCAAGAACTTGAACACATGACCTAAATTCAGGCATGAATGCTATCATTGAGCCAACAAACAGAATAAAATTAAAGAGTACAGCAATTAATTTAAGCGTAGAATGGCTTACTTCTTCAATGTCATTTTCATACAGGGTAGTCTGTAATGAAGACTGATGACATTCATCTCATCCAAATGGATGAAATAAGGTACATCACCAGACTACACTATTCAACATGGGTAGGAAAGTGGGGCTGACGCAGATAATCAACCATGATCACAATGAATGGAAGAGCGGGCTCAAGAGACATATGATCTACATCTTCTCCTAGTTCTTACATTCTTAATGTTGTCCTGCCTTCAATGCATTTCATTCTACAAGATTTTAGTTTTGTGGAAACAATTTGATATACTGGAAATTATGCTCAAAGTTGCTTAAGAAACCAATTTCAATACTTCACCATATTTTACTACAGCAGGGAAAAGAAAAAATGGTGCTGCCATTGACAATATTCTAAAACTTAGCTGATCATTGCACAGAATATCTTCAGTATTAGGACAGCGGACATTACAAGTGCATCGCCATGTTCCATCTCTACAGTAAAATGTCAGCGTGCTGGCTACTCAGTCCCATTTCTGTTAATAGAATGTTCTAGACAGTTATTTCACTTTACCTTCGCTTCACTTTGAAGTTTGATTGTCCAATGAGGTTCAATAGGGGATTACCACTCAGAATATTTTCCATTCTAATTCTTTCTTCTTCAGCTTTCTGTTCACGCTCCTATGGAAGTAACAAATTCAGTTATGTAGGGTGTGTCATTTGGAAATTTGTGATTTTCAAAGATCTTTATTTGCCAACAGATCTGGTATGATTCAGGAAGAAATGTTAGACAGGACACTAAGCAATCCCCATGCTCTGCAAAGAGCAGAGGTATGAGATTTTTCATGTCTACCGAAAAGGGCACATGAAGCCCCTCTCTCAAATTCCCAAATACATATACAGACATTTTCCAGTTCCTAATACTTAAAATGGAAATGAGAGCTGCATCATTGAGGACAACTGGTATAGATCTTACTATTGTAACTTTACAATACTGCTAGAAAAGCATAGGAACACAGGAAAAAGAGTAGGCCATTAATTCTTCAAGTCTGTTCTGCCCTTCAACGGAATCATGACTGATCTGTGACCTACCTCCATAAAACCACTTGTTCCCATATCCCTTAATACCAATGGCCAAAAATCTATTATTCTCAGTTTTAAAATCTGTGGAAGAGAATTCCAAATTTCAACACCTTTGACATGAAGAAATGTTTCCTAATTTCACTTCTGAAAAGTCTGCCTCTAATTTTTTGCCTATGTCCTCAGTCCTAGATTATTTGTACCAAGAAACTGCAAGAATTTAATTTTTAACAACTCCATACAAAATGTAATTGATGCCCCAACTTTTGCACATGGAAAATATACAGAAATATGCTTGCAATACATTCTTATTTCTATTTCAATTCAATTCAGTTCAAATCTTGGACAGAATATAACAATTTTCTCCACATGACCAATAATTCTTTTGACACAAGGGAAAGTGGAAAATTTATCTAAGAAACCATCTTCCAAAAATATAATTGAAGATAGAATTACAGAACAAAAAATAAGTTGATTTCTATATCTTTTTAACTGCAGCTACCTGAAAACATCCTATTCTCAAGTTGTGTATTAAAAAAACAGGGAAGTACAATTTATTTTCCTGCTGAAAGATTCTTAATTTATTTTAAGCTAGCTAATAATTTTTGAACATTACTTGATATATTGGCATATGAAATTTGGGAAGATCAAAGACATTGCTTTTAGTTTCTATCACAACTTCTATACCCTGCCACCAATTGCATCCCTCTTCATGAACTGGATTGAATAACATTATTCATAGCTATTGCATCCTATTCAACGTTTTGAGCTCTTGTCTCTATATACTCTGTTACAAAGTCTACCTAGTTCCATTTCTAAAGCATTGCTCGTCTTCAATTTTAGTGCAATTGTTGCTGAAACTCTAATCCGTGACCAGAGACTAGGATTTTAGAGAAGCAAAGTGTTTTAGGTGCCCGAGTGCACAAGGCATTAAAAGCCAGTGCATAGGTACACAAAGCAATCAGAAAGGCTAATGGAATGTTGGCTTTCAAGTCAAGGGGACTGAAATATAAAAAGTGGAGGATGTTATTCTTCAATTATACAGAAACTGTACTCCATCTGAAGCACTGCTTTCAGTTTTGAGCACTACGCCTCGGATGGAAACTCCAGTGCATGAATTCAAATGTTAGAGTGTTAAACTGTTGAACGCAGGATGCATGAACTTTGTTTTCATTCCCATGAGTTGTGGTCATTGAAGAAGTTATCGAATTCAGATGCTTAAAATAATAGTCAATAGGCTTGATGCAGAAAAGGTGTGTGGTGGTGGTGGGGGTGGTGGTGGTGTTGGTAGAAAGAGAAAGAGGAAGTCCACAACCAGTGATGTTATGTTAGACTTCAAGCTATAAATTTTGAAAATTTCAAGACTGAAATCAATAGGTTTTGCTAGCTAAGAGTAACAATGAAGAGATAGCAAAGGCTGGTAAATGGAATTAAGATATTGATCATTCATGATGTTTTAACAGCAGAATGAGTTCAAGGAGCTGACTAACTACTCCCATTCCCATGGGAACAAATAGTCAATGGGCCAACAGGCCTCTTTCTGCACAGAAGAGATTCCATGATTCTATGTGATCATTTTAGCAAATTTTCAACAAAATTCCTCTTTGAGGCAAGTACTTCTTTCCTCTGGTGTAGAGCTTAATATTATACACAGTGCTCCAGGTGCTGTCTGGCTTGAACTTTGTACAGTTGCAGCATATCTACTCCCTTATACCATGGGCCAAATCTTCTGGTCTCTGGATTGCTGGAAACCAGATGTTTTTTAAAAATTCATTTACAGGACATGAGCGTGGCTTGCTAGCCAGTATTTATTGTCCATCCCTAGTTACTCTTCAGAAGGTGGAGACAAGCTTCCATCTTGAACCACTGCAGTCCTTGAGGTGTATGTACATGTTAGGGTGGAAATTCCAGAATTTTGACCCAACAACAGTGAAGGAATGGTGATATATTTCCAAGTCATGATGGTGAGTGAGATGGAGGGGAACCTCCAGGTATCTGCTACTCTTGTCCTTCTAGTTGGTAGTGGTTGTGGGTATGGAAGGTGCTGCGCAAGGAATTTTGGTAAGTTCCTGCAACACATCTTGTAAATGGTACACATGGCTGCCACTGTTCATCAGTCGAAGGGGGAGTGAATGTTTGTGGAAGGGGTTGCAATCAAAGGGATTCCTTTGTCCTGGATGGTGTGCAGCTTCTTGTGTGTTGTTGGAACTGCACTTATCCAGGCAAGTGAAGTGTATTCTATTACACTCCTGACATGTGCCTTGCAGATGGTGGACAGGCTGAGCTACAGATGGTGAGTTACTCACCACAGAATTCCTAGCCTTTGACTTGTTTCTGGGAGCCACAGTATTTATATGGCTAGTCCAGTTCAGTTTCTGGTCAATGTTGATAACGAGGGATTCAGCAATGGTAATGCCACTAAATATCAAGGGTGATGGTTAGATCTTCTCTTGTTGGAGTTGATCATTGCCTGGCACTTATGCCCATGTTTGACCCAGTGCCTTAAGACTTCATGGGATCTAGAGCCGATGATCAGGATTCCCAGAACAATGCCACCTGACTATGTCACTGTGCCGCCACCTCTGCTGTGTCTGTACTGCTGGTGACACATTGGGGGATACGTCAAGCCACAAGGTTACAGATTCTAGTCAAGTACAATTCTGCTGTCGCTGATGGCCCACAGTGCCTCATGGATGCTCAGTCTTGAGTCGCTACATCTGTTCAAAGTTAATCCCATTTAACAGGCTAGTAGTGCCACACAACATGATGCAGTGTATCCTAGATGTGAAGGTGGGTCTTCATCTCTAAGAGGACTGTGTGGTGGTCACTCTTATGTATCTTTGTGTCATTGGCAAGCTTGGAAGTCATTCATAAATATGGTGAATAGTTCAGGCCTTGCAGGACACCTCTAGTTGCGTCCAGTCAATTAGAGTACCTATTGGTAATCAATGGGCTGCCTGGAGGAGCCTATTATCTCCACTCTGCCTCCTGCCCTCAATCCAATTTCCTAACTACGCCAATAATTTATCTTCAATTTTTTGAGCTTCAATTTGTTAACACACTTGCAAAATTTTCCTATCTAAAGGAATGTTCCCTTAAATCAAGAGAACATTGGAAAATTATAGTTAGGGCATCTACAATGTTTCCAATTTCCTCTTTTAAAAACCTAAAATGGATGCCATCTGGTCCTAGGGGATGTGTCATTCTTAATGCCATTTTTTTCTTCATTAACCGAAATAACAGTAGTGAGGCCCTGACCCTTATTTAACATATTGCTTTAGGATGCCCTGCAAGCTAACCTATTCTACTGTAATTTTGATGCAGGCAATTATTCAACATGCCACTATTTCCTTAACTTTACTGAAAATATCAGTTTTCAAAAGGCCTGCATTGCTCCTGCCCACTCTCTTTTCCACAACGTAACTAATTCTTTCGTGTTGATCTTGATATCGCTTGTAAACTTCTATCCTCTTCCTCTTGTAAATTTTGACACAAAATAATTATTCAATACGCCAGCCATTTCCTTATTTCATTTATATTTTCAGTTATCAGTTTTGAAAGGGACCTGACTACCTCTACAATCAAAATCCCAGCTCATCTGAAATGTCGTTCCCGATAACAAAGCAAAACAATCTGTCCTTGCCAGCTTACAAACAGCTTATTAAATTTAAAATTCACATCCTTGTCTAAATTACTCTAACCTGAGTGCAACACCCTCACTTAGCGGTGCCCTTCGCCCCATCCCAACTTTTTTGATCTCTTTATCCCACACCTCCACAGCATCCTCCGATCTGTCACCACAACACCAAAGGCATCTACACTGCCTAAGCCCCATGTCCTTGAATTCACTGTCTATACATCTCCATCTCGCTACCTTCCTCTCCCTTTTTAAAGCCCTCCTTAATACTTTGGTTCAATTACTATTTTTGATGAAATGGTATGGGATATTTCCTATATTAAAGATACATAAGTTAAGTACCCCACAAATTAAAGAACAACAATATTTTAAAAATCAAAAAATACTTGCATTTAATTAGCACTTTTCATGACCAGCAGATGTCTCAAACAGCCAACAAAATACTTTCAATGGAGTGGTCACTGTTGTAACGTAGGAAATGGGGCAGCCAATTTGCACTTAAACTCCTACAAACAGCAATATTATATGTTTTTGCAATGTTGAAGGATAAGGAATGACTCCCAGTTATAAATACACCACAAATAACTCCCTGCTCTTTTTTAAAATAATGAAGCTGAAACATTTTACTTCCAATCAAACAGGTAGTTTAATGTTGCATCCGAGAGATAGCACCCAAGACATTGCAATGTTCCCATAGTGACATACTGGCCTCGATTTTTATGCTCAAGTTGAATAATAGCAATCACACTGGCAGCAATACAAAGAACAGAGTATATTAAGTCTAGAATGAAGAGAGTTTGAGCACAAACATAGTAGGTACCAATTTCTTTAAGCAATTCTTATCAAGTCACTAGAGGGACTGCAACTCACTACTAAGTCAAGTTATGCCTTCTGTGGGTCAATCATAAAACAAATACAATTGATATTAGCAACATCACAGAAGGCCTTACAGACTCTTTAGTTGCAAAGTAGAGAAGACAGCAGTCCTCAGAAGAAAAAAACTTAAATGGTGCTTTCACTTATTTTAACATAGTTGCTATGCACAAAACCAGCAAAAGGTATAAAAATCGGCTAGTCATTCCTAGACAAGCAGACACATAAAATTGCAAATTTAATCATCTGAAATCAGACAGTCATCTGCTCAATTAGCATTGGTGCATTATCAGTCAGTTAGCTCTTTAGGGAAGGAAATCTGCTATCCTTACCTGGTCTGGCTTACATGTGATTCCAGAGTTACAGCAATATGGTTGACTCTCAACTACCCTCCAAGGGCAACTAAGGATGGGCAATAAATGCTGGCCAACCAGTGACACCCATGTCCCATGAATGAATAAGCTCCCAATCTCTACCAAACCCTTCCATCAGTTCATCTCTACCCCTTCCTTGAAACCATATCTATGTCCAAGGCTTTAGGCACTCTTCATAATCATCTATTTTGGCTCAATTACCTGTTTTTTTCACCACGCCTCTTGAGCATGTTGGGACACTTGCTTACTCGAAAATTTGCTATATAAAAATACGCATTGTGGCAGTGTTCAAAAACAAAAAAAAGTGGCTAGCAGTACTAATGCAGGTCCTGTACAAATAGCTAGTTTCTCCATAACGATTTAAAATAAGTTCCCTTGTTCTGCAAATTCCAACAATTCATAGTTGGCTCATGAAATGCAGCAGAATACAATGCAGCAATGCATCTCCTGCCCAGTTAAGAAATTAAAACAGTAAATGTCTGTGGAAAAAACCGCAAATCACCTGTTCCATCTTCATTACAAATGGATGAACTGCAGTAGCAGGAAGCAATATCAGCAAGCAAAGCAGGAAAGTTTGTATAAAAATGTGTGGGGAATAAGATACCTGAAAAGAACATTCAAGTTTTCCAAGATAAACGTATTGAAGAAGTGCAGTAAATTGGTTTAATCCATGCCCCTGGAATCTGCCAACAATATAACAGCTATTCATGATCTTGAGTCTTAAAAAAAATGCACTAAGAACTCTATTGGCCTAAAACTGTTAAAACATGTCTGATGAAACTCCTACAGACCGCTTACATTTTCACTGCATTCAAGTGCATGGCAAACTGCTAATTCATTTTTGAAGAGACAATTCCAAATCACAAGACAGGAAACACCTGGAAGGATTCTCTGGGCCTGCTTGCTGCCAGCAGGAATCGCAATGGCCTGGAGAATTGAGCATCAGCAAATAACGGGTTTGGCACTAAACTCTGGCCTGGCAGCCCTGATCACGTTCCCACCCATAGCAGGTGGCAACCTGATGTTTATGCAAACCCACTAATTGTGATCAATGGGTTTGATGGCTCATTCACCACACCCGCCCCCAAATCATTCACATAGCTCACCCCATGCATTTCTTGCTGGAGAGCTTTGATGTTGGAAATGACTAGCGTGCACTTGCTATGCTCAATCCTGAGGGGCACCCTCTCTGCCATCACTCAAATAACAGACCATCACTCCCACCCCCTCCCCTGTGGGGGTAAAATAATAGTTATCTGCAAAACAGGAAGTTAAACTGCTTATTCCCTTGAAGAAGCCACAGCTGTCAATCAGGCTTAGAGTCTACATAACCATTGCAGTTAGGAACAATGGAGGTACTTCAGATGCATTCAAGCATGAAGGAAGTGAAAACAAATAGTTGACTGGAGGCTGAGCAGAAATCCATTAAGCGGTCAATGGAAGCTTGTTTCAAAGCACTGCACTTTGAAATTGATAAGATATCAAAAGATTCCAATGCAATAGAGAGGGTTTCAAAGGTTTCAGCTTGCTAGGGAGGCTCTCAGACTTCAAATAAAAGCTGTGTGAATACATTGGAGTTGAGTGCACAGTTGTGGAGAATGGACCCCCCCCCCCCCCCCCTCAGGTGAAACTCCTCTCTTTCAGGAGACTTCAAGGAGGTTACCTCACACCTATAGGTTCTGATAGAATCCATGCTGCAGAATGGAATGCAGCAGTGTTATATAAGGCCTGCCAAGTGAACAGGGTACATGGAGATTAAAGTGACCAGGCCATCTCAAAATTTTCACATCAAAAATGAAAATGTTGATCCCAGAGCTGCCTGAAATTGCCATTATGTGGAGATGTCGGCTTTGGACTGGAGTGAGCACAGTTAAAAGTCTCACAATATCAGGTTAAAGTCCAACAGGTTTATTCGGTATCATGAGTTTTCAGAGCACTGCCCCTTCATCAGGTGAGTGATTCAAGACTTGATGAAGGAGCAGCGCTCTGGAAGCTCATGCTATCAAATAAACCTTTTGGACTTTACCCTGGTGTTGTGAGACTTCTTAGTGTGAAATCCCTGTGCCAGGGTTGATCTTCAAATTCGCCCAGGCTAGAAGGGGAAGTGCAGCCACAAATCCCCCATCCTGGGGAGAGGGCAAGGTCAATCCCTTAGCCCCAGCCTGAGCCTGCCCAATCCCCATGACCCTCCGACTGCAGCCTGCCAGCAGTAGAGGGGCAAATGGCACTGGATGTACCTCCTTGACTATCCTTGGGGACTAAAGTGCCAGGCCAGGGTATCAGTGTCAGAATGCCAGGGGGCAGTGTACCATTGGCAATGCCAAGGTGTGGGACTTGATGGATGGAGTCCAAATAGAGAAGCAGGGGCTAAATGGAGGTTTTAAGTGGGATAGGGGATGAGTGGGGTGGTGGGTCACCTTCATGTTGTGTGGTGTGCAGGGGTGACCTATTATTTGTGGGTTGGGTGAGGGTACGTGGAGGATGCTTCTCTGGTGAGGGTTTGGTGGTTGCTACCCTGATCAGAATTGGAGGGGTGACAGTATGGAAAGAGGAGACGGGGACCTGTCTCCAAGCATGGTGATCGAGACATCTTTGTGAACAGGTTGCTCGGGATGCACAAATTTGCACCTATCAGGTGGGTGAATCCCAACTGACTGACGCTGCCAGCGTCAATGGGAAACTCCCACTTTTCCACTGGCGTGGACACTGGGTCCCAATTTGGGAGAATCGCAGCCACCATCTATGCAAAAAGGCACAATTTACCAAATCACAGGCTACAAATGTACAAATACAAGTTTGAAATCAAGCACTCACTAAACACTCAAAATTAATCAAGTAATACGGAATTACAAACATTTCCAAACTTTATAGACTATATCACAACAACAGCAATCATGTTTTTCAGTGGGCTAAATATTCATTTTTCTTCTTTAGAAGTTATACAAGTTTAGCCAGTCCCACCTAAAAAATTAAAGGACATAAAAGCAATTAAACTTTCTTCTTTTCAGGCCCTCTTTTGTCAGGGGTATAGAATCCTTACTGGTCACAATCAATGTAATTCTCTCAAGTTAAAAATAATCTCTCTCCGAAGTGCATTCCACCTCCCCCAAACCGCTACAAATTCTTAACAATAGGTTAGAACTATAATTCCTCTAACACCACACATCTCAAGTTGTTTTTCAGCCAACATAACAATTGAACCACTGATGACTGAATTTATTCAACATGACTATGATTGCTGCGTAAGAACTCATGCCAAACTTGCCCTATTTCCTAATTCCAGTGTATGTATAAACTAGTAAACCAATAAGGAAAATACATATTGGGTAAGTAAATTATTGAAGTTTAACACTCACAGAATGGAATGAAGGCCAGCTACACTACTACATTCAATGGCATATATGAAGTAGGTATGTCTAATAAGGACAAGACTGGTCAGAAAATTTTGTAGTGGGAGAATTAGAAAATGCTGCGTTTACAATAAAGGAACAACATTGGACACCATACAGGAGCACTGATTGGAACAGCTTGCACTGTTCGTCTTTAAGCTATTTCCTCTGCATGACAAAAGATCTACAGGTCAGGTCACCTAATTTAAAAAGTTATTACATTTGGTAAGATATAGATGAACAAAGTATCAGGAATACGTTATGAGGAAATGGTAGAGTTTGGACTGGCTTGTGGAGAAACTTAACACATTCTTAATAAAGTCTTCAAATTTGCAGTTGTTCATCATGGCAAGGATTTCAAGAAATAAAAGACAAGTCAAGACAGAAGTGAAATCAGGTCTTAAGCAGGCTTGCCAAAGGAAGTCTTCAAAGTGGGTGTTTTAAAGAGGACTAACAAAAACAAAGGATGACTCACTGGGTCAAAATTATGTTTGTAAAATGCAGGCATTGATTAAAGAGTGCCCAAACTGCAGCCTCCGGCCTTGACCAACCTGGCACACTAGAAGGGTTATATTTGTTTGCTGGCTTGTTCCATTTGAAGTTGCTCCAGTAGCGCTACTTCATTAATAAATAAATGCAAAGAGCACCAAAATCAACAACAATTTCATGATTGTGAAAATTGAGAGCATGGTTTTAAACTTTAAGATCACCAAAGTTTCATGGTATAAATAGAACTTGGCCAATGAACACGCTTGGACATCCTTAAGGAATCCGTGAAACAAAAAATGGGCTAGATTTTGTGGTGCCAGTAAAGATTATGCACTCAGTATTCATCTCTAACTGGATGTTGGTGAGGCAGTGGGCCAACCAACTCTACTCCCAAGAATTCATTGCTTCAAATGACAAGCATAGAAGGTGGCAGATTTTGGTTAATTGACCACTAAATACAAATTAGTTACACTTTCACGCAGAAGGAGCCTTCTCTCAATTGGTAAATACTCAAATGAGGAAGGTTATACCATTGTAGAAGTTAAAACATAAAATCTCTACAGTGCCGAAGGTGGCCATTTGGCCCATACAGCCTGCATGGCCAATCAACCTAACCCGCACATCTTTGGAGAAACAGATCGCTTTATCATGAAATCCTTTATAAAGAAGATAAACCTTTTCAAAAAAGTAAGTCTATGACTTTTTAGCTTTGGTGTGAGAAACTGATTCATGAGATTTAAAGTTTCAATAATGGAAGAATTATCTGATTAAGAAATTGGTGGACATCAAGTGAATACAACTCAAACAAGCTTGGAGTGAACTATAAGTAAAAGCTAATCTATGTTTATCTTCAAGGTCAGAGGTAGAAGTGTAAAGCTTAAACAATGAATGACATCATCAGGCTTGTAATGGAGCCAGATGGTCTACCCTTACTTCAGTACAAGATCTAAATTGTTTATGTAGTTCCAGATGAAAAGAAATTGAAACTTGGTTGTAAGCAAGAGTATTTAACAGGGTCAGGAAGTGAGAGAGAGATCATGAAACTCTTTCATGTGTTACAAAATCAAAAAGTTGTGCTGAAGGTAAAAGTAAAGAGGGTTGGTCAGGATAAATGTTGAGAGGATGTTTCCACTCATGGGAGAGGGCAGATCAGAGGGTATAATCATAGAATAAAGAGGTGCTCATTTAAGCTAGATTTGAGGAAACATTTCTTCTCTTAAAGAGTGGTGAATAGTTTTTCTTAACCCCAGGAAGCTATGTTGGCCAAGTCCTTGGACATTTTTCACACTGAAAACGATAGGTTTTTAATCAGTAGTTATGGGGATAAGACAGGAAAGTGGACTTAGTGATTGTTAGATCAGCCATGATCTTACCAAATGATGGAGCAGGCTTGAAGGGCTGAATGGCCTACTCCTGTTCTATATTGTCCAATTAACTTGCATCTGTTTGACCATCCCAAAGCATACCTCCTTGTTATGGAGATGGGCTGTGGGGCTTCTCAAAGAATGCAGTTGCAGTTTTGGCTAGATGTGGACACCAACTCAAAGTTGGGAGAGTCAAGGAAATAATTATTAATCAGGTTTGCATCAGAGACAGGGAAGATACTTTATTGTTTGCTGTGTGGAACGCGGGTGAGGCTCAAGCTCAGTTTGGAATTTTTCAGGAAAAACCTGGAAAATATGCTGAGCTCAAAGCCAGAAGAAATAACCTCAAAGCTTTGTGATAAAAGGTAGTTTGTAGTTAGCTTGTAAGTAGTCAGCTTAGAACAAAGAACAGAGAAAGCATCTGCAGGAGGCTGAGTATCTGCAGGGACCAACGATTGTACTTTAGGAACATAAAGGGCAATTAGGGATATTCAAGATGTTTAAATACCTTAGCAAGAATGCAATGAAGCTGAAGTTTAAACTGAGAATTCCATAGATGAGATTTTGGAGGATTGCTTTCAGGGTGGAGCTACCTTTGTGTCTCAGGAAAAGTGTAAATGAACTTTCAAGATTCTTGTATAAAGCACAGAAGAAGGGTGGTGGCATACATGGTTTTAAAATATAGCACTAATTTAATAAGGCTTGCTTTGCCCAATTCTTTTTAAACTATTTATCTGATCAATATTATTGCATTAAAGTTTACTTCTTAATTCTGAACAATCATGTTAGCATTTTTAATTTTGTAAAAAATCATGTCTACTAGATATGATTTTTCAATGTCTTTTCATTGAAGCAGGAGCTTTTCTGGTGCAGTAACTGAAGGCCGCAGTCAGAGTCGCTCATAACTTTTGCCAGCACAAACAGCATTGCTAGGCCTCGCTGCAGCCAATGATGAGAGGGAATCCTCCCTTAAGGCAACCAAAATACTTGGCGTTGAATAAACCTACACACAAAGCAACGGCAAGTGTTATTTACAAGTCTGAAATATCGAAATTCAGACCAGTGGTATTGCACCACTAAGATTTGTAATTACTATCAAGATTAAATTTACGCAGCTTATATTAAATTTTAACTTTAAAATCCACCACTTGAAACTGCATTTTTTTGTTCTCTCATGTTAGGATTTCTTGGACATCTGTGAAATGTATTGAATTTAGCAAATTGGAAGTATTAGCTAATATGATTACATTAAAATAAAACTTGCTTTAGGACGAGCACAACGTTAACATTAAAAAATTAAGGAATAGTGAAGTAGTTAAAAAAAATTGTCCATAGCAACAAACCTTTGGATAGAAGGGAAATGTTTCTAAAAATTTAACAGTCCAGTTGTGACCGATAGTCCTGACTTTCTAAACTCTCAATGGGTCAGTTCCGTTAGACCAGAAAACAAACCACAAGCTGAAACGGGGGTCATAACATGCAGATTTGAAACAACATAGTAGAGGATCTTTAGCAGCTCTTTCACATGAGAAATTTCATGGGAAGTATTTATTTGGATTGTTTCCAGTTATTTTTCCACATCACTTTCTTTTTAAAAACACACTCCAAGGAAACTGCTCTGATATTCCAGCCAAAACTTCTACATGCAAAAGTATCTCATTAAATTTCAACAACTCAATACATTCCTTCCCCAAAATACTCTGCACTAACGTCGTACAATATCCAGGGTCAACTCCAATCAGAATAGATCAACATATCTTTTGCAATAAAGGTGAGGAATGCAGATATGAACCGATGTGGTGGACGACTAGTTTAGCCATTCAGCACCAGAGCTGGTTGATCCAACCTGGATCACTTTTGTGAAAACATGCTTTGCCAAATAAGATTTTACTCCACCAACTAGAAAACCAAACTGAAACTAAGCGTAACTTGAGGTCTACCCAATTTGCACGACTGTACACTCCACTGAGATGGAGATACTGCAACTGCAAAGACCCGTCAAGTACAAAAGCATCAGGAGAATATACAAATGACTCATGTATTCATTAACAAGGCATCAAGGCAATCACTTTAGGTAATCAATGGAGAGCTGCCAGACATGAACTCAAGAAGCTACAATGGGAACATGCTAAAACCCTATCACTTGAACAATGGTTGAGAAAGGGGATTCCCAGCCATGAACTGATTTAAGTTATAAGAGGGAATACCATCATGACTATATTTGATTTACTAGGTGACAGCCATGTGATAGGTCCACACTTGCATGTTTTAACATCTGATCTCTCTGCAGGAAGAGGACAAGTAGCTAATTTTCTAATAAGAGCTACACAAAGCCCTTCGGTCTTCCCACTTTCTTCAATTCACATTGCAAGCTTCAAACCCTGTTTGTTGACCATTTAGGGCCACCCCTACTGCAGACAGCAACTTCTGAAAAATAATTTAACTCAGCACTGTCACCTGAAGAGTCAAATCAGCCATCTACACCTTTAAATCAGAAGCATCCGGACCGCCAAAAGACCACCAAATTTAGCCTGAAGCCATAAAAGTCACCAAATTATAGACTGTGACGTGAATGCTACTTATCAACCCAAGCCCAAATGCTATTCAAATTTTGCTACATGCATGCACAGACTAGTTTATTATAAGAGGATTTGCAAATAGAACACAAGTGTAATCATCAATGAAGAGACTCACTTATGATCTAATGATGGAGGGAAGACATTGATGAAGCAGTCACTAGATCGAGGACACAGCAATGTTCTGAACTGGTGACTGGCCTCCAATAATCACAACCATCTTCCTTTTTGCTCAGTATGATTCCAACTGGGGAAGTTTGCTCTGATCCTCATTGACCTATAGTAGGGTTCCTTGGTGCCACAGTTAATTAAACACTGACTCTGTCAATGGCAGTCACTCTCACCTCACCTCAGGAATCACTCATTCATCCATGCTTGGATGACGGTTTTAATGAGGTGTGAAGGTAAATGGTTCAGTTGAAACCCAAATTGAACATCAGTGCACAGATTATTGGTAAACTCTGTCATCAACACCCTTCCAACAATTTGTTGACCAGGGTTGCTATGATGGCAACTGCCAAGATTGAATTTGACTTGCTTTTTGTGAACAAACCTCGGCAATTTTCCATATTCTTAGGGAGATACCTGCCTTGTTGAGGACTGGAACAGCTTGCTACAGGTCTGACTAGTTCTAGAGCACAGACCTTCAGACTTACAGCAGGCTGTTATCAGGGCTTGTAGAGTTTTGCTGTGTCCAGTGCACTTGGCCATTTCTTGATACCACGCTTGCTGAATACTAGTGTGTGTGATGCTGAGATTTTCAGGAGGATGTTGAGATGGATCAACCACTTGTATTTTTGCTTGAAGACTGCAAATGCTCTGGCCTTGTCTTTTGCATAAATGCTTTGGATTTCACCATCTTTGAGGATGGGGAAATTCAACCTGTTGCCCATCTTGGTCTACTAGTCGAACAACTTCTGGAAAAATAAGGTCATTATTTGTTCAAGTGCCAGTTCTACAGGAAACTAGAATGAACTAACTTCATGGACCTTTTACTTTCACTACAATAATTTGGCACATCGTGATGGAAAAAACAGCCCAGCTAATATCAGTCCATTGCAATGATGAATCAGTGCTAGAAAAATAGCTAACCTAAAAGACTAACAACTTGTGTTTTAAGGCAGCCGGGGAAAGTGCTGTAACTGAGAAGATAGGAATCTACTCAATGTCTGAACATCTCAGTTCATTTCATTGGCATTTAATTGCCGGGGTCTCAATTGCTTTCAAATCGCACTGGAATTTGCACAATTCTCCAATGGAAATTTCTGCTCAACATGCCTGCAGAGTTCATTTATGAATGTCAGAACATAAAAACCAGCCTAAAACAAGTACCCTGCTGCGTAGCTACTAAGGTTAATAGTGTCTTCTGCAAATTCTCATAACCTCTTGTCTCTGATGCTCCTATCCCTCCTAAATTAATAAACAGGACAGGGTATGTTCATTAGGAAGCCCATTTCAGCTGCTTTGTTCTTCTCACCATGTAGTCAATAAGGGCTTTGAGATACCGATAACATTTGTCGAACACAGTGCAGAAAAGCAAGAATTCTTTTTCTTAAGAAGTACACATAAATTTGCTATCAAACTCGAGAAGTCTGTGATACTAATGCCAGATGATGACAGTTTTTGTTTTAGATCCACACCAGCACTTTACTGGTATTAAGTGCATTGGACTTACCAATAGCCAGAGTTATGTAAGTAAGCAGTGGCGGTGGTACCTCTGAAGTGTTGCAATTTGACACAAACCTGGTGTAAATTACCCACAAGTTTCCTTGGGGCAAGGGGGGTGGGGGAAGGGTGCAATGCCCTTATATCGTATTCCTACCAAAAGCTTCCTGTACATTCTGGGCAATTACGTTTATTTGTGGTAGCACAAATAACCTTTGATGAAGGCAGCCTGAAACTTCATCTCTGCAACTTAATTTTATTACTTATAGCTCCCTCTAGTGGGAATACAGTTTAATACAGTATTTATTGGTGCAAATCTTTGGAGTTTGCATGTTGTACCAACTTCTGATAAATCATGAGGCATTAACCACAGCTACAGTGCACGCTATGTACATCAGAAAACCAAAACTTACCTACAATTGAAACATTAAGCAAAGCCATGGATCTTCTGGTGTCCAAGCCAACAACCAATAAAATAAAGAAGCAGATTAACTGGTCATTTATCTCATTATTGATGAGTTGTTGCTGGGAAGGAATAAATGCTACATTTTCTTCTACCACCTCATAAAAGATGCATTGACCTTGAAGGGGTAAAATGCAAACTCACCACAATAATATTAGGGCATAAGAAATTGAATTATATTGATATGCCACACAAACTTGATTTCTATTCCTTCAAATTTAGAGGGTGGAAAAAGTGATGAAATGAGATTTAATATAGTACGGAAAGTGAAATTATTTCCTTTGGTAAGACAATTCACAAGCAAGAGGTATAATTGTAAAGTTGAATTTAGTAGTGAAATCAAGAAATAAAAAGTAGCAGAAATCTGTAAGCTATTCCCTCAAAAGGCTGGATGCTGGGTCAACTGAGATTTCCAAGACTGACTTTTTTTAGTAAAAAGCGCAAACAAAAAGTGAGCAAATAAAAATGAGGTATAGATCAACCATAAATATACAAGAAATAGGACAGGCCATTCATCAACTCTACGTTGTTCATCTGCCCCTGTTTCTTAATTCCATCACTACCCAAAAACTGCTGATTTCAGTCTGAAATATACTCAACAAGTGAATATTCACAGACTCCAAGATAGAAAATTCCAAAGATTTACAATCTTAAGTGAAGAAATTTCTCAGCTCAGTCTTAAATAATGGCAGTAAAGATGCATTTTCACAGACTGCATTAGTGAATACAAAACCATGTATTAATAATTGTACAGCAGCTGCATGGCTGTAGGTAACACCCAAAATTCTCTGCCAAAGGACTCCACCCCCTAAGGTGATTCCCTACTCTCAGTTCCCATTGGTCACCCAGACCCTTAGTCTTGTTACAAAACCCTGCTGAAGTGATGGGAGAATGTGTCCCAACTTGAAACATTGGTTTCCCGTTGTGGTTTATTTTGGATTTTTTTGGAAAATGAAAACTCAGACCTCTTCTTGTTAAATACAAAATAAAAATATTTATGAAAATAGAAGATAATGAAGTAGTATAAAGAACAATCTTACACTTCAGCAAATTAACAGTAAGCACTTCATCCCTCAAAAACTGAGAACCCAAAAGTATCTGTTTTCCACATAATTCTAAACTCTGCTAAGACCCCGTTTCCCAAACAACCACCATAACCTAATCCATAAAGTAAATCTATAAGTAAAAGGTCAAATCTAGCCAGTGATTACCACAATGTACAGTTTAAGTGACCAGGGCTTGTGAACGGTCTTCAATTCAGCAAAGAAAAACTTTTGCAGCAACTGGCTTTTGCCTTCAGCCCTTCATCTCCAGTTGAGCTGTTTCCTGGGGCTGGCTGCCCCTTTCTCCTGTTCTTCCGCTATCTTAGCCCCGCATCTCTGACTGAACAGGCTCCTGCAGATGGCTGCTTCTCTCTTGCTGTTGCTTCTTCAATACCTCATCTGTGTCTAAACTGCTTCCTGGCTCTCAGCATTCCGACTACTAATTGTATAAATTACAAAGAGCACCATGTTCCCTATTTTTCCCTTTCCTTCCTTTCTCTTAGTTGCTGCCCAGACATGGTTTACAAATACATAGCAATTTGAATTTACTGGTGCAAAAACCCATTAATTTTAATAGCATCCTACTATTTTGTTACAGTGTTGTGTTGCCCTTAAAGGGACAATCACCATAATGGCCAATCCCTAATCCTGCAATCACTATTCCTACTTCTGAACTCTCCATCTAGGTAAAGCGTCTCAACTTCAATCCTGCTAGACCAGCAGAATTTGATGAGTTTCAATTAGACCACCTCCAGCTTCTAAACTTTAGAGAGAATATAGGCCCATTCGGTGCAACCCCTTCCAAGGTAAGTATATATATCCCAAGGTAAGGCCTTCAACATTGGACACAGTACCCAGGTTTGTCCTGCCAAACCCCCATATAACCGCAGCAATATTTATTTCCTTGTACATCAAACCCTTTGCAATAAAGGCTTTCCTTTCCAAGTTACTTGATGCATTTACATGTTAATTCCCTGTCATACCTACACAAAGGTAACCAAATCTCTCCAAATACCAACATTTACTAGTTCCTCACCTTTTTAGAAAAATCTGTCTTTCCGTTCTTCCTACCAAGTGGATAACTTCACATTTCCCCATATTATAAACCATCTGCCACCTACTTGCCCAATCACTTTTTAAAAATTAATTTACAGGATATGGGCTTCGCTCACTAGAACAGGATTTACAGTCCATCCCTATCTGCCCTTGAGAAGGTGGTGCTGAACGACTGCAATGCTTGTGGTGTACGTACACTCACAGGAAGTGAATTCCAGGATCTTGACCCAATGATAGTGAAGGAATACTGATATATTTCCAAATCAGGACTCTGCATGGTTTAAAGGAGAACTTTCAGGTGGTGATGTCTGTTTCATGTATCCTTTAGGTGGTAGTGGCCATTGGTTTAGGTGGTGCTGTCTAAGGTGCCTCAATGAAGTCCTGCAGTGCATCTGTAGACGCTACTGTGCATTGGTGACAAAGGGAGTGAATGTGGGAGAGGTCAATCAATAGAGTGCTTTGTCTTGGAAGGTGTTGAGCTTCTCAAGTGTTGTTGAAGCTGCACTCATCCACACATCACCCTCCTGACCTTTGGCTCATAGATTATGGAGTCTTTGTGGAGAGTGAGGCGATTTACACACTGCAAGCTTCCTAGCCTTCTGTCAATCAAAGGTTCAAGGCCCTTCAGCCAATCATGTCTGCACTGGTCAGAAACAAATACTTAACTATTCTAATCATATTTTCCAGCATTTGGCCTATGTCTTGACATCATAAGTACACATCTAAATACTTAAATGTTATGAGGGTCTCTGCCTCCACCATGCTTTCAGGCTGTGAGTTCCAGACTCTCGTCACCCTCAGTGAAAAGGATTTTCGTCACATCCCCTCTAAACCTCCTGCCCCTTACCTGAAATCTATGCCACTGGGCACTTATCCCTCCATCCAGGGGTAAAGTTTCTTTCTGTCTGCTGTATCTATGCCCCTCATAATTTTATACATCTCAATCGTGGCCCCACTCAGTCTCCTCTACTCCAAGGCAAACAACCCAGTCTATCAAGTTTCTCTTCACAGCTACATTTCTGCAGCCCCAGCAACATTCTGGTAAATTTCCATGCACCTTTTCCAATACTTTCACGTTCCTCCTACAACGTGGATTCCAGAACTGCACACATTACTCCAGTATATTACACAGATCCGGCATAACCTCCTTAACATTGCATGGAATAAATCGAATTGGTTGAAGATTGGCATCTGTGATACTGGAGACCTTTGGACAACGCCAATCAGCACATCTGGCTAAAGATGTAGCAAAAGCTTCAGCCTCACCTTTTGCACCGATGCATTGGGCTCCCCCATCATTAAGCATGTTGATATTTATGAAGCCTCCTTTTCCATTGAGTTGTTTAATTGTCCATCATTATCCATGGCTGGATGTTACAGGATTGCAAAGCTTAGATCTGATCCACTGGTTTGGGATTGCTTAGCTCTCTTTAGGACCCGACCAAGACTGTTAGTAATGGAGCTACTGACCCACTATTGATAGGTGGTGGGCATCAGGTACATTCCACACCCTTGCCACCCTCAGTGCTTCCTCCAAGCAGTGTTCAACAGCTGAGTGGGCAGTATGATCAAGAGGTTTCCATGTCCATATGTGACCTGATGCTATTGGATGTCATGGAATCTGGAGTTGATATTGAGAATTCCTAAGGCAACTCCATCACGACTGTACGCTACTAAGCCAGCAACTCTGATAGGCTTGTCCAGCCTTTGGGATACCCAGGGATGGTGGTAATGGTGCCTGTGACATTGTCCAAGCATTCTGTTAGTATGACTATGTGAGGTTGTTGCTCCCAATTTTGGCATAAACCACCAGATGTTAGAGAAATCTGTGAGGTCAAAAGGGCTGGGTTTGCCATTTGTCATATTCGGTGCTTAGGACGATGCTGGGTGGTCTGCCTGGATTCATTCTTTTTTGTAGACTTCAAAGTAGTTGGATACTACTGAGTAGTTTGCTAGCCTATTTCAGAGGGCATTCAAAAGTCAATGAAATTCCTGGGGGTCTGGAGTCCCATGTAGGCCAGACCAGGTAAGGACATTAGGTTTCCTTACCTAAAGGATTTTACTGGACCAAATGGGTTTTTATGGCAATCAACAATGGTTTCATAGTCACCACTGGATTTATAATTTCAGGTTTTATTGAATTCTAATTTCACCACCCGCCTTGGGATTCAAGCCCAGATCTCCACAGTCCCTCAGTCTCTGGATTACTAGTCTAGAGACAGTATCATAGTGCCACCACCAACCCTCAACAATTTCCTGGCTATTACCTTTTGTAACCTTTGTCATTCTCCTCGCCACTTACTTGACAACCTGGCTCTGTAAGGTCAGAAAACTAGGATATTATCTTGCCTCATCCAAATTAATGATAGAAATTGTAAGTTGAGGCTATAATGGCAGTGGCACTCCAATAGGTCTACTGTCATCCTGAAAATGGTCTATGATTGAATCGAAAAGTAGCTCAATAGGCTAAATGGCCTACTTCTGTTCCTAGGACAGTCTGTCAAAAGACAAGTAAACCATTGTGTAGGATGCTGCAAAACAACGTGCCATATATAAAAATAAGTCCTGAAGCAAAAGGTTCAGCAAAGTACTAGATTATTGCTGTAGTAAACATATGCTGCATAGCAAAGCCAGGAGAGCGAAGGGAAATTCTGTAAAGAACTTCTAGCGCTTTACTGATTATCACAACATCAATCAAGTACATTAACATTCCTGTGAATAAAATTTACACTGATATCTTCCTTTCCTTCAGTGGCAACACAGCATCCAATTTCCAATGTCTAAGTAACTACTCAGGCACAGTTTGCATAAAACACATGCAGATTCTTGGCACATAATACTGATGAATGCCAGGGACTTATGGACAAATAGTTTTGGGATTTGAAAGTAACAAATTATTCACAAATCCTTCATCATAACCTTAAGCTGACAGCATAAAGGCCTGGATTTTGAGGCACCAACGGTAAGACCATCGACATTCTTGGTCATTTACTTCACTGACATTGAAATTAGGATAACATGAAAATCCAGAATCGATTATATTGGATGCGCTGTTACCCTGCCCCACATCGAATTCACAAGGACAATCTCTATTGCATCATTAGTTTGGCTGGAAATAACCTTGAAAAAATCTACATTTTATGCCTAAGTTTTTATAGGTGTGCTAACTTCACAATTATGACTAAAATGAACTCACTAGCCTTAAAGATAATTTTCTATTTGTGGAGTGTCACTTTTTAAAATATAAATATCCCATGTTAGAAAAAGTTTAGTTCAACTTTTATCTAATCACGGGCTGGCACAGTGGTTATCACTGCTGCTTCACAGCGGCAGGGACCCGGGTTCAACTCTGGATCATCGTCTGTGCGAAGTATGCACATTCTCCCCCTATCGGCGTGGGTTTCCTCCAGGTGCTTCAGTTTCCTCCCACAGTCCAAAGATGTGAGGTTTAAGTTGATTGGCCATGCTAAATTGACCCGAGTATCTGGGGAATTAGTATGGTAAATACGTAGAGTTATGGAGATAGGACCTGAGAATGTGGTCACTGCAGATTTGATGGGCTGAATGGCCTCCAGCTGTATAGGGCATTGGTGAGGCCGCAGCTGGAGTACTGTGTGCAGTTTTGGGCACCACACCTGCGCAAAGATATTTTGGCCTTGGAGGGAGTGCAGAGGAGGTTTACTAGGCTGATACCGGAGTTGAGGGGGTTGAGCTATGAGGAGAGGCTGAATAAACTGGGCTTGTACTCGTTAGAGTTTAGAAGAATGAGGGGAGATCTCATTGAGACTTATAAGATGATGAATGGGATGGATAGGATAGAGGTGGAGAGACTCTTCCCGCTCAAAAAAGACAGTAGGACTAGGGGGCACAGCCTCAAGATAAAAGGGGGGCGGTTTAGAACGGAGTTGAGGAGGAACTTCTTCACTCAAAGGGTGGTGAATGTCTGGAATTCTCTGCCCGTTGAAGTGGTGGAGGCTGCCTCACTAAATATTTTTAAGACGCGGGTTGATGGGTTTTTGATAAGAGAGGGGATTAAGGGTTATGGGGAGAAAGCGGGAAAGTGGAACTGAGCAGCGACAGATCAGCCATGATCTTACTGAATGGCGGGGCAGGCTCGAAGGGCTGGATGGTCTACTCCTGCTCCTGCTCCTATTTCTTATGTTCTTATGTTCATCTGCATGCAATGCAAAGATCTTCTAATTCAATCATTTATATTCCTATTTGAAAATTTATGTTAAAAAGGAGTGTCAAGTTCTTTTTATTTCCCGGTTTGCTGAGTGGGAATACTTTGATGCTATTAAACCTGTTTGCTGACATCCCTGCCACTACACACCAAGACATTCCTTCAACTTGGTACCAGGAAAGCTGAAAACCAAGTCACAGAGATCACTGGATTTTTTTATATGCAGTTTTCTTCAAAGTCTATGACAAATGCCCTTGCTTCACTGCTGACTGTAAAATTTGGCTCAACGTTGAGTACATTATGTCATTTCTGCATTGGCGCTACACAATTAAGGACATTTGTTGGAGCAGCAGCCTTGCAATTGTCACGGTAATTTTACCAATTTACCATTATGTTACTTCTCTCTATGGCTACCCGAGAATGGAAAATTCACACTACAACACTGTAGGCATACTAAGAAATGCATTAAGTATTTTGAGAAGCCAAGGTCGGAGATCAAGCGTTCTGTAATCTAATAAAAAGTTAATGGACCCTGATCATGCTAAGCAAGATCTTTATTTAAATCTTTTCCAGATGTTATTCATTTTTCATATCCTCCATGCATTAATGAGGGAGTACTCATGACATGAACCAAAATAATTGATAAACAGGAAATGGTTCTTTGAATTTAGGAGATAGAGACAAACCCTGTTTTACAGGTTATCCTGAATGGTGTTACTATAGGATTTGTATGAAGATATGCTATACATAAGCATAAAATAGTTTATTATAAAAATGATAACATAACTTTGCATTGTAAAGGTGGGAAGTTCTATTCAGATTATTTCATTGATTTATTAAATGGTAGACAAGTATATATTTAATACTCAAAACATTTATGAACAGAAATCTAAATTACTTAGTATGTTAGTTTGAATTTACTGAACTAACTTCAGGAACAGATTCCTGTAGGGTCATGTGTAATATTGTAAAAGAAAGCAAGCTGTGTGGCCAATACCTTACAAACTGAGTGGATGTTGCAACTATAAGCTTTAATTCAACCTAAAGTTAGCTGGCATAATGATATACTTGTCCCAGTTGTACTTTAGACATATGTTAAAATTGCTGTTATTAGATCTAAAGGATAACATTCCTCGTGTAGAAGAGGAGTGCTAATTTAGAAAGTTCACAAGACAACTTTTGCAACATTTATACCAAACAAAATACCTTTAGTGTCATATCTCTGAGACAAATCACTATTATTGATGATGAAGTCTAACAAGACCGGCAATCTTTGGTTGAGAGCGTTGCAGCAATGAAAGAATTCTGAAGCCGTAACGTAAACCATATCATGTTGCAACCAAATTTTCTAATGCTCAGGTCAAGGTGCACATTGAATATTATGAGCAGTTCTGGTTGTAGAATTACTCAATTTCTGAATCTAGATAATTTATGCAGGTGAGAAAAAAAAAATCTATTTTTATCCATCTCTTACATTCCAAAAATAAAGATCCTCTTGCTCCTTCCTTTTATCTCAGTTAAGTAAAGTTAGACAATAACCTTTTGCAATTTCCCCAAAAGCATAACTGTTATTCGAGTGCATTATTATACCCAATTACCTGCCTCAGATGAGCAAATGTTTGCTTTAGACTCAACTTTACAGATTCAGAGACACTTGAGCTACTAGCACACAGCAAGTTAAGAGTTTTGCTGAAAAGCTTTAGGAGAAATTACTTCAAAGCAAGCTGTCAGTGATCCTTTCAAGGTAATTTTCCATTTTTCTATACCACTATCTTCAAGGAGCAGGAATGGACGTGATCCCCAAAATATGCTGAAATTGATCAACTACTTCACACAGAAATTTGTGTTCCAATCTGCTTTCAGCAATACTGCAATCCTACTTGTATATATGAAAGGTAGCTTTATCTCAAGTAAATGAGTCCAAAATAATTTCACTATTGGAGTTACAATTTTGTGTTGGAATTCAGCATATACATAGGCATGCAAGGTATATCCAAGCATTTTCTAACAGAGAATACATTTATTCATCACTTTCATTCCTTTATGAACATTTATGGATAGTTAATGACTAAGTCATTTAAGTTGCTTGGCAGTTTAGGTTCAAATTAGTTTATGGAGTCCAACATCCATGGAACAGCTGCTATATCACAACTATGCAATGGCAGACAAATATGGGACTACAATTATGCTGTCACAGTAAGGATATTTATTCCCACAAGCATGGAGAATTGGTGAATATACAATTGACTCCCACAACTGAAGCTACGTGAAAGTGCCTAATTTCAGCAGTTTTGCTTTCAAACCAGTTAAACAGTATTAAGAGATTCAATTACAGACTTTATAGTACGAGAGAGGAAGAGTGCCACATGCATCAATTTCACGAACAAATAATCGCATTTCGGTATTCACTACAGGGAATATAAAGACAGGATTACACTGCATTTATGTAAAGGTATAAAGTGTGGTGAATAAGCTTGGTGAGCTACAACCACAAATAACCATATGGGAATATGATTAGTGGCAACAACAGAAATATGGCTTAGAAATGGTACAAACTGGGCACTTAATATACAAGAATATAAAGTATTCAAAACATATAAAAGGAGGCAAAAAGGAGGGGGGAAAGCCGTATGGATTAGAAAAAAATTGCAGTTTTGGAAAGAAGAGATTCTCATCAGGGAGCAAGGACATAATCCATTTAATTAAAGTCTAGGAGCAAAAAGACTAATCGTTATTGAGGGTACTCTATAAGCCTCCAAATACTGAGATAGAAGAACAAATCTGCAGGTAAATCACAGATGTGCAAAAACTATGAAGTGGTAATATGTGGGGGGGGGAATGGTTTAATTACCCAAATATTGATTGGTATAATGCTAAAGTAAAGGGTGAGAAAGGAGAGGAATTTCTGAAGTGTGTTCAGGAGAACTTCCTTGATTTATAATAGTAAAGCCCTGGTGTTTGCAAGGCTTCCATTCCCACAAATTCTTGCAATGAATTGAAAATGGCAAATTTCACTTTCTCCATGAGAGTGATATGACAATTGCATTTAAAATCGCAGATGAGTCAACTTTGGGGGATATGAACCACAATTTACATGTACAACTACATTTGCTTGCTTGGTAGGAAGAATGGTAGGAAGGACTATTACTTACGTGGCGAAAAACTGCAGCAGGCGACGGTGCAGAGGGACCTCGGGGTCCTTGTGCATGAGTCGCAAAAACCCAGCTTGCAGGTGCAGCAGGTGGTCAGGAAGGCGAATGGGATGCTGGCCTTCATAGCGAGGGGGATTGAATATAAAAGTAGGGAGGTCTTGCTGCAGCTGTATAGGGCATTGGTGAGGCCGCAGCTGGAGTACTGTGTGCAGTTTTGGGCGCCGCACCTGCGCAAGGATATTTTGGCCCTGGAGGGAGTGCAGAGGAGGTTTACTAGGCTGATACCGGAGTTGAGGGGGTTGAGCTATGAGGAGAGGCTGAATAAACTAGGCTTGTACTCGTTAGAGTTTAGAAGAATGAGGGGAGATCTCATTGAGACGTATAAGATGATGAATGGGATGGATAGGATAGAGGTGGAGAGACTCTTCCCGCTCAAAAAAGACAGTAGGACTAGGGGGCACAGCCTCAAGATAAAGGGGAGGCGGTTTAGAACGGAGTTGAGGAGGAACTTCTTCACTCAAAGGGTGGTGAATCTCTGGAATTCTCTGCCCGTTGAAGTGGTGGAGGCTGCCTCGCTAAATATTTTTAAGAAGCGGGTTGATGGGTTTTTGATAAGAGAAGGGATTGAGGGTTATGGGGAGAGGGCGGGAAAGTGGAACTGAGCCACGACAGATCGGCCATGATCTTGTTGAATGGCGGGGCAGGCTCGAGGGGCTGGATGGCCTACTCCTGCTCCTATTTCTTATGTTCTTATGTTCTTATAAACAAATTTCAGAGAGGGGGCAGTTTACTGTATGTTTTCGGCCCAATTTGAAAGGGGGCACTGCAGGATCGTGTGCTGGAAAAACAGATGAGCCAAGTGGACCAATTGCCCATGGGGAACAACACAACGTTCTAAATTAGTAATGGAGGAAAGGAAGAAATGACATTAAGTAGTCTCTAGATTGGAAGAAGATTAATTTCAAAGTAATGAAAAGGGATCTAATCAGGGCAAATGGAACCAAGAACCAACAGGAAAAATTGTAATGGAACAATGGATGATCTTTAAGGAAGTGGTACTTCAGATACAAGTTAACAAAGGTATAAGGTAGGGGAACCAAACACAGGGTTCCCTGGTTGACAAGTGAGATGGAGACTTTTATGAAACAAAAAAAAGTATATTCTGCGTGTCATGTGAATTTTTCAGGTGAGAATCTGGCCAAATACAACAGATTAACAGAAGAGATGAAAAGGGAAATAAGACTAGCAAGGAGAGAATATGAGAATAGAATGGAAGTTAACATAAAAATGGAACCCAAAAATGATACGTAAATAGTAAACAGGTAGTAAGAGATGAAGAGAATCCTATTAGGGAGAAAGAGACGAGAGGCACAGGACAAGGCTCAAGTTCTTTATCACAGTTTACCAAGGAAGAGGATCATGACAAACATCATTAAAAGCAGAGATAGCAGAAACAATGGATAGGGTGGTAATTCAGAGGTAGGAAGTTGCAGATAGTGAAAGAACTTGCCATAAGCTTCCAATCTTCTCTAGGTAGGGGGGAGGTGCCAGAGGACTGAAGAGTGACAAGTCTTATTCAAAAACAGGCAGCAACAACAGAACTAACAACTACAGGCCAGAAACAATAATCAGGGATAAAAAGCAGCAGGCACTGGAGACGTTGTAGTTAATTAAAGCTAGCTAGAATGATTCAAAAGACAGACCATGCTTGACTAGCCTGACTACTTTGAAGTACCAGAGAACAACATGGTGGGAATGTTCTCTACATGAATTTTAAGAAGGGATTTGAGAAATATATAAAAAGGCTGGTTAACGAAACTGAGCCTCAGAATAGGAATCCAATAGTTCCAATTGGGTAAAAAAAATTGGCTTAAAAACAAAAAACAATGAGTTGTGTTGAATGATTGTTCTTCAGGCTGGAGGATAGTAGACAGTGACATTCTCTCTTCCTCTCCTCTCCCCCACTCCACCCCAAGGACCATATTAGGACCACTGCTTTTTTTACTACATAGATCAACGTAATGCAAGAAGACCAACCACAATATCCATCACAGGGTGAAGACAGGGTGGTGAGCCTCCGGGTTAGATCTCCGGATATTCCTAAGATACTTTGGGAGGCAAGGGATTTGATTGCGGAGCCTTTAGCTTTGATCTTTGGGTCCTCACTGTCCACGGAGATAGTGCCAGAGGACTGGAGAGTGGTGAATGTTGTTCCTCTTTTCAAGAAAGGAAACAGGAATGACCCTGGTAATTATAGGCCAGTTAGTCTTACTTCAGTGGTCAGTAAGTTAATGGAAAAGGTCCTGAGAGGTAGGATTTATGACCATTTGGAAAGATGC